>NC_044383.1:101067382-101692382 GCF_006542625.1 Nomascus leucogenys | reverse complement strand
TCACTAACTTTGGTGAAAGATGAAGTTGAATCAGATAATGGAGGCCATTTGCCCTGGTAAAAAGTTTGAATTTCCAGTCGTGGGAAACTGTTGATGGCATTTTAAGCAGCCGGGTGCCATGGGATCACATTCTTAGATTCCTCTAGCTGCTTGAAAAGACCATGTAGGTTGTTATTGCCGAAATCTGGGTGCAATCTTATGGTAACTTGGAGTAGGAAAGTGGCTAGGAAGATGAATAAAAGTGAATATTGAGGGCCAGGCCCAGTGACTCACACCTGTAATCCCAGCACTTTGGGAGGCCGAGGCGGGCGGATCATGAGGTCAGGAGATCGAGACCATGGCGAAACCCTGTCTCTACTAAAAATACAAAAAATTAGCCAGGCGTGGTGGTGGGCACCTGTAGTCCCAGCTACCCGGGAGGTTGAGGCAGGAGAATGGCGTGAACCTGGGAGGTGGAGCTTGCAGTGAACTGAGATTGTGCCACTGCACTCCAGCCTGGGTGACAGAGCGAGACTCTATCTCAAAAAAAAAAAAAAAAAAAAAGTGAATATTGAGGTAGATTTGGGCTGTAGAACTGGAAGAATTTGCTACACATTTGGATGTTGGTAAGGAAGTAAGTGGAGAAAATAATGATGATCCTAACTAGCTTTGGTCTTTGTCAATGGATCTATGTTGGTGTTTTTTACTGAGATGGCTAATTATAAGGGTGGGAGAAACTTGGTAAGTGAATCAGTTAATGGTGTAGTTTTAGACAGCTTAAGTTTAACATCTTATGATTTTTCTCCGAGTAGGAATATAAAAGAGTTAAATATGTATATCAGCAATTCAGAAAAGAGGTTTGGACTGAGGTCAATTTGAATATTATGAATCTATACATACTGTTTCAAGTAATGGGACTGTTTGATACTAATTTAAACATTTGATATTTATTGAGTACTTACTCTGGGCTACACGCTATAGAGTCAATATGATAAAATTATGAGGACTCTGTAAGACAATACATTTATTAGGATTCACCTGAAATTCTCTTTGATTGAACTGACTTTAGGTCAATTATATATACCTCTGAATAAATCTCTGTTTCCCAAGGTTCAGGAAGTCTCCAAGGCAGCAAGAAAAATATGTAGCACCAAGGGATTCTAAGATCCTATGAAGCTGCAACTGAAACCAGAGGTTGGCAGAGGTGATGAGACAGAGCTTTCAGAAGCAGTTTGTTGTAAACAATAGAAGAAAATTGGGGAAAAACTATAAGAACAGGAAATGAAACCAGGAATTAGGCCAACATCACAAATATATGTCATGAAATTTTTCATTTGCTAAAAGTGAGCTATAAATTTGATTGTAAGTTTTTTAACAACAAATGGGAAACTGGAAACATTATCAGTTCTACAATTACCAGAAATCAATCATAAGGTAAAATGAAGGCAATTAAAATAATAACTATTCTATGTATTAACCCTGCCTCTGTGCCAAAATAAACTCAAGATCTATCTAAAAGAAGGGGCTCTGCAATGTAATAAAAGATATGCTCAACAACGTTTTAAAAAATCCATTCATAGGTTACATACAGAGTTTCTTGTACTGGACAATGGCGTTGCACTAAAATTCAACTCAGAATAAGAAGTCTATGCCGAACCATGTTCTCACTTATAAGTGGGAGCTAAATGACGAGAACACATGGACACACGGAGGGGAACAACGCACACTGGGGCCTATTGGAGGATGGAGCATGGGAGGAGGGAGAGGATCAAGAAAAATAACAGGTACTAGGCTTAATACCTGGGTGATGGAATAATCTGTAAAACGAACCCCCACGACATAAGTTAACCTATGTAACAAACCTGTACATGTACCGCTGAGCTTAAAATAAAGTTTAAAAAAAGAAAAGGATGTAGAGCTCTTAGCAAACACCTTTTGTTTCTATCTGAACTAAATAATGCATCATTGAAACTGAAGTGTGCTACTCTTATGATCTATGACTAAAACATGTTGTAACAATTCATATTACATCAAATAAAGCAGGTATAAGTTCACCATATGCCCTAAATGCACTATATGCACTACTTCAGCTGATTCTGTCTGGGCACTGACCAATGAGAAAGGATGCTGGCTATCAACAACCTGTTTAGCTGTACTAGGCCTGCAGCTGACTATCAGCCAGGGCTGACCCCTATTCTTTAAAAAAAATACATTTTTAAGCCACGTTAAACAAAAAGTAAATTCAGAAAACCTGAAAAAAAAAAAAAAGAAATACATGTGGATCCAGTTCATTGCAGTTCATGCATGCAGCTTGCTGATGACCACCAGTAATTTGGGGATAGCCTTTTGAGTATCTGAAATAATGGATGGGGTGAATAGCCTTTACAAAATATTTTAAATTCATTTTTTCTTAAAAAAGGTTGGTAGCTTTTGCAGACAGATATTTATACATTTTAAATATATATTACATATTTTGTATTTCCTCACAAGTGCTTAGACTAACCATAAATACAGTGGGAGAGTAAATTGCCTTTAACAATTAGCTCAGTATGATTCTATACTATAACTTGGATGGAAAAAAATAAGTAACTAAAGCTGATGCAATTGTGAGATGAGTTCACATAAGGAGAATTGCTGAAGTAAGTTGTGAGAGTCCTATTCCTCTCAGCATGTTTCTCAGATCATGCCTGCATCATTGATTCAAAATCTAGCTGTCTAGGTTTTAGACAAATGTTGACAAAAGAGAAGCTCTACAGGCAAGCCACAAGAATGATTACATAATGTTAGTCATGTTTTATAAAGAATGATCAAAATAACTGAGGAGGTTTAATTCTGAGCAGAAGATTTTGGATAAGAGTGACAAAATTAAAAGCCGGGTGTCAAGACATGAACAGATACCACAAAGAAGAGAGGTCTAGTGTGAGAGTTCTGATCTGAGAGGCAAAACTAGGGCCAAAGTACACAAGGTACAGAGAGGTAGGTTTTTAGTAACTAGAAGGAAGACCTATCTAATAGTAAGAAGTTCCAAATATGAAATAGGCTTCATCAGAAAATAATGGCTCTTGGAGCCATTGTCTTTGGAGAAATGTCAATAGGCAAATACATTGGTAGGAGATGACTCAATTTTGGATGTATAGCTCTAATAAGTTGTTATAAAGTCCGTTAGAATACTAAGCATCTGTCATTTTGGTAAGCATTCCAAAGTCCTTACTACTTATAAATATTATTCCATTGAACAATTTCTTTTTAATCAAACACTAGATGCTGCATGCACATTTAAGCATTGAGAGTTACAGCAGTAAAAAAGAAAATGGAGGCTCCCTTGAAGGTTACCCTATTTGGGAGGAGTGAGTGGATACAGGTTAACAATAAGCAATATATAATAGGAAGAAATAGAAAGTAGGAGAAAATGCCTTTCCCATTGACTTGTGCAAAACCTCCATGTCATTCTGTGTAATTATTTTAATGTGACAGGTGCTGACCTCTGTCTGCAAGGATGGCTGCATTCACCTTCTTGTCTCCTGGACTCTGTTTGAATGTCTACATTATCTCTCACCACTTGCCATTGAATCCATCTCTATGGATTTGTTCTGCTGATCTCTGGCAGATCCTTGGTTCCTGAGCACCCCTGGTATTTCAGCCTAAGTGCCACTTGAGTTCCTAATCTGACAGCACAGATAAATGCAGTTACACAAGCAGGTAATGGGTTTTGAGGTGGGACCTGTAGAAGCCATGGATGAAGAGGCAATTAGTCAAAGGTGGCTCCTCTAATTAGAAATATCACAGATTATCAAAGTTACTAAAACCTTGAATTTCAAAGCATGGTCTGAAAGACACTTATATAAGAATCATAGGAAGTACTTGTTTAAAATGCAGATTCCTGCTCCCCCAACTTATAGTTCAATCTTTGTGGGTAAAGGCTGTCAATTACCATATTGAACAAACTGTTCAGGAATGTGTGTATACTCTAAAGTTTGAAAATCTCCGCATCAAGAATAAGAATTCAACCAATGGAATATATGAGTCCCTTAAAGGGCAACTTGACAGAAACATCAAAATATACAACTTCTGTTTACAAAAACCATAGAAAAAATATGGTTCTTATAGTCCCATGGCTGTAGATAGTTAGGAGACTTGTTCTCCTTATAATTGTGAACAAGGTACAAAAGCTATGTTCTCTATCACCCTCGCCATTACCTGATGCCTCTGGAGAGGCTGCTACTGTTGGTACCAAATGACATAGAGGAATCAATTAAACTAAGGTTAAAATTAATTTTCTAGAAAACAGAAGTTTTCTATAGTGGCCTACAGATATTTTTCAGATTCATTATTAATTACTTTTAAATATGGCCATATTATGTACTAATTGTTCCAAAAAGTTTGTACAATTTTCCTATCCAGATTGTAAATTCCTCAACAAAACTTTATTAAACTATTTCTTGTATATAATCATGAGAGCACACAGTAAATGCTCAATAAACACTCGGTTGTTGTTGATGGTGAAAGTTAAACCTCTAGATTCTTGCCAAATGAGGATTTTTCTAGTGTGAATTAGGGAGAAGTAAGGCTTTAATATATATTACAGTTAAATCTATATCTAGAATAGGATATAACCATATTCATCATTTGTTATGACTAAATGGCCTACTGTGAAAGACACAGAAGGATACAACTTTAGGGAGAGAGAAAAAGAAAGAGAGAAAAGGATACAACTAGAGAGAGAGTCCTGTGGGCTCAACTCACCATGAAAACAAGAACAAATGGGAGCAATGCATTATAAAACTCCACTTGCTAACTTCTTAAAGACATAAGTTCCTAGTTAAAATGAACATGACTTTTTAGAGAACAATCAGATTAATATATAAATTAATCTCCAATGACAGAGTGACATGCTTTGCAGATCAAGGCAAGTGCTAGCTACATTTTATGTGTTGTTTTAGCAAAGGTTTTTATTCTATAATCTGTAATAAAATTATAAATTAGGTGTGAAGATTTAGTTTAGGACAAAAAGCTAAAGGGTACTTAAGTGACTGAAGCTGGGTCTTCTGCTTAGAAGAGAATTTTTCCAATGCTTTTCTCTATCTTTTGATCAAACTAGTCAGCCTTGGCTCATCTACATGGTATTGTAATTGAAACAACTAATTCTCTTGGATGCCTATAATTACACTGTCAGGTAAATTAGTTGTGGCTGGCTGGACTCAAGGTCAGAATTATTTTCTAATGTTTCTGCTGCAGAGAATCTAGACAAGGTTTGAATGATGTTATGGGCCCTATACAACCATTTCCACATATGCCAAGGCTCGGGGGACAGACTTTACTAACTCTGACTAGAACTTTGGGAGTCATTTGTGAGATACACATAGAACACAAATCTTGCAAGTTCAAAGGTAAAGTCTTAGAGGATCCTGTAATGATGTTCAAAAAAGAGCACATACACTTTTGAGTTATTTTAAGTCCCTAGAATAGCATGCAGCAAATTCACAGGGGGATCAGGTTTACACTGAACTATTTCAAAGATCAATGTTTACAAAAATACAGATATGTTTTTTCAGTTTTAAAGTTCCTAGGGGGACATTAGCCATAGCAGATTAAGTTCATAAATTCAGACAGAGAGATTCAATTGCCAAATGTTTAAGAACCAGATTAAAAATATTAAAATTACTAAAGGATTTAATACCATATAGTGTGTTATTTTTCAAGCATATGCCAATGTCATAATGGTTAATAAATTTTCTTTTTCAAGGTATAGCAGAAGGAGTTATATAATTGTACAATTAGAAACCTACAATTTTTTTGTATGATTGCATCTTCAGTTTTGCTTCTCAGGTCTGGGATGCTGTCTTGAAGAAAGTAGGAAGCGTCTGTCATCTACCTAGCCGGCATCTTAATCATCTGTCATCTATCTGCTATTCATCTATCTTCCTATCCATCTATCTACTCCCTGCCATATTTCAGAAAGGATTTATCTTGGTTCTGTGATGCATATTTAGAAAAATTTTATACAAAATCCGTCAGCCTAAAAATATGCATTGGGTTATATCTGCCTACCATAAAAATAGTTCCAACTTAAGGAGGTGATAACTTTTTGCAAAGAAAAATAGGTTGCCTAATATTGAGTGATTAAGAGGTTTAAAAACAATAAATAGTAATAATGGTTTTTTGACCTTAAATGGTTCTAGATTCTTAAAGGAAATATTACTTTTAATTAAAGAAAGTGATAATATCATACTGGGCTATGACAAACTTCTATACATCCTTCATTGCAGCGGTAGTACCTTGAATACTATATTTCTCACCAGTATTCTACATAGAATATTAATTAACTCTCCTAATTGCCATTACATGTAGGACAAGGGTTTTCAACTCTGTAACAGTTTGTTTAACAATAATTCGCTCAAAAAGTCATCCATGTGGAGGTCTCCATAATAATGTAAATTCTCCCTAGTGTGTAGCAGGTAATTATTTGTCTAAAGTTGAGTTGGACAATAATCTTTCTGTAAACAAGACATTCCTATGCAGTCTGTTGATGATTGTTAATTAATTTTTGCCCATTGATGTAATGTAAAAATTCATTTAGAAGCTATGAATTGTATGAAATATTAATTACATTCTAGAGGTTTCAGAGCACCACAGAATAACAAAAGTGGGCAATGATAAGCTTTTAATTGCAACCCATTCAATTGAGCTATTATGTTTCCATAACCATTATATTTCATTAGTTATCTGTCAGTTTATAATATAGTTGTTAATTGAAGTAGAAACAGAATGTGTGAACTTTTTGTTTTCCCAATTGCATGCTTTGTATGCTTGAGTTATCCAGGAAGACCAACATACGCATAGCCATAGTTGCGCTGCATTTTCAAGGTGAATAAAGCTAAGAAGATAAAACCAGCCTTTCATGAGTAGGAAGAAGCCAGATGACTCAGCTGACTCCCAAGTGCAGAGAAAGCCCAGGTGAATAAAATCATTCTGTGTCCATCCAATGTAAAGATGTTGGAATAGAAAATGATTAGCTGGTTTGTTCAAGGTTAAACTCAAACATACACAAGAAAAGAAGCGTTTTTCCCCTGCTTTTAAAGCTTAATCTTGAAAGAGCTTTTATTATTGAGATCACTTATTATTTTGAAAATACTCATTCATCTAAGCATTGTGGAACTGATTATTCTAAAACGCTAAAAAATTATGAATAATAGAAGAAATTTTTAGAGTTTATTAATACCCTGCTCCTAGGCAATGATAATTTATTAAAATATAAATTTTATATCCATTTTTGTTTAATAAGTATTTTTAATTATATTTTTAAACCTAATTTGCATCTTCTTTGTCTAGTATGAAGACCATGTACACTATGCTGGTCACTTCTATCGTGCTTTCACTTAGAAACCCGACCTCTTACATTTGTCAGAATGACATTTTTAAAATTTATCTGAAATTGAAGTTAAATACAATAAAAATTCTCATTTTTTTTGGAATATTGGCAAGAAAAGTATATTTTTGTTATCAAAAGAGAAGTGTCACTCTGTGAGAGATGATCTTTGAAAATTAGAACTCTAGTAAACACCCTTTGCTTATTTGCAATGACTGAATGTCCATTTCCTTTAAAAGACAGAAAAAGTTTAATGCTTGTCTTTTATCAGACTTAAATAATAATTCCATACATCTGAATAGGACCCTTTTAAATCACCTATAGATCCATTTCCATTCTAGCCCACAAATATGTCATTTATCATGTTTAATGAAGTTTGCTATTGTATTACTTTTAAATATAAAAACTAAGCAATATAATGTGTCTACACACACACACACACACACACACACACACACACCCCTTTCATTCTCTCCCAATCTCGTTTCTCTTCAGAGACTTTTCCCTCTGTATTCCAATGTGCATTATCATAATGAAAATTTTAAATGTAAATGGAATCAGATTACACGAGAGAACTTCAAAAATTTGTGGAAAGATGGAATTAAAAGATAAAAATAAAAAATATAAACTTTCTTTGTTAACATAAGATACATCAATTTTGAGACACTTTTGCAAGCCATTATATCAGCCACTTAGCCTACCCCTAAAGAACTGAGAGTTGTGAGAATTTAACCATGTTAATGAAGTCTTTTTACATTATTAAGTGAAGAGAAATGCGTGCCTTTCACAAATTGTTTAAGATTCGACAACAAAAAGAAGCCGGAGGAGCCAAACCAGGATTGTAAGGTGGATGCTAATGATTTGCCATCAAAACTTTCGCAAAATAGCCCTTATTGGATGAGAAGAATGAGCAGGAGCATTGTCATGGGGGAGAAGGACTCTTCGGTGAACCTCTCTGGTGCACACATATCCACGTCTGTGCTAGTGTTCTTAAGGAATGACATGCTATATCTTTTAACATTCATCATTTGGATTGAGAGAATGCACTCTTTGAACTTATTTAATCTTCTAAATACCTCTTCTTGAGGAAATAAACGTTAGTAATGCTGCTGCTAGTAGGATTCAGAAGAAGCCAACAGAAATTCAAAGAAATGTAATTTCTCTGCCAACACTTAAACCTTATATGATTCAGAAAAAGGGACCATTTCTGCAGAGAGAGATAGCCCCAGGGGCACACAGATTTTTGAGCAGAACATGCCTCTATTAGCAGTGGTTTTCAACCTGGGTGATTTTTGCCTTCCTATCACCTTCACTTCAGGGACATCTGGCAATGCCTGGAGACATTGTTGCTTGTTGCTACTGGGAGGAGGGCGAGAGGAGGGTGATGTTACTAATAGCTAGCAGATAGAGTTCAGAGATGCTGCTAAGGTGTAAGGTAACCCTCTGTAACAAAGAATAATCTGGCTTAAAATGTTAATAGTACTGAGTTTTTAAAAAACCTGCTCTGTTAAAATTAACAAAAAGCACTCCTTCCTATGGCTTTAATAACCCAGGCCATAGATCTTAACTAGCAGAATCCAGGCTGGGTTTTGTCTCAACACACATGTTCAGCCATACAGGTACCCTGTATGGGGCACAGCTGGAAGCCTGGAGGAAGTGCACTGAGCCTGACTCTCATTGCCCTCATGCACCCTAGATTTATTGTAGATAGATACCTGTTTTCTGATAGCTTCAAAGAAGTAATATTACTTCACTGGTAAGGGAGCTGAATATGCAGTGGATAAACATCGGGGTAAATGTCAGTTGCCTTTGGTTCTATGTCCAGCTTAGTTATTGCTTAATAGTGTTAACTTGTGAAAAGAAAATCTTGAATTGAGTAACTCTTAGGCCATCTCCATATCTGAAATCCTACCATTATTTAGTACACAGTGTATGATTAAACATTAGGACTCAGGGCCCAGACCACTTGGGATCAATCCTAACTCTGCCACTTACGAGGTCACTATGTTGAGAAGGTATTTTGCATCAATGTCTCCATATCATTATTTGTAAAAAGGAAATGACAATTACACATACCTTATAGGATCATTGTTAGAATTATATAAGTTACGACACATAAAATACTTAGAAAAGTGGCACCTGGTATGTGCTCAATATATGTTAACTACGATAATTATGAAATACAAATCACCAAAAGAACTTACAAAGTCCTGGGCCTCTGACAGCCTCTCCATTTTATTCGTTTTCTCATGAATAATGTAACTCCTCAATATTGTATACAGCTCCCAAGGGCTTTTATACTTACCATACCTTCTGTTTTATATCCCTTCATCTCCCATGCATTTCTATTCCCTATGACTGGCACATAGCTGTTTACTGACTATGTCTTAAACACTATGCCTCTGAAAGTTGTGCTATGCATTTCTGGTAGCTACCTCCTTGGGGTTGTAGGACTAGTTAGAATAGTGTGGTAGTCATAGGACTGCTCCTAAATGTCAATTCTCTTGTTCTGATTACATGATAGGATTTCAGTCCATCTGCTCTAAACCAGGTGCAATCATGTAAGTTGCTTTGTCCAAGGAAATACAAGAAGTGATATGTTGGTCACTTCCTGTCAATCACTTAAGAACCGCTGTACAGTCACACTCTTTCCTCAGCTTTTGTGATCATAGGAAGCTTGTCTCAATGATCCTCTGTCAGCCTGGGTCATTGAGTGACTCATTGAAAAGAGGCCCCTTGCTAACCAACAATAAAGAGGTAGCCTGAGCAAGGAATAAACTGCTGTCGTAAGTCACTAGAATGTTGGGTTATCTGTTACCTCTGCAAAATCTAGCCTATGTTGATTGATACAGGTAGGTTAGGGCCAGGATTCTAACAATTCAGTTTCCTTTCCCTGGTTTTTAATGGCAACTTTTACAAATCTAAGCTATTATACTGTTGCTAAAATATGCCTATAACAAATGTGAAAATACAAATTTAGTTACAATTAAAATTCTTTACTAAATCTGTGAAAATATAACATCTTGCCTTAAATTAATACATTCTATTCAAAACATCAAATATTAATTAAACATTTTTCTAAATCAGCATTGCCAAACTGGCTGCACATATGACTTACATGGGAGTTAATTTTTTTAAAAGGCCCCAGGGCTTCACCCCCAGAGATTCTGATCAAATAGGTTGGGCCAGAGCCAAGGGCATCACTATAGTTCATATGATAATGCACATCAAGGGTCAAGACCTGCTGTTCTAAATGTACATAAAGTCTAACAAGAAATGACTGTCACTGGACTCAATTGACTGCTTAAAAAATTTTCTGAGTCAGGTCAAGACAGCTGCAATGTAAGCCTGGTAAAGTCACTTATTTCTTTAGACCTAGCTTCTGATCTATAATCCTGGGATAAAAATTCCCATCTCCAGTGTCTGAGTGGCTCCACATGTAGTCACTGGACCACTCTTCACTCAGGAAGGAGCTAATAAAGGTCAGATACCAGTAGAAATGTCTGAACAACTATCAGTTCTAATGAAGAGAGTTGATTTCCAAATTAAGTACTTCCTCTCACAAAACCCCTATTTTGTCTTTGGGATTTTTTAAACCACTGTCTATGTCAATAATATTTGGACGTCAAGTGCTGACCTGAGATGAGTAATGATGAAGTGTCAAGAACAGAGTATTTTTTCTAAAATCTGACCTTATATTTTTCTTTTCTCTTTTTGTCTTGAAAAGAAACTAAAATCCCCTAATAAGTAAGCTTTTTAAACAAGTTTAGTTAAAATTCAGCTGTTTGGCTACGTGAGAAAAAGGAGACATGTAGAGGACTATTGTTTGGAATACCAATGTCATTAAGCAATCTGTTTTTTGCCGGTGGTTTTGTTTACTCAAGGAAATAGATGTATTTCACTGGAAACACATCCCACGGAGTCTTTTGGGTAATTGTAGGTAATTCTACAGTTGATGAATTATTTAGGTTTTGTTGTTTTGAGTGGACTGCTATATTCCAAACGTCAATCATTTTGCATATATTGTGATCATTGTGTACTGACACACTGAAGCAATTTTCCATGTCCTCCATGGGGAAATGTATAAGAATGTTAATTGTATCTGTCTTTACTCTTCCTGTCCATTGTACTTTCAACCAGTCCATTTGTTATTCCTTAAAAGGGCAAGAATTATCTTACTAAAACAAGAAAAAAAGAAACAAACAATAAATCAACTTTGTGTAAGTAAGTATGCTCAAGAGGGATTGAATTAGTATATTATTGAGACAAATATATATATATAATGATACAAATATATTATGTATAATATATTATATATAATGATATAAATGTATTATGTATAATATATTATATATGATATAAATATATTATGTATAATATATAATACATATAATGATATAAATATATTATGTATAATATATAATATATATTTTAAACACATACTTATATGTTTTTAAATTATCATTATTCATAAATAGCTTTTATAATTGTGTCTATACTAATGGGTAGAGTCTGATATAATAAATTGATCATTTAACTTTTTATTCTTAGGATCATAACAACCAAAATCAGTAATTATTCTGAGGAATAAAGAGGCAAGTGGAACCACAAAAAATTATTCTTTCTTGTTCAGTAAACACAGTGGTAATGTGCTAATGGTCACTAATGAAGTCCTCATGCATCAGTTTAAGAAATCATTAGCTTGAAAAAAGAATTGTGGACAAATGATTATTTTAAAATGTCCCAGTATTTGCAGCCAGGCACTGTGGCTCATGCTTGTAATCCCAGCTACTCAAGAGGCTAACGTGGGAGGATTTCTTGAGCCAGGGAGTTAGAAACCAGCCTGGGCAACATAGCAAGACCCTGTCTCTTAAAAAGAAAGATGAAATAAAAATGGCCTAGTTTTTAATAGGAAATCAGCATTGTACTTATTTTCACACAGAATCCGTTTGAAATGCTGAGCACTTTAATAATAATAGAAAACAATTAGACATTAATAAATGTTCTCTTCTTAAATGTCCAACAAAATAGCAGTTATTTTATTACTGAATTTACATCTCACAAATCTTAAAATTTCAAATTTTTCTTTTTAGTCCATAAATTCAATCTCTTTCAATTGTTTTAGAGCAAAAAGGTAGCCTTGTTCCTGGTACAAGATAAAACACAAGGAAATATACACATATAACTTATATATACAATTTTTTAATAAATTGATCAATTTAAATTATTTTTCGGTGCTACTGACTTCGTTTTGCATTTGGCCTTTAGTGAATCACTGTGTAGATACTCTGGATGTTTAACTCAATCTATTTGCTTGTTTAATGACATCTCTTCTTCCTTATACTCTACTTTCTCTAATATGTCCTTCCCTTCTGCCTATAAACATGGTCACTCGTCCTCTAATCCATAACAATATTTCTTTTTTTAAATTATTTATTTAGGGGTGGAGCCAAGATGGCCGAATAGGAACAGCTCTGGTCTCCAGCTCCCAGCCCCAGCGACACAGAAGACGGGTGATTTCTGCATTTCTGCTTGAGGTACCGGTTTCATCTCACTAGGGAGTGCCTAACAGTGGGTGCAGGACAGTCGGTGAAACGCACTGTGCGCGAGCCGAAGCAGGGCGAGGCATTGCCTCACTCGGGAAGTGCAAGGGGTCAGGGAGTTCCCTTTCCTAGTCAAAGAAAGGGGAAGCAGACGGCACCTGGAATATCGGGTCAGTCCCATCCTAATACTGCGCTTTTCCAACGGGCCTGGAAAACGGCACACTAGGAGATTGTGTCCCACACCTGGCTCGGAGGGTCATATGCCCACGGAGTCTCCCTGATTGCTAGCACAGCAGTCTGAGATCAAGCTGCGAGGCGGCAGCGAGGCTGGGGGAGGGGCGCCCGCCATTGCCCAGGCTTGCTTAGGTAAACAAAGCAGCCAGGAAGCTCGAACTGGGTGGAGCCCACCACAGCTCAAGGAGGCCTGCCTGCCTCTGTAGGCTCCACCTCTGGGGGCAGGGCACAGACAAACAAAAACTCTGCAAGAACTTCCACAGACTTAAATGTCCCTGTCTGACTGACAGCTTTGAAGAGAGTAGTGGTTCTCCCAGCACACAGCTGGAGATCTGAGAACGGTCAGACTGCCTCCTAAAGTGGGTCCCTCACCCCGGAGCAGCCTAACTGAGAGGCACCCCCCAGTAGGGACAGACTGACACCTCATTCAACCCGGTACTTCTCTGAGACAAAACTTTCAGAGGAACTATCAGACAGCTGAATTTGTGGTCTCACGAAAATCCGCTGTTCTGCAGCCACCGCTGCTGACACCCAGCCAAACAGGGTCTGGAGTGCACCTCTAGTAAACTCCAACAGACCTACAGCTGAGGGTCCTGTCTGGTAGAAGGAAAACTAACAAACAGAAAGGACATCCACACCAAAAACCCATCTGTACATCACCATCATCAAAGACAAAAAGTAGATAAAACCACAAAGATGGGGAAAAAACAGACCAAAAAAACTGGAAACTAAAAAACAGAGCACCTCTCCTCCTCCAAAGGAACGCAGTTCCTCACCAGCAACGGAACAAAGCTGGATGGAGGATGACTTTGATGAGTTGAGAGAAGAAGGCTTCAGACGATCAAACTACTCTGAGCTACGAGAGGAAATTCAAAACAATAGCAAAGAAGTTAAAAACTTTGAAAAAAAATTAGAAGAATGGATAACTAGAATAACCAATGGAGAGAAGGGCTTCAAGGAGCCGATGGAGCTGAAAGCCAAGTTTCGAGAACTACGCGAAGATTACAGAAGCCTCAGTAGCAGATGCGATCAACTGGAAGAAAGGGTATCGCTGATGGAAGATGAAATGAATGAAATGAAGAGAGAAGGGAAGTTTAGAGAAAAAAGGATAAAAAGAAATGAACAAAGCCTCCAAGAAATTTGGGACTGTGTGAAAAGACCAAACCTACGTCTGATTGGTGTACCTGAAAATGATGGGGAGAATGGAACCAAGTTGGAAAACACTCTGCAAGATATTATCCAGGAGAACTTCCCCAATCTAGCAAGGCAGGCCAGCATTCAGATTCAGGAAATACAGAGAACGCCACAAAGATACTCCTCAAGAAGGGCAACTCTAAGACACATTATTGTCAGATTCACCAAAGATGAAATGAAAGAAAAAATGTTAAGGGCAGCCAGAGAGAAAGGTTGGGTTACCCACAAAGGGAAGCCCATCAGACTAACAGCTGATCTCTCAGCAGAAACTCTACAAGCCAGAAGAGAGTGGGGGCCGATATTCAACATTCTTAAAGAAAAGAATTTTCAACCCAGAATCTCCTATCCCGCCAAACTAAGCTTCATAAGTGAAGGAGAAATAAAACACTTTACAGACAAGCAAACGCTGAGTGATTTTGTCACCACCAGGCCTGCCCTAAAAGAGCTCCTGAAGGAAGCACTAAACATGGAAAGGAACAACCGGTACCAGCCACTGCAAAAACATGCCAAATTGTAAAGACCATCGAGACTAGGAAGAAACTATAGCGACTAACGAGCAAAATAACCAACTAACATCATAATGACAGGATCAGATTCACACATAACAATATTAACGTTAAATGTAAATGGGATAAATGCTCCAATCAAAAGACACAGACTGGCAAACTGGATAAGGAGTCAGGACCCATCAGTGTGCTGTATTCAGGAAACCCATCTCACGTGCAGAGACACACATAGACTCAAAATAAAGAGATGGAGGAAGATCTATCAAGCAACTGGAAAACAAAAAAAGGCAGGGGTTGCAATCCTAGTCTCTGATAAAATAGACTTTAAACCAACAAAGATCAAAAGAGACAAAGAAGGCCATTACATAATGGTAAAGGGATCAATTCAACAAGAAGAGCTAAATATTCTAAATATATATGCACCCAACACAGGAGCACCCAGATTCATAAAGCAAGTCCTGAGTGACCTACTAAGGGACTTAAACTCCCACACAATAATAATGGGAGATTTTAACACCCCACTGTCAGCATTAGACAGATCAACGAGACAGAAAGTTAACAAGGATATCCAGGAATTGAACTCAGCTCTACATAAAGTGGACCTAATAGACATCTACAGAACTCTCCACCCCAAGTCAACAGAATATACATTTTTTTCAGCACCACACCACACCTATTCCAAAATTGACCACATAGTTGGAAGTAAAGCTCTCCTCAGCAAATGTAAAAGAACAGAAATTATAACAAACTGTCTCTCAGACCACAGTGCAATCAAACTAGAACTCAGGATTAAGAAACTCACTCAAAACCGCTCAACTACATGGAAACTGAACAACCTGCTCCTGAATGACTATTGGGTACATAATGAAATGAAGGCAGAAATAAAGATGTTCTTTGAAACCAACGAGAACAAAGACACAACATACCAGAATCTCTGGGACACATTCAAAGCAGTGTGTAGAGGGAAATTTATAGCACTAAATGCCCACAAGAGAAAGCAGGAAAGATCCAAAATTGACTCCCTAACATCACAATTAAAAGAACTAGAAAAGCAAGAGCAAACACATTCAAAAGCTAGCAGAAGGCTAGAAATAACTAAAATCAGAGCAGAGCTGAAGGAAATAGAGACACAAAAAACCCTTCAAAAAATTAATGAATCCAGGAGCTGGTTTTTTGAAAAGATCAACAAAATTGATGGACCGCTAGCAAGACTAATAAAGAAGAAAAGAGAGAAGAATCAAATAGATGCAATAAAAAACGAAAAAGGGGATATCACCACCGATCCCACAGAAATACAATCTACCATCAGAGAATACTACAAACACCTCTATGCAAATAAACTAGAAAATCTAGAAGAAATGGATAAATTCCTTGACAAATACACCCTCCCAAGACTAAACCAGGAAGAAGTTGAATCTCTGAATAGACCAATAACAGGTTCTGAAATTGTGGCAATAATCAATAGCTTACCAACCAAAAAGAGTCCAGGACCTGATGGATTCACAGCTGAATTCTACCAGAGGTACAAGGAGGAACTGGTACCATTCCTTCTGAAACTATTCCAATCGATAGAAAAAGAGGGAATCCTCCCTAACACATTTTATGAAGCCAGCATCGTCCTGATACCAAAACCTGGCAGAGACATAACCAAAAAAGAGAATTTCAGACCAATATCCTTGATGAACATTGACGCAAAAATCCTCAATAAAATACTGGCAAACCGAATCCAGCAGCACATCAAAAAGCTTATCCACCATGATCAAGTGGGCTTCATCCCTGGGATGCAAGGCTGGTTCAACATACGCAAATCAATAAATGTAATCCAGCATATAAACAGAACCAAAGACAAAAACCACATGATTATCTCAATAGATGCAGAAAAGGCCTTTGACAAAATTCAACAACCCTTCATGCTAAAAACTCTCAATAAATTAGGTATTGATGGGACATATCTCAAAATAATAAGAGCTATCTACGACAAACCCACAGCCAATATCATACTGAATGGGCAAAAACTGGAAGCATTCCCTCTGAAAACTGGCACAAGACAGGGATGCCCTCTCTCACCACTCCTATTCAACATAGTGCTGGAAGTTCTGGCCAGAGCAATCAGGCAGGAGAAGGAAATAAAAGGTATTCAATTAGGAAAAGAGGAAGTCAAATTGTCCCTGTTTGCAGATGACATGATTGTATATCTAGAAAACCCCATTGTCTCAGCCCAAAATCTCCTTAAGCTGATTAGCAACTTCAGCAAAGTCTCAGGATACAAAATTAATGTACAAAAATCACAAGCATTCTTGTACACCAATCACAGACAAACAGAGAGCCAAATCATGAGTGAACTCCCATTCACAATTGCTTCAAAGAGAATAAAATACCTAGGAATCCAACTTACAAGGGATGTGAAGGACCTCTTCAAGGAGAACTACAAACCACTGCTCAATGAAATAAAAGAGGATACAAACAAATGGAAGAACATTCCATGCTCATGGGTTGGAAGAATCAATATCGTGAAAATGGCCATACTGCCCAAGGTAATTTATAGATTCAATGCCATCCCCATCAAGCTACCAATGACTTTCTTCACAGAATTGGAAAAAACTACTTTAAAGTTCATATGGAACCAAAAAAGAGCCCGCATCGCCAAGTCAATCCTAAGCCAAAAGAACAAAGCTGGAGGCATCACCCTACCTGACTTTAAACTATACTACAAGGCTACAGTAACCAAAACAGCATGGTACTGGTAGCACAACAGAGACATAGATCAATGGAACACAACAGAGCCCTCAGAAATGATGCCGCATAGCTACAACTATCTGATCTTTGACAAACCTGACAAAAACAAGAAATGGGGAAAGGATTCCCTATTTAATAAATGGTGCTGGGAAAACTGGCTAGCCATATGTAGAAAGCTGAAACTGGATCCCTTCCTTACACCTTATACAAAAATTAATTCAAGATGGATTAAAGACTTATATGTCAGACCTAAAACCATTAAAATCCTACAAGAAAACCTAGGCAATACCATTCAGGACATAGGCGTGGGCAAGGACTTCATGTCTAAAACACCAAAAGCAATGGCAACAAAAGCCAAAATCGACAAATGGGATCTCATTAAACTAAAGAGCTTCTGCACAGCAAAAGAAACTATCATCAGAATGAACAGGCAACCTACAGAATGGGAGAACATTTTTGCAACCTACTCATCTGACAAAGGGCTAATATCCAGAATCTACAATGAACTCAAACAAATTTACAAGAAAAAAACAAACAACCCCATCAAAAAGTGGGTAAAGGACATGAACAGACACTTCTCAAAAGAAGACATTTATGCAGCCAGAAAACACATGAAGAAATGCTCATCATCACTGGCCATCAGAGAAATGCAAATCAAAACCACAATGAGATACCATCTCACACCAGTTAGAATGGCCATCATTAAAAAATCAAGAAACAACAGGTGCTGGAGAGGATGTGGAGAAATAGGAACACTTTTACACTGTTGGTGGGACTGTAAACTAGTTCAACCATTGTGGAAGTCAGTGTGGCGATTCCTCAGGGATCTCGAACTAGAAATACCATTTGACCCAGCCATCCCATTACTGGGTATATACCCAAAGGACTATAAATCATGCTGCTATAAAGACACATGCACACGTATGTTTATTGCGGCACTATTCACAATAGCAAAGAGTTGGAACCAACCCAAATGTCCAACAACGATAGACTGGATTAAGAAAATGTGGCACATATACACCATGGAATACTATGCAGCCATAAAAAATGATGAGTTCGTGTCCTTTGTAGGGACATGGATGAAACTGGAAAACATCATTCTCAGTAAACTATTGCAAGGACAAAAAACCAAACACCGCATGTTCTCTCTCATAGGTGGGAATTGAACAATGAGAACTCATGGACACAGGAAGGGGAACATCACACTCTGGGGACTGTTGTGGGGTAGGGGAGGGGGGAGGGACAGCATTAGGAGATACACCTAATGCTATATGACGAGTTAATGGGTGCAGGAAATCAACATGGCACATGGATACATATGTAACAAACCTGCACATTGTGCACACGTACCCTAAAACCCTAAAGTATAATAAAAAAAAAATTATTTATTTATTTATTTATTTGTTTATTTATTTATTTGAAATGGAGTTTGGCTCTTGTTGCCCAGGCTGGAGTGCAATGGCACAATCTCAGCCCACTGCAACCACTGCCTCCCAGGTTCAGGCGATCCTCCTGCCTCAGCCTCTTAAGTAACTGGGATTACAGGTGTGCACCACCATGCCCAGCTAATTTTGTATTTATAATAGAGATGGAGTTGCGCCATGTTGGACAGGCTGGTCTCAAGCTCCTGACCTCAGGTGATCTGGCCACCTTGGTCTCCCAAACTGCTGGGATTACAAATGTGAGCCACCGTATCTGGCCAAAAATATTTCGTCAACTGTGTAATAAACTCCACATTTTCATATTTTTCTATCTTTCTAAAAAATTATTATTAAGTCAAATTAAATTTTGTAACTTCAATTTGAATTTTATGAAAAAATGCATAAACATTATTTAAAGGACAAATAATATAAGGTTTACAAGAACAAAAGAGCCGTCTCCAACCTCATCTTCCTGTCTCTAAATTCTTATCTAAAAACCCCATCATCTCAGCCCAAAATCTCCTTAGGCTGATTAGCAACTTCAGCAAAGTCTCAGGATACAAAATCAATGTACAAAAATCACAAGCATTCTTGCACAGCAATCATAGACAAACAGAGAGCCAAATCATGAGTGAACTCCCATTCACAATTGCTTCAAAGAGAATAAAATACCTAAGAATCCAACTTACAAGGGATGTGAAGGACCTCTTCAAGGAGAACTACAAACCACTGCTCAATGAAATAAAAGAGGATACAAACAAATGGAAGAACATTCCATGCTCATGGGTTGGAAGAATCAATATCGTGAAAATGGCCATACTGCCCAAGGTAATTTATAGATTCAATGCCATCCCCATCAAGCTACCAATGACTTTCTTCACAGAATTGGAAAAAACTACTTTAAAGTTCATATGGAACCAAAAAAGAGCCCGCATCGCCAAGTCAATCCTAAGCCAAAAGAACAAAGCTGGAGGCATCATGCTACCTGACTTCAAACTATACTACAAGGCTACAGTAACCAAAACAGCATGGTACTGGTACCACAACAGAGACATAGATCAATGGAACAGAACAGAGCCCTCAGAAATAATGCCACATATCTACAACTATCTGATCTTTGACAAACCTGACAAAAACAAGAAATGGGGAAAGGATTCCCTATTTAATAAATAGCGCTGGGAAAACTGGCTAGCCATATGTAGAAAGCTGAAACTGGATCCCTTCTTTACACCTTATACAAAAATTAATTCAAGATGGATTAAAGACTTACATGTTAGACCTAAAACCATAAAAACCCCAGAAGAAAGCCTAGGCAATACCATTCAGGACATAGGCATGGGCAAGGACTTCATGTCTAAAACACCAAAAGCAATGGCAACAAAAGCCAAAATTGACAAATGGGATCTAATTAAACTAAAGAGCTTCTGCACAGCAAAAGAAACCTACCATCAGAGTGAACAGGCAACCTACACAATGGGAGAAAATTTTTGCAACCTGCTCGTCTGACAAAGGGCTAATATCCAGAATCTACAATGAACTCAAACAAATTTACAAGAAAAAAACAAACAACCCCATCAAAAAATGGGTGAAGGACGTGAACAGACACTTCTCAAAAGAAGACATTTATGCAGCCAAAAAACACATGAAAAAATGCTCATCATCACTGGCCATCAGAGAAATGCAAATCAAAACCACAGTGAGATACCATCTCACACCAGTTAGAATGGCCATGATTAAAAAGTCAGGAAATAATAGGTGCTGGAGAGGATGTGGAGAAATAGGAACACTTTTACACTGTTGGTAGGACTGTAAACTAGTTCAACCATTGTGGAAGTCAGTGTGGCGATTCCTCAGGGATCTAGAACTAGAAATACCATTTGACCCAGCCATCCCATTACTGGGTATATACGCAAAGGACTATAAATCATGCTGCTATAAAGACACATGAACACGTATGTTTGTTGCAGCACTATTCACAATAGCAAAGAGTTGGAACCAACCCAAATGTCCAACAACGATAGACTGGATTAAGAAAATGTGGCACATATACACCATGGAATACTATGCAGCCATTAAAAAATGATGAGTTCATGTCCTTTGTAGTGACATGGATGAAACTGGAAACCATCATTCTGAGTAAACTATCACAAGGACAAAAAGCCAAACACTGCATGTTCTTACTCATAGGTGGGAATTGAACAATGAGAACTCGTGGACACAGGAAGGGGAACATCACACTCCGGGGACTGTTGTGGGTTGGGGGGAGGGGGGAGGGACAGCATTAGGAGATATACCTAATGCTAAATGACGAGTTAATGGGTGCAGCAAACCAACACGGCACATGGATACATATGTAACAAACCTGCACATTGTGCATATGTACCCTAAAACCTAAAGTATAATAAAGAAAAAAAAAAAAGAAAAAAGTATTAAAAAAATAAAATAAAATAAATTCTTATCTAAAAAGCACCAATTTCAATCAAATTTCAATTTTTTTCTAAATTTACTCTAATTTTTCTAAATAAGTGATATATGCAGGAATATTTGTTAATTTTAAGATTTGTAACATACTTTGTTGACTTTCTACCTATAAAATACAAGAATTTATCACCTTAGGTCACGTCCCCACATACATGTATGTACACATATATACACAAATACTTTTCTATCTTCTCAGTGAATTTATTCAGTAGATTTTTAATCTATATTGATCTGAACTATAAATCAACTTTTAACCGAATTGCATCTTATAACTTTATACAATTTATTTTCTTATACAACTTCTCTTTGAGGTTCATGATGGCTGTAATTTTTTAATTGAGAGATTTTTTGTTTTAACAATCACTAATTGATCCACAAGCCATCTGTAAAAACAGGAAGGCTTTCTTGAAGGCATCAAACACTACAGATAATCTACAGGTACACTTTCCCCCCAAAAAATAACCTTCCTGGTGCCCTTGACATTCTCCACTACTCTGGATTGTTTGCTCTGTAATAGAATAGCTGCAGAGAGACTTGCTTAGGGTTTTCTTTTACCTTCTTTCTAGAGATTTTCTCGCTTTCTCTTCCAAGATTAATCTCTCGTTTACTCACTCAGTCTTATTCCTTTCTTTTTCTTGCTTTTTGGTCTCATTTTGGTAAGCAGATCTTCCCATATCTTCCTGCAAAAAGGGGTTCATGGTATAGAATTTCTGAGATCCTCCATCTCTGAAAATGTCTTCATTTATTTTCCCACATATGGTTTACGCTTGAAGCAGGTTTAGAATTCCAACTTGAAAATTATTTTCTCTCAGAATTTTTAAGGAAATGTTTCATTTGCATCTCGTTTCCAGTGTTGTTATAGAAAAGCTCAAAGTTATTCTGATATCTAATCATTTGTATTTCAATGCATTTTTTTTCTTTACTGAAAGATTTTATGTTTATGTTTTTTACTCCTGATGAGCTTAATTTTGATAAGGCTGTATGTTGACGTAGGTGGTGCTCATTTTTTTCCATTCAATATTTTACTGAAGTATTTACTATTATTATCCACATTTTACATGTGAAGAAACTGAGGCATAGGTTCAGTAACTTGCCCAAAGTTACGCAGGGAGTAAATAACAAAATAGATTAGAACTTGGGTAGTCTAGCTTAACAGTCTTCTCTTTTGACCATTAAACTTGCAAGTAAACAGTTTTGTAAAATTTAGCTTAGGAAAAATATTTCTCTGTTCATTGGTCACATTAAGTTATGCATTGGGCCTCCTGTACAATGAAAATTCTGTGAGTACTTCATGGAAAACTGCGTACTTTTCATTTAGTAATCACAAAGATTAAATCACAGTAATCACTAGGAAAATTCCACATGTATATAAGTCATGTATAAAGTAATTGGAGGCCTGGAGCGGTGGCTCACACCTGTAATCCCAGCACTTTGGAAGGCTGAGGCAGGCGGATCATTTGAGGTCAGGAATTTGAGACTAGCCTGGCCAACATGGTGAAAACCCCGTCTCTACTAAAAATAAAAAAAAAAAAAAAGAAGGAGCTGGGCATGGTGGTACATGCCTGTAATCCCAGCTACTCAGGAGGCTCAAGCATGAGAATCACTTGCACCTGGGAGGCAGACGTTGCAGTGAGCTGAGATCACACCACTGCACTCCAGGCTGGGTGACAGAGTGAGAACCTGTCTCAAAAAAAAAAAAAAAAAAAAAAAGTGCTTTGAATAGCAAACCTATTTTACAGTTATGATTTTATACTTAAAATTATTTTATAGTTATAATTTTACACTTAAGTAGTAATCACAAAACAATAATAGTTAATACAAGAGTGATAAGTCCATCTATTAACATACATTCAAATAAAAATACACATAGCTTCCTTTAAAAAGAGACAAACGGTGTAAACTTCATATGAGAAAAAACAAGAAAAACTAGGCAAATTTTAAAAACAAAGAGTATTTGAGGGTAGCCTAACATTTTAGATATTAAAATACATAGAGTTATAGTAATCTAAACAATGTAAATTCTTGAATGAAGGACACAGATTAATGCATGGAGTAAACAATTCAGAAATCACATATTTCGAGAATATAATGTGATAAATATGAATTTTTAAAAAACAGAAAGGAAAACATGGATTATTCCGTGAGTAATATTGGCCAATTATGTGCCTGTTTCCTCCTGTCATCACTAAAAACACAAGTCAGGAAGTTTGTATGTTGTAACATTAAACAATCCCTACATATCAGTGAAAAAAACAAGATCTATGTTTCATGCTACATGTCCATTGTGGATTAGAGACAGGGCACTGGTCTGCATCATATTCAGGTACTCAGGCTGAGAAAAGTTTCTTCTCCACTTTTCCAAATTTGCCAAAGCAGAAAAAAAAAGTGGCTCTTAAAGCTTCTGAACATAATCCTATGCATGCTTGAAAGAGGAAAGCTGTAAAGCTTTGGTGAACAGCGTATCAACATACTCCTTACCCTTCTTTCCACAACCACTTTCATCTACATTCCAAGATAGACTATCCAATAGCACTTCCTAGTTATATCATCTGCTGAAAGTCCAGGAGCTCTTGGTTATGCTCTATAGTCACTACAGAAGTTCTAGATGTGGTACCTATGGTGTTTAGTTTAGTTTACTTCATAGATCACCTCAATAAGTGAAAAAATTGTTTGCCCTCATACACCTAATATTAATATTTAATAATGAAATAAGGATATGGTAACCACAAAAAACACTGTTGTTTGGAAAAAGAAACTTAAAACATGCAGCAGACACTGGTGTTAAGGCATTTCTGAAACTGCAAAGAAGATACTTTGAGGGTTCCTAGTTCCTTGATCATGTCCTAATTTCACTCCCTAGGAGTTTCCTTCTCTATTGTTCTGCATCTCCAGCTTCACTGTCTGTGAGATTCTTTCTTTTTCATTGTCTTCTAGGTCACACCTGAGCATCTGGGAATACGCCTTTCTTAAAGACTGAGCAAAGTTTTCTACCTGTATCCTATCCATAAATGGTTAGGGAATGAGTTAGGTTTATTTCCCCTCCCTTTTAGGTTAGGAAGACTTTCAACAGGATTGAAACCTTCTGTCTTGAGATGTAATAGCTTCCAGCTCAAATCTCTTTATTCTGCATGTTTCTTTTTCTCAAAAAAAAAAAAATAAAATACTAATTTGATTTACTTATTATTTATAAGATAGTTCAATTTTTTGAAAGTTCTCTACAGTGCTATCTTACATTTTTACTCTGTCTATGGATACCTACCTCTTTTAAGTGTAATAACTGCAGATTTTTCCTGTCCACAGGCTTTAGCAATAGAATGTTCTTAAAAACATAATAAGATTCTTATGTATTTGATGCCAGTCAGTTCTGTATACCAACAGACACACCCACACATCTTTTCTTCTCAAATTCATGTCTTTCTCTCTTGAATGCCCTAGACATATGTTGAACTTGCCCTATTTGAATGGGAATGCCTATATCTTATCTCCTTGAGTAGCTAGCCTGCCCAAATGAATAAATTTACTGACTTCCATGCCTTATTCGTATATTTACATTGATATGCTTTCATGAATTATGTCTTTCCTTTTTAGTCCTTATTCCTGAAGCAATCAATTTTCTATCTTATTGCTTAGAAAAGAACCTAAATATATTAAATAAAAGCAATAAAAATGGGTATCCTCATGAGAATATTTCTCACACATTACCTTTAATAATGAGTTTTACTGTATGCCTTTGTACATAAACTTTATCATAATCAGAATATTCCTTTTTAGTTGAAGGTTACTGATTGTTTTTGCTGGTTTTTTAAATCATAAGTGGTTCTGAACATTCTCAAAAATGTTTCTGTAATTATTCTAATGACCACACTTTTTCTTTAATATTATGATTTGAGAAGCATGGTTTGGTAATGATTATTTCTAATTCAATTCAGTGGATTCACTTTATGAATATTGCATTTAGGGTTTTTGCAAAGTTTTTTCATAAATGAAGCTTTTCCATAATTTCTTTTCATTTACTGTCTGTGTCTGGTTTTTGTTTGTTTTAAGTTTACACTATTTTTCTAGAATGAGTTGGGTTTATTTCCCTTCCCTTTTAGGTTAGGAAGACTTTCAACAGGATTGAAAGCCTCTGCCTTGAGATTTAATAGCTTCCAGCTCAAATATCTTTATTCTGCATGTTTTTTCTCAAAAAATTTTAAAATATTGATTTATTTATTATTCATAAGACAGTTCAATTTTTCTGAAAGTTCTCTATAATACTATCTTATATTTTTACTCTATCTATGGATACCTACCTATTTTTATTCTCAATTGTTTTTAATTTCCTTTTGTTTTCTGCCTGATAGACGTTTGCCTACTTTATTAGTCATTCCAAAGAACCATTTTTTAGCTTTGATATGGCATTTTATTGTCATACAGTTCTAAATTCTGTGTATACTTCTAAATATTTTAACATTTCCATTATGGCACTTTTGTCTTTGAGTTATTAAGTATTCTCTTAATTTCCAATTATATACCATTATCATTTGTATTTCTTGTACTGAAATTTGCATATAATACAACTTTTTTTTACAATATGCTAAAATTACTCTAGCTGTGAGTGACATCAGTAAAATTACTGACTAGAGTTACCTGGTTCTAGCCCCCTCCACAAAAAGGAATTGGAACAATGAATAAACAATGATATTTCAACTACAGTAACGAGGAAGTATGCTGGATAGCACCAGGAGAATGGCAAAATCCCTGTGCAACACAGAAGACCAGAATAACACCGCAGGGAAGGGTGCCACACTGTTTCTCCCACTAGAATAAGCTCAGAGTCATGGGTAACTTCTTTTTATTAAGAGAGAATAAACTGGAAATCCCCAATGGTTCCTATCACTGCCACAAACACCAGCAATCATTGCTACAGAAGAGCCTGTCAAGTCCTCATAGGTTCTGAATCCAGTTTGGAGAGCAGCCAGGAGTTAATAAAAGCTGCAATGCCTAGAGTAGGAACCTACTTTGAACACATCCCACCCCCCATGATCTAAGATGCCATGGCTCAATATTATTTTAAAACTGGACTCACTACTAGAGGGTGTCCTGCCCTAGAGGCAGACTTTCTCCACCCATGAGGCTTCACTGTCATTCCACTACATTCACATGGGTGGGTGCCAGCAGCATCATGACCCCAGCTGCCCAGAGCCTAAGCGAGATGGAACAACTAACCTTGGTTTTTAAACCCACGTGGCACATCAGAAAACCTATTTAACAAAACATAGCTTAAAATTTCCAAAGTACTGGGAGAGATTTGGGCATCCAGATTTAGGAAACTCAAAAGTCTTCAATTAGATTTAACCCAAGAAGATCCTCTCTGAGGCCAAATATAATCAGACTGTCAAAAGTCAAAGACAAAGATAAAATTCCAAAAGATGTAAGAGAAAAGTATCAAAGTCCCATATAAAATAATTCCCATTAGATTATTATTAGATTTTTCAGCAAAAACCTTGCAAGTCAAGAGAGAATGGGATAATATATTGAAAATGCTGAAAGAAAAAAAAAATGGCATCCAAGAATACTATCTCCAACAAATTTATCTTTCAGAAATGAAGAATAAACAAATACTTTTGAAGACAAGCAAAAGCTGAAGAAGTTTACCCATTAGGCTTGCCTTACAAGAAATGATTATGAAGTGATACAACTGGAAACTAAAAGGTAATACCACCATGAAAATGTGTGAAAGTATAGAACTCATGAATATAGGTAAATTTATAAATCAAACACAAAATACCCCAATGATATGTTGGTGCTATGTAGTTCTCTACATCTTCTAGTATGAAGGTTTAAAGTCAAAACAAGTCAAAAACAACAGCTACGGTAGTAGCTCAGGAACACACAGTAGACTAATTAAGGCAACAAAAAATACAAATGGGAGGAGGGAAATCTACAGTATTTTTATACAACCTGAGTTGAGTTGCTATCAGCTTAAAATGGTCTATTATAAGACTTTTTATGTTAGCTCCATGGTAACCACAAGGAAAGAAATGATACCAGATACACAAACAAGAAAGAGAAGTGATAATCCCAGCACTTTGGGAGGCTGAGGCAGGAAGATCATTTGAGGCCAGGAGTTTGAGATGAGCCTGGCCAACGTGGTGAAACCTGGCCTCTATTAAAAATACAAAAAAAAAATTCAGCTTGGCATGGTGGTTCATGCTTGTAGTTTCGCCTACTCATGAGGCTGAGGAACAAGAATTGCTTGAACATAGGAGGTGGAGGTTGCAGTGAGCTGAGATCGTGCCATTGCATTCCAGCTTGGGTGACAGAGCAAGACTCTAAAGAAAGAAAGAAAGAAAAGAAAGAAAAGAAAGAAAGAAAGAAAGAAAGAAAGAAAGAAAGAAAGAAAGAAAGAAAGAGAAAGAGAGAGAGAGAGGAGAAAGAAAGAAAGAGAAAGAAAGAGAGAAGGAAAGAAGGAAGGAAGGAAGGAAGGAAGGAGAAATAAAGCTTAGCACCACAGAAAGAAAACTGAAATAAAGCTTAGCACCACAGAAAACCACCAGACTACAGAGGTGAACAATAAGAAAGGAAGAGATCTGCAAAACAACCAGAAAACAACTAACAAAATGACGGTAAGTTTTTATCTACCAATAATAACCATGAATATAAATGAATTAAATTCTCCAACTAAAAGTTATAGAGTGGCTAAACGGCTAAAAAAGAAGACCCAACTACTGCTGCCTATCAGAGACTCCCTTCACCAATTAAGACAAAAATAGAAAGAAAGTGAAGGATAGGTGAGGAAAATGGTGGATAGAAGGCAGGACTAAATTGCAGCTCCCACTCAGAGGGACAGAGCAGTGTGTGAAGACTCACATCATGAACTTCTGCTCCAAGATCTACTACAGGAACATACCAGAAAAGCCAAAAGCATCCAAAAGCCCTTTGAAAGAAGTGGTTTGCTCCATGCCCCTGGTGACAGCCAAAAATCTGTGAGTGCCCAAAGTGTGAAAGTGTAAAGGAGGATCGTCCATTTCTGAACACAAACCCTCACTGAGGAACCTGAAGGTCCAGATCACCAGAGAAGGATTTGACCTTACCTGGAGCTGAGACAATTTAGAGAGGCAAGCAAAATACAGGGGTAGAGGAAGCAGCGGGAAAAGCCCTGTGGGCTCTTTGGGTCCCCAGGGAAGCCATTTCTGACTTGTCACACAGGAGTCCTTGGGGAGGGCTGCAAAAGGAACTGGGGAAAGACCACAGGGAGAAGTAAACCTCCAGCCAAACTTTGTAACAATTCCACCTGAATGCAGTTTCCTGGTCAGAACTCAGGCGAGAGCATGAATTCAGTGTGCAGGCTTGACAGGCAGGGAGTCATGAAAGCCCTGCTTGCTTTCTCAGGTGGGAGGCTGGTAGCCTGGGGCAAGTTCTCAGCCCTGCTGGCCCACTGCCTGCAAACAAACTTGGTGCTGTTAGTGGGTGGGGCGGGGGCACAGCGGGAGTGAGACCAGCCTTTTGGTTTACGTGGGAGCTGGGTGAGCCCTGTAACTGCCGGCTTTCCCCACTTCTGTGACAACCTGCATGACACAGCAGAGGCAGCCATAATCCTCCTGGGAACATAACTCCATTAACCTGGGAACCACAATCCCATCCCCCACAGCAGCCAGAGCAAGCCTCGCTCAAGGAGAGTCTGAGCTCAGACATGCCTAACAATGCCCCCACCTGATGGTCATTCCCTACCCATCCTGGTAGCTGAAGACAAAGGGCATATTCTCTTGGGAGTTCTAGGGCCCTGCCCACTGCCTCATCCTCTCTATACTACCACAGCTGATGCTCTCTTGAAAGCACCACCCGCTAGCAGGAGGCCAACCAGAAAAAAATAATGCAATAAACAACAATAATAAAACTAAGGACTGTCACAGATTCCATTTCACTCCCCTACCACCACCACCAAAGCAGATGTTGGTATCCACAGCTGAGAGACCTGTGGATACCCACACCTGATGGTTCATATCACTGGACTCTGTGCAGACACCACCAGTACTGTCCTGGAACCTGGTAACCAAGCTGGGTGGCTAGATCCAGAAGGGAAATAACAATCACTACAGTTTGGCTCTCAGGAAGCCACATCCCTAGGAAAAGAGGGAGAGTACAAAAAACTGATTCTTGGGAAAGATAAATAAAGTTGATGAGCATTGGTGAGATTAACCAAGAAGAGAAAAGAGAAGATCAACTGATACCACAGAAATACAAAATATTCAAGGCTCCAATGAACACCTTTATGCGCATGAACTGGAAAATCTAGAGAAGATGAATAAATTCCTGGAAATGTGCAACATTACTAGATTAAACCAGGAAGAAATAGAAATCTTGAACAGACCAATAAGAAACAGTGAAATTGAAATGATAATTTAAAAACTGCCAATTAAAAAAATGTCCAGGACCAGATGGATTCACAGCTGAATTCTATCAGACATTCAAAGAATTGGTACCAATACTGTTGACATTATTCTATAAGATATATAGGCCGGGCAAGGTCGCTCAAGCCTGTAATCCCAGCACTTTGGGAGGCCAAGGCAGGCGGATCACGAGGTCAGGAGATCGAGACCATCCTGGCTAACACGGTGAAACCCTGTTTCTACTAAAAATACAAAAAATTAGCCGGGCATGTTGGCAGGCACCTGTAGTCCCAGCTACTCAGGAGGCTGAGGCAGGAGAATGGCACGAACCCAGGAGGCGGAGCTTGCAGTGAGCCAAGATCGCGCCATTGCACTCCAGCCTGGGGGACAGAGCAAGACTCCATCTCAAAAAAAAAAAAAAAAAAAAAAAAAAAAAAAAGATATATAAAGAGGAAATTCTCCCTAAATCAGTCTATGAAGTCAGCATCACTCTAATACCAAAACCAAGAAAGGACATGACAAAAAAAGCAAACTACAGGCCAATATCTCTGATAAATACAGAGGCAAAAATCCTTAACAAAATACTAGCTAACTGAATCCAACAGCATATTAAAAAGATAACCCACCACGATCATGTGAGTTTCATACCAGGGATGCAAGGAAGGCTTAACATACGCAAGTCAATAAATGTATACACTGCATAAACAGAATTAAAAACAAAAATCACATGATCATCTCAATAGATACAGAAAAAGCATTTGACAAAATCCAGCTTCCCTTTATGATTAAAACTCTCAGCAAAATCGGCACAAAAGGAACATATGTTTCTTTTCTGCTATATATTTTATTATCATTATTATGCTTTAAGTTCTGGGATACATGTGCAGAACATGCAGGTTTGTTACATAGGTATACATGTGCCATGGTGGTTTGCTGCAGCCATCATCTCGTCACCTATATTAGGTACTTCTCCTAATGCTATCTCTCCCCTACTCCCCCATCCCCCGGCAGGCCCTAGTGTGTGATGTTCCCCTCCCTGTGCCCATATGTTCTCATTGTTCAACTCCCACTTATGAATGAGAACATGCGGTGGTGTTTGGTTTTCTGTTCTTGTGTTAGTTTGCTGAGAATGATGGTTTCCAGCTTCATCCATGTCACTGCAAAAGACATGAACTCATCTTTTTTTTATGGCTGCAGAGTATTCCATGGTTTTAAAAACAAACAATCGCATCAAAAAGTGGGTGAAGGATATGAACAGATACTTCTCAAAAGAAGACATTTACGCAGCCAACAAACATATGAAAAAAAGCTCATCATCACTGGTCATTAGAGAAATGCAAATCAAAACCACAATGAGATACCATCTCACGCCGGTTAGAATGGTGATCATTAAAAAGTCAGGAAACAACAGATGCTGGAGAGGATGTGGAGAAGTAGAAATGCTTTTATACTGTTGGTGAGAGTGTAAATTAGTTCAACCATTGTGGAAGACAGTGTGGCGATTCCTCAAGGATCCAGAACTAGAAATACCATTTGACCCAGCAATCCCATTACTGGGTATATATCCAAAGGATTATAAATCATTCTACTATGAAGACACATGCACACATATGTTTATTCTGGCACTATTCACAGTAGCAAAGACTAGGAACATATCTTAGTGTAATAAAAGCCATCTGTGACAAACCCATAGCCAATATAATACTGAATGGGGAAAAGTTGAAAGCTTTTCTGAGAACTGGAGCAAGATAAGAATATGCCCACTCTTACCACTTCTATTCAACATAGTACAGGAAGTGCCAGCCACAGCAATCAGACAAGAGAAAGAAATAAAGGGCATCCAAATCAGTAAAAAGAAAGTCAAACTGCTGCTATTTGCTGATGATATAATCGTATACCTAAAAAACACTAAAGACTCCTCCAAAAAGCTCCTAGAACTGATAAATGAATTCAGTGAACTTTCAGGATACAAAATTAATGTACACAAATCAGTAGCTCTGCTATACACCAACAGTGACCAAGCTGAGAACCAAATCAAGAACTTAACCCCTTTTGCAATAGCTGCAAAAAAAAATACAATAATATACTTAGGAATATACCTAACCAAGGAGGTGAAAGACCTCTACAAGGAAAACTACAAAACACTGCTGAAAGAAACCATAGATGACACAAACAAATAGAAACACATCCCATGATCATGGATGGATATAATCAATATTGTGTAAATGAACTTACTGCCAAAAGCAATCTACAAATTCAATTCAATTCCCATTAAAATACCACCATTGTTCTCCACAGAACTAGATAAATCAATCCTAAAATTCATATGGAACCATAAAAAAAGCCTGCATAGACAAAGCAAGACTAATCAAAAAGAACAAAACTGGAGGCATCACATTACATGACTTCAAACTATACTATAAGGCTATAGTCATCAAAACAGCTTGGTACTGGCATAAAAATAGGCACATAGACCAATGGAACAGAATAGAGAAACCAGAAATAAAGACAAATATTTACAGCCAACTGATCTTTGACATAGCAAACAAAAACATAAAATGGAGAAAAGACACCCTATTCAACAAATGGTGCTGGAATAATTGGCAAGCCACATGTAGAAGCATCAAACTGGATCCTCATCTCTTACCTTATACAAAAATCAAGTCAAGATGGATCAAGGGCTTAAATCAAGACCTGAAGCCATAAAAAATCTAGAAGATAATGTCATAAAAAACCCTTCTAGACACTGGCTTATGAAAAGGATTTGTGACCAAGAACCCAAAAGCAAATGCAATAAAAACAAAGATAAATAGATGGGACTTATTAAACTAAAAAACTTCTGCACAGCCAAAGAAGCAATCAGCAGAGTAAACAGACAACCCACAGAGTGGGAGAAAATCCTCTCAATCTATACATCTGACAAAGGACTAGAATCTACAATGAACTCAAGCAAATTGGCAAGAAAAAAAGAAACAATCTCATCAAAAAGTGGGCTAACAACATGAATAGACAATTCTCAGAAGAAGGTATACAAATGGATGACAAACATGAAAAAATGCTCAGCATCGCTAATGATCAAAGAAATGCAAATCAAAACCAAAATTTGTGCTATAAATTTCCCTCTACACACTGCTTTGAATGTGGCCCAGAGATTCTGGTATGTTGTGTCTTTGTTCTCGTTGGTTTCAAAGAACATCTTTATTTCTGCCTTCATTTCATTATGTACCCAATAGTCATTCAGGAGCAGGTTGTTCAGTTTCCATGTAGTAGAGCGGTTTTGAGTGAGTTTCTTAATCCTGAGTTCTAGTTTGATTGCACTGTGGTCTGAGAGACAGTTTGTTATAATTTCTGTTCTTTTACATTTGCTGAGGAGAGCTTTACTTCCAACTATGTGGTCAATTTTGGAATAGGTGTGGTGTGGTGCTGAAAAAAATGTATATTCTGTTGACTTGGGGTGGAGAGTTCTGTAGATGTCTATTAGGTCCACTTTATGTAGAGCTGAGTTCAATTCCTGGATATCCTTGTTAACTTTCTGTCTCGTTGATCTGTCTAATGCTGACAGTGGGGTGTTAAAATCTCCCATTATTATTGTGTGGGAGTTTAAGTCCCTTAGTAGGTCACTCAGGACTTGCTTTATGAATCTGGGTGCTCCTGTGTTGGGTGCATATATATTTAGGATAGTTAGCTCTTCTTGATGAATTGATCCCTTTAGCATTATGTAATGGCCTTCTTTGTCTCTTTTGATCTTTGTTGGTTTAAAGTCTATTTTATCAGAGACTAGGATTGCAACCCCTGCCTTTTTTTGTTTTCCAGTTGCTTGATAGATCTTCCTCCATCCCTTTATTTTGAGTCTATGTGTGTCTCTGCACGTGAGATGGGTTTCCTGAATACAGCACACTGATGGGTCCTGACTCCTTATCCAGTTTGCCAGTCTGTGTCTTTTGATTGGAGCATTTATCCCATTTACATTTAACGTTAATATTGTTATGTGTGAATCTGATCCTGTCATTATGATGTTAGTTGGTTATTTTGCTCGTTAGTCGCTATAGTTTCTTCCTAGTCTCGATGGTCTTTACAATTTGGCATGTTTTTGCAGTGGCTGGTACCGGTTGTTCCTTTCCATGTTTAGTGCTTCCTTCAGGAGCTCTTTTAGGGCAGGCCTGGTGGTGACAAAATCACTCAGCGTTTGCTTGTCTGTAAAGGGTTTTATTTCTCCTTCACTTATGAAGCTTAGTTTGGCGGGATAGGAGATTCTGGGTTGAAAATTCTTTTCTTTAAGAATGTTGAATATCGGCCCCCACTCTCTTCTGGCTTGTAGAGTTTCTGCTGAGAGATCAGCTGTTAGTCTGATGGGCTTCCCTTTGTGGGTAACCCAACCTTTCTCTCTGGCTGCCCTTAACATTTTTTCTTTCATTTCATCTTTGGTGAATCTGACAATAATGTGTCTTGGAGTTGCCCTTCTCGAGGAGTATCTTTGTGGCGTTCTCTGTATTTCCTGAATCTGAATGCTGGCCTGCCTTGTTAGATTGGGGAAGTTCTCCTGGATAATATCTTGCAGAGTGTTTTCCAACTTGGTTCCATTCTCCCCATCATTTTCAGGTACACCAATCAGACGTAGGTTTGGTCTTTTCACATAGTCCCAAATTTCTTGGAGGCTTTGTTCATTTCTTTTTATCCTTTTTTCTCTAAACTTCCCTTCTCTCTTCATTTCATTCATAGCACTAAATGCCCACAAGAGAAAGCAGGAAAGATCCAAAATTGACACCCTAACATCACAATTAAAAGAACTAGAAAAGCAAGAGCAAACACATTCAAAAGCTAGCAGAAGGCTAGAAATAACTAAAATCAGAGCAGAACTGAAGGAAATAGAGACACAAAAAACCCTTCAAAAAATTAATGAATCCAGGAGCTGGTTTTTTGAAAAGATCAACAAAATTGATGGACCGCTAGCAAGACTAATAAAGAAGAAAAGAGAGAAGAATCAAATAGATGCAATAAAAAACGAAAAAGGGGATATCACCACCGATCCCACAGAAATACAATCTACCATCAGAGAATACTACAAACACCTCTATGCAAATAAACTAGAAAATCTAGAAGAAATGGATAAATTCCTTGACAAATACACCCTCCCAAGACTAAACCAGGAAGAAGTTGAATCTCTGAATAGACCAATAACAGGTTCTGAAATTGTGGCAATAATCAATAGCTTACCAACCAAAAAGAGTCCAGGACCTGATGGATTCACAGCCGAATTCTACCAGAGGTACAAACAAGGAGGAACTGGTACCATTCCTTCTGAAACTATTCCAATCGATAGAAAAAGAGGGAATCCTCCCTAACACATTTTATGAAGCCAGCATCGTCCTGATACCAAAACCTGGCAGAGACATAACCAAAAAAGAGAATTTCAGACCAATATCCTTGATGAACATTGATGCAAAAATCCTCAATAAAATACTGGCAAACCGAATCCAGCAGCACATCAAAAAGCTTATCCACCATGATCAAGTGGGCTTCATCCCTGGGATGCAAGGCTGGTTCAACATACGCAAATCAATAAATGTAATCCAACATATAAACAGAACCAAAGACAAAAACCACATGATTATCTCAATAGATGCAGAAAAGGCCTTTGACAAAATTCAACAACCCTTCATGCTAAAAACTCTCAATAAATTAGGTATTGATGGGACATATCTCAAAATAATAAGAGCTATCTACGACAAACCCACAGCCAATATCATACTGAATGGGCAAAAACTGGAAGCATTCCCTCTGAAAACTGGCACAAGACAGGGATGCCCTCTCTCACCGCTCCTGTTCAACATAGTGCTGGAAGTTCTGGCCAGAGCAATCAGGCAGGAGAAGGAAATAAAAGGTATTCAATTAGGAAAAGAGGAAGTCAAATTGTCCCTGTTTGCAGATGACATGATTGTATATCTAGAAAACCCCATTGTCTCAGCCCAAAATCTCCTTAAGCTGATTAGCAACTTCAGCAAAGTCTCAGGATACAAAATTAATGTACAAAAATCACAAGCATTCTTGTACACCAATAACAGACAAACAGAGAGCCAAATCATGAGTGAACTCCCATTCACAATTGCTTCAAAGAGAATAAAATACCTAGGAATCCAACTTACAAGGGATGTGAAGGACCTCTTCAAGGAGAACTACAAACCACTGCTCAATGAAATAAAAGAGGATACAAACAAATGGAAGAACATTCCATGCTCATGGGTTGGAAGAATCAATATTGTGAAAATGGCCATACTGCCCAAGGTAATTTATAGATTCAATGCCATCCCCATCAAGCTACCAATGACTTTCTTCACAGAATTGGAAAAAACTACTTTAAAGTTCATATGGAACCAAAAAAGAGCCCGCATCGCTAAGTCAATCCTAAGCCAAAAGAACAAAGCTGGAGGCATCACGCTACCTGACTTTAAACTATACTACAAGGCTACAGTAACCAAAACAGCATGGTACTGGTACCACAACAGAGACATAGATCAATGGAACAGAACAGAGCCCTCAGAAATGATGCCGCATAGCTACAACTATCTGATCTTTGACAAACCTGACAAAAACAAGAAATGGGGAAAGGATTCCCTATTTAATAAATGGTGCTGGGAAAACTGGCTAGCCATATGTAGAAAGCTGAAACTGGATCCCTTCCTTACACCTTATACAAAAATTAATTCAAGATGGATTAAAGACTTATATGTTAGACCTAAAACCATTAAAATCCTACAAGAAAACCTAGGCAATACCATTCAGGACATAGGCGTGGGCAAGGACTTCATGTCTAAAACACCAAAAGCAATGGCAACAAAAGCCAAAATCGACAAATGGGATCTCATTAAACTAAAGAGCTTCTGCACAGCAAAAGAAACTATCATCAGAATTAACAGGCAACCTACAGAATGGGAGAAAATTTTTGCAACCTACTCATCTGACAAAGGGCTAATATCCAGAATCTATAATGAACTCAAACAAATTTACAAGAAAAAAACAAACAACCCCATCAAAAAGTGGGCAGAGGACATGAACAGACACTTCTCAAAAGAAGACATTTATGCAGCCAGAAAACACATGAAGAAATGCTCATCATCACTGGCCATCAGAGAAATGCAAATCAAAACCACAGTGAGATACCATCTCACACCAGTTAGAATGGCCATCATTAAAAAATCAGGAAACAACAGGTGCTGGAGAGGATGTGGAGAAATAGGAACACTTTTACACTGTTGGTGGGACTGTAAACTAGTTCAACCATTGTGGAAGTCAGTGTGGCGATTCCTCAGGGATCTCGAACTAGAAATACCATTTGACCCAGCCATCCCATTACTGGGTATATACCCAAAGGACTATAAATCATGCTGCTATAAAGACACATGCACACGTATGTTTATTGCGGCACTATTCACAATAGCAAAGAGTTGGAACCAACCCAAATGTCCAACAACGATAGACTGGATTAAGAAAATGTGGCACATATACACCATGGAATACTATGCAGCCATAAAAAATGATGAGTTCGTGTCCTTTGTAGGGACATGGATGAAACTGGAAAACATCATTCTCAGTAAACTATCGCAAGGACAAAAAACCAAACACCGCATGTTCTCACTCATAGGTGGGAATTGAACAATGAGAACTCATGGACACAGGAAGGGGAACATCACACTCCGGGGACTGTTGTGGGGTGGGGGAGGGGGAGGGACAGGATTAGGAGATACACCTAATGCTAAATGACGAGTTAATGGGTGCAGGAAATCAACATGGCACATGGATACATATGTAACAAACCTGCACATTGTGCACATGTACCCTAAAACCCTAAAGTATAATAAAAAAAAAAAAAAAAAAAAAAAAAAAAAAAAAAAAAAAAAAACACCAAAATTTGTTACCACCTTACTCCCGCAAGAATGGCCATTATCAAAAAAAATGAAAAAATAATAGATGTTGGCGTGGATGTGGTGAAAAGGAACACTTTTACACTGTTGGTGGAAATGTAAACTAGCACAACCACTATGGAAAACACTATGGAGATTCCTCAAAGAACTAAAAGTAGAACTACCATCCAGCAATCCCACTACTGGGTATCTACCCAGAGGAAAAGAAATCATTATGCAATAAAGATCCTTACACACACTTGTTCACAGCAGTACAATTTGCAATTGCAAAAGTATGGAACCAGCCCAAATGCCCATCAATTAATGAGTGGAAAAAGAAATTGTGATTATATATATATATATATATCTCCTGGAATACTACTCAGCCATAAAAAGGAATGCAATAATGGCATTTGCAGCAATATGGATGGAATTAGAGACCATTATTCTAGGTGAAGTAGCCTAGGAATGGAAAAACAACCATTGTATGTTCTCACTCATAAGTGGAAGCTAAGCTATGAGGATGCAAATGCATAAGAATGATACAATGGACTTTAGGGACTCAGGGGAAAGGGTGGGAGGGAGGTGAGGAATAAAAGACCACACTGGGTATAGTGTACACTGCTAGGGTGATAGGTACACCAAAATTTTAAAAATCACCACTAAAGAACTTATTCATGTAACCAAACACCACCTGTTTCTCAAAAACCTGTTGAAATAAAATAATAAAAATAAAAAGCATAATAAATAAAATGAGAAATGCTATCACAAAAAAAAAAGAAAGTGAAAGGATGGAAAAAGACATCCCATGCATACGATAACCAAAGGTAAGAAGAAATAGCCATAGTTACATCAGATAAAATAGACTTTAAGTCAAAAATTGTGAAAAAAAGACAAAAAGGTAATTACATAATAATTAAAAATTAATTAAAAAGATATAATTGTAAATATATATGCATCCAAAACCAGGACACCAGATATAAAAGCATATATTATACCTAAGAGAATTATACCTAAGAGATGTACTGCAATATGATAATAGTAGAGAATTTCAACACTCCACTTCCAACAACGGACAGTTCATCTAGACAAAAAATTGACAAAGAAACATTAGACTTAATCTGCATTACAAACCAAAGGGACCTAAATAGAAATTTACAAAACATTCCATCCAACTGCTACAGACTACACATTCTTCTCAACTGCACATGGAACATTTTCCAAAATCATATTAAGCCCTAAAAAGAGTATCAACACATTTAAGAAGATAGAAACCATATCAAGTAATTTTTCTGGCCACAGTGGTATAAAACTAGAAATCAACAACAAGAAAAGCTTCAGAAACCTTAAGAGTACATGCAAATTAAATATGCCTCTAAACAACCAATAGGTCAAGAAGAAATTAAAAGGGAAATTTAAAATTTAATTTAGACAAACAAGAATAGAAACACATCATATCAAAACCTGTGGGATCTAGCAAAAGCAGTGCTAATAGAAAACTTTATTGCAATAAATGCCTATATCAGAAAAGAAAGATTTCTAATAAACAACCTAACAATGCACCTCAAGAAACTAAAATAACAAAAATAAACTAAACTCAAAGTTGCAACAGGGAAGAAAATTCTAAAAGGTCAGAGCAAAAATAAATGAAATAGAGACTTAAAAATCCAAAAGATTAACAAAACAAAGAGTTGGTCTTTTGAAAATAAAAACAAAATCAACAAACCATTGGCTAGACTGAGAAAAAATGAGAGAAGATTCAAATAAATAAAATCAGAGATTAAAAAAGGAGACATTATATCTGATACCACAAAAATAGAAAGAACCATAATAAGCTATTCTGAAAAACTATATGCCAATGAATTTGATAACATAGAAGAAATGGATAAATTCCTGGACACAAAATCTATCAATATTAAATTATGAATAAATAGAAAATCTGAACAAAGCAAAAATAAGGTAGGAAATTGAATCAGCAATGAAAGTCTTCCATAGAAGAAGAGGCTAATACCTGATGGCTTCACTGAAGAACTCATACCAAGTCTCCTCACATTATACGAGAAAATTAAACAGGAGGGAATACTTCCAGACTTACTGTATGAGAGCAGCATTTCCTGATTCCAAAACCAGGCAAGGACACACACACAAAAGAAAACTACAGACCAATATCTCTGATGAGCATAGATGCAAAATTCTCAACAAGAAACTAGCAAACTGAATGCAACAGCACATTAAAAAGACAATTTACCGTGATAAAATGGGATTAATGCCAAGTGTGCAAGGATGCTTTAACATATGTAAATCAATAAATGTAATATATCATGTTAACAGAAAGAAAGACAAAATCCATTTGATCATTTTGATAGGCTCAAGAAAACCATTTGACATGAATCTACACCTTTTCTTGATAAAAACTCTTGACAAATTAGGTATAGAAAGTATAGAAAATAATAAAGGCCATATATGACACATCTACAGGTAACATAACACTGAATGGGAAAAGTTAAAAGCTTTTCCTCTAATATCAGGAACAAGATAAGGAGGCTCATTTTTATCACTTGTATTCAACATAGTACTAGAAGTTGTAGCCAGAGGCATTAGAAACAGAAAGAAATAAAAGGTATTTGAATTGGAAAGGAGGAAGTCAAATTATTGTTTCCAGATGGCATGATCTTATATTTAGAAAACCCTAAAAACTCCATCAAAAAACTGTTAGATCTAACAAATTGATTCAAGAAACTTGCAAGATATAATATCAATATACAAAAATCAGTAGTGTGGGCCATATGTGGTGGCTCACACCTGTAACCTAAACACTTTGGGAGGCCACGGTGAGAGGATTGCTTGAGGTCAGGAGATTGAGACCAGCATGAGCAACATAGTGAGACCCCCATCTCTCCATACACACAAAAAAATTTTAAAGTTAGCCAGGTGTTGTATGCATCAGCAATCCTAGCTACTCAGGAGGCTGAGGTATGAGGATCACGTGAGCCCAGGAGTTTGAGGTTACAGTGTGCTATGATCACACTACTGCACCCCAACCTGGGCAACTGAGTGAGACTGTGTCTCTCTAAAATTAAAATAATAAACAAATAAATTTAAAAATAAAAAATAAAAATTAGTACTGTTTCTGTACACTAATTGTGAACTACCTGAAAAAAAAAAAATCAAGAAAACAATTTCACTTACAAAAGCTACAAAATAAGTGTTGCCTAGGAATAAACTTAACCAAGAAGATGAAAGATTCCTACACTGAAAACTGTAAAACTTTGATAACAGAAATTGAAGAGAAAACAAATAAATCCTGCATTCATGGTCCAGAAATTTAGCATTGTTAAAATGGCCATACTACCGAAGGTGATTTACAGATGTAATGCAATCCCTACCAAAATACCAATGACATTCTTCACACACACAGAACAAAAGCAATCCTTAAATTCATATGGAAGCAGACACGACCACAAATAGCCAAAGTAATCCTGAACAAAATGTACAAAGTTGGAGGCATCATGCTACCTGACTCCAAAATGTATTACAAAGCTACAGTAACTTAAATATTAATAGCATGGTATTGGCTTAAAAACAGATAGGCCAATGGAAAAGAAAGGTGAGCCCAGAAATAAATTCATGAACCTAAAGACAGCTGATTTTTGATAAAGATACCAAGAACACATATTGGGGAAAGAGTCTTTTTTAATAAACGGTACTGGGATAATTGGAAATCCACATGCAGAAGAATGAGGCTAGAACCCTACCTCTCAACATATACAAAAAATCAACTTAAAATCGATTAAAGACTTAAATTTGAAATCTGACACTATAAAACTACTGGAAGGATGCCTCATGACATTGTGCTAAGAAAGGATTTTTTAAATAAGATCTCAAAAGCACAGGCAACAAAAGCAAAAAGAGACAAATGAGATTAAACCAGAAAGCTTTTGCACAGCAAAGGAAACTATTAACAGAGTGAAGAGACCACCTACAGGATGAGAGAAAATATTTGCAAACTATACCTATGACAAGGGGCTAATATCCAGAATATATATGAAACTTAACCTACCAATAAAACAAATAACTCAATGTCAAAAAGGTCAAAAGACCTTAATAGACATTTTTCAAATGAAGACATACAAATGGCCAATAGGTGTATGAAAAAATATTCAACCTTACTAATCATCAGGGAAATGCATATCAGACCACCATGGGATATCATCTTACCCCAGTTAGAGTGACTGTTACAAAGAAAACAAGTTTTGGCAAGAATGTGAAGGGCAGACAATATTTGTACACTATTGGTGGGATTGTAAACTAGTACACTCATTATAGGAGAGAGTATGGAATTTCTTTAAAAAATATCCGGCAATCCCACTATTGAAAATACACACACACACACACACACACACACACACATATATGAAAGGAAATCAGTATGTCAAAGAGGTGTCTGCACTCCCGTTTGTTGTTGTAACAGTATTTACAATAGCCAAGATATGGAATTAACCTAAGTGTCCAACAATCAATAAATAAAGAAAATGTGGCATATATACACAATTTAACACTATTCAGTCATAAAAAATAATAAAAATGAAATCCTGTTATTTGTGACAATACAGCTGGTTCTGGAGAATATCATGTTATGTGAAATAGGCCAGACATAGAAAAACAAACAGCATTAAGATCTCCCTCATATATAGAATCTAAAAAAAAATAAAGTTGGAAGAGATGATGAGAAGGAGTTGATTAACATGTACAAAGTTACAATTAGATAGAAGGAATAAAGTCCAGTGTTCTATTGCCCAATAGGGGTGACTGTGGTTAACAATAAAATATTGTACCTTGCAAAATGACTAGAATAAGTCATTTAAATGTTCTCACCACAAAGAAATAATAAATGTAAGAGGTGACGAATATATTAAATGCACTGATTGGATAATTGTACAACATAGGTATGTATCAAAACATCAAATTGTACCCCATAAATATGTATAATTAAATGTTGCCATTAAAAATAAAAAAAATTACTCTAGTTCTACCACATGTTCTAAATATTCTCAAAAGCACCAACTAGAACAGTACCTGACACAAAACGTAAGTTCAAGAAATGCAAGTTAGATAAATAAATAAAATCCAGTTTGTTAGTCATGTTTTCAATTCTTCTATATTTAACCATTTTGATCTGCTTCATCTATGTGATGGTAGATTTAAAAATTTTTCTGTATATTCCTATCAATTTTACAAAATACAGTTTGATACTTTAGATGATTATGAGTTTAAAAGTGTTTTATCTTCTTGGAGAATTAAACCTTTTATTATTAGACAGTGATGCTATCAATCTGTGATGTTGATTTTATCTTAAAGTTTATTTTTACTTAATATAACTACTCCAGCTTTATTTTTGTTAGTTTTTTTTAACTGGTATAGTTTCTCTTTTTTTTTTTTTTTTAAACTTTTTTTTTTATTATACTCTAAGTTGTGGGATACATGTGCAGAATGTGTAGGTTTATTACATAGGTATACATGTGCCATGGTGGTTTGCTGCACCAATCAACCTGTATCTACATTAGGTATTTCTCCTAATGCTATCCCTCTCCTAGCCCCCTACCTCCTGAAAGGCCCCTGTGTGTGATGTTCCCCTCCCTGTGTTCATGTGTTCTCATTGTTCAACTCCCACTTATAAGTGAGAACATGCAGTGTTTGGTTTTCTGTTTCTGCATTAATTTGCAGAGAATGATGGTTTCCAGCTTCAACCATGTTCCTGCAAAGGACATTAACTCATCCTTTCTGATGGCTGCATAGTATTCCATGGTGTATATGTGCCACATTTGCTTTATTCAGTCTATCATTGGTGGGTATTTGGGTTGGTTCCAAGTCTGCTATTGTGAATAGTGCTGCAATAAACATACGTATGCATGTGTCTTTATAGTAGAATGATTTAAAATCCTTTGGGTATATACCCAGTAATGGGATTGCTGGTCAAATGGTATTTCTGGTTCTAAATCCTTGAGGAATTGCCACACTGTCTTCCACGATGGTTGAACTAATTTACACTGCCACCAACAGTGTAAAAGTGTTCCTATTTCTCTACATCCTCTCCAGCATCTGTTGTTTCCTTTTTTTTCTTTCTTGATATGTAGTCTTGCTCTGTTGCCCAGGCTGGAGTGCAGTGGTGCAATCTCAGCTCACTGCAACCTTTGCCTCCCAGGTTCATGCCATTCTCCTGCCTCGGCCTCAGCCTCCCAAGTAGCTGGGACTACAGGCGCCCGCCACCACACCTGGCTAATTTTTTGTATTTTTAGTAAGGATGAGGTTTCACCATGTTAGCCAGGATGGTCGCAATCTCCTGCCCTCGTGATCCGCGGCCTCCCAAAGTGCTGAGATTACAGGCATGAGCCACCCCGCCCGGCCTTTCCTGACTTTTTAATGATCACCATTCTAACAGGCATGACAGTATCTCACTGTGGTTTTGATTTGCATTTTTCTAATGACCAGTGATGATGAGCTTTTTTTCATGTGTTCGTTGTCTACATATATGTCTTCTTTTGAGAAGTGTCTGTTCACATCCTTCACCCACTTTTTCATGGGGTTGTTTTTTTTTTCTTTCTTTCTTTCTTTTTGTAAATTTGGTTAAGTTCCTTGTAGACTCTAGATGTTAGCCCTTTGTCAGATGGATAGATTGCAAAAATTTTCTCCCATTGTGTAGGTTGCCTCTTCACTCTGATGATAGTTTCTTTTGCTTTGCAGAAGCTGTTTAGTTTAGTTAGATCCCATTTGTCAATTTTGACTTTTGTTGCCATTGTTTTTGGTGTTTTAGTCATGAAGTCTTTGCCCATGCCTGTCCTGAATGGTATTGCCTAGATTTTCTTCTAGGGTTTTTATGGTTTTAGGTCTTACATGTAAGTCTTTAATCCATCTTGAGTTAATTTTTGTATCAGGTGTAAGGAAGGGGTCCAGTTTCAGTTTTCTGCATATGGGTAGCCAGCTTTCCCGACACCATTTATTAAATAGGGAATCCTTTCACCATTGCTTGTTTTTGTCAGGTTTGTCAAAGATCAAACAGTTATAGATGTGTGGCGTTATTTCTGAGGCCTCTGTTCTGTTTTCCTGTTCTGTATATCTGTTTTGGTACCAGTACTGTGCTGTTTTGTTTACTGTAGCCTTGTAGTATAGTATAGTGATGCCTCTAGTTTTGTTCTTTTTGCTTAGGATTGTCTTGGATAAATGGGCTCTTTTTGATTCTATATGAAATTTAAAGTAGATTTTTCTAATTCTGTGAAGAATGTCCGTGGTAGTTTGATGGGGACAGCATTGAATCTATGAATTACTTTGGGCAGTACAGTCATTTTCCTGATACTTATTCTTTCTATCCATGAGCATAGGATGTTTTTCCATTTGTTTGTGTCCTCTCTTATTTACTTGAGCAGTGGTTTACCACTAGACAGGCTAATGAAGCAGAAAAGCAAGAAGAATCAAATAGACGCAATAAAAAATGACAAAGGGGATATAACCACCAATCCCACAGAAATACAAACTACCATCAGAGAATACTATAAATACTTCTATGTAAATAAACTAGAAAATCTAGAAAAAATGGATAAATTCCTAGACACATACACCCTCCCAAGACTAAACAAGGAAGAAGTTGAATCCCTGAATAGACTAATAATAAGTTCTGAAATTGAGGCAATAATTAATAGCCTACCAACCAAAAAAAGCCCACCAACCAAAAAAAGCCCAGGACCAGATGAATTCACAGCCAAATTCTACCAGAGGTACAAAGAGGAGCTGGTACCATTCCTTCTGAAACTATTCCAAACAACAGAAAAAGTGAGACTCCTCCCTCACTCACTTTATGAGCCCAGCATCATCCTGATACTAAAGCCTGGCAGAGACACAATGACAAAAAACATTTCAGCCAAATATCCCTGATGAACACTGATGAGAAAATCCTGAATAAAATACTGGCAGACCGAATCCAGCAGCACATCAAAAGCTTATCCACCACGTTCAAGTCGGCTTCATCCTTGGGATGCAAGGCTGGTTCAACATATGCAAATGAATAAACGTAATCCATCGCATAAACAGAACCAATGACAAAAACCACATGATTATCTCAGTAGATGCAGAAAAGGCCTTAATTAAAATTCAACACCCCTTCTTGCTAAAAGCTCTCAATAAACTAGTTATTGATGGAATGTATCTCAAAATAATAAGAGCCATTTATGGCAAACCCACAGCCAATACCATACTGAATGGGCAAAAGCTGGAAGCATTCTCTTTGAAAACAAGCACATGACAAGGATGTCCTCCCTCACCACTCGTGTTCCACAAAGTATTGGAAGTTCTGGCCAGGGCAATCAGGCAAGAGAAAGAAATAAAGGTTATTCAAATAGGAAGATAGGAAGTCAAATTGTCTCTGTTTGCAGATGACATGATCCTATATCTAGAAAACCCCATCATCTCAGCCCCAAATCTCCTTATCTGATAAGCCACTTCAGCAAAGCCTCAGGATACAACATCAATGTGCAAAAATCACAAGCATTCCTATACATCAATAATAGACAAACAGTCAAATCATGGGTGAATTGCCATTCACAAAAGCTACAAAGAGAATAAAATACTAGGAATACAATTTATAAGGGATGTGAAGGACCTTTCCTTTCAACGTTTTATGCCCTTATTTTTATTAGTGACTCTTGTAAAAGAGTATAGTAAGATTAACAATACAGTTTGGCATCTTTTTGTAACACGACATTTGTTACAATCACTAATGTATGTCTTCATTATCATACTTTGTACTTTCAGTGTGTCTTATTTTTGCCACACTTCTTTCTCTTTTCTTCCCTGACTTTAATTTTATATATCGCATTTACATGTTTGTTTACTATTCTCATTTGCCCTCCATCTACTGGTTTAGAAGGTAAACATTTATTTCTATTCAATTAGAACTCTCCAACTCAACTCTCAAAATTGTAATGTACATATTTAATGCAGCAAACTAGGAATCAATCAATAGCTTAGCCAATCTACTCACACTCACAAACAGTAATACAGAGACTTTAGAACACTTGGTCTAAGATCAACCCATAGCAACTTGCACTATTATAGTTTATATTTTGGCTCTGCCCTCATTTTGTTTATTATTATTATTTTTATATTGAGACAAATTCTTACTCTTTAGCCCAAGCTGGAGTGCAGTGGCACTATCTAGGCTTACTGCAACCTCCGCCTCCCTGATTCCAGCAATTCTCATACCTCAGCCTCTTGAGTAGCTGGGATTACAGAAATGCATGACCACGCCCGACTATTTCTTGCATTTTTGGTAGAGATGGGTTTTCACCATGTTGGCCAGGCAAGTTGCCCACCTCTGGCCTCCCCCAAAGTGCTGGACTGCAGGCATGAGCCACTGTGCCCTGCCCTCATTTTAAACCTCATAAAATAATTGTTGTTCTTTTATAAAGACTTTATTTATAGATATAGCAAATTCTTCTTTGTTTTTCTCATCATTATTTATTGGATCTCAGATTTTCTGTCTGGAGACAGTTTCCTTCATTCTGCTATGGCTGCATGTACTTTGTAAGTCCTTTTAATGGAAGTTGGTTTGGGATAAATTTTATTCATTGCATCTACCTGTGAAGTCCTTATTGAAACTTTTCTTCTGCTATGTAATTTTGTTAGGTACACCCTTCTGTTTAACATCTATTTTCCTTTAGCACTTAGAAAATATTAATCATCATTCTTCTGACTTCTGTTCTTGCTGCTGCTAAATTGGCTGTTGGTCTATTTGTAATTTATTTGTAATTATCTGCCTTTTCTTTCTGAACAATTTTTAAAATAGTCTTTGTTATGCGTCTAGGCATGGATTTCTTTTATTTATTGTAATTGACATCCACTTGGCTTTCTGTCTTTTATCACTCTTATAAAGTATTATGCCATATTTTTCAAATATTGCCTCTTTTTGATGTAATAGTCTCTCCTGATACTCAGATTTTACATATATCAGGTCTTCTCGCTGTGTGTTTCATGGCTTGTAATATCACTTCCATATTTTCTATTATACCATCTACCTGGTCTTCATTCTGAGTAATATCTTCAAATATGTCTTCTCGTTTATCAAAGCTTTTTAAACTGCCTTAAAAAGATATTTTTCACCCATCACATGAGAGATTAAATCTCTTTTAAATCTGCTTAATAATATGCCTGTTGAATTGTTAATTATCACATTTTATATATCTAAAAGCTCTATTTGAGTTTTTTTTTTAATAGCCTCTTTTTCTTTAAACACACATTTAATATTTTCTTTTACGGCCTTAAGCATAGTATGTATTTTATATACAGTGTGTTGTCTATAAGACTTATTGCTTCTCAGATAGTTTTACTATTTTCAGTCTGAATTGCTCTCATTTTGGGTTTTACTGTTTGTAGACTCTTAATATGGCATTTTCCCCCTTATTTTGTGTGTGTGCCTGTGTGTGTGTGTACTCATTTTCTGAGAATCTTGAAGGAAATACTAGAGGCCTGTGTTTAAAGTGCCTAACTCAAGATAATTTGCTTTCTTTCTCTTCATATATGAGCATTAGCAATGCCAGACCACTTTATATTTTCATTTTTCAAATCCCATAGAGGTTGGTCTTGTGATTAGAAATTTTTAATAGATAACTTAAAAAATATTTCTCTTAATAATATTGCTGAAACAAGTTAGTATGCAACCCTCTCTTAGAGCACATATATTCCCCAAAGTTTACCAAGAGATTTTAGTAGTTTGAAGCTTCTGGCTTTATTTCATATATTTCTGATCTCCTTTCATCTTATTTAAACCCAGGCTTTGTCTGCTGTTCCCTATATTTGAACATTCAGTTAAAACCCAGGCTCTACCTAATAACAGTTTATCAGATTAAATTCTAAATCCAGGATCTGTTAATCCCTACGAACCTAAATTTTGGTTTTGAATTGTGTTCTTTATTGCCAAACTGTTCAGCCATGCTTTATTATTTTTTTAATTTTACAAATTTAGTTTTAAGTTTACAAAACTTTTTTTAATTTTAATTTTACAAACAATTTTAATTTTTTTAATTTTACATGCCTTATTTTTTTTTAATTTTACAGAATTCTTGTGCTCTGAATCAGGAAGAATTTCGCTAAACATCAAATTTGCAATATTATTACACATAAATGTCCTCTATTGAGATTTTACTTCAGCAGTTATTTTTTTATTTCTAAATTTTCCATTTGATTCCTTTACAGAAGCTCTTGTGTCTTAATTCCTTTTTTTATTTTTTTTTATTATACTTTAAGTTCTAGGGTACATGTGCACAACGTGCAGCTTTGTTACATATGTATACATGTGCCATGTTGGTGTGCTGCACCCATTAACTCATCATTTACATTATGTATATCTCCTAATGCTATCCCTACCCACCACAACTCCATGACAGGCCCTGGTGTGCGATATTCCCTACCCTGTGTCCCTGTGTTCTCATTGTTCAATTCCCACCTATGAGTGAGAACATCAAGTGTTTGGTTTTCTGTCCTTGCAATAGTTTGCTCAGAAGGATGGTTTCCAGCTTCATCCATGTCCCTACAGAGGACATGAACGCATCCTTTTTTATGGCTGCATAGTAGTCCATGGTGTGTATGTGCCACATTTTCTTAATCCAGTCTATTATTGATGGACATTTGGGTTGGTTCCAAGTCTTTGCTATTGTGAATAGTGCCGCAATAAACATACGTGTGCATATGTCTTTATAGCAGCATGATTTATACTCCTTTGGGTATATACCCAGTAATGGGATGGCTGGGTCAAATGATCTTAATTCTTTATACTGGTTTTGAATTTGTATTATATCCTCTATCTCTTTGAAAACAGCAAATATACTCATTTTAAAAGTACTTCTTCATTATTTTATTTTGTGTGTGTGTGTAGTTTCTTCAGACTGTTGGGACTGGTGAAATTAAAAAAAACCTCAAAAGTGTAAGATAGTAAAAATGTACCTTGTTTTGCAATCTCCATCAGAGTTGGCTGACCTTGAAATATACAAACAATTTTGGACAGTTAAAAAAATAAAAGATATGCAAAATGTAATCCTGAAATTTCCTTAATTATATCAAAAGAAAAAAAAGAAAAAAGATTTCAAAGAAAAACTAACATATCCCATAGTAATTATGTTATAGGGAAATGCAAGTTGAGCTCCTAGGACTCTGTCACCTACTCTAAGATTGCCTACAATGCATTCATACAGTCTATACATCCTACAATCCATCCATATCTCTTCCCATTATTAGAGGGCTGTATGAGCTATTGCAGGGTATTCTGTGGGCAGAACCATCCCAGAGTGGTACTGTGCCTTACTTTTGTACTGGATGAGCTCTCAGTGGGTTAGTACTAGCGAAGAAAAACCAGATTCTGAAAGTAGCAAGGCAGAAGTGATCTGGTAGCTTCTGCTAAGGAGAAGCTACTCAGGTTAATGATGTCTGTAGAATGCTAGAGACCTCAAAATATCCATAATCAAACTAAAGTGGGTGACACTGTGACTTCTCCTCTTTGGTGGTCTCTTTCTGTCAATGTATCCTTTGGCAATACTTTAGAGAATTTACTGCTGCAAACTTTTTTTTTTTTATGGATATTCTGTGTGGCCAAGTTCATTATTTCACCCTTCTGTGCCCACCTTTTATACACTTCCTCAAATTCACTAGGAAAGGGAATGGTGTCTGACTATCTATTAGCTAGTTGTACTTTAACTTACTTGCTTTTAGAATAAAATATTTAGGATGTTCAATGCACCTGTCTGCCACATTTGTTCCGGTTTACATCTCAGCATGTTCTGTGTTTTTTCAAACTTGTAGCTATGGAAACATTTATCATTTTTCTTGCTTTTCAATGCAATAGTTGAACATAATGTTTCCTCTCATGCAGTGACATTTAGTGGTATTAGATGGTGGAATGAACTCGAATTCTGAATGAAGGCTCAGACAACTGTTATAGTTCCTGAAAGTACCTGGAACGGCTAATCATCATGATAAATGGCCCACTGTGAGCTGGTGGAAGAAGTACAATGAATTATCACTAGCTGCTATTGAATCACAATTGCATTTTGTAATGTTAACAGATACCTGACCAAATGCCGAAATGAAAAAAATTAGGATGAAGAGGCTGTTATGCCAAAATCTTGCTTTATGTTGATTTGATTTACAATGCACACAATGTGCCAAGATAAATTTATTTTGAATCTTCCCCAATTGCAAATCCTTCTATATATTTTCTTTCTCTGAAACAATGTGGCATGAGTATCAATAGCACATGAAAAGATTTTGAAAAGATTTATGAATAGGGAGGATTTTTAAAAAAATTTATACTTCAAGTGTACTATTGATGAATAACTCAGATAGAATATAGTAGTACCTCAGGATACATTTTGTCTTGACAACAATTTTTGAAGCGGAAATGTTACTTTCAATGTATAGATGGGGAAACTTTGGTTCAGAAAGGCTTAAATAATTCACATAAAAGCAGTACAATATGTGTTTTTGGATACAATGTAAGTATTCAGTATATATTATATATTAATCTCTATTCTTTCCAATCACCTCCTCAGGTGGGAGGTTCTATTTAGTTCTATCATGTGTTTTCAGACAGAATAGTTGAATTATGTAGCTGTCATTTGGGAGACTGTTCTTGGAGAAAACATAACTAGATCCTCCTTGGGGCCTCCTTAAATTCTCTTTCATTTTTTTGGCCTTGTGGACAGGTTTCTAGTCTCAGAGTTATTATTTTATGACCAAATCTATTTGGGTACAAGTAAGAGAAAAAACGAAGTGGAAAAAAATGTTAATCCTTTTAAAAATCCAGGAAAGCACATGGATATGAGGAGACCCTTTCAAGACCTCATTTAAAATTGCTTTTAGTTGCTTTCAAAACTTGCTGAATATCAGAATCACTTATATGTGAAATGCTGTCATCCAAACCCCCACCGTCCGCTGGAGGAGTGAGAGGAAAGCCCAGTGGGTGGAAGCAGTCCAGCCTGAGTTAGACAGCCCAGGATACGTTCCAACTGTATACTAATCAGCTCTTAAAGCTTACATTTCCTCATCTGGATAAAGGGGTTAATAGAATTGTATGATCCCTGCGTGAGGTTTAAATGGAACAATATCTGAAAGATCTTAGAACTGTGCCAGGCACAGAGAAAGTTCTAAATAAAACTTAATTCTTGATATTCTGTACCTTTTTAAAAATCACAAGGCCAAGAATATGAGAGAGCCATCGTTCTCTCATACGTGTAGTTCAAATTTGGCTTTTAGCTTAGCTAGTTGCTGCAATAAGGCAGGGTTGCTTTCAACAGAACTGTCAATCTAGTAAAGCAGGAGAGACAACTACACACACACACACACTCACAATGTCACATACAGACACTCACGCACATGTGCATGCACATATACCCCCAGAAAGAAAATGGTAAGTTTAATACTAAAATTGTCAGCAATTTTATAAGTAATATACTCCATACTACACTTAAAGGACACAGATTGGTAGACAGGATAAGAGCCTTAGAAGGATGCAGCCATGTGGTTTAGGGGCAGATAAAAGGTCCTGAATAAATAGCTCTGTTCCTCTATATATAATATCATTGTTCCCATAATAATTGTTAATAAGTCAATAAGCAAAAATACATCTACATATCTCATATCTATATTCTGAATTATCTGGTAAATATGGTAAAGTACTTGTTAATTGACTTTGGATATTTTATATCTAAACCATTTTATTTTTAATATTTGTATTTTCAGAGATACTTATAAAACTGAGGTATCTAGGCTTACATGCATTGAATGGGCTAGGTATCCAACAATCTCATGATGGCACTGTAACTTCACGGTACTATAACACTTATAACTGACTGGGCAAGCTTGCTGAAGTTTCAGGGGTTGCAAGGAAGGGGCAAGACAGCAGTGGTGAGGTCGAGGAAGAAGCTGGAAGGAACTAACCTGACTGTGGACCTCTTAAAGAGAACCAGATATTGTAGGATAAAAGCACTTACATTTATATAGGACCCTCACTTAATAGATATTTATATTTTATCCTAGGACTGAGTATAATTAGTTCAAGCATCAGACATTTACAGTTTTCAAAACCTTCAAACACCACATCTTTTTTTGTTGTTTCTTTTTTATCACCTAATTAAATTCATGCATTTAAGTAATCAAGGCTCTGAATGTCTAACCTCAATGTTCACAGGTAGAGGTCTGTAAAGCAGTTGTTGCTGAGTATGTCAAAAACAGATACAGTTTGATGTATTTAAAAATACCTCTGTGCACACATTATGTACCTGTGAACAAAAGTCTGTGGGTAGCAGTTGTTTCGACTCCTACATCTTTGTAATCTCGAATCATACTTTTCACTTTTAAACACTTGACTCTAGTGAGACACTGCATGCCATTTCTTTGAAGGTGAAATATCAGGATAAGAAAAAATATATATATTTAAAGTCACATGGAAGTGTAAATATTTTCTGTGTGAGGCAATAATGCAAATTAACTTGTCAAGTTCTACATCAAATAATCTTTAAAGTGTTGTTTTTTAGGGTGGCTACAAATGTCTAAAGCCTCAAATGTCTCTCTGGCCTAACATTTTCCAACTTTAGTGTGTATGAGAATATGTAAGACAGTGTTCATGATAAAGCTTCTGTAGCTTCCTCTTTAAACTTTGATTTGGTAGACTTCCTCTGAAGTAAGGAAATTACTATGTTTACCAGTTGTCTCAAGTGATTCTGATGCATGAAGCTGTTGACTGATAACTACCCTCTGATAAGCTCTGAGTTAGCCCTGTCAGAATGTGTTGCACCATTATTAGAAGGCCATTTACTCATTTTAATCTCAGAATTGAAGAACTTAAGCACCCAGGTTACTCTCTCGTATCATCAGGTTAGTTTAGGCAAAATTCCCATTCTTTCTGAAGAAAAGATGAGCAGAAGCAATACAAACCTAAGAAAGGCAAAAACCTAAATTCAATCTTTAAAAACTCCTTTCTGCATCGGCAAAGCACACAAATAGGAAATCTGTAGGGAATTGGCATTGGAAGTAAAGTTCTACAAACAATAATGATCCTTCAGTGAAATAACTTTTAGTTTTTGCTTTACTGATTCTGAGAGTCTAATTTTAGATTATTTAATCAGCTATATCAATGGTTCTCAAACTTTAGCATCTAGAATCGTTTAGAATTGTTAAAAAAACACAAATTGCTGGGACGCAAAGTTTCTGATCAATAGATTTGAGATGGTGGTCAAAATTTGAACTTCTAAAAATTTCCTAATGACGCTATTGGTGCTGATCAGGGACCATGATAAGAGCCATTTAGTTATACTAAGCAGAAGCCATTGTTTTGGACATTTATCTATTTTTGGACTATATTTTTTAGAGCTATTTTTTTCCCAGCAATCTCAAGGCAACTTCAGCAATGTCTTATTTTTCTCTCAAATTAAAACTATTGAACACATACAGACTGAAAATGAAACTAGGATATAACCTATAATAAGTGAAGCAATTTGGTTTAAGTATAAAAGCTTTTTGCAGCTTTTGGAAGTTAAGAAGTTGTATTCTGAAATTCAATGAAACAAAAAATTAGAGGACTGTAACTTCACGGTACTATAACACTTATAACTCACTGGGCAAGCTTGCTGAAGTTTCAGGGGTTGCGAGGAAGGGGCAAGACAGCAGTGGTGAGGTCGAGGAAGAAGCTGGAAGGAACTAACCTGACTGTGGACCTCTTAAAGAGAACCAGATATTGCAAAACTCACTGGGGGTAATATTTTGACACATTAGGAGATGATTTTTTTGTCATCAAGATTTCTTATTATTCCATGAGTCTTCACACCTCAGCCCTCAGTGAGGGCATTGTGGTTTACTGGCTCTAAGGAGGAATGATGCAGCAGGAAGAAAGCATTCAGTGTGTGGCAGGTATAACAGAATTGGAAGGATAATCAGAGCTAGCGTGTTTTGTTTTGTTTAGCAGTCATTCAGTTCTCAGAACACGTGTAGCAAAAGGAATGTTGGTGTGGTTTTCAGGATGAATACAACAGAGATGGTGCTACAAAAAAGTCTCATGAATTTCAGAGTGGAAAGTGCATAGTGGAAGGTTTTCTTCTGCAGACTTAGCTTGGGGTCTAGTATGGCACAGAGAATATGCAGGCCTGAAATGTCCTTACAGACAGGATGAACAGGGAACAGCTGCCATTTATATAGACTGATGGTTGGAGACCAGATGACAAGGAAAAGACCTTACTGGATGCCAATTAGTGCAAATGACTACTGGACCCAGGACTAAATGCATTCAACACCAACACATAGCTTTCCTGCGGCACTCGCAAAGGCCCTTAAAACAAATATATAATTAAAGGAGGGGCAAGAAGGCAGTGAGTTTCTAAATTGACTGAGATTTGCTTCTTGTCAATTTTACAAGGAGCTCAAAAAATACAAATAAACTCAGATGTAGAAAAAGAAAAGAAATTGCACTTCTTGCACACTTGACTTTGTGACCTGACATTTGTATCTGCTCTGTGAAGGGAGGAAAACAATTCTCTCTAGCATGTATGAAATTTCCGGTAGTAACCAAATTTGCATATCAGAAAGGGTCATATTCAGTGGTGGCATTTCTATTCCTACCTGGGAAGAGTTTAAGAGTCAGCTTAAAATAGGAAGATGCAGCTTTAGGGGTGAAGGGATGACAAAACTAAGAACTGTGACCACCTGCATCAACATGACATAGCTATTAGGACTAAGAATGAGACCATTCTGTAAACCAATAAATAATTTTACTTTTGTTTCAGTTAATTCCTGAAAATAAATTTATTTGAGAAAACCATCTAGTTACCAGGACAACAGCTCACCTACCAAACAGGAGTTCACATTACATGACTTTATTCCAGACTCTTGCCTCACTATTTGCATTAATCTATAACGTCACTATCAGTTCTCAATTCCAGTGTTCTCAAATTGAAAGAGTCTCATTAAATCTTTTGATTTCAGATTCTAAAACCTCACATATTCTCCACTGACTACCCTCTCCTAAGACATTGCCAAGATTCTGCCAAGGTGGTATTATTGCTAATTGCAGTGTGTTCTGATAAAACTAGCTTTGCTTTATTAACAGGTTTTCTGGTGACATTTTTGGGCATTCAAGAGAAGAATATTTGTATTTATTTATACAGCCATTCACTTAATAAGCCCTTATTGAATAGTTGCTATATACTAGGCAGTTTGCTAAATATTAGAGATTCAGAAATGAAAGAAAAGGCAAAAAAAAAAAAGACTCAGTTTCTGAATTCAGTGTCTATAGAAAGAAACAAAAAATACATAGAACAAGTAAATAGAATTTAATACTAAAGATTGACGAGATATGAGTTAATCACGGAGTGGTTTGGGGACACATGCAGAGACTTCTTACTCCCATTGAAGTTTAGAGAATTAAGGAGACTTAATTTAGATTAAGTTAACCAGGCTAAAAGGAGGGCAGACATAAAAAGCAGAGAAGGGAGAAATACGTGTGGAAAAGCATGATGCATTTGAGGACTCCTAAGTAGATCAGATGGACTGGAGATCTGGAGGAAGTTAAGTGGCAAGAGGAGAAGCAAGAGAAATAGGATGGGCAGTGGTGGGAGGCGTGGCGTGGGGATCCTGAAGAAACCTGAATGCCACACCGAAGAGTGAGAATTTAATTTACAAAGAGAAAGAGAAAGTGATGAATTTCAAGCAGGGGAGACTTGTCCTTAATTAGCACTGTAGGAATGTAATTCTGCGGTAGCAGTAGGAGAATGGATAGGACACCGATGAGTTTGAGGCAGGTAATGCCGAGTTACACTTCTTCTCTTTGAGAAGCAATGCAGGTGTTAGCTGAGCTAGTATAACAGAGATGAAGGAAAGGGGAGTGGGAAATTTTAAGGACAGAAAACCAGCAAGAATCAGTGACTGAATGTAAAGGCTTTGTTAGTGTTGGGGGGCAGATCAAGGGACAAGAAACTTGTGAGGTCTGATTTTACTTATAAACATTTAAACTTCTAGTGAAAATTTAGAGCAAAAAGCCCAAACCAAGGAGGAAGAAAAATATCAGATTATGGTGGCTGAGCAGCTGTGCTGCAGTGATTATGAGGCCCACACGCTGCAGTTGTTTCACAGGGCCTGGAAAATTCCCTGCCTGGTGAGGTGTAGACAACTCAGAAAGTATCTCTTGAGTGCATGTTGTTAACTGAATAGTTGTTATCCTTATTCAGCATTTGTTTTCCTAAATCAATCTCAGCTTGTTTAACCGAAGCATTAAAAATAAATACAGACACACATACACATAATCCAAAATAATTTGTATCTTAAAAATTGGAGATACATACATTGCAAAAGAAAACTCTATATCTTGTGTTTTAGCTGGGTAGACGAAGAGGAAAATAATTACTCAGAACAAATTGCTGGGTTTTTTCTTTAGAAGACAAAAAATAAAATAATCTCCTTAACGCCACCCAAATAGCTAGTCTTTTTGTAAAGTTAAACTACAGAAAAAGATTTTTAGCTGCATTTTTATAGTGTGATTGCCGTATTTACAATTTTCTCTCTCCCATGAAATTGAGCATATGCTCTGTTATGTTCCATGCCTCCCAGATGAACAAGGAGTATGACTGGTAGTAAATGTAAATGGAGATTTGTTCTTAAGTTTTTATAGAAATAGAAATAAGAAAAAAAATGCTAACCTCTGAAACTGAAGGTTGTTTGGTAGTTATTCTTGAACAAATAATATCAAAGAGTTCATGGAAACTTCCAAATTGCATTATTTTGAATTATGAAAATGCAGCCCTTTGGAGCTGCATTTGGAAACCAAGGCACGTCAAAAATTTAATATATGTTATATATCAAGTTCCAACATTTGGAAGCCCTAATAAAGTAGGATTTATACATCTAAAACTTGTCTTTATATTAAATCCTCGCATTTGTGACAATAAGAATAAACTTGGAAGACATACTAAACGAAATAAACCAAACACAGAAAGACAAATACTGCATGATGTCATTTATATGTGGAATCTAAAATAGTCCAACTCAGAAACAGTAGAATCGTGGTTACCGGGGGCTGAGGCTTAAGGGAAAAGGGAAGATGTTGGTCAAACAGTACAAACTATCAGTTATGCCAAATGAATAAATTCTGGAGATCGAATGTACAGCATGATACATTTACATTATTAACCATAGTTAATAATACATAGCTTAAATTTGCTGAAAATATATCTTAAATATTCTCATCACACAAACACACACACACATACACACACACCCCCAGACACACTCACACACACAATAACTATCTGGGGATAAATGTGTTAATTAGCTTGATTGTAGTAATTATTTCAAATATACATGCAGATCAAATTACCACATTGTATACCTTAAATAGATATGATTTTAATTTGTCAACCGTACCTCAGTAAAGCTGGAAGAATACTCTTTATTCTTTTTTCTTTTCTTTTCTTTTTTTTTTTTTTTGAGAAGGAGTCTTGCTCTATCATCCAGGCGGGAGTGCAGTGGCACAATCTCGGCTCACTGCAAGCTCTGCCTCCCAGGTTCACGCCATTCTTCTGCCTCAGCCTCTGAGTAGCTGGGACTACAGGCGCCCGCCACCACACCTGGCTAATTTTTTGTATTTTTAGTAGAGATGGGTTTTCACCATGTTAGCCAAGATGGTCTCGATCTACTGACCTTATGATCCACCCGCCTCAGCCTCCCAAAGTGCTGGGATTACAGACGTGAGCCACTGCGCCCAGCCAAAACTCGCTTTATTCTATGTGAATATATCTATCATATTGGTGTTCAAAGGAACATTAGATCAGTATGAATTTTGCAAACTTAGAGACAGTTAAAGTGTATAGGAGCTTCTTTTGCAAATAGGACATGATTGATTGTTATTTAATCCAAATGTATGAAATTAGATATGGAACAGTGGATTTCTTGTAATCTTTATTATCTAATAGTTATGTTTGCTTATGTATTTTTATTTCCTTTAAAAAAGAGTAATGAGGTAAATGCATCAAACTGGAAGAATTTTGTCTATATATATGGATAATGTTGTTTATTAATAAAATTACAAATATCAAATATCATGGTCTGAATAAATTACATACACAAATATGAGCTATTCTAATTATTGATATTTTTAAAATTTTCTAATACTCTTGGAATACTTTACTATCGCTTAGTATTATTTAAAATGAATATGGGGTTGTTGAAACATTAATGTTAGAAGACTTAAGCCTACTTCCTATGCCATGGTGAAAGATCATCCACATGTGGCATAACCATGAGATGCATACTATAACCCAAGCCTCAACAATGTCATTGCCTTCTATTTCTTCCTTCAAAATAGCATTAGCCTTTAGTATCCACATGTTTCTGGTAGGTTAGACATGGAACTGGGGGAGGAGTAATAGTCTAAGTTCTGGTGACATCCATACTACACCTCATGGTCCTGAATATCTTGGGCAAATCTTTTGGCTTCTTTAAATTTCATGGTTTTTGGCCTAACATTGCTTAGATAATATTTAGCTCCTTTTTAGCTCTAACTATCAAAGTTTCCATGATCCCAGGCCTCTCTTCATGGTCTTCTATTCTGGTTCACTTATCTACTTACAAACTTTTTATTGCTACTTAGCTGCAATTTTTAAAAACAAAAACAAATAAGCACTAGCTTCTATAATTAAGATTTCTCAACAGTTTCTATAATGCATTTGACAAATTTGAAAGGTTGTGGAAAACTGCAGGCTCTGTCATTACACACACATCGAAGGAAAACCCTGTGAAATAATGAGGACCCATGGAAACAATGGGCTAGTGTGAGCACGCATGTGTGCGTTCTGGGTGCTAAGAGAGCCGTATGGCTAGCAGGCTCTGTGGAGTCATAATATTGACATCTTGCTGCTTTATGGCCTTCTTTTCAATTTCCAGCTCCTGTCCTCTGAACAGCATGATGTGCAACAGAAGCTTGAAGCACACAAGTGACATTGCCATTGCGTCCATGCTGCACATGCATGCAGAAAGCCAGTAAAGGGGCCAGCCTGCCATATATTAACTGCCTACACTCTAGCTTAAGCAGGCCAGAGGAATATGGTGCAGAATGGGCTATGAGAAAATTTAGAATAGTAGGCTCCTTTCTTGCCTCTACCCAGTGGGTGAAATTCAGAGAATTAACTTAGTAAGTTACAACAATCCCTCTTGTTTTCCTGTTTGCTCCCTTTTCTACCCTACCCCTGGATGTCACTGAAATAGCCATTGAACTTGGTGTTCTTCTCAGGTGTGGAAATTGCTCTACAAAAAGATGCTTTGCTCTGACAAACTACTTAGAGTTTCACACACACCCAAACGCTTCTTCTCATCTATTGCTGTAAATAGGAAGATTGCAGTTTTATGTCAAATACATTGTGAATTTATTTATGGTTGTTCCAAATCATACAAAAGCAACACAGAGATTTCCTGTATGTTCACCTAGTGCCAGAGAATGATTAGTTGAAAATCTAGAAAGTCATACAATGCGTTAAAAAAAATCTTGTGTGTGTATATGCGTAATGCAAAAATGAATCAACTTGGGTCCTTTCCACCCTCCACCCCTCCACTGCTTGTTTGAACAATTCATGTTCTTGATTCTTTATTTTCCCTTTTCTGAGACAGACATATAAGCCAGAAAATTGAAAAAAAAGGGAAGTTTATCAATATTAATATAAACCTCACTCTATGTATTTATTATTTTTTGTTCAGTTTTATGGAGGTTCTATATAAACTTCATTGTAGACTTGATTATAAACTAAAATGCTGCTGAGAAACTGTTTTCCTCAGTGTTTTATAAAGTATAAAAATACATTCAACATTTTTAATATAGTATTCCTTCCTTTAATTAAAAACGTCACTTCTTAGCCTGGGCAACATAGTAAGACTACTTCTCTACCAAAAAAAAAAAAAAAAAAATCAGCCAGGTGTGGTGGCATGTGCTTCTAGTCCCAGGGGACTGAGATAACTTGTGCCCCGAGGTTGAGGCTGAAGTGAGCTGTGATGGTGCCACTGCACTCCAGCCTGGATGACAGAGTGAGACCATGTCTCAAAAAATTTTTTTAATGTCACTTCTATGTACACACTGTTCTTCATCTACATGCCTACATGAATATTCAGTCAGTCATTAGAAAATCTGCTAAATCAGGGCAATTCTTTTCCAAATATACATTGCAGGAATTCCAGTATCCTTAGCTTTTGTCCCTAAATGGCAGTCATGTAACAACTCAAAATGCTCCTACGAATTTCCAAAACATACCTCAATGGGTGTTATTTTCTCTCTTGAGAACTATTGATTTAAAGCCCAGGTATGGGGGTATAATTGTCTTAAAGAACAGTAGAGATGTACCCTGTGGACTTAGAGAGGGAAATATTCTCAGAGACAAGAGTGGGTCCAGGGTCAGGAAAGTGGAGTCAAGATCTGTTTTAAGCATTCATGGAGGATCTTTTTGAAGAGTTTGCTATTTTTGTCTGTTTTTCCATTACATTTTAAGGGCTGAGATGGGAGTAGGCGACAGTCTTAGGGAATATTAAGCTTATCCTTTTTTATGAGTAACTTATCAACTCAAACTTTGAACAAACTAGTTGCAGCCTCCTGATTGTCATTCTCTCCCTTTTCATTAAAGGATACATATACATAGACTTACATAGTGGCCTGTAGAAAGGACAGAGAAAAATAAAATTATCTTGCTCTACATCTGGAACCTGAGACCCCAAAAGGAGGGTGGCTTCATCCTGTTAAGGACTAACTTCTATTTAGTGACCAGCATGAAATGAGAGGCAGTTCATGGGAGGTGGAAACAGTAGGGAGGGGCATGTGATCAGAAAATGAGCTCCCAAATCAATGGCCCTAGGCAGATATGAGACAAACGTCTTCATCCCAAAGATTCTAGCTATTGCTCTGTCCAATGTGGTACCCACTAGCTACACAGGCACTTAAAATATGCCTAGTTCAAATGGAGGTGTTTTGTAAGTGTAAAGAATGCACAGAATTTCAGAGACTTTGTATGAAAATAAAACATGAATTATCTCATTAATAATTGCCATATTAATCTCTTTTTAAAGTGGAAATATTTTAATATGTTGGGTTAAATAAAATGTTATCAATTTTACCTGTTTATATGTGTTTTTTAATTGTGACTATGGAAATATTTTAAATTACCTATGTGTGGCTGAGTGTGGTAGTTTACTTCTTTAATCCCAGCACTTTGGGAGGCTGAGGTGGGAGGATCACTTGAACCCAGGAGTTCCAGACCAGCTGAGCAGGGCAACATAGTGAGACCCAACCTTTACGAAAATTTAAAAAATTACCTGGGCATGGTGGTTCATTCCTCTAGTCCCAACTACTCTGGAGGCTGGGGCAGGAGGATAGCTTGAGCCCAGGAGTTGGAGGTTGCAGTAAGCCATGATGACACCACTGCACTCCAGCCTGGGCAACAGAGCAAGACCCTATCTCAAAAACAAGTACTTATGTGGCTGTTACAGTTGGCTGACAGTTAACAATGCTCATCTCAATAAAGGAACTTTAGAAAGGAAAGAGGTGAGGCTGATGCTGTGTTATAAGTAATTTAACAACAATTAATTGAGCTTCTCTGTATCAGACACTGAGCTGGATGTTGGAAAAACAGTGCTGAATAAAACAGACATAGGTCCTATAATGATAGTGTCAACGGTATGCTCTGGGGGACAGAAGCTAAATAAATAATTACAAAATTATAAATTATGATAAGTATCATTTTGTAAAAGTAAAGGCTGTGAGGAGAGAATATAATAGGCCACTAGAGTCTGTATAATCCCAGCTCTTTGGGAGACAGAGGCAGGAGGATTGCTGAATGCCAGGAGTTCAAGACCAGCCTGAATGACATAGTGAGACCCAATCTATACAGAAAATAAAAATCAGCCAGACATGGTAGTTTGTGCCTATAGTCCTAGCTACTTGGAAGGCTGTTTGTGCCTGTAGTCTTAGCTACTTGGAAGGCTGAGGTGGGAGTATTGCTTGAGCCCAGGAGTTTGAGGCTGCAGTGAGCTATGACTGCACCACTATACTCCAGCCTAGGTGACAGAGTGGGACCCTAGCTCTTAAAAATAAAATAAAAAATAAAAGCCTACTAGGTTAGATCAGAATATCATGGAAGTCCTCTCTGAGAAAATGATATTTCTTGAGGCTTGAGGTATGACTGGGATTTAACAAGTGGTATGGACTGAATGTTTGTGTCCTCTCAAAATCCATAGGTTGAAATCCTAACTTCCGAGGTGATAATGTTAGGAGGTGGGTCTCTGAGGGGTGATTAGGTCATGAGGGTGGAGCCCTCATAAATGAGATTAGCCCAGAGATCCCTTTTGCCATGTCTACTGTGTGAGAACACAGCAAGAAGACAGTAGTCTATGACCAGGAAGCAGGCCCCCACCAAATCTGCTGGTGTCTTGATCTTGGGACTTCAGCTTCCAGAACTGTGAAAAATCAATTTCTGTTCTTTATAAGCCATTCAGTCTGTGGTATTTTTGTAATAGCAGCCCAAATAAACAAATACAGCCTGGGAAAGCATTATAGAAAGAAGAGAACCAGATATAGAAAGAATGCTGTATGCAAAGACTCTGAGGCAAGAAAAAGATGACCAAGGCCAATGTGCCTAGGTGATGCTAAAGATGTGACAAAGGTGGAGATGTAGAGACAGACATGGGCCAGATCTCTTGACCATGTTGACACTTTGGAAGGGATTTAGGCAAGACAGGGAAATGACCTGCCTTATAGTTTTAAAATGTTCCTTGTGGTGTGGTGGTGAATAGCTCAATGTGGGAAGAGCAATAGAGAGATGACTGTAGTTAGCCCAAGTGACAGACAAGGTGTCTGTTCCTGGCAGAACAGATGGTGCTGTTATTCTGTACCCCAGCACTTGCTACTTGCTTTTGTTAACATAAGTCAAATATTTTTCTTCCTTGGGTGGTGATTGGTCCCCATTATACTTACTTATTTCCATTTGCTATTACTCTTGGGAAATTACTCCTTTATGGTTCTCTTCGAATTTTGTCAAAGACAGAAAGGGACTTTCTGATTCTCCTGTCTTATACTTGATTAAAGCTTCGTTGCCCCTTTTTTCAAAAATGACATTTAAAAAGAAAGATATTATGAATTTCCTGGGTTTACAACACCAGAGAACCTTACTGCTAATACCTTGTGCTAGTCCAGAACAGACATTTTTTGTTTTTTTTGCTATTGAAATTGCTTAAAAATATTTTATTTTCTTACACTAGATGATGTAAACTTGATATCTGTACTAAACACATAAACTTTAAAATATATTTAGCAGTTTATTAGATGTCTTGGTCCCTATTTGATTGCTATAAAGAAATACCTACAACTGGGTAGCTTATAAAGAAAAATGGTTTATTTGACTGAAGATTTTAATGTCTGGAAATGCTCAAGATTGGGCATCTGGTGAGGGCCTCAGGCAGCTTCCACTCATGGCAGCAGGGAAAGGGGAACCAGAGTGTACAGAGATCACATAGTAAGAGAGAAAGCAAGAGAGGAAAGAGGTGCCAGGCTCTTTTAAACAATCAGCTCTCAAGGGAACTAACAGAGTACAAACTCACTCATTACTGTGAGGATGGCATCAAGCCATTCATAAGGGCTCTATCTCCATGGCCAAACACTTCCCATTAGGCCCCACCTCCAACATTTGAAATCAAATTTTAACATGAGGTTTGGGAGGACAAACATCCGACCTATAGCATTAGGCAGTATTTTACATTGTTAAAAAATTTAGAAGTTCTAAAAATACCTTTAGAGAATAATTCTCTTTTTCTGTTCATTTTCTGACCCAGCCACTGAACAGATTAACATCGCTATTTACATTTTGTGTATTCTTCCAGAAATTATTATTTAGGTACATCTATCTAAAGGAGAAAGCACATCCATCCTTTATTTTCTTCACACATGGGGGCATACCATAAAACTGTTCTACACAATGCTTTTATTTTTATTTTTATTGAGGCATAATTTTCATATGGTAATATAAATAGATCATAAGCCTACAGCTCATTGCATTTTAGAAATTATATATACCAATGTAAACCATAGAATAACTCAATCCATCAGCAAATTGCCTTAATCCCACCTCAAGTTGCCTCTATCCTGAATTCATCAATTTCTCGAATTCTCATCAGCTCCCTCCTTACCTCCTCTGAGCTTTTATCTTCTCACCTATATCGGAATGACCTCTGAATATAAGGTCCTAAATAATCTGGCCCTCCCTTACCTCTGTGCAGAATTGGCTACATATTAAGGTTGGTGCAAAAGTAATGGCAAAAACCATGATTACTTTTGCACCCATCTATTAATTTGTGGAGCTTAGTACAAAACGAAAATGCAGGGCCCCTTTTCCTGCTTTTCTACCATCCTTCAAACATACAAAATATAGTTGTTTTTCCCTTCCTTCATGGTCTCTTTCAACTAGTCATGCTGTTTTTAAATTGCTATTTAATCTGGTGATCCCGTGGCTGTCATGAGTGTACCAAGAGAAGGACCTCGCAAGGACCTGGGGCCTGCCCCATTACTCTGTGTGCACATCGGCTGCAGTGCTCACTGGCTCTTGAGATAGACTTCTCCCCTCCCCACAAGCTGCAGGACCCAGTGGCTATACCCTAGCTGGGAACAAGGAAGTCCAGCCAGATATCTCCCCTTCCCACACACTAGCAACCTCTAACCACAGCAGATGAGCAAATGCTAAGTGTATTGCAAACTCTGTATCAGGATGCCATAGATATCTGGATCTGGGAAGGGTGAGAGATTCCCCCACCGAGTCACCTGTGAAATTCAGTCTTGAGAGGGATGACCACAGCTATATTCCACCTTGAGACATCTTGGATCATGCATGCCTAACCCTGGCCCTTCCTACTCCTCTATACAGGCACCCAGCCAGGCCCCCAGTGAGTGGGGGACAGGCAGAGAAATCAGGGAGGCCCTGGAAGGATCACACGTGTCCTAAACCTCAAGCCGCCTCAAATGCTTAATTGTCTCATGAGAGTACACTTACACAAATTCAAAGATTTTGAAAAAAAAATTATTAATTTAAGGCCAGTTGCGGTGGCTCATGCCTGTAATCCCAGCACTTTGGGAGGCCGAGGCAGGCGGATCACGAGGTCAGGAGATCAAGATCATCCTGGCTAACACGGTGAAACCCCGTCTCTACTAAAAATACAAAAAATTAGCCAGGTGTGGTGGCGGGCGCCTGTAGTGCCAGCTACTCAGGAGGCTGAGGCAGGAGAATGGCGAGAACCCGGGAGGTGGAGCTTGCAGTGAGCCAAGATGGCACCACTGTACTCTAGCCTGGGTGACAGAGCAAGACTCTGTCTCAAAAATTATATATATAAAAAATTAATTTCGAAAATATGGCCACAGAATAATCAATTCCAAGCTCAGAGCCCTTCTGGGTACAGGGCCCCATGTGACTATACTGGTTGCACACCCATGAACCTATTATTCTCTCCATCTTTCTGCCTCTTCTGTGCCTACACTGGCTTCTTGACTGTTCTTTGTGCATGCCAGGGTGCACCCACTGGAGCCCTTTGGATTTCCTGTTTGTTCTCCCTAGAATGCTTTTCCTGCAGTTAGATATTTGACTTATTTCTTTGCCTTCTTCAAATCTGTACTCAAATGTCACTTTCTCAAGGAGACCTTTCACAAACAACTCATTTACAATTAACACCACCCTGCATGCTGTATCCCACTTATTCTATTTTCAAAGTGTTTATTACCCTCAAATTTTCTATAGTTTAAGTATCTATTATGTATCTTATTTATCATCTTCATTCCCTAGTGAAACACAAGCTCCATGAACACAGGAACCACTTTGTTTTGTATACTGGTATATACTAAGAGTGCATGATACTGACTGCCATGTGGTATATGATCAATAAATTATAGCTGATGAAGTGAAATTATGAATGAAATATTTCTATCTCAAAATAAAGTGATGTAATTGTCTCAGAAAGGACTGCTCTGTATGTGTGTATGTGTGTGTAATTGTCACACAGACAGAGAGAGAGAGAAAGGAGGAGGAGGAGAAAATGGTGTCAGTATTTTTAAAATAATGTGTAGTTTAGAGAGAGAAATGCTATTTGCAGTTAATCAACACCAGTAGGTATTTTTCATTGTATCGAAGTGAGCAAGTCTCTGTAAAAATCAATTGATAAATAATAGCTACTTCCCCAAGGTCACATGAGTAGTAAATTATGGCAGAGCCAGGATTCAAGCCCAGGTATATTTGACTCCAAAGGCAGTGTTTAATCTTGTCAAGGGTTATTTGCGTTTGAAAAGATGTACTTATTAATCCACAGTGAATTTCTGGTTGGTGGGCTACATGAGGGAGATAGTTTTGATTGGAAGATCTGCCCCATGGTCTAGTGCCCTTTGTTTTTTTCCTACTATGCTCTCTTCTTCTTTCGCACTCCTACAATATAGAGGTAGACAGATGCTGAAAAGTTGTAAAGCCCTGAGTTACACGCACCCCAATGTATTGCTCCATTTTTTGGGAAGTATATGTCTAAAATATTCTCATTACTTGCATCAGTGGAAATTTTGAATGATACAAATTATCCAAAGCTGTAGATAATCCAGAAAGCACAGACAAATGCTCAGTTATTCTGGGAAATTCTCTCTTTTTTTCCATAGCACATAACAACACCGGACATGTATTGTATTTATAGTAGTTTTTTTGTTTATTGTGTCTCTATCCCTCTCCATCTGCAATAAAATATGAGTTTTGTGAAGGCAGAAATTTATATACGTTTAATTCTGCACTGTATTCCCAGTGATTAGGATAGTGCCTTGGGCAGAATATGTGTCCAATATACAGAATACCTATTTTTAATTTGGGGTATTTTAGCAGGAATTCAAAATAATAAAAAAAGTCAGGTGCTTATAAAAATGTTCTTACCTTCTTAGTGGATTTGGTCTTGTAACAAATGTTTTGTAATGAATAACTCATTTTTATGATGTCTGAAACTTCAGGATAATTTGAATAGTAGTAGCAGATTAATACATATAAATAGACAAAACCACACTTGGAATTAAATAATAATAAAACATTTAAATAAATTAAAGACAGTTGGAAATACATCCTAGTTAATACGTAGGCAAATTATAATCTTATTGCCTCCACTCTCCCGAGGAGAGCTAACTCATTTTAGTGATTTTCAGCCATGATTTCTACAAAGAAAAATTCAAAACAATGGTTTAGTCCTTGAACTCTTTCCTTGGTTTTTGTTTCCTATCTCTTTCTTCTAGATAATTCTAGATAGACATCAACCATAAAACGTGTAAATCTAAGTCACAAGCTTTTTTAATTAAAATCAATTCTGTCTTTGGAATTTCCTATTTATCTCATTACCATCACTATTTGTTTTGTTTCCTCACCCTGAAATACTCTAGTTGGTTATTTTTGACTCTAACTATTAGAAGAAAATAATAAAATACTTTTTATGCCACTAAGTTAATGAAGAATACTTTATCAAGGATAAATTTTTTAACAGAATAAAATAAAAACATTCTGAGAAATGTTATTTAATGGGTTATACACTGAAGAGTGAGATCTACATACGGGATTTTATAAAGTGAATTCATTAGACTAGCAACAATAGTGCAGCGATGATTTCCTGTTAAATTAAAGGGCAATGGTCTTCCCCATGTATTCAGGTGATCTTTCCAATCATTGAACACCTGAAGAATAGAAAATTTTCCCAGACTTTATGAGCCCAAGATAAAGATTCTAACATACGGAATGGTAACTGTCATTTTTGCCCACTTCTTTAACCTTGTGAGATTTTAGTTAGTCTTTAAAAAATGAGTAAGTTTATTATGTTAAAGAGGAATACTAAAGGATTAGACATCTGGAGTAAAAAGCATACTAAAACAAGCATTTTCTTAGAAAATGTAATGCGTATTCTTATAAGACATCAATTATGCAAGGTATTAAGGGGCTATGTTTGGGGGCGTGGAAGTTGGCTAAAAAGTTTCCCAGCTTTGAATAAACCCTTCCGTCATGTAACTAAGTTTTGTTTGAATTTTGTAGGAATTCCAGCAAAAATCAATTTTTGAACATCAACCAGAGCACATTTCTCAGCTCTTGCATTTTTTGGAGTCCAGATAAACACATGTACTGGGAAGATTTGGGGCTCAATGATTTCTTAGTTATTTCTTAGTTCAACCGTAAAGCCACTAACTGTGACCATTTAGATTATTGTCATTCTTTTCAGAGACTGCATTTTCCAATGTGAAAGAAGCCCAGCTCTTCTTATCTAGGCTTTTAAGGCACATAAATCAACTATATAGAAGTCACAACTCCCATTGCCTCTCCTATGAGGAACTAATTATAAAACAAATTGCTCCTAAACTTAGTGGTGTAAAACAAACATTTATTATGATCATGAATTCTGTGTGTCAGAAATTTGAATGAGTTATAGGAGGGGTGGCTTTTCTCTGCTCCAGGAGACCTGGAGTTTCAACTGGAAGATGCAAAGTCAGAGGATAAAATCATATGAAGTTATACATGAGCGAGAGAGAGAGAGAGTTAGGCAATTGCCATGAGACTTTAAGACTTGGCCTGAGTTACATAACGTCTCTTTTGCATCATTGTTTTTGTCAAGATAGCCACAAAGTCCTGCAAAGGAGAAAGGGAAGGGAAAGTACATTCCATCTGTTGATGGCAAGGTTCTGGAGGAATATGTGGGTCCAGAAATATTTCTGTGAACACTTTAGGAAAATAGAATGGCCACATCCTTTTTCTGGATCTGTGCGCGAACCTCCTTTTATGTGTGGGATAATATGTGTGAGTTTGTGTGTGAAATGATAGCCTATGCTACTAACAATTAGTTACTTCTAGTATCAGTTTAAGCACAAAGGCACGTAACTCAGGCAGTCTCTCTTCTGCAAAGCTGTAAACTCTGATGTCAACTAAATTCATTAGTTTTCTCTTTAGGAAATTTACCACAAAGTTCTCTATTTTTGCTGTGATACTTGCTTGAGGATGTTGTGAATGGTTGTAGCCAGAAACATATTTATGTGTATTGAGGACTCTACATTTGCATTCTAGGAAAAATATTTTTCTACACATACATAGCGAAAAACTAACTGGAAAGTAGACAGAGTTGGGTCTCACACATTGCCATTCACTAACCATCTACAGCACTCACCAACCTTTGTTCCATCTTTACTAGAAGAAAAGGAGGCAACAAATATTTTAGTATTAACTGCAGATGATAAAATGTGTAAGTCACGATTCTAGACATTTTTGCAAGAGTTATTATTTTGAATTTGTTCTTCATCAAAAACTTAGGTTCTCTGGGTTTTGGCTCTTCAGAGAAATCAGCTTCTCTTTTTTTCTTCCTCTATCCTTTTTAGCTTCATTGCTTTTTTCTCCCTTCCTTCTCCTTCTACATTCTACAGTTCCAGAGCCAATCAGTACAATTTTATGCTCTAAAGATATAACTTACATTACAGTAACAATGATAAGCAATTTTCATAGGAGAAAAGGTACATTTTTCTTTACACATAATTTGAGATAAAAATGAGAACCAATGGGATAAAGACTTCTAGCCAGATGAACTTCCTGTGATAACTTGAAAAATATACTATGTATATTAGTCTGTTCTCATGCTCCTATGTAGAAATACCCAAGACTGGGTACTTTATAAAGGAAAGAAGTTTAAATGACTCACAGTTCTGCAGTGCTAGGGAGGCCTCAGGGAACTTACAATCCTGGTGGAAGGGGAAGCAAACGTGTCCTTCTTCACAATGTGGCAGGAGAGAGAGAAGTGCTGAGCAAAGGAGGAAAAAAAAGCCCCTTATAAAGTCATCAGATCTCATGAGAACTCACTCACTATCACGAGAACAACAGGGGGGTAATTGTCACCATGATTCAATTACCTCCCACTGAGTCCCTCACAAGAGACATGGGGATTATGAGAACTACAATTCAAGGTGAGATTTGGGTGAGGACACAGCCAAACCATATCATTTCAAACTCTGGCCCTTCCCAAATCTCATGTCCTCACATTTCAAAGCACAATAATGGCTTTCCAACAGTCCCCCAAAGACTTAGCTCATTCTAGCATTAACCCAAAAGTGCAAGTCCAAAGTCTCATCTGAGACAAGGCAAGTCCCTTCTGCATATTAGCCTGCAAAGTCAAAAGCAAGTTAGTTACTTCCTACATATAATGGGGGTACAGGAATTGGATAAATACTGCTATTCCAAATGAGAGAAATTGGTCAAAACAAAGGGGCTATAGGCCCCATGCAACTTCAAAGTTCAATAGGGCATTCATTAAACCCTAAAGTTCCAACATGACTTCCTTTGACTCCAGGTCTCATACCCAGGTCATGCTGATGCAAGAGGTGGGCTCCCAAGGCTTTGGGCAGACCTGCCTCTGTGGCTTTGCAGGGTACAGCCCCCACTCCCAGCTGCTTTCACAGGCTGGCAGTGTCTGTGGCTTTTCTAGGCATATGGTACAAGTTGTCATATGGTACAAGTTGTCAGTGGATCTACCATTCTGGGGTCTAGAGAATGGTGGCCCTCTTCTTATAGCTTCATTAGGCAGTGCCCCAGTAGGGAATCTGTATGGGGGCTCCAACCCCACATTTCTCTTCTTCATTGCCCTAGTAGAGGGTTTGCAGAGGGATCTAACCCTGCAGCAAACTTCTGCCTGGACATCCATGCATTTCCATACATCCTCTGAAATCTAGGCAGAGGTCCCCAAACCTCAATTCTTGTCTTCTGTGCACCCTCCGGCCTAACACCATGTGGAAGCTGCCAGGGATGGGGCTTGCACCCTCTGAAGCCACAGCCTGAGCTGTACCTTGTCCCCTTTTACCCATTGCTGGAGAGGCTGGGATGCAGGACACCAAGTCAGAGGCTGCACACAGCAGGGGGGCCTGGGCCCAGCCCAGTAAACCTTTTGTCCCTCCTAGGCCTCAGGGCCTGTGATGGGAGGGACTGCTTCAAAGTTCTCTGACATACCCCCCATTGTCTTTGCAAATTAACATTTGGTTCTTTGTTACTTATGCAAATTTCTGTAGTCAGCTTAAGTTTTCCCCCAGAAAGTAAGTTTCTCTTTTCTACTGCATCATCAGGCTGCACATTTTCCAAATTTTTATGCTCTGTCACCTCTTGAATATTTTGCTGCTTAGAAATTTCTTCCACCAGATACCTTAAATAATCTCTCTCAAGTTCAAAGATTCACAGATCTCTAGAACAGGAGTAAAAAGCTGTCAGTCTCTTTGCTAAAGTGTAACAAGAGTGACGTTTACTCTATTTCCCAAAAAGTACCTCATCTTCATCTGAGACCAGCTCAGCCTGGACTTCATTGTCCATATCACTATCAGAATATTTTTCAAAGCCATTCAACAAGTCTCTGGGAAGTTCCAAACTTTTTCACATCTTTCTGCTTTCTTCTGAGCCCTCTGAGTCTCTAGGAAGTTCCAAACTTCCCCACATTTTCCTGTCTTCTTCTGAGCCCTCCAAACTATTCCAACCTATGCCTGCTATCCGGTTCCGAAGTCACTTTCATAATTTTATATTATTATACTTTAAGTTTTAGGGTACATGTGCACAATGCGCAGGTTTGTTACATATGTATACATGTGCCATGTTGGTGTGCTGTACCCATTAACTTGTCATTTAGCATTAGGTATATCTCCTAATGCTATCCCTCCCCCCTCCCCCCACCCCACATTTTTGGGTATCTTTACAGCAGTGCCCCACTACCCAGTAGCAATTTATCAGTCCATTCTCATGCTGCTATGAAGAAAGACCCGAGGCTGGGCAATTTACAAAGGAAAGAGATTCAATTAACTTATAGTTCTGCAGGGATAAGGAAGCCTCAGGAAACTTAGAATTATGGCAGAAAGGGAAGTAAACAGGTTCTTCTTCACTAGGTGGCAGGAGAGAGAGACGTGCAAGGCAAAGGAGGAAAAGGCCCTTATAAAACCATCAGATCTCATGAGCACTCACTCACTATCAGGAGAACAGCATGAGGATAACCGCCTCCATGATTCATTTACCTCTCACTGGGTCCTTCCCAAGACACATGGGGATAATGGAAACTACAATTCAAGATGAGATTTGGGTGAGGACACACCATGTTACTATGCTTGTCCCAGAAAATTGTTTACTCTTAAAATGATTTCAAATCATACCAAGTACTGGGACTTGTTCATACACAGAAAGTCAAGGCACAGAGATCTGATGCAAACTACTTAAAAGCAGGATGGTAGGCAGCTGTATACTGATTAGCTTTTTCTAGCCTATCCCTGGCCAACTGCCCTGGCAACAATTACCTGGACTCAAACAATTCCACGTTCAGCCTTTGCCAACTTGGAGAAGAGTGTTTACATCTGTCCTTGCCTGGCTTCAGGGTTCTGCCCATGGGGAGAACTGTGCTGCTGGGAGATAAATGTTCCTCCCACTAATTATAGGCCTGGCTCTCCTCTGACCACTTCAAGTGTAAATTACCACATCATAAACAATTCCCATTAAAACAGGATGTAATTCCCTGTCACCACCAATTGCTTCACAGGACTCCAGGCAAACCCCAGAATTGTTTTCAAAGTCTTGTATCCTCCAAAGACAAGAAAGGAGACAAAAGAATGATGGAAAAATGCAACAAGCAACCAAAAAAAGAAAAAAAAAGCCAAATCCATAGTCTTCTGCCAATATTTTAGAAAGGCACTTTAAAAGCTTTTGGAATATTGCCACATCTGGGTTTATAGTGAGAGACTTCACAGGAATTCTTATTGAACAGAATAAAATAAAATGCACCTTACAGGCAAAAATAAATGCCTGTGTCTAAACGAATATGACCTAAGTTTATTGTATATTTAATAATTACACTTTTTAAAAAGTGCTCTTAATAAAAACAGAAACAAAAATGCTATAAGAATTCAATGAAGTGTTAATTTGCCGATCTTGAAAATATATTCTAATTTGTGTACTGAATCAGTTTACCTTTTCAGAGATTATATTAGAATAGAATAGGATAAAGTGCTTTAGAATGGCTTTTTCAGAATTATGTGATTATATAGCACGCGGTAATTCATAGTGTATCAGTGGAGCATCCAGTAGAACTTCTGGGCTCTAATACTTGAAATAGTTGGACAGAAAAAAATGGGTAAGTATACGTGTGAAAAAAGGATAAAAACTTGGTTAATAATATTGTATGTTTTATAATAAACAAAAATATCAAATTAATAGAATTAAGCAATGATTATTTTACTAGGGCCAATATTAAATAATATATAGACCAATAGAAATCATACCAAAATATCGGACAGTTAAGGAATGCTGCTTCTCAGGGTAATTTAAACTTATGAGCCCTTGAGTTTTGGGATTGTCACACACTTTCCAGGTTTTCACAGTTGTGAAACATTTTTTAAAAAAGTTTTTCATAATAAACACAGTATGTTAAACAGAATTTTCATAAATACTTGTTTGATGAATCTTATAGGCAGATATCACCAAATTAGGTATTTTTATTGAGCACTCATTCAGTATTGAACAAATGTGGGTTCCACACTTAGAAAACGCTACCTGAGGCAGATCGACTAACAGTGAGGTCTCCGGACCAGCAGCATTGGCATCACCTGGGAACTTAGAGATGCAAATTCTTGGGCTTCGTCAAAGACTTACTGAATCAGAAATTTTGGAGATGGGCCCCAACAATCTATGTTTTAATAAATGCCCAAGTGATTTTCTGAGATGGGGTAGAGATTGACAACCACTGCTGTAGAAGCAGGCAGCCGTGGGATCAAGCAAAGAGGAGGTTTTCAGGCAGAGATAGCTTGTATGAGCTCCATAAATGTGAGGGGCAGCATGGATTTAGACACTTCCAGTAGCCAACAACTGTACCTGAAAAACTAATAGGTCTACATTTTAAACGATCTAATATTAATCCTTAAATAATACCATTGTTTTTCTAGATTTATTATTACATATATTAGAGCCAGTTATATTTTCTGCTGAGTTTGTAACTTAATATCTGAAACAAAATTGTGCACTTGGGAACCTAAAGAAGATATATATTAAGTCTGTAAGATTCCAAATTTCATTTTCCATTCTAAAAATAGCTTCTGATGAAATGACAATGACACCTTACTTTCCTGGCAATCATTCCCCTTGGATAAAAGGGATTCAGTGGCACACAAACTTAAAATTTCAAGGCAGTGAATGCTTCCGAGGAAGTCCTCATTTTCCTTTTAGTGAGAAGTAGAAATAGTGCAATGTCATCCATCTGGATAATATCTAAGTTATCATAAATTTAAATTATCTTGACATTTATTTATTAATCTATTTATTCATTCGTCCTTTCATTCTATATTCTTTCTCTATATATTTATTGAGTGTTAGGCATTGAGTTAGACTGAGAACACAAAATACAAAAATATGGTCTCAAAAGTAAAATGAGAAAAATGGCTGGTTATAAAATGTAAAGGCACCTTTACCTTAGAGTTTCAGAAGAAATAAACAATAACTCCTTGAGAAATTATAAAATGGGCATATTGATTTCTATACCACAAGACCATAAGTCTGGGGGGAAAAAAGGCCTTGCTAAATTTTTAAGGAAAAATCAAAATATTGTACAACTCTAGAGCACTGATTTATAGTTTGAAAAGTACTTATTGCATCTACTTTTTAGAAAATGAATTCTATTTACATGATTCTCATCTATTTTAAATAGAGTATTTATAATATTTATAACATTTTAAATAAAGACTCACTGTATCATTTTAAGTAAACAATTTATTTTGAAATAATAGATTAACATGCAGTTGTAAGAAATAATACAGAGACTTCCGGAGTACTTTTTTGCCTACTGTTCTTCCTCTTGGGGAAAGTATAATATATTACCGGCCTAAGATATTGACATGGATGCAGTCAAATTACAGAACATTTTCGTCAACACAAGCCTCCCACATGTTGCCATTTTGAAGCCACTCCCACTTCCCACTCACCTCTTGCTTTTGCCCTGGAAACCACTAAGCTGTTTTCTATTTATTTAATTTTGTTACTCCAAGAATTTTACTTAACTGGAATCATACAGTATGTGGCCTTTTGGGATTGGCTTTTTTTCACTCAGCACATTTCCTTGGTGATTGATCCAGGTCACTGCATGTTATCAATATTCACTTTTCGTTGCAGAGTGTATTTCATGCTATAAATGTACCAGGATTTTTAGCCATTTTCCTGTAGAAAGATATCTAGATTGTTTTTACTTTTGGTGTCTTATATATAAAGCTGCTATAAACATTTGTGAGTTTTTGTGAGAACATAATTTTTATTTCTCTGGAATAAATGCCCAAATGTGCAATTGCTTTGCTGTATGGTAATTGCATGTTTAGTTTTTTAATTTTAGTTTTTAGTTAGAAACTACCTGTATTGTGACTATAATATTTTACATTTCCATCAGCAGTGTATGTGATCCAGTTTCTCCTCCTTTCCAGCATTAGTTGTCAATATTTTTCATTTTATCCCTTATGATAGATAGTGATAACTCATTGTTGTTTTAATTTGCATTTCCCTAACAATCAATGTTGAATATTTTTACATGTGCTTATTTGCTATCTGTATATCTTCTATGAAATACCTCTTCAAATTTTTTGCCTGTTTTCAAATTGGATTGTTTGGTTTTGATTGCTGAATTTTGTTGTTGTTGTTTTTTGTGTTTTGGGTTTTTCTGAGACAGGGTCTCACTCTGTCGGCAAGGCTGGAGTGTAGTGGTGTGATCTCAGCTCACTGCAGCCTCAGCCTCCCAGGTTCAAGCAATTCTCATGCTTCAGCCTTCCAGGTAGGATTATTGAGTTGTGAGGGTTCTTTATATATTCTCGGATACTCATTTTGAATTAGATATGTGGTTTGCAAATATTTCATTCAACTGTCACTTTTCTTTTTTCAAAGGATTTTTCATAGGACAAAATTTTTACTTTCAATAAATTCCATTTAGCAACTTTACCTTATATGGATAGTACGTTTGTTACTACATCCTGGAACTCTTTAGCTCTGGATCCTAAAGAGTTTCAGCTGTTTTTTTTTGTTTGTTTTGTAGAAGTTTTATAATTTTATGTTTTATATTTATATCTATGGGTCACTTTGAGTTAAATTTTGTGTAAGATATCACTCCTAAGTCAATGTTCATTTTCTACACATATAGAGAAGTCAATTGCTCAAGTAACATTTGTTAAAAGGGTATCTTTCCTCCATTGAGTTATTAATGTTTGTCAAAAATCACTTGGACATATTTGTTTGATTGTATTTCTGGATTCCCTATTCTGTTCCATTGATCTATGTGTCTCTCCCCCCATCAATACCACACAGCCCTAGTTACTTTAGCTATATAATGAATCTTGAATTCAGGTAAACTTATTCCCCTCTCTTTATTCTACTTCACTGAAATTACTCTCGCAAATTCCACTGTCATTTCTAAAATACACAAAGCATTGGCAGTCATTACTCCCATCCTTAGACCAAGACAAAACAGTAGAAATGAAAAATTCTACTTATCTTTTCTTGGGCCCATCAAAGAATTGAGGTCACAGGGCAAACCACCACTCCGAAATCTGGAGAGAAGTGAATCTGGAGAGTCACAGCCTAGAACTGCTTACCTGGAGGAGAAATCACTGGAGCCAAACTGATAGAGGCACTTAAAGGATAATTTTGATTGCTAAAAGCTGAGTGTAACTTAACAGTGAGAAACACCTGGAAACTTTAGTCTTTAAAAAAATCCACATCTTTATAAGATTTACTTTCAGGAACCCCACGAGGATCACAGGTGAAGATCCAAGAAAAATCCCCTGTGCTTCTGGTAGGGAAAGGGAAGAGTAATCGTTGTGCAATATGCCCAGAAGCTTCTTCATTTTCTTGGCCTACTCTCTAGGAAGGAAGACTATCAGAGTCTTGTCCCAGACTTCTAAGAGAAGGACATTCTTTCCATTTCTGCCCCCATTATTCTTCCTGCCTCACCTAAGGAGGTCGAGTGGAAGAAATTATGCAGAAGAGACAGGAAGGTCATAGGCCAGAACCACCACAGGTACACTAAAAAACACTAGAAATTTACAAAACACTCCCCTGCCCCACATCTTGCCACACACCAACAAGTTTCATTATCATAACAGTGAATTACAGCTAAAAGACCTTCAAAGCACAGACTCTGTCTGAAGAGAAATACTTAAGGCAGCCTGAAGACAACAGGGGAGACAAAAACAAAGACATTAGAGGAATATAAACCCTCTGACACCTATAGCCAAGGTAAACATTAAGTAAAGCCCAACTCCTAACTAAATCAACACAAATTCTAACAATAGAGGCTTATTCACCTGAGCACCTATTACCCTGAATATGTATGACATTTAATAAGAAACTATAAGGCACACTAGAGGCAAGAAGAAAACACAGACTAAAGAGTGAAAAGCAGTCACGAAAAATAGGGTCAGATGAGACACAGATATAAAAATTATCAGACAGACTTTCAAAATATTTAAAATAGGATTAATATATTAAAGTCTCTAACAAAAAAGTAGACAAAATATAAGAAAATATGTAAAATATAAGCAAGGAAATGAAAGAATTAAGGCACAATAAAAACACTAAAAAATAAGCAAACAGTATAACAGAAATGAAGTATGCATTGGGTGAGTTCATCAGTAGACTGGAAGCAGCCCAGGAAAGAATAGGTGAGCATGAAGTTAGATCCACAGAAAATATTCCAAACTGAAATTCAGAGAGACAGAAAAAAAAAGCAAAACCAAAGAACCCCTGAGAATATTAAAAAAACCATGGGATAATTTCAAGAGATATAACATATATGTAATTGGAATACAACATTAAGAAGGAAAAGAGAAAGGAGCATAAGAAATATATAGAGAATTAATGGCTGCAAACTTTCAGAATTAATGACAGAAACCATATTATAGATCCAGGAAGTTCAGAGAACACCAAACAAGATAAATGCTATAAGAACTATACTGAGGTATATCATACTTAAATTCAAAAAAAAAAAAAAGACAAAAAGAAAATCTATAAAGAAGATAAAGTTAGGAAAAACATCTTACTTATAGAACAAAGACAATTATAGTGGGCTTCTTGTGAGAAGCCATGCCAAAAATAAATAAATAAATAAATAAATAATAAAAAAACAGAGAAGTACAATATTTAAATTGTTAAATTTTTGTAAAAATCCACCAACCTGGAATTCTTCACCCAGTGAATGAAAAATAAACCTTTTCAGACAAAGAAAAACGGAGAATTTATTGCAAGCAATTCTGCCCTGCAAAAAAATGTTAATTTCTTTAAGCAAAAGCAAAATTTTGTAGATCAGAAACTTAGATTTATATAAAGAAAGGAAGAGCATTGGAAAAGGAATGAATGAAGGGTGCATGTGTATGAGTATTTTTTAATTTATCTAAGAGATAATTGCTTATTTAAAGTAATACTGGTAAAAATATATTGGGTGATCATAGCATACAATAATAAAATGACAACAATGTCTCAAGGGATGAGAAGGAGTAATTGGGAACATTCCATAATAAGATATGTGCATTATATGTGAAACTAAATAGTATTACTTCAAGGTAGACTAAGATTATTTAAAAATTTATATTGTAAATTCTAGGGCAGCAACTGAAAATGTTTAAAGAAGTATAATTTAAATACCGACAGAAGAGATGTAATGGAATCACATAAAATGCTGAGTTAAAACTAGATAAAGCAGAAAAAGAAGCCTCTGTCAATGTATAGAAAACAACACTACTAAGTGAAAGAATCCAGTGCAAAAAAAGCTACATATCGTGTTATTCCAATCATATGACATTCTGGAAAAGGCAAAACTAAAGAGAAGGTAAAAAGATCAGTGGTTAGCAGGGTGTGTAGTAAACAGGGGTAGGTTTGGATAAGTGAAGCACAGAGGATTTTTTTTAATGGTGAAATTATTCTATATCTTACTATAATGGTGACTACAATACGTTAAGCACTTGTCAAGACCCATAGAAGTTTACAGCACAAACAGTAAGCCTTAATGTATACAAATTGAAAAAAAAAATCATTTAGCTATCTGGGCAATCCCAAGAAAGAATGCAGAATGTAACAACATAATTTAAAAGTCTCACATATGTATGAAACAATGTTTCTGGGGGTGGGGGATGATAAGTAATAACCTAAGTAACTTTGGAATGAATGAATCTATAACACTAAGTGAACTGTACACACATACTGTATTCTCGTAAAGTTCTTTTCCATGGAGTATAGGTTTACAATTCTGAAAACATTGTACCTATCTATTGGAATGGAACAATGGCAGATGGATGCCAGGTTTCTCACTGCTGAATTATGACCTTACAGATAAGCAGGAGGAGGAGGCTAGAATGGTCCATGTGGTAATTGATTAGTATTGGACACATCAGAATGAACTCATGTTTAGCTTAAAACAGAAATGGCTACATGTAGAAATTTTTATTGGTAAGTCTATATACACACAAATATTTTCTTGTTCTGTCAACCAAGAGAATCTAGAATAAAACCACCACTTCAGTAGCAAGAAGCACATGTAGGACACAGATCTTGTGTTCTAACACCATTCTCCAGTAAAATAAAATGAGGATCCTTAGAGAAATAACTGTTTCCAGGACATTATTTAGAATGGGCAATTTGTATTCCAGTTCACTAGTTCTTTCCTTTTGACACCTCCATTTTGCTTTTGAGCTTACTCATTGAGTTTATTTTGGTTATTGCATTTTTCATTCTAAAACATCTGCTTGGTTTTCTTTATATATTTTATTTCTTGCTGAGACTTTCTATTTCTTTAGTATGGGTTTCTATTTTGTTTTTCATTTGTTTGAAGTGTGCTTGCAATTGCCTGTTGAAAATTTTTACTATGTCAGACAATTCTAAAATTTCTGTCTTGTATGTGTTAGCATCTATTGATTGTCTTTTCTCATTCTGTTTGAGATTTTTAGGGTTTTTAAAATATGCATGATTTTTCCATTGAAACTTTTGCATTTTAGGAATTACATTATGAGTCTCTGGATGTTATTTACACCAATATTTGAGCCAGCTTCCTTCAATGCCGCTGTAGCAGGGGGAGGAAAAGAGGCTACCTCATTACTGCCAAGTAGGAGTGGACATGCAGATTACTCATTCAATTTCTGTTGGCACCTGAAGGGGGTGTGATTTCTTGTTACTCTTGGCAGGTGTGTGATTTTTGGCTCTCCATTACAGCTCCACTGATAGTTTCTTGGATGATAGCAGGAAGAAGGGCTCATTACTCCTCCCAGGTGGCGTTCATATTTCCTCCCAGGTGGCTTTCATTATTCCTCATGGCGGCAAGAGGCAGAGGAGGTAAGCCCGCTTTGTGCTTAGTGGTGGTAAAAATACTGACTTTCCACTAGGCCTCCTCTGACATCCCTCCAGGAACATTTTGTTACTTGCAGAGATGTTTGATCTCCACTGACACTGTATACTGGGTGAGACTCCCTTATTATCGTTAGAATTGAACGTCCTGGCTCTCTGCGCTGCTTTTCTGGCACCATCACAGTAGTAGGATAAGGGTGCCTCCTTATATCCTGGTAGCATTAAAGTCTACACTCCCAGCTCAACTGGCGTGAATAGGGAAAACACCAAAGCGTTTCTTTGTTGTTTGGTTGGAATAGAGCAGTTATTGACTGAAAGTTGTCTGTTTTGCCTGCCCCTTTCCTGATCCTATGACTAGAGAGAGGGCATAGACTTTTGTTAGAGCTTTTCTTGCTTGTTCCAGTTGATGTTTCTGTGTTGTCTGCTTCTTTAGCTCTAGGTTACCAGAAAAAAAGAAAAAAAAAAGAGATAGAGAAAGACAGAAAGAGGAAATCCCAGGGAACTCACCACTGTGTTGTTACTTGCTCTTTAAGTTTCTTGACTAGTCTTCTTCATTCTCTCCACCGTTCAGTCTGTTTTATATATAAGGTCCAGGGATTTTCGTATTTACCTGGGGGAATTGGGAAAAGTGTATCTAATTCTTCTTCCCAGAAGCCAAAGACTTCATTCCATCGCTTGTAAAAGTTGTTTTTTTTTTAATGTAATTACCCCTACGATTTACATTAAAAAATCAATTAAGCCTGCTTTTGAATTAAAGGGGTGTGCCAAAATTTTAATAATAATATATTTGGCTATGGGTTTATGATTAAATTCAACTAATTGTTGTCATGATTGAGATTTTTAAATTTATGTGAAATTAACAGAAACCCAGAATACTTATTTACATAAAAGCTTTTTTTGTTGTTGTTTTTTTAGTTTTTTTTAAGAACAGATAAGTAATTGCCTAGTAAATCTCTACTTATTTAGTTGTAGTAAAGGTGACATCCTAGAGAAAATATGTTGAGTTAAATTTCCACTAGAAAGTGACTAAAATCTTGAAAATGCCACAAATGTTTGAATAAGTAAAATATGTTCTTGGACAATACCGAGTTCCAGACACAAGACGAAGCATCTGGTGAAGTAAAACTCACAGACTTTAAGAACAAATATCTACCAAGAAAAAAATCTTCAACATGGAGTGGCAAAATTTTCTATGAAGGGTCAGATAATAAATATTTAGGCTTTGTAGTCCTATGGTTTTGTCACTACTGTTCAACTCTGCTGTTATAGCATGAAAGCAACCATAGATAATAAACAATTGTGGATAAACTTTTATGGACATTGAAAGTAGAATTTCATGTAATTTTCATATGTAATGAAATGTTCTTTTGACTTTTAATTATTTTGTAATGGCAAAACCATTCTAAGCTCATAGGCAATATAATAACAAGCAGTGTTAGGTTTTGCCTATGGGATATAGTTTCCTATATATATATGTATATGTATGTGTATTTATATGTATGTATATATGTATGTATATATATATGTATATATATATGTATATGTATGTATATATGTATATGTATGTATATATGTATGTATATATATATGTATGTGTATATATATGTATGTGTATATATATGTATGTATGTATATATATATAATATATATATGTCCTTGGTTTAGAGCTTTACACGTCCTCCATGCATGAAGGACCAGACCATGGGCAGATATTCTGTGCTATTAGAATTGTTCGTGGTATTGAAATCAATGATGAATGGAATAATATGGAATAAGTTTTCTTTTTTTTTTTTTTTGTTTTTTTGAGACGGAGTCTCGCTCTGTCTCCCAGGCTGGAGTGCAGTGGCGCCCGCTTCAGCCTCCCAAAGTGCTGGGATTACAAGCCCGAGCCACCGCGCCCGGCCTGGAATAAGTTTTCTACTTGATTGAAGTCAGGTACCTATTTTTAACTAATGCCACAAAATTCACTTATTTTTCAGAAATTTATGAAATTTATAAAAGGTTTCTTATAATTAAGAATATAGGAGTTAGCAACAGAATCTCAAATCCCTTCAGCTCTTCACTCTGCAAAACCTCTAATTTACTATACAGTGTGACAGAAAAATCCCTACACATTTCACAAATTGTATGTTATGGATATCTGTAAGAAAATCAATTAATACAATCTGTTAAATAGTTTCTCCTAATTAGAATAATTTTCATTTGTATTTACAAACTAAACCATTCTTTTAAAGGTGCATTTCCAAAGTAGCTAATAATTTCATAGATTCAGTTCTGTGATTATGAGCTGCCTGGGGAGTGGGAGTTATTAGTCACCTAATAGTCTTGTTCATGGCCAATTATGTTTATTTATCGAAGAGATATGTTAGTTAAAGATTACTCATAAAATTATCCAGAAAGAATGATGGTATTATAAATACATGCAAGTATTTTATGAAGAACTGGAAAAGAAATAATCTAATACTTCTTAAATTCCTCACCAAAAAAAATAAAGATCAGTAATCATTTTCTGAAAATCAGAAACATGGCTGTAACTGGTTGGTTGTACTAAAAAAATTACAAATAAATATAATTTTATCCTAAAATTTTATGCCAATTTTAGTTTATAATATGCCTATGTCTATTTTAATATAAAATAATGCGTTTGCTCCTCTAAATCTTAGAATATAAAATAAATTCCAGGAAGCTACATGCCATGTTCACCATTGGCTTTGAATACCTGTTGCCACAGCAGAAGGCAATCCAAGGATATGCATAGCATTATATGAGAACTCCACACATAATCTTAGCACTCTTACAAAATAAATGTATGTTTATATTATTAAAATTTTATCAGGTTATTAATATTTTTAATTTGCCAAAACTTAAAAAAAACTCTAATTTCTAGTTTTACATATTTGGTGAAAATTCCAACAATTATTCTCCAGATATTTGCATTTGAATAATTGTTTAATATGTAAGGATGAACTTATACACAGAAAATCAAATGTTCATGTCTACATTACATAATTAGTCAAAGGTCAGTAGGAAAAAAATATATTTAATGTTAAAATATTGTTGTAAGTATGATTCAAGTACTTTCAAATGATACTTATTTCCATATGTTTAAATATAGTGTTTGCTTTTTTGATAAAGTTCCCAATTTTATATGCTTAATAATATTTGTTTTTTTAATTTTTAATTTTTGTGAATATATAGGAGGTGTATGTATTTGTGGAGTACATAAGACATTTTGATACAGGCATACAATGCATAATAATCACATCAGAGTAAATGGGGTATCCACTACATTAAGCTTTTATCCTTTTTTTGTGTTACAAACAATCCAATTATACTATTTTAGTTGTTTAGTTGTATTTATTGTTGTACAATAAATTATTGGTGACTGTAGTCACCCTGTTGTGCTATCAAATACAAGATCTTATTCATTCTATCTAATTATATTTTTGTGCACATTAACCATCGCTGCTCCCCAAACCCCATACTACCCTTCCCTGCCTCTGGTAACCATGATTCTAACTCTCTATCTCCATGAGTTCAATTGTTTTAATTTTTATAAATTAGAAATTTACAAAATTTACAAAATTAACAAAATTTCTAATTTATAAAATAAGCTCTTATAAATAAGTGAGAACATGCAGTGTTTGTCTTTCTTTCTCTAGCTTATTTCACTTAACATAATGATCACCAATTCCATCCATGTTTTTGCAAATGACAGAATCCCATTATTTTTATGGCTGAATAGTACTTCACTGTGCATATGTACCACATTTTCTTCATCTATTCATCTGTTGATGGACACTAAGCTTGCTTCCAAATCTTCGCTACAGTGAACTGTGCTGCAATAAACATAGGAGAGCAGACTCTTCAGGTTTTTCCAAACATAAGAACATATTATCTGCAAACAAGAATAATTTTACTTTCTCCTTTTCAATTTGGATGTTCTTTATTTTTTTTCCTTTTTTGTAGCAATGGTTGCTATATCATATGGAAGCTCTATTTTTAGTTTTTGGAGGAACCTCCAAACTGTTCTCTATAGTGGTTGTACTAATTTACATTCCCACTAAGATTGTACAAGAGTTGAATTTTTTCCACATTCTGCCATCACTTATTATTGTCTGTCTTTTGGATAAAAGCCATTCTAACTGAGATGAGATATTATCTCATTTTAGTTTAATTTGCATTTCTCTGATGATTGGTGATGTTGAGCACTTTTTCATACACTTGTTTGCCATTTGTGTGTCTTCTTTTGAGAAATGTCTATTTAGATCTTTTGCTAATTTTTAAGTTGGATTATTATATCTTTTTCCCATAGAGTTGTTTGAGCTGCTTATGTATTCTGATTATTAATCCCTTGTCAGATGGGTAGTTTGCAAATATTTTCTCCCACCTTGTGGGTTGTCTTGTCTCTTCACTTTGTTGTTTTCTATGTGGAAGCTTTTTAACTTAATGTGATCCAATTTGTCCATTTTTGCTTTGGTTTCCTGTGCTTGTGGGGTATTACTCAAGAAATGTTTCCCAGTCTAATGTCATGGTGAGTTTCTCCGATGTTTTCTTATATTAGTTTCATAGTTTGAAGTTTTAAAGCCTTTAATCAATTTTTGTTTGACTTTTGTACACAGCAAGAGATAGGGGTCTAGTTACATTCTTATGCATATGTATATCCACTTTTCCCAGCACCATTTATTTGGAGATACTGTCCTTTCTCCAATGTATGTTCTTGGCACCTTTGTCAAAAATGAGTTCACAGTAGGTGTATGGATTTGTTTCTGGGTTCTCTATTGTGTTCCATTGGTCTATGTGTCTGTTGTTATGCCAGTACCATAATGTTTTGATAAGAGCTCTGTAGTACACTTTGAAGTCAGGTAATGTGATTCTTCCAGGTTCGTTCTTTTTGCTCAGGTTAGCTTTGGCTATTCTGGGTCTTTTGTGGTTCCATATAAATTTTAGAATTTTTTAAAATGTCTGTGACAAATGTCATTGGTATTTTGATAGGGGTTTGTATTCGGCCATTCTTGCACTACTATAAAAAACCACCTGGCTGGGCGTGGTGGCTCACACCTGTAATCCCAGCACTTTGGGAGGCCGAGGCGGGTGGATCATGAGGTCAGGAGTTCGAGACCAGCCTGACCAACATGGTGAAACCCCGTCTCTACTAAAAATACAAAAATTAGCTGGGCATGTTGGTGTGCGCCTGTAATCCCAGCTACTCAGGAGGCTGAGGCAGGAGAATCTCTTGAACCGGGAGGCAGAGGTTGCAGTGAGCCGAGATTGCATCATTGCACTCCAGCCTGGGAGACAGAGGGAGACTCCATCTCAAAAAAACAACAACAACAACAAAAAAAACCACCTAAACCTGGGCAATTTATAACAAAAGAGTTTCAATTCGTTCTTGGTTCTGAAAGCTGTACAGGAAGCATAGTTACATCTGCTTCTGGGGAGGACTCAGGAAGCTTCCAATCATGGCAGAAGGCAAAGGCAAAGGATAGCAGGTATATCACATGGCATGAACAGCAGCAAGAGCAAGAGAGAGTTTGGGTACCACAGACTTTTAAATGACTGTATCTCATGTGAACTCAGAATAAGAGCTCACTTATCACCAAGCAGATGGCCCAAGCCATTCATGAGGGATTCACCTTCATAATCCAAACATCTCACACCAGGCTCCACCTCCAACATTGGGGATTAAAGTTCAACATGAGATTTGGGTGCCTACATACATTCAAACTATAACAGGGTTGCATTGAATCTATGGATTGCTTTGGGTAGTATGGACAGTTTAACAATATTAATTCTTCCAATCTGTGAACATGAAATATATTTCCATATTTTTGGTGTCCTCTTCAATTTATTACATAAATGTTTTATAGTTTTTATTGTAGAGATCTTTCACTTCTTTAGTTAATTCCTAAGTATTTAATTTTATTTGTTTCTATTTTAAATTAAATTACTTATTTGATTTCTTTTTCATATTGTCAACTGTCGATATATAGAAATGCTACTGATTTTCATATGTTGATTTTATATCCTGCAACTTTAGTGAATTTATCAGTTTAATAGATTTTTTGTGGAATCTTTTTTCCAAAAATAAGATTATATTATCTACAAACAAGAATAATTTGACTCTCTCCTTTTCCACTTGGATGCCCTTTATTTTTTTTTCTCTTGTCTGATTGCTGTAGCTAGGACTTCCAGTACTATGTGGAACAGCGTGATGAAAATGGGCATCCTTGTTGTGTTCCAGATCATAGAGGAAAGGCTTTCAGTATTTCTCCATTCATTATTATACTAGCTGTGGATCTGTTGTACATGACCTTTTATTGTATTTAGGCATGTTTCTTCTATGCCAAATTTTTTAAGGTTTTTTTTTTTTAATTAGAAAGGGATATTGAATTTTATCAAATGTCTCTTCAGCATCACTTCAAACGATCATGTGGTTTTTGTCCCTCATTTTATCAATATGATGTATCACATTGATTGATTTGCATATGTTGAGCCATGCTTTTGTTTTTGGGATCAATCTCATTTGGTCATGATGAATGATCTTTTTAATATGTTGTTGAATTCAGTTTGCTAATATTTTGTTGAAGATTTTTGCATCAATATTCATCAGTCATATTGTCCTGCAGTTTTCTTTATTTTTGATATGTTTTGTCTGGTTTAGGTATCAAGGTAATAACAGCCTTACAGAATGAGTTTGGAAGTATTCTTTTCTCTTCTGTTTTTTTCAGAATAGTTTGAGTAGAACTGGTATAAGTTCTCTTTAAATGTTAGGTAGAATTCAGCAGTGAAGCCATCAGGTCCTGGGCTCTTTTTGCTGGGAAACTTTTTATTATGGATTCATTCTTGTTATTTGTTTTTGGTCTATTCAGGGTTTGGATTTCTTTATGCTTCAATCTTGGTAGGTTGTATTAATATGTGTCTAGAAATTTATTTATTTCTTCTAAGTTCTCCAGTATATTGCCATGTATTTAATAGTTGCTCATAGTAGCCTGAAATGATCCTTTGAATTTCAGTTGTAATGTCTCCTTTTTCATCTCTTCTTTTATTTATTTGGGTCTTCTCTCTTTTCTTCATAGTATGGCTAAAGGTTTTTGTTGATTTTGTATATCTTTGCTAAAGAAACCATATTTTTATTTCAATGATCTTCTATATTGTTTTCTTCATTTTAATTTTATTTATCTCTGCACTGATCTTTATTTTTTCTTCTACTAATTTGGAGTTTGGTCTGCTCTTACTTTTCTAGTTTCTTGGGTTATTTGAAGTTTTTTACTTCGATGTAGGCACTTAGAGCTATAAACTTCCCTCTTAGTACTGCTTTCACTGTATTTCATAGGTTTTGGAATGTTGTGTTTCTATTATTCATTTCAAAAATTTTAAATTTCCTTCTTAAATTTTTCATTGACCCACTGGTCATTCAGTGGCGTATTGTTTAATTGCCATGTAGTTGTATAGATTCCCAAACTCCTCATTATTGATTTCTAGCTTTACTCCATTATGGTCAGAGAAGATATTTGATATAATCTCAATTTTGTGAATGTTTTAAGTCTCATTTTGTATAAAATATCATCTATCCTTGAGAATAATTTGTGTGCTGAGGAGAATATATCCTGCAGTCATTAGATAAAATATTCCGTAAATATTTTTCAGGTCTATTTGGTCCATAGTGCAGATTAAGTCCAATGTTTCTATGTTGATTTTTCTGTCTGGGTGATCTGTCTAATACTGAAAGTAGGGTGTTAAAAATTTTAGCTATTACTGTACTAAGGTCTAGCTCTCTCTTTAATTCTAATAATATTTGCTTTATATACCTGGAATGTTCCAGTGTTGGGGCATATAATATAATGACTTTTGTTTTATATTGTTTTGTCATGAAATCTCTTTTGTCTGATATAACTAGAGTGACTCCTTCTCTTTTTTGGTTTCCACTTATATATAATATCTTTTTCCATTCCTTTATTTGGAGTCTATGTATGTCTTTATAGGTAAATTTGTTTCTTGTAGGCAATAGATTGTTAGATCTTGTGTTTTTTAATCTATTAAGCCCTTCTGTACCTTTTGATTGAAGAGTTCCATGTATTCACATTCGTTATTACTGATAAGTAAGAATTTACTCTTGCCATTTTGTTTCATCTTTTCATGTAACAAATACACACACGTTACAGGTAGTATTGTGGTCTACTCTTTCTTCTTTTCTTCCTTCCTGTCTTCCTTCTAGTGAAGGTGATTTTCTCTGGTGCATGTTTTAATTTCTTCCTTTTTATTTTGTGTATCTGTTATATGTTTGTTGTTTTGAGGTTACTATGAAGCTTGCCAATAATATCTTATAACCCATTACTTTAAACTGATGACAATTTAACACTGATTGCACACACTAGCTAACAAGCAAAGAGTAAACTAATAAAAATTCTACATTTGAACCTTGTCCCCCTTTTTAAATTTCTGTTCTTTTATATTTATATCTTATTGTACTGTTTTGAAAAGTTGTTGTAGTTATTATTTTGAATGGTTACTCGAGATATTAGTTTATACACCACAATTACAGTGTTATAATATTCTGCTTTTCTGTGTATTTAGTATTACTGTGAATTCTATGCCTTCAGATTATTTCCTATTGCCCATTAACATCTTTTTGTTTTCAAATTGAAGAACTCCCATTAGCATTTCTTGTATGACAGGTCTGATGTTCATGAAATCCCTTCCAGCTTTTGTTTGTCTGGGAAACTGCTTATTTCTTGTTAATTTTTGAGGGATATTTGTTCTGGATAGACAATTCTAGAATAAAAGTTGTTGTTTTTTTTTTCTCCTTGAGCACTTTAAATATGTCATGCCACTCTCTGGCCTATAAATTTTCCACTGAAAAATCTGCTGCCATGCTTAATGGAGCTCCATTATATGTTATTTGTTTCTTTTCTCTTGCTGCTTTTAGGATCCTTTCTTTACCCTTGACCTTTGGAAGTTTGATTATTAGATATCTTGATGTAGTCTTCTTTGGGTTAAGTCTGCTTGGTGTTCTATAATCTTCTTGTACTTGAATATTGATATCTTTCTCTAGGTTTGAAAAGTTCTCTGTTGTTATGCCTTTGAATAAAATTTTCTTATCTCTTTCTCTACCTCCACTTTAAGGCTAGTAACTCTTAAATTTGCCCTTTAAGGCCTTTTCTAGCTCTTGTAGATGTGCTTCATTCACTTTTATTTTTTTTCTTTTGTCTCCTCTGACTATATATTTTGAAATAGCCTTTCTTAAAGTTTACTAATTCTTTCTTCTCCTTGATGAATTTTGCTGTTAAGAGATCTTGATGCTTCTTCAGCATGTCAATTGCATTTCTCAGCACCAGAATTTTGCTTGATTCTTTTTATTTCAATCTCTTTGTTAAATTTATCTAATAGTATTCTGAATTCCATCTCTGTGCTATCTTGCTATCTTGGATTTTGTTGAGTTTCCTCAAAACAGTATTTTGGATTATCTGTCTGAAAGGTCACGTATCTGTCTCTCTGGGATTGGTTTAAAATGATGAATATGATAATTATCCTGATTTGATTTTTATACTATGTGTACATGCATTGATATATCACACTATAGCACATAAATATGCTTAATTACTAGGTACCAAATATAAACTTAAAAATAAGTAAATATGAAAAAACTTGTGGTGATATTAGTGGACAAGATTATGGCAACTACACCATTTGCTAGTGTAAACTGAAATACAAGGAGGTACCATGAGTAATATGATTCACAGTGTTCTTAAAAAAACACAGCTATGCAAAGTATTGAAGCTTAAAAGAAAATTCTCCTGTGGGTCCAGAATACCATGTTGAATTATTGTCCTCAACAATTTTACACAAATTCCAACATTGCCATTTCCAATGCTCTTTCGTTTCTTTGTGAGGGTCAAGGCTTTTAGAATTTGTAATAATGCAGGTCAGTCTTTGGTGAAAATTCTTAGATTTTTAATCTGAAAATATATTGATTTTGCTGTTATTTTAAGGTTATTTTCTCTTGATAGAAAATGCTAGGTAAAATGTTTATTGTTGTTGTTTTTGTTTTCCCCTACCACCATTAGCATATTGCCTCACTGTCTTCTGTCCTTCATTCCTTCTGAGAAGTCAGCTGTATTCAAGTTGTTTCCACTCAAGTAAGTTTTATCAGATTAGTTTAAAGATATTTGCTTTATTGTTGGTATTTAGCACTTTGAAATGACTATCATACTTGTGATTTTCTTTGTATTTGTTTTGCTTTGGGCTTGATGATCTTATTGAATTAGTACATTTACATGTTTCGGAAATTAGTAAAATTGTCAGACATTATTTCTTCAATTTTTTTTTTCTATCCCACATCATATATTCTCTTTCTGGGACCCTACATATATATTTGACCTTTTAATATTGTTACACCTATCTCCAATGCTCTATTCAATTTTTTTCAATATTTATTTTTTACTTTAAATGTTACATACTTTCTGTTGATTGATTTTCTAGTTCACTTTTTCCTCTAGTATCTTCATTCTGCTATTAAGTCTGCTGAGTGACTTAAAAAACAATTTCTGGTATTTTCTGTCAGTTTTTAAATTTGCATTTTAATAGTTCCTTTTTTATTTCTGAGATTTATTGTCTGTTTTACTCATCACAAAAAAAAATTCATTTTTTCTTATCCCATTGAGCATGGTTATAATGTTCACCTTAAAATTCTTATCTGCTAGTGTCAACATCAGGGTCATTTGGCATTCGTCTTCATTGATTTTTTTTTTTTTTTGAGGATCATTTATGATTTCCAGTTCCTTGTATTTTTAAGTAATTTTTTATTGTATCTTATATACCGTGAATGATGCGTTTTAGCATCTACATTTTATTTTGTTCTGCCAAAGAATAATTGCTTCTTTTTTTCCCTTAAGCAGGCAATTAATTTGGATGAGCTAAAATTGGAAACTGCCCCTGCCATCTGCAATGAACAGCAGGTCAAATGTAAGTTCACTTTTTTTCCTCCTGCACACAGGTAGTTAAGAGAGTGAGGCAGAGCTTATGTACAGAATTTGGACTCCTCCTTCCTTGACCTCTCGTTTTTGAGATTCACATCTCAATTTCTAGTATCTACATTTGCAATGCAATCTGTCTTCAAGCTCTCTGTGCCAGTAAAATATAGGTTTTTATATCAGAGTTCCTACACTCTGTTGTGGCCTACCTGATTTAGTCTGTCCTCTGGTCAAAAGCTGTAAAAAAACAAAAGATCTAAAAATATGGAAAACTTTCCCTTTGCTCTTCCCTTCTTCTAAATGTTAATCTCCCTATATTCTTCAGTGCATGCAGGTAGTTGTTTTATGTATTTTATCCAGTGTTCATTATTTTTATGTACTTAAGAGTTGGTCTGATAGAAACTTAGTCATGACCTGAAGGGGAAACTCACTTGTTTCTTTTCTAGATGAAAAAAATTGAGAACATTTTTTGATTTAAGAATGAGAATTAAGGATTAAGGAAAATAACCAGAAAGGGAGGCGATTTTTAAAATGCTAAAGAGAGAGAGAGAGAGTAGAAGAGGAAACTGATGAAACCTGGTCACTAAAGGAGAAAGTCAGTAAGACATCTAGGGAACTTACAGAGTTATTAGCACTAGACAAGAGGAAACAAATGGTGAAAAGTGGAAAGGAGAGATTCTTCAAGAAGATAAAGTTTGTAGGTGTTTTGAAATAGATGTAGGGTATTTTCTTTATATTCCTTCTGTTATCTAAAACATTAAAAAGTTTTATTTATGGTGTAGTAATTTTGGCAATATTAGGGAGCGCCTCCCATTAAGAAAAAAAGACATTTAAAAATATCCATTAACTCATAGCCTTGTTTCTAGCTCTCCAAATGAGCTCTTTCACAGCTTCTCACACCTGTACTTGGCTTCAGATTGGGATAGCACTTGGGTGAGGTGTTTTATTCTACCTGCAAGACTCGGGCACTTGAAATTCAACATTTTGGCTCACAAACTGACTCCTAACAAGCAAATTAATATGTATATTCTAATATATATAACACAAACATAATGCACATATTTTTAAATCTAATTTTCTTAAATAACTATTTTCCCAACTAATACAAAACATTTTCAATTTTTACATGAGAATCTTGTAAAGCTTGTCCCATAGACATACTTACGTATATATATATATATATATATGTGTGTGTGTGTTATATATAATTTATTATATATGTACATAAAGAATGAATAAAAGAAAAAAGTAAAATAAAACAACCATTAATTATTAGTATGTAAAATCCCCAGAAGACCTTCACTCTGTTGAAGAAAGTCTTCTGAACAGGTTTTCAGACATAAACTCCCTTCACAGCACAACTGGGGACAAATTTCATGTCTTTGACAGATGGATGAGAAAGCATGCCAAAAACAGAGTCACTTTTCTGGGTCTAAAAGAGGCCAGCCAAGCTATTGTTGATGGCAGCAGCAGGTGGGAAATATTGAAGTCTACAAAATCATAAAATGTGACAATATTTTGCTTTGTATTATAACTCTTACTTATCTCAATGTTGCTAAGAAAAGGGCAGTAAAGTTGGGACTGAACAGGAGAAATAGTATGGAAATCCTCATGCAATTTCTCAATGTTTGGAACTGTTTCATCTAAAGCTAATACTTTGGCTCAGTAAGACCCCTGGTTGCAGGCTAAAACAGTGCTAAGGTCAAAGAGGCTGTTGTCTCCCAGCAGCAGTGGCAGCATGGGGTGTTAAGAGTTGGGTTAAATGAAAGTAAGATCACTCTTCCTAGTGTTATGGCTCAGTCCCAGATGAGCTAGACTCTTGGCTCAATAGCTTAGGTGCAAGATATACAAATGAGCACACCCTATCTGGAGAATAAAACACAAAATATTACTATGCCTGCATCAACATTGTTCTCCTATATAAAATATCCAATGCAATTTTTTAAAGCCTAGAAACCACAAAGAAGCAAGTAATGTGATACACAATCAAGAATAAAATTAACAAGTTCAATCTCCAGATGAACCAGTTATTGGGACTAGCAGACAAGGACTTTAAAACAACTATTACAAAAAGGTTTATAAATATGTAGGAAAAGGGGTAAAGAATTAGTAAAAAAATGTGGACATCTCAGAAGAGATGAAAAATATAAAAAAGAATGAAGTAGTTCTGCTTCAAGAAAACTAAGTACAAATAAAATCCCTGCATGCAATACAGAGAAGAAAACAAACACAAGAAGGTTCTGAAAGGTAGAGGGAAGAGAGGCTGGCTAGGGACACAGTTGTTAATTCCCTTGGGTTTTCTTTTTTATCTTAGAGATCTCAGACATAGAGTTGAAGAAGTTGACAACTCAGAAATATCAACAGGCACAAACCACAAAAGCTCTGACAAACCTGCTCTCTTTAATCAAAGGACCAGAAAGGGGCAGTGTAGCTTTGTATGCAACTTTTAGTCTAATATTAAAACACAATTTATTCCCCTCTCCCATGAAAGGAAAAGCCAGATGAGACCCTAGACTTCCACCATCACAGGGTGGTACTGAGACATTCCAAAACCACTGTTGTGGTTATTTCAGAGAAGGCCAAGTAGGGAGCTGAGAATTCATCTCTGTTGGCCAGTAGTGAACCACCACCTCTCCATTCCTGAGCCCAGCTGGGCAGTAGAGACCACATGTGGAGCCTAGACTTCTGTCCCCTCCCAGCAGTAACAAGGCAACTCTCTCCATTGGATGATACCAGAAAAGGCCTATACAAAGAGATTTATTAAAAAGCAGATCAAAACATTAACCCATAGGGAGGTGGAACAAACAAAACAAAACAAAAATAAAATGGTACAATTAAATCCTAAGATATCAGCAATTACATTAAGTGTATAAAGACAGAAATTGACAAAAATTAAAAATATAATGAACTATATACTGTGTATAAGAAATTCACTTCAAATATAATGACATAGATAAGTTTAAATGTAGAATGGAAATATATATGCATATATAATATATAGTTTTTTGTATATATATAAAATATTAATCAAAAAGCAAGAGTAGCTATATTGATATCAAATAAAGAGACTTCAGAGCAAATAAATTTACTATGGTCAGAAAGGGATTTCATATAATGAAAAAAGTAAATTTATCAAAACAAGGCAATCTTAAATGTATTTGTGCCAAACAACAGAGGTACAAAATATATTAAGCGAAAAAGTGATAGATCTTTACCACAATTAAAAAATTATAAAAATGATTAAAAGTAATAGAATTGAAAAGATAAATAGAGAAATCCATAATCATTTTTGGAGATGTCATTTCCCCCTCTTACCAATTGATAGAACAACTGAACAGAAAATTAACAAGGCCATAGAAGAACTCAAAATTATTGACCAAAAGGTCCAATCAACGGTTATAGAATACTCCACTAAACATCTGCAGAAAATACACTTTTTCAAGTAGTCATGAAACAGATACTGAGATAGACAATATTGGGCCATAAACCAAAGCTCAACAAATTTAAAAGGAATGATATTGTATTCTCTGAATACAACAGAATCACACTAGAAATAAATATGGTTAACTTAAAAGGAAAATCTCTGAAGACTTGGAGACTAAAAAACACACTTCTAAATAATCCATGAATAAAAGAGAAAGTCTCAGAGCAAATAGGAACAAAAATATGTAAATAACCTAAATACCCATCAACAGAAAAATGGATATACAAATTGTAATATACAGTAGAATTCTACTCAGCAATAAAAAGAAATGGACTACTTGAACACTCAGCAACAGGAATTAATCTCAAAAGCATGCTGAGAAAAAGCAGCTAGACACACATGAAAACATTAAAGAACACACCAAACTAACCCAAGGAATAGAAATCAGAACTGTGGTTCCATATTGGAGGTGAGAGATTGACAGAAAAGGGATAGAAGGGGACTTTCTGAGGAGCTGGGGATGTACTATATCTTGATTAGGATGTGGGTTGCACAGGTATGTATGTTTTTCAAAACTTGTTAAACTTTATTCTTAAAATCTCAGTATTTTACTAAGTATAATCATACCTCAATAAAAATACAGAAATTATTTTTATTTTTATTGATACATACTAATTGTACATATTTATAGTATTCATGTGATATTTTGATACATGCATACAATGTGTAGTTATAAAATCAGGGTAAAAAAAGATACAGAAATTAAAGCAAAATTATAATTCTAAACCGTAGCCCCTTTTCCCTGTTCTTATAGATTCCAACTCCAAATGTTGTTGAGCTATCCTCTGAAGTACCTTCAAAATCTATCAAATCCTCTTCACCTTGCTATCACTGCCCCAAACAAGAACTTCATTTGGACTGAGACAATCTTCATAGTTATCTCACTGCTCACAGTCCTGATACTCTTAAACCATTCTTCCCAGAGTTCCTGAGTGATTAAAAGAAAAAAAGCTACTGCCTCCCATAGACAAATATTCAGTTCCTTAGGACAGATTTATGCCTTGATTTACCATCTGCCAAGTCAGCCACCACAATTCCAACTGCTTCCTGGACTGAAGTTTATGTTTATTTCCTTAACTAATTTTGGCCATGGCATCTCAGCACTCATAATTCCATATTTGACATCTGTAGGATTGCTCATGTCATCTTCTATGATAGAGTTTGGATGTTTGTCCCCTCTTAATCTCATGTCAAAATGTGATCCCCAGTGTTGGAGGTGGGGCCTAGTGGGAGATACTAGATCATGGAGACAGATCCCTCATGAATGGCTTGGTGCCCTCCTCTTGGTGATGAGTGAGTTATCAGTTAGAACATATGAGATCTGGTTGTTTAAAAGAGTATAAGACCTCCCCCTTCTCTCTTGCACCCTTTCTTGCCATGTGATACACCGGCTCCCCACTTGCCTTCCACCATGATTGAAAGCTTCTTGAGCCCTTACCAGAAGCTGAGTAGATGCCAATGCCATGATTCCTGTACTGCCTACAGAACTGTGAGCCAATCAAACCTCTTTACTTTATAAATTACTCAGTCGCAGGTATTCCTTTATAGTGATGCAAAACAAACTAATGCATCCTCTGTCTAGAATGACCTTACTTCTTAATGTAGCACTGTTACCTCTTCTTTCTTTGTGAATAAGCTAGGTAGTCAACACCTCCTCTTCTCTGACAGCTCTTGGGAGACTAGATTTGGATAGCCTTCTGATATACTTTGGCTCTGTGTCTCCGCTCAAATCTTATCTTGAACTGTAATCTCCATTTGCCTACGGAGGGACCTAGTGGGAGATGATTGAATCATGGGGACAGTTTCCTCCATGCTGTTCTCATGATAGTGAGTGAATTCTCATGAGATCTGATGCTTTAAAAGTGTAGTACTTCCCCTTTCTCCCACTATCTCTCCTATCACCATGTAAGACATGCCTTGCTTCCCCTTTGCCTTTAGCCATGATTGTAAGTTTTCTGAGGCCTCCTCAGCCATGCAGAACTGTGAGTCAATTAAACCCCTTTTGTTTATAAATTGCCCAGTCTCATGTAGTTCTTTATAGCAGTTGAAAATGGACTAATACAGAAAATTGGTACCAGGAGAGTGAGGTACTGCTATAAAGATACCTGAAAATGTGGAAGCAACTTTGGAACTGGGAAACAGGCAGAGGTTGAAATAATCTGGAGGGCTCAGGAGAAGAAAGGAAGATGTGGGAAAGTTTGGTACTTCCTAGAGACTTGTTGAATGGTTTTGACCAAAATGCTGTGATAGTGATATGGACAATAAAGTCCAGGCTGAGGTGGTCTCAGATGGAGATGAGGAACTTACTGGGAACTAGAGTAAAGGTCACTCTTGCTATGGTTTAGCAAACAGACTGGCAGCATTTTGCCCTTGCCCGAGAAATCTGTGAAATTTTGAAATTGAGAGAGATGATTTAGGGTATCTGACAAAAGAAATTTCTAAGCAGCAAAGTGTTCAAAAGGTTACCTGGCTTTTTCTGAGTGTACAGTCATATACATTCACAAAGAGATAGTCTGAAATTGGAGTTTATATTTAAAAGAGAAGAAAAGCATAAAAATATGGAAAATTTGCAGCCTGACCATGTTGTAGAAAAGAAAAACCCATTTTCTGTGGAGAAATTCAAGTTGGCTGCAGAAATTTGCCTAAGTAACCAGGAGCCAAACGTTAATCTCCAAGACAATGGGGACAAAATGTCTCCAGAGCATTTCAGAGATCTTTATGGCAGCCCCTCCCATCACAGGCCCAGAGGTCTAGGAAGGAAAAATGGTTTCCTTGGCAGGGCCTAGGGCCTTGCTACCTTGTGCAGTCTTGACTGGGTGCCTCGTGTCCAGGCCATGGCTTAAAGGGGCCAACATACAGCTCGGGCCATTGCTTCAAAGGGTGCAAGCCCCAAGCCTGGGCAACTTCCACGTGATGTTGGGCCTGAGGGTATGCAGGGGCAAAAATTCAGGTTTGGGAACCTTTGCATAGATTTCATAGGACGTATAGAAATGGCTGGATGTCCAGGCAGAAGTTTGCTGCAGGGGCAGAGCTCTCATGGAAAACCTCTACTAGGGCAATGCAGAGGGGAAATGTGGGGTTGCAGCCTTCATACAGAGTTCCCACTGGGGCACTGCCTAGTGGAGTTGTGAGAAGAGGGCCACTGTCCTCCAGACCCCAAAATGGTAGCTCAACCGACAGCTCGCACCATGCACTTGGAAAAGCCACAGGCACTCAACACCAGGCTATGAGAGCAGCCATGGAGGCTGTACTGTGCAGAGCCACAGGAGTGGAGCTGCCCAAGGCCTTGGGAGCCCACCTCTTGCATCAGTGCGCCCTGGGTATGAGACATGGAGTCAAAGGAGATTACTTTGGAACTTTAAGATTTAATTACTGCCCTTTTGGGTTTCAGACTTGCATTGGGCCTGTAGCCCCTTTGTTTTGGTCAATTTCTCCCATTTGGAATGAGAACATTTACCCAATAGTTTACCCCATTGTATCTTAGATGTAACTAATTTGTTTTTGATTTTGCTGGCTCATAGGGAGAAATAACTTGTCTTGTCTTAGATGATAACTTTGGACTATGGACTTCTGAGTTAATGCTGGTATGAGTCAAGACTTTGGAGGACTATTGGGAAGACATGATTGTGTTTTGAAATGTGAGAAGGACATGAGATTTGGAAGGGGTCAGGGGTGAGATTATATTGTTTGGCTCTGTGTCGCCATTCAAATCTCATTGGAATTATAATCCCCATTTGTTGAGAAAGGAACCTGGTGAGAGGTGATTAGATTATGGGGGTGATTTCTCCCATGCTGTCCTTGTGATAGTGAGTGAGTTCTCACAAGATCTAATGGTTTAAAAGTGTGGCACTGCCCCCTTCTCTCACTCTCTCTCCTGCTGCCCTGTAAGACGTGCCTTGCTTCTCCTTTGCCTTCTGCCATGATTGTAAGCTTCCTGAGACCTCCCTAGCCATGCAGAATGGTGAGTCTATTAAATATCTTTTGTTTATATATTACCCAGTCTCAGGTAGTTCATCATAGCAGTGCAAAAACAGACTAATACACCATCTCTTCTGCATGCTTACACAACATTTTGTATTTTACTATATCATTGTACTTCTATATCATTTATAATTGTTTTTTCATATTTATTCCTTCTCACTAGACAGTATGCCTTGTGAAGATAGGACTTAATCTTATTTGTTTTTAGTACCATGAGTGCCAACTACAATACCTGGCTCATTGTAGGTCTTAATTAATGTTTTCTGAAAGGAAAAGGGTATATTAGTTGATGCTTAAACTGGCTATGGTGCTGTGTCAAAGCAAATTAGATCTCATTGTTCAGATGCTGCAAAATTTTAATTAGAATAAAATGATTTGACCTTATCTAAAAGCTTGGTGGCCATTCAGGGTATGAAATAAAGTCATCTTCTAGAAATTAATTTATCACAAATTGCAATTGGTGATGTGATTAAAAAATAGATATTGATACATAAGATGAACAATTTTTAACTGAGACCTACACATTGTAAACATAGAAAAATGTCCTAACAAATTCCTTCATATTTGATTTATTTTCTCTGTTAAAAATTGATAAAAATAGTATTAGTTGTAAAAACTAATTATTTAGGAAAATGAAATAAAGAAAATATATGCTTTAAGTACCATATTAAGTATTAATTTTAAGCTCAAAGCTTTTAAAATTAATTGGTATATTTTTAATCCTTAAAACTCTCAGGATTAAAGGTATTTTAACCATAGGTACTAATTTTACATTCTCAGAGACCTAAACTTGTAAACATTTCAAAGTCTGAGGCATTTTGCCAGTTTTCTGATTTTTTGTTAAATTTATACTTTCATAAATAAGGATTTATATTAAGCCAAATCAATTACTTTGGACAGTTTGCTAATTCAACCAAAATTGCACTCCAGGTTTATTAATCTTTTGATAGACTCTACACCACTTGAAGTCTTTGAAGATAAATTGTCACAAGCCCCACTAGATTAATGATTCTCTTTCTGTGGTTCAAGAACATAAGAAAACAATGATGACTATGTGATAAAGTTGCACTTTCAGCAACCAGTAAAACTGAACTTCAGTGCAAACATGGAGGTCTCCTGTTGGACAAAAGCTTTTATTTTTCTTTCACCTAAAATATACACTTGGTGAAGCATATCTGACAGTAAACAGTGTCCCAGTGTTTACTCTTAGGAAATTTGGATTTCAAAAATTTAAGACTGGGGGGGGAAAATCATACTAAACAAGTATGCAATACATTCTAAGATTCTTTGTTAATAAGTAATCAGGAAAATAATTTAAGAAATGACTTAAAGAGCCAATGAAATGTAGTGTCAACCATGGGAAAAACTGTGTTTTCATCTTGGCTTTGCTACTTGCTAAGGTTTGAGCTCTGAGACAAGCCACTCTACTTATCAAAGTCTGCATTTCAATATTTAAAATATGGTTATAATAGAATATACATTCTTTACCCTGTGAGTCTGAAAACTGAGGCGACTTTAAATCAGATAAATCTTAATTTAAGTCCTAAGCTGTATGCTTGCTGCTGCTTGTGCAGCCTTAGGCATGTTAGCAAAACTCTCATACTTTTGTTTCTTCCTGCTATAAAATGGGGATAATAGTGTCTACATAATCAGGTTGTTATGAACATTAATGTAAATAATGGTTCAATTTATAAACAATAGGGCTCCCAAACTGTAACACATGCAATATTCTACATTTTAGCAGAAAGCCTAATATCCTGTCCTTGTATCTTTTCAACCTGCTTTCCCAATGTCAATATCTTAGAAACCCCCAGATTCATACTGGTCTTTCTCCTATCTGAAAGGTCGATCACATATGCGCCTTCTCTGAACTCAATGCTTGGCCTTGAGAATACTTGCCCCCTTGATCAGGAGAACTTCTCAATCATACCTGAAGCTGGTTGCTTCAGAAGGATACAGCTCAGCAGCTCAGTCCTGTTCTGCTTCCACAGCAGGAGCCTGGCATAGGCTTTGAAACACATAGTCTGAAGAGGCCTCTGTTGACAGGTGCTGCTGATTCTGCTGGGGTAATGTTTGTGCCACCCCATTTATATCCAAGGAAGGAAGGTTGGATGGAAACCTCACAGTCAGTTTGCTGCCAACATAACTGATAGAGTGCACTTCTGGGTTTCAGTGTTCCCATAAGGTACTAGGTGGGACCATCTTTCGAAAACCAGTGTTATACTTTGCCAAAGTTGAGCTAATGTCAAAACTGAACTGAGTTCCCCAAGCTGCAGCTCTCTAAAAAAATTATTGCCTTTCCTCTTAAGCTCTCCTCTTTAAAAATTGCTTTCTTCCAGGATGATGCATTGAGAAAGGTTTTAGTGTCTGTCCTGAGAGACTTCAAGCCATAATTCATCTGCTTTGTGCCTTAGCATATCTTTCCTACTTTGAGGCCAACTACTCTTGCCAGATACTGGCTTTGGGAGAGAGCAGTTCTAATTACAGTTTAGTAGCCTTGAATTTGTGGGAAAGAGGAGGCCAGTTTGGCCTTCCTTTCTTCCCAGGAGGTCCCTGGTTCCTTATACAAATTTGAATATATCTTTAGCAAGATTCATAAAAAGTATGACATTTAAAGACTACAGAGTAGATTTTCTTTACCAAATAAATCCCAAATATATTCCATAAATGCTGTAGTTTTAAGTAAAATACCATAGCATATTTTAAACAAATACATTAAAATAATTTTAATATAACAAATAATTTATGTAACATCCAGATAAGTATGAAAAAACTGAGAACTACATGAATTTTTCACAGTTGAAGAATTGGTTGGATACGTCTTTTTTCTTCTGCAATAGAACATATTCAGAAATGTTGATAGTGCCCTTGAAATAACATTAATGACTTCACAATACTGAGACCAAGTGATACCTTTTGAGATTAAACTACCTATAAAATAAAAATATTCTTACATGTATCTTTTAACATCCTTACATTCTGGATCTAGAGTTATTATTTAAAAAATAGCTATTTTGTTATTTGAAGATTTTAATAATTTCTTAAGGATCTGTACTGAACTAAAATTCAAATTGAACTGTGAAGGACAAAAAGTATGTACAAAATTTTCTTTCTGATTTAGACATTTAATTTGACATATTCATTAGAAAATGAATGTATTCTCCTTCCTTAAAACAATACAAAAACATATTTTTAAAACTTTTGATCCTATCTCTCACCCATTCTACTTTCCAGTAAATAGTAACTAAAATTATCATTTGCTAATACACATTATTGTAGGTACACACATACTCACATAGATATACAAGCACGTGTTATTTTATAAAGATAATACTATAGGCTACTATTCTGAAAATGTTTTAGAAATAGATATCAGATTATAAGGTAAAATTACTGTAAATAATTTTTAAGATTTAGATTATAAGATAAAATTATATCAGATTATAAGATAACATTATTTTATTTTAAAATTTATCAAATTTTTTTTCATGCCCCAAAGGTAAACATATCTTTTTTTTAAATGAAAACAAATTCAATGTGAATTTATAAGTTGATGAGATATATTTTTTACACAGTGCTATTAGATATATTACTTAAATAAGTTTTTAAAAATACTTGTTACATAATATAACAGGCCCTCTTTTTGTATTAAACATAATCTATGATGTTGAAAATTCCCAACAAAATTAAACATTTAGCAATACATTTCTTAAGGATATACCTAGAGTCGTTCCTGGCATACTTTTGAAGATTGCATCCTTTATCTGGCTGGTCGGCCTGAAATTAAAGTGGTCAGGAAATAGTGGTTAGCATTTATTATTTTCAGAGTAAAATGGTCAAGTAAATGAATTGTTGGAAATGACATCATATTATATCGTGATTTCAGTGATATTTGATTTTTACTTTAATTTAAAATGCATGAATATTCACATTCTGCTTTTGAAACTTATGTGTTCATTGATTTTTCCTAAAAATAATATGTTTTCATCTTTGAGGATATTTTACACCTATTTTTCTCCATGGTGCTTGAATAGAAGTTATTTGACAGTTGTCTATACTTTAATTCTCCTTGCTATTTATGATCCAAAGTTTGTAAATGTATAAATATCTCTATGAGACAGTGAACCTCTTTAAAATGACTAATATTTAAATATATTTTTATTGGAAGAGGTTATAAAAAGTACAATATATTCTGACAACATTTTTTTGTTTTTATTAAGAAAGGTTTTTTAAAATTGTATATAAATATTGTCATATGCTTAACTTGGCATGCAAATACATAGTGAACTGATTACTTCAGTCAAATCAACATACCCATCATCCCATATACTTTCTTGCTATGTGTGTATGTGCATGTGTGTGTGTGTGCATGTGATAAAAGTACCTAAAATCTACTCTCTTGGTAAATTACCAGTATATATAATACACTGTTGTTAACTAATATTGTATATTAAGTCTCTTAGATTTACTCATTCTATGTAAATGCAACTTTGTACCCTTTGACCACCATTTCCCCATTTCCATCTTGCCACTGTCCCCTCCCCTGGTAACCACCATTCTGCTCTCTGCTTCTGTGGGTTCAACTATTTTCATGCAGTATTTTTCTATCTGTGTCTGGCTTGTCCCCCTTAGTATAATGCCCACTGGGTTCACCATGTTGTCAAAAATGTCAGAATCTCCTATTTTAAGACTGAATAATATTCAAGTATATGATAGAATATTATGACTAATATCTAAGTATCTAATAGTATCAAACAATTCTTTCATGTTAGAATATTATTATATGATATATAGATATTGATATATCTATATAATATAAATTTTCATATCCATCCATCTGCTGATACTTGTTTCTCTCAATTCTAGGTTTGATTGTACTATTGTTTATAGTTATTAATTCCCCCATCTCAGTAAGATTATACATCTCTACCCATTGCTTTGTCATTTCCGCTCCTGTGAAAAGAAGCTGTCCCTGCCTCATTGCACTATGGCTTGATTATATGACTTACTTTTGCTAATGGAACATCAGCCAATGTGACATATGCCATGTCTGAGCAGAAGCTTTTAATACTGTTGCATGGTTTCTCTTAGCCCTTTCTCTTGTCCTCTACTGTGAAAATACACATGTCCCACACAGAGACTGCTCCTGCAGGCTAGGTGTCATAAGCCATTGAGATATTGAGATAAGCTGACTAATGCTAATAAAAATTTTGAGAAATAACGCTGACTAATACAAATTTTGGAAAGAAAGCCAGGTGCTCACTTCCAAAGTAACTATTATAAGTAATTATTCTGTTCATGAGGTTTGCTCTAAGCCACCCCATTCTCTTCCCTGCATACCTATCTGAGGTCTAGGGTAAGAAAAATGCATAATTTATATTTTAAGTAATAAGTCAGCAATTTAACACTGTTTCCATTTGCAAGGACTATAATCAAAGGTGTAACCATAACATATTCTTCTGTCTTCTCATAAGTTCCTATAAGCCAATAATTCCTTAAAATACATATCAAATTATTTCTAAATCAAACAAGTCAGAGATAACTAATAATAGCTTACTATCTATTGAAGCAATATAAAAAGCCCAAAGTGTTATTAAGAATGTTTATTTTACCACAGTGTATGATATTTGTGAACAATTTCTGCTACCTTTTTATACTGAGAAGTTAAAAGGGTTTTTCTGAGTTGCATTTAGAAACTGTGAAGTTCTCTGATGCACAGGAAAGTGGTGATTGGAAAAGCCCAAATGAGTACTTTGAAATTACTACTTTTTGATACCCTATATAGGCAATAAAAATCTGATGGCCATGACTGGCTTCTCAGTTCAGCCTGATATCTAATTTCAGGATGTAAAGATTTGAACGCTGCATTTATATTGCTACCACTCATATATATCCAGATGTTACCATTTTGGTGCTAAAAAGCATGGTCAACATTTTTGTTGGCTTATGTGATGAAGTAGCTATTCTTACATTGTAAGATTATACATTTCTCACTTCCACCTACACTCCTATCTCCTTATAGGACCCCATGGGTTCCTATAGGTTTTTTTTTTTAAAAAAAAAAAAAAACCTAAAATGTTTTTAAAGAAATAAGTGAATAAGTGGACTGTGAATATTTTTTATTGCTTCTTAATTTTCTTGAGATCAAAATTAGTTTCTAAAATTTAACAGATATTTTATAAGGATTTCTAAGTAGAAAACAGAAGTGATAATTCTCATGTAGAAGAATGTTATGGATTAATCATTACAAAATGGATGTGGCCATAATACATGTATCAATTTTCTATTGCTGCATACAAATGATCAGAAGCAATGCCTTAAAACAACATTCATTTATTATATCATGGTTTGCATAGGTCAGAAGTCTAGGCACACTGCAGCTGGGCTCTTTGCTGAGTCTCACAGACCAAGATCAAAGTGTAAGCTGTCCTGCATTTTCAACTGGAGCCTGTATTCCTCTTCCAAGCTCATTCAGGTTGTTTGCAGAATTTAGTTTTTTTGGCCATGTAGGACTGAGGTCCCTATTTTCTTCCCGGCTGTTGACTAGGGTTGCTTTCAGCTCCTAGAGGCTGCCTCTAAGTCCTAGCCATGGAATTCTCACAAGACGGTAACTTATTACATTAAAGCCAGTGGGAGAATCTCTCTCACTGTATTTTATAAGAGACTCATCTGATTAGGTCAGGCCCACCAGAGAAAATCTTTTTATTAACTCAAAGTCAACTGGCCTAAATTACATCTTCAAAATGTCTTTTACCACATTATGTAATGTAATCATGGTAAGGATATCCCAGTACACTCATTAGGTTTCACTCACACAGGAAGTGGATTGATTATACAAGAGCATAGGTTATTGGTGTGGTCTTAGAATTCTTCCTATCTCAATAGATAACTTGCCCAACAATTTAAATAATGTCAAAAAGTGAAGTGATGGAGAGGGCCTGCATTTTATTCTAAAATTATAGTCATTATTTTTTATTAACATCTATAATATTTGGCATGTGATTAATAATCTCATCCCTTTACTTAAGTACATTCATTTATGCTGGGAAGTTAAACATCCACTTATTTAATGACATGTCTTCTTTTTTCAATGAATTATACCTCATTTAACTGTTTACTCAAGATAATGTGATGGCAACTATATTGTAGGTAATAGATTATACACTACGATGCTTATAGGGAAGACGTAGGTAACAAGAATTGTTAATCAACCAGGGCATTATGTCCATGTATGAATTGCCAAAGTATTCCTCCTTCCTTGGGAATTCAAAATGATTTTAAAGGGAAAAACACTTTGCCAGCAAATAAAGCCCATTTTCTTACTGGGTACCTCCAATGAGATGACTTTTTTGAACACTTGCTCTTTGGAAAAGGATGGTAGATCCTTGATATGTTTTTATCAGTGCATTGAAACAAACCAAAACATACTATGTTTCTCCACAAAATTTCTTCTCTGAAGAGATATTTGAGCTCAACCTTCAGGTAGTTAATTACTACTGAAAAAATTAAAAATAGAGTAGATTGGTAACTACGAATTAAATATAATCATCAACATACTTGGCTCTTCATGCTACCTGGCCACATTTCTATGTTCCTCATAACTTTGAATCTCTTCCTAATCAATTTTAGCTCTTACTACTGCAAGAAATAAACACACTCCACTTATAGCCATCACAAATGTCACCAATGACTACCTATTACCAAAATCTTGACATTTTGGTCATTTTCTAGTTGATTTTTTTCTGTGCTCTATTTTTTTTTAAATATATATTCCAAATAATTATCTTATCTTGCTTTTAAAACCTCTAGCTCTTCTCTAAGCTTCAAACCCACAAATGCATAACTTATGAATTTGATGTTTTAAGGTACTCTGAACTCTTTAGGTTCAAAACAGAAATTGTGATTTAATCCATCAACTCTGGTTCTCTTCTTATGTGAGTAAGTAGAATAAATGGATTATATTTGCTACGTGAAAGCAGAATTCTAAGATCCATTATTTGCACCTCTTTCTTCTTCACCCCATTCCCAATCTATCATTAAGCCACTTTGACTTTACTTCTAAATATATCTCACATTTGTCTTCTTCTCTTCATGTCACATATTCCATTTCTTAGCTAAGATATTTTTATCTCTTGCCTTGTCTCCTGTTATTCCTAATTTGCTTGTCCTCATTAGAATTAATTTATTACAGGCCAGGCACAGTGGCTCATGCCTGTAATCCCAGCACTTTGGGAGGCGGAGGCAGGCAGATCACCTGAGGTCAGGAGTTCGAGACCAGCCTGACCAACATGGAGAAACCTCGTCTCTACTAAAAATACAAAATTAGCCAGGCGTGGTGGCACATGCCTGTAATCCCAGCTACTAGGGAGGCTGAGGCAGGAGAATCGATTGAACCCGGGAGGCAGAGGTTGCAGTGAGCCAAGATCACGCCATTGCACTCCAGCCTGGGCAACAAGAGCGAAACTCCATCTCAAAAAAAAAAAAAAAAAAAAAAGAACTCATTTATTACAAAAGTAAAAAATTTATCATGCCACTAGTTTAATTAAAAGCCTAAAATTGTTGCCCATTGATTTGATACCAATACCTAAACCTTTTTCCTGGCCCACAGGACTGGTGAAGTCCAGATCATTTCTCCTCTGCGGCCTCATTTAATGCCTCTCTTCACTTTTTTCCCTGAGATTCAATAGCTCTGACTTCATTTCTGGCCCTCAGACACAACTTATTTCAATTGTCTGTGTACTCTTTGCATATGCTTTTTAGTCCTTTTGCCTAGACTTCCTTTTTTTCTCATGGTTTTTTACTGCCACTAAATGTCACCTCCTTGGGAAAGTCTTCTTTGATCCTTCAAATTAGATAGATGCCCCACTAATATTCTCTTAAATTGTTTTTATTGAGTATTTGCCAGAGCTTGGACTTACACATTTATGTGACTATTTAGCTTATAATAGTCTCTTACGCAATACTCTAAGCACCATGATAACAAGGACCATCTATTTTACTCAGGAATGTATCCTCATTGCTAAGCACCAACGGGTACTTCATAAATATTTATTGAATAAGCATTTAAAAGTACATGAATCAATGGATACCTGAGTAAGGAGTGGTAGCTACATCTCTGTTAAGCTCCTCTGTTTTTTTTTAAGATATTAATCTTATTCATAGATTGGCTTACCATCAAAAAATATTAGCACCACTCTTATCTTACAACTTATAATTGGTATACTTCACAGTCCTCTTAGCGAGATAATCATGTTGAATTCAAGACTGTTAAATAATTTTGAAGCTTCAGTTGAGGAAAAGTAGTATATCTATGGAGATTTGCCTTAAAAGCTGTTTTCTAGTTCAAAGAATTTCAACCGATGCTTTTGACATCCCTTCCTGAAGGCACCGGTGGGTGATTGGGATGGATATAGATGAGGAGTGAGTATAGAATTATCACAAAAAGTTCTAATTTTCCATAATTATATCAAGCATATTAACTAGACTGAATAGTAGCTTTTTGTGTATGTACTACATTTTTAAATATATAAAAATGCTATTGTGACAAAATATAGCTTTCTTAATAATTATTTTTGGATTTATAGTAGCTTTCACTGTAATCCTTTCTCCCTATCAACAGATAGTATTAATAAAAGCATAATTATTATTGTTAAAGATATGGGACCATTTTTTAATATCATAAAGTCTATTTAATCAGCTTTGGGCATTAATGTGGCTTAGTAAACCATCTCATAACTCAATGGCTTAAAATATTACAATTCATTTGCCCTATATGTCAGCAAATTATCTCTTGGTTGGTTGATCTATGCTGGTTTTGTCTGGGTTTGGCTTCAAACTACGGGTTGGGTCAGGTCTGCTACATGTGTTTTTCATCTCCCTGAGAAGAAAGTGGACTAGGCTGGGCGCGGTGGCTCACACCCGTAATCCCAGCACTTTGGGAGGCTGCGGCCAGTAGATCACGAAGTCAGGAGTTCAAGACCAGCCTGGCCAACATGGTGAAACCCCATCTCTACTAAAAATACAAAAAATTAGCTGGACATGGTGGAGAATGCCTGTAATCCCAGCTACTCGGGAGGCTAAGCAGGAGAATTGCTTGAACTTGAACTGAGACCTGGGAGGCGGAGGTTGCAGTGAGCCAAAAGCCCACCACTGCACTCCAGCCTGGGCTACAGAGCACGACTACGTCTCAAAAAAAAAAAGTGGCTTGTTGGACGCACATTATCTATTACCAATGGGAGAAAAACAAGATATATGAAAGAAAACCCTCAATATCTCTTAAGGACTAGGCTCACACTCGGTACAATCTTAATTTTGCCCAGACTTCACTGGGCAAAGATTACCTAGCAAAGCCTAATGTTAATGATGTGGAGAAATAGGAGCTGGTTCTAGTGCAAGAAGATACACAGTCACAAGAAAATGGGATGCATACAGAGAGGAAGGAAGTATCAGGAAAAGAAAAGACATTCTATCCCACAAAGTATTTCTCTTAATTGAGAAAATTGAGATCCGTTATTTCAGATTTCTAAAAACTTTTTCTATTAAGTCAGAGCAACAGAGGGGTGCAATTTTTAGCTACGTCGCCAATTCATTTATCTATAATTTAGTGATTTGTTTATTTATGATTCACTTAATAAAAATATACTTTTTTTGATGTATGATTCTGTGAGTTTTGATAAGGCATAGTTACATAACCTCTACCACAATCAGGATGTAGAACAAGTGCAATTGTCACCCAAAATATTTTCACCAACTACCTTGTTTCTATACCCTGGTAACCACTTTTCTGAGAGCTTTGATTTTTTTCTCCAGAATGTCATATAAATGGAGTCATTCAATATGAAACTTTCTGTTTGGCTTTTTTCACTTAGCATAATGTTTTTCAGATTCATTTATGTTGTTGTATATACCATTAGTGGATTTTTCTATGTCTCCTTTCAGTTATGTTATTTTTTGCCTCATATACTTTGCAGCTCTAAGTTCCATGTATAAACATTGCTATGGCTTCCTGGTAAGTTTATCATTATTTAGTGAACCTTTTTATCCCTGGTTGTTTTCCCTCTTTTGAAGTTTACTTTTTTAGTAATAACATAGCCACTTTAATATTTGATTAGTGCTTGCATACTGTGTCTTTTTCCATCCTTTTTCTAATGACCTTATTTCATTATACATAAAGTTTCTTGTAGATATAAAAGATACAAAATATATCTTGTGACTTATTTTTCTCATCTGATCTGACACTCTCTTTTAGTTGGTCTGTTTGTTCAATATTGGGTTTAGGTCTTCTATTTTATTATTAATGAATGATTGTTAATTTTATTGTTATTATGTTTGTTCTGCTGATTTCCCTTTTATACTTCTTTTGGTTATTTGAATATTTTTAAATTTCATTTTAACAAAATATTGCCTTTTTGTCTCTATATTGTTTTTCAATGGTTGCCCTACATACATACATACATACATACGTACATGTATGTATATATACGTAACTTTTTGCACATTCTAATTAGAGTTAATATTTTACCACTTCAAGTAAAAAGGAGAAACTTGGCCAGGCGTGGTGGCTCACGCCTATAATCCCAGCACTTTGGGAGGCCGAGGTGGGTGGATCATGAGGTCAGGAGATGGAGAGCATCCTGGGTAACGTGGTGAAACCCCATCTCTACTAGAAATACAAAAACAAAAAATTAGCTAGGTGTGATGGTGGGCGCCTGTAGTCCCAGCTACTCGGGAGGCTGAGGCAGGAGAATGGAGTGAACCTGGGAGGCGAAGCTTGCAGTGAGCTGAGATCACACCACTGCACTCCAGCCTGGGCAACAGAGCGAGACTCTGTCTCAAACAAAAACAAAAACAAACAAAAAAAACAGGAGAAACTTTATCACATTATAAATGTCTTTATTCTCTACTTTTTTTTGTTGTTGTTGTTCATATGTATTGTGTCTACATACATTGAAACCCTCATAATTATCGCTTTTTACAATCACACCTATTTTACATGAGTATTTAATTTGTTATATTTACTCAGGCATTTACCAATTCTTCTGCATTACTTTCTCTCCTGAAATCCCAAGTTTCTCTCTTTTTTCATTGTACTGAAATTCCAAGTTTCTCTCTTTTTTCATTGTACTTCATCATGAGGAAATTAATTTAACATTTATTTTAGACTAGCTCTACTGGTGATAAATTATGTTAGTTTCCCTTCAAGTGAGAAAAAATATCCTTGTTTTGTCATTATTCCTGAAAGATATTACACTAAATCTAGATTTGTGGGTTAATGGTTCATTTCTTTCTATACTTTGAAAATATTCTTCCACTGTCTTCTGGCACCCATTTTTATAATGAGAACTCTTCAGGCATTTGAGTTGTTTATCTGCAAGCAATGTTTTGTTTTCGTTTGGCTAATTTCAAGACTTGTTTTTGTTAATCTTTGCTTTTCAGCAGTTTGATTATGATGTGTCTGGTCATGGTTTTCTTTTCAATGTGTTCTGCTTGAGTTCACTGAGATTTTGAATCTGTAAATTTATACATTTTTCCAATTTTTGGTAATGTTTAGCAAGTTACATTGTGTGTGTTTATATGTGTGCACAGGCACACGTGCACACGTACAGAACATTCTTCTCTTTTTTTGGAACTCCAAAGACACAGATGTTGGAACTTCTGATATTGTCACACAGGTCTCTTAGGCTCCATTTATTCAATGGCTATTTTTGATGTAGCTTGGATAATTTCTATGATCCATCTTCAAGTTCAGTGACTCTTTTATAATTTTCATTCTGTGATTGAACTCCTCTGTTGAAGTATTAATTTCTTTTATTTTTAGTTCTAGAATTTTTATTGGTAGTTTTTTACTTACCAGTTTTGTTGATGAATTCTATCTTCCCCTTCATTTCAAGAGTTTTTCATCGTATTTTATAAAACACGGGTAGAATAGTTACTTTAAAACATTTTTCTAAGTTTAGCATCTGGATTCTTTTGTGATTGTTTATTGATCATCTTTTTTCTTAATAATTTTTAACATTTTCCCCCTCTTTTTAGGTTGAATAATTTTATATTGTATCCTGGAAATTTTGAAGATTATGTCTCTGTGTCTTGTTAAAATCCTCTGCTCAATGTGTACTTTTTGTTGTTTGCTAGTTAATGTCACATGAAGCAGTCCAAATTCACCTTCTGTGGTCTGCAGTTCCAATCTTAGTTTTGATTTTAACACCTTTCAGTGCTATTTTGGTCCATTCTATTTATCCAGTCCTCAGGAGTGAGTCAAATGGCACTTGAATGGCCATCTGTAGAGTATTTCCATTCCATAAGCCTTTGCTCTGTTGTTCTACATCATTCCCTCACCTGTACAGACCAGGAGTAAGTTCAGGATGTTATATAGGGTTTTAAGGGACCTTGTTCTGTATCCTCCACCCCCTGTAATTCTCTAAGATATCATAGCTCCCAAAGGACCAATTTTTGGTGCTCTGGCTAGAAAGCCAAAAATTTTGTCTCCCAAGCTGTTACAAGCTTTCCGCAAATAGGTCTGTTTTGAGGAAAAGTGACAAAAGAGAGAGAACAAGTAACAGAGATTCCCCCTACATGCTTTGACCACAGGAGCTCCTTTCATGTGTCTCTAGTCAGGAATGGGAATATTTTTATCAGTGTTTTAGATACCTAGGTGACTGCCATCTCTACTGTCACTGCCATCACTATTGCTATTTCACTGCATTTTCGTAAGAGTGTAGTTTCCTAAGAGGGGCTTGCTTTGAGGTAATGCTGAGAGAATAAAAAGAAAGAAAATACAAAAAGAGGATTTCCTCTTACATGCATACATCCCATAGACGTGGCCCTTCCAAGTTCTCTGGACTAAAAGAGACAGTTTTTCATGGACATTTCTCTGTCTATATTCACTGCACTGTCCTGGGGATTTTGGTGGTGTTTCCTGAGAGAGAGAGTGTACTTTTTTCATCTTAACCTGATCCAGAAGTTAGGCTATATAATTTTGATTGACAAAAAGATTGTTCTTACTTTGCTTTCAGCCTACCTGGAAGGATGTTCTTCAAAAGTGCCTTTGAAATTCGCATTGCCCTGTTCATTGTAAGGATGGTGCTGAGGAATGTGTTTACAGTACCACGAGTTGCTATTCTCCTTTTGAAAATTCAGGATACTTTCAGTAGCTTCAACATGTGGAAGAGTTACATTGCTCTGAGTACCCAGTCTATTTTTTATTACAGGTGATTTGATGTGACCATTTCTTTTCTTTTTTTGGCTACTGGATTGCCAAGAAACATATTTTACAACCACAATTAGCAAGTTTATTGCCTAGGTATTATACTCATCTCAATTTTAATTTATTATACTGCACCTACTTTCATTTGCATTGTAGATATTTATGTAGGCAATGTTAACTCTCTTCTGGAGAAAAGAAAGAATATAAACAAATAAGTCTAAGTTTACCAAAATTACACTGCATATCATAACCGAGAAGTCAATGTAATGATTGAAGCAGAAAAAGCATGTGGTAAAATTATTCTCTTCAACTCTATTAATAGTTTAGTTTTGTGTTTGAAAACTTATTAATGGACTGTGAAAGTTAATTTTGGAAAAAATGCATTTGGGGAAATATTTTTAAAATCTGAAATACAATTATTTTAAATTCCTGTGAAGCTCACCACAAGCTGCCATTTAAAAATAAACGTCATACATAACTACATAAGCAATAGATAACTGATGCTTACATCATAGTCACCTTTGTAACCACAGTTGTTAGCTGGGATCATATGCCTTTTAATTATACATATATTTTGAGATGGAGTTGCTCTTGTCACCCAGACTGGGGCGATTTCAGCTCACTGAAACCTCTGCCTCCAGGGGTCAAGTGATTCTCCTGCCTCAACCTCCTGAGTAGCTGGGATTATAGGTGACTGCCACCACACCTGGCTAATTTTTGTATTTTTAGTAGAGACAGGGTTTCACCATGTTGGCCAGGCTGGTCTTGAACTCCTGACGTCAGGTCATCCACCCACCTCAGCCTCCTAAAGTGCTGAGATTACAGGCATGAGCCACCATGCCTCACTGCTTTTTAAGATCTTGATAGTATTTGCTCTTTCACTTCATAATTTCAGGAAATTCAAAGCTCTTTCTAAGATTTCTAGAAATTATTAGTGGGATAAAGCCATCAGTAAGAGATTTGAAATGATTAGCAAGAAAAATCTAAATGAAATGGATATGGAAATTATCATGTTGTCTATGGCTCAGAGCCTAATTCAGCTTAAGGGTTTTCATGCAAACTCAGTGCCATGCTGGTGTTTTTATTTTTTATTTTTTGGCAATCTGGTATTCCCTGATCCTCACTGACCCAAAGTGTTATCTTTATAGCAGTCTTTATTAAATACTTCCTGGATACAGATATTTTCTTTGCAGTAATATAAATAAAGTTGAATTTCCACCATTATATTTCTCTAAAATTATGGCTATTTCTGCAATCTTGGCTCAGGTTCTGGATGCTATTCATCCCTCTTCTCTCCCTCTCTCTCTCTCTCTCTTGTCTTTCCTCTTTCTTCTCTACTCCATACTTCTCTTTTCTACTACCATCCCTTAAGGATAAAAAATAAAGTCCTGCTGTATCAGTCAGATTTCTGCAGAGAAATATAACTGATAGATAGGATATCTATCTAATCTATCACCTATCTATCATCTATCCATTTATTTATCCATCTGTCTACCAAGAGATTTTAAGGAATTGACTCACACAATGAACTAGCCAGTCTGAAATCTGTAGTGTAGGCAGGCAGGCTGAATTTTTGGCAGGGTTGATGCTACAGTTTTCAGGTAGATTTCTTCCCTGGAAACCTCAGTTTTTAATGTTTTCCATCCAATCGGATGAAGTTCACTCACCTTATCAAAGGTAATTCATTTACTTAATGTCAACTGATCGGCCAGGTGTGTTGGCTCACATCTATAATCCCAGCACTTTGCGAAGCTGAGGCAGTCAGATCACTTGAGGCCAGAAGTTCGAGATGGGCCTGGCCAACATGGTGAAACCCTGTCTCAGAGACAATGGGGTCTAGAGACAATGGGGTGAACTATTTATTCTAACCAGTCCTATAATTCTAAATGTAAATATATATAATTGTTAAACTTCTAGTGAGCAATCATTTTGCCAACAGAGGTCTAGCAAGAAAATTTGGCAATAAGGTTATAAATCCCTATACAGCTACTTTGTTCTTAATTTATCTACAGTGTTACTTCTTTCCTAGTGTATTAATCCATTTGCAATCCGTGTATTACCCAGAATATTAAGATTCACTTTGAATTCATTTTCTCCCTTTACACAGCTCGTATACATCAATTATAATAACAGCCAAAAAATAATTTTACATTTACCTTATAATACTGCTAGTCACAGAGTACATTTGTATAGTATTTTCCATGGGAAAGGCTCACAAGAAAGTGTGAATTCATGCATACAAATTTATTTCTCTTTCCAATAACATATTGCATTTATGTTTCATAAAAGTGGCTTCAGAAGAGAAACATAAAATAGTTTGGGTTCTTTGGCTGTGAGGGCAATATACTCTTTCAAAAATGTCCCTTTACAATTTAAAAAATAAACAACATTGTTATAAAATGCACGCTGTGTTTAAGTTCTTAATCAGTAGTTATAGAAAAAATATGTTCCAAGACTATTTTTATATTTGTCCTTGAGAAAATGAAAAGAGAAACTGCAAAAGAGTTCAAGTATTTCAGTGTTTGTCATATTTTCTTGAAAGATCAAAGCAAGTTCCATTTTGTCTGGGTAGTAGTAAACTAAGAAGTTTTTAAATTTCATTGGCATTTTCAGCAATTATTATCTTGAATAGGCATCTAGGTAATTTACTTGGTAATTAATTCTATTTGACCTTGTTTTGCTACTCATAATTTTTTTCCAGCTCTGCTTTTTTATATGTGAAGTCCTTGGAATAGGCAGTATGCCTGCATTTCTTTTCAAGCTCTTCAGTAGCTGGGAGTAACATTTACATAGTACAGTTTTTGAGTACTTAAATAAATGGATGAATGAATATAATCAAGTTACAGGGCCTAATTCTATCAAAGTAATTTATTACTCTTACTTATTTTTAAAGTTTAAGTAAACTATTTATAAAAGTACAGATTCTAGAGGAATTTAACAGTATAGATACTGCCAAAAAAGGAAGAGAAAGTTAATACACTGAAGTATCTAATTAACTCAGAATTTAAAATCGTGCTATCACATTAAACTTGAGAGAAACAGAAAAGTAAAGATGAAACCATTATAATCTACTTGGCTCCATGTTTGCTGATAGTAAAGATGCAAAGCTGAACCTCCAGCTCTTTATAATCTTTCTGCATCATTACTTTGTTTCATTTTCTCAACTACCTGTATTATCTTCCTGAAGCCTGCATTTTATACCCAATTTGTGGTTCATTAACAGGAAATATACTACTTGAATTTTATCTCTGTCCTCCGATTATTTTCTCCAGGTGTTACCTGATAAACTGTCTTCCTCTTAAGGGGGAAAAATGTGCTCTGATCAAACTTGTTACATAGAAGATTGCTGTATTATAAAATTAAATAGCTAATTTGAGGAAATAATTTTCTCCTCAAAATATTTTTTTCTGAAATTGTTAAGTCAAATTTCATGTTGACCAATAACTATTGATTATGATTATTTGATTTCCCAGAAATACAACAAGTTAATGAGTTTGGTCTATGTTTTTTACTTTTTGGGGTACAGTTTACATATTAAACTGCACCTCTTTTAAGTGACAGATTCAATGAGTATTGGCAAATGCATTTGTTCACGTAACCACCTCCACAATCAAGATATAAAACATTATTTTTATTCCTTTTAATATTTATCTACCATACCACTTTGTAGTCACCCTGTCTCCACCCCAACCACATAGCTACTCTTCTGCTCTCTATAACAAACATTTAAAAAAAATTGATCACTGATGTACATCTGACTTTAAACTATTTGTAGTATACTGACTTCTTGTTGACAAGTAATCCTTTTTATGCATATATTTTTTAAAGTTTTACCATAAATCATCTTGTAGTTATGTAACAATGTGTCAATATGTAACAGTGGGCAACATTGGATCATCTTGAAGTTAATTTTCATTGTTTATTTTTCTGTTTTTTAAATTTCAAATTATTTTTTATTGTATCTTAGATGTTGGATATGTTCGAGTATTAAAGCAATAAGAAATACCTTGAAGTAGCCAGTTAACATAAAAAATTATAGCTGATAGATTATCATTTGGTCTTGTTCACATTCTCTCTTCATAGGGAAGCATTGAATGCTTAGAATTTCTCAAGGATAGTTGCTTTTGAATTATAAACTCGTGAATTAATTGCCAGATATTCTTATTTTCCATTACTTCAGGCATCATTAGGGACAGTGTTGACAGAGTATCATGACTATCCTATATTAATTAAAGGCTTATTTTATTTTTAGTTCTATCTTTACATTCGTTTTTAGTGATTCTCTAAGGACCCCAATATGCGTTCTTAACTATTTCACTGGATCACTTTTTTATGATGTAGAAATCTTGCAGTATTAGGTCCATTTGTTACATCTAGCTCCATTTCATATGCTATAGTTGTCATAGAATTATATTTATATGTTATAAACTCATAATAATATACATCTTTTGCTTGCATCATATACATTTTATAAAATGCGACAGAAAATATAAAACTGCTGGTTTAACTCTACATTTCTAAAATATCTGAATTTTCCTTTGAATTTCTTTCCCTTCAGCCTGGATAACTTCCTATAACAGTTAATATAGAGCATATCTGCTGGTGATGAATTTTCTTGGTTTTGTCTGAAAATGCCTATATTCCACCTTCAAAGGATATTTTCACTGTGTATAGAATTCTGACTTCTTTTTCTCTTTCAGCTCTTTAAATACTATCTCGTTCTCTTCTAGCCTATATTGCTTCTTATGAGAAGTCAGTAGACATTCACACTGTTATTTCCTTACATATGATGTGTGATTTTATTCTGACTGCTTACAAGTTTTTTTTTTTTTCCTTTATCCTGGGCTTTCAGCAATTTAACCATAATTTCCCCAGGTGTGGTTCTTTTTTGCATTTATTCTACTTGGGGTTCACTGAATTTCTGGAAACTGTAAACTTAAAACTTTTCAACAAATATCAGAGATTTTTGTCATTCTGTGTTCAAATACTCTTTCTGCCCTATTCCCTCTCTTCTCTCTTTCTAGAATTAAAATTACATGTACTGATGTTGTTTTACAGTTCACTGAAGAATTGTTCTTTTTTTCCCCTCATTTTTCCCTCTACTTTTTTTTTCTTTTTTCTGATTGACAGAAGTGGAGGCACTGCAGTAAGAGAAGGCAATCAGACTCCCAGGGTGCGTATCTGATGAGATAATGGCAAATTGCTGCCTTTTTAAGAATGGAAGTACTGTACCCCTTGAGGTAATAGGGCATATTAAGTGTTCAATATCAGTCTGTTCTCCTGGAAGGTTAAACATTTCGCAGTGGAAGTAATTACATTAGTCTTGGTGAGAGAGAACAGTTTCTACTGTGGTTACACACATGACCTCCATCCCTACTATAATGGTCACTTGTTCATATATCCATTGAATAAACACTAGAGTGGCCAAAGAAAATGGCTGGTCACTGCTACATATCCTTTCTTCAGATTGGCTTGTCCCTAATATTCTAGGGTCTTCCCAGATTCTCACCATAACTAAGCTACTTGCCAATGCTTGGAAGTTCATGTACATCTATACTTTAGGTCATTCTTTCTTTCATTTTTACAGTTTCTCATAAACATGCTAGCATCCCTGAACATGCAGGAGATACAGGAAGCCTTTTTTAAAATAAAGAGACATTATCTGCCAGAGAAGGCATGGCCTTGCTTCTGAACCTTAGGAGTCTGCACTGTCACTTTCATATCAGGGCTTAACAGAGACAGTCCACAAGTTTGTTACCTACCACAGACATCTTAGCATCATTGACCCTCTTGAGTCATGTATTCTGAATGAGCATAGGCCATCTTATTTTGATGCCTAAACCTGATACATAGGCCTATCTTATCTTAAGCCAGACCTGAAGGTGGGAGTCTTCAGAGTCAAAATAACTAAGTTAGAATATTTTTTCATATGTTTTTCTCTCACATCTAAAGAGGTTCAGCAAGTACTGAAGATCTTTCTCAGTGGTAGAAAGCATAACATGCAACTATTTGTAATTTTCCTTAGGATTTTGTGATGTACCTCATACCACTGGGTCCCTAAAGACTTAAGCGACATTATTATTTTCAATCATCTGTCAAAAACACCTTACTAGAATTCGTCAACATCACACTAGCAATTGAATACACAGAGCGATTACGGCATTGAGTGATATAGCTCCCAAATCCTATCTTGAGGTTCTTTTTTTAGGGTCAGTTTGGTATCAAATAGCCTCACCAGAATTTCTCAGAAAGGAGAATCTAAGGTAAAGACTTAAGTGCTGCTACTACTTTATGTGAGAAATATAATTCCAGGATGTAGACATAAGGGAAAAGGGGGCCAGGCATGGTGGCTCATGCCTGTAATCCCAGCACTTTGGGAGGCTGAGGCAGGAGGATCACTTGAGGCCAGGAGTTCGAGACCAGGCTGGCCAATATGGCAAAAGACGTCTCTACTGAAAATACAAAAATTAGCCAGGCCTGGTGGCAGACACCTGTAATCTCAGCTACTTGGGAAGCTGAGGCATGAGAATTGCTTGAACCCAGGAGGTGGAGGTTGCATGTGCCACTGCACTCCAGCCTGGGCGACACAGCAAGACTCTGTCCCCCCAAGAAAATAAATAAATAAACATAGAAAAGAAAGGAAAAAGGGAAAAAGGGAGTAAAGGAAAATCAGCATGAGTCAGGGAATGAGAAACACCATTATGTGGGTGCATTAATAATCTGGCAACAATTAATACCTAGTATCAAGTGCCATTGCTTTATCTTGATACGATCTTTGGATGGCCTACAAAAATTAAAAGGCTTACAAAGGACTGAATCTGAAGATTATACACATAAGAAGGGGAAAGAAGCGAATACCCACAAAACTTTTATCTACGGATTCCTGTGTCTTATTTGTTAAGCGTTCACCTCCCAAGGTCTTAACTTCATTGAGCTTCTGGCTTGTACATGAGGGGGCACCGACTGGTGTTGGATGGCATCTCATGTCTCAACAACAGCAGGGAAATTCCAGGCAGAAGGTGAGGAATGAGCAGTGTAGACATTAAGCAAGGCACTCTTAGCTTGTGTCTTTGTGAAATCTGTCACACTCACCACACAGCTGGTCCACACCTGACTGCAACAAGAGCGATAAGGCTGAGAGAACTTGAAGCGGTACATAAGAAGTGTCTGATATGCACACTAAGGTATGAATAAGCCTTCTCTTACTGCTAGAATGTGTGCAACAGTTTTGGTGTATGCTGTCACATCAAACTTACCACCCACTGGTCTGTGAGAGACTAAAATAGAAAGACTCATTTTAGCAAAGCAACAAAAGTTCAACCTCTTATTTACCCACTTGCAGAATCAAAACAGTAAGATCAGTTATGAAGAGCCTGAGTCATTTATGTAACGATCCTGCAGCTTACTTGTGTGCTGAGTGTGGTGCTGAGCCACCTGAGGGAATTCATCCTATGATGACAGATGCTAGGAAGGTTTTTGCTTTGGGCAGCCATGCAAACATGTCCCTTGATAGGAACTTTACATATCTCTAAACCTCCAACCCAGAAATTCTTCTGCCTAATCTTATTATTATTATTTTCACAATACACATTGAAAGGCTTTTCATTGCTCCTGAATGTGCTTTTTTTACCTCTTTCCCTAGCCAGGCCGTATCTTCTGGTCAACTTTTGCCTCAGCTGTCCCTAAAAATTCTCTCATTTTACCTCCTAACCAGTCCTCTTGTTTCCCTGTCTGCACAACAGCTATTGCTATTTTTTTTCCCTCTCCTCAGCTTTGGACAAGATTGTGCTGTCATTTTTCATGTATTTTTTACTTATATTTACTTTTAATACTATTATCATAAGTAAAACCAGGTTTATCATATAATTCTTCATGAAGCATAAAAAACATCCACAGACCGCAAATGCATTTCGCAAATGTAAATTAACTTTCTATCTTTAATCTTACTCATTGAGATCTATCTGTTGCAGATTGCTTTCTTTTCGTTCACTGTCTGGAAGTCCTTCAGATCGCCAGAGATTTTAAATAACACTCACTACTGTTAAATCAAGTTTAGCTTAAAGCTGCCTCGTTACATATTTAAGTTTGGCCTGAAGGTTTTTCTGTACATCTTGAACTGTAACAAGTGGAGGTGTAAACCAATCATAGTCTACACCTGTGCCAATCACTGAGTTTTTGGCCATTCAAATGTAGCCAACTGCTTGAACCGTGTTCAAATAAGGCAAACACCAAGTTGTAACCAATCCAGTTGTTTCTATACCTCACTTCCATTTTCTGTATGTCACTTTCCCTTTGTTATCCATAGATCTTCTTCCTCCATTTGGCTGCACTACAGTCTCTGAGTCTGATGTGATTCTGGGGGCTGCTCAATCCATGAATTGTTCATTGCTCAATTAAACTCCTTTAAATGTAATTTAGCTGAAGTTTTATCACCACAAAACATTGGGTTGCTGAACCACTTATCTTCATTTCTTTCTACTTTTATTGAAGATACTAGTTCTTAAAATATAATTAATTTCTCTATTCTCCTATGGAATTATAAAAAATTATCCTGACCTAATGAGGTTCTGAATTCCATATTAATGAACACATTTACAGTGTTTAATAAACGGTGTTCCTGTAATTTCACTGATGACCATTTTCTTGAATACATCTTTTTTTTTTAATACATTGCTAGCTTATATTAAATCTTCTCTACTTGAGCTCTGTCATTGTCCAGGGCCAGTAGGGTGACTTCTACCCAACCTTTGTACAGTTTAGGGTCCCTTGTTCCACTATGGAGTTACTTTCTTTCCAACTACCATGGCAATGTGTGTTTGCTGTTATTATAACTTTTGTCTAACACATGTCTGATATTGTTCTAATTACTTTAAGTGTAATGTCTCATTTAATCTTCAAAACAACCCTAAAGGCTGAGAACTATTTCAGTTATACTTACCAGTGAGGAGATGAATTTCTAGCATAGAAAGTAAGTGATAGAGCTAGGACACCAACTTAAGTAGCTGTCTTAGGACTGCTCATAATCTCTGTCGTGACTCATAAATCTCTGTAGATCTCTGTGGCCAGGATAGGAAAGGATACAAATTAAGCACTGTCGCCCAGGCAAAGGATTTGGACAAGGAGTCTGGCCACATAAGCTTAGGGGTGAGGTCTTTTAAAGTGCAAGAAGCCTGGCTCTCCTTTGGCCCAGAGTCTGGCCAGAGGAAAGCTAGCCAAAGAAAAAAGCTAACCTTAGCTGATTAATAAATATTCTTGTAGAGGAATCCATTGTATATATTAGGCACAACAATAAAAAAAGCATCTCATAATTTGGGAAAGTTTAAGGGTGTTGGCGTGGAGAATATATGGAAGAAACAAATGGTAACATTTTTCATGCCATATTAATGATTATTGCTGTGACTGAAGAATTAGTGGCAGTGGTTTCCTGAATAAAGGCTTTGGGGCTAAGGACCAGGCATGAGCAACCAGCAGCACAAGATGTGAAGGGCAGCAATACCAGTAGTAGCCCTGTGAGGGAGAGCTGTGCGCAAAGGTGCCAACATGGGGACAATTATGACAGTAACTAAAGAGGTGTAGTGATGGATGGGCCCCGAGGATCTGGGGACATGGCAGAAGCTCTTGACTTTTCTAAGTCATTTTATCCTGCAACAACACAATTGGTGATAAGGCATGTCCTTAAAAGTTTCTTATTATAAAAAAGAAGTAGCATTCTATTTCCGTTTATATTTTGTTTATTTTAGTGAAACCTAAATGACCTTCGGTTTTGTTACAATACTGTGCAAGTGACCTTTTGTATAGAGTTCCAAATTATAAATAATAGTAATGTCTGCATACTGTCTTCACTGCTGTTTCAGGAAAATTCTTTTAAATTTTTGTATCATTATTGTAGCTCAGCCTCCAGCTTACTTACACAAAATATTGTAAGGACGTTATTTATTATTTTTATGCCATAAAATAAAGGCTACCCTAGAAGTTTTTTGGTATAGAACCATAGCTATTTTCAGGAAATTGTAAGTAAAAGATTCTAAATGGGTTTCCTAACGATTAAGGCATTCATTATGAGGCTAGCTAAGAAAAAAAAAAAAAGTCTTCTCTCAAACAGTCTGCATACATCCCAGAAACAAAAACCTAAATCGTGTTTGCATGGCTTGACAGCAAATGCCAATAGTATTGCGAAAGGTGAGTTTTCTGACGTTATTACAAATCCCTTAATTTGAAACAAAAACTGTTTCCACTGCAATTTTACAAAAAACCAGTAACACTTAGTCCTGACGGAAACTGGGCTTTTAATTGGGTATTCAGATATGGATTAGCCATGAATGCATTGATACTTGTTCAGCATTTGCACACTTTATTTTAAAGCTCAGTTTTAGAAGCAGAGGCTGTGACACATCGGGAGTTTTTGTTTGTTTGTTGTTGTTGTTTATAGTTTGCTGTTATTCTTTAATTTCTCATATAATTCATGTTGGCTACTAGTATACCTTCTGTATTTCCATCAAAGCATATGACATAGTGTATTTTACTGTCATTGGCCTAATTATTGAAAGTGTACCTGTCTTTCCTGGCCATAACAACAATGAGAATAATGTTTTGACTTTTTTTTTTTATACTCTAAGTTCTGGGATACATGTGCAGAACGTGCAGGTTTGTTACATAGGTATACACGTGCCATGGTGGTTTGCTGCACCCATCAACCCATCATCTACATTAGGTATTTCTCATAATGCTATCTCTACCTTAGCCCCCAACACCCCGCCAGGCTCTGGTGTGTGATGTTCACCTCCCTGTGTCCATGTGTTCTGATTGTTCACCTCCCACTTATGAGTGAGAACATGTGGTGTTTGGTTTTCTCTTCCACTGTTAGTTTGCTGAGAATGATGGTTTACAGCTTTATCCATGTTCCTGCAAAGGACATGAACTCATACTTTTTATGGCTGCATAGTATTCCATGGTGTATATGTGCCACATTTTCTTTATCGAGTCTGTCATTGATGGGCATTTGGGTTGGTTCCAAATCTTTGCTGTTGTGAATAGTACTGAACAAACATATGTGTGCATGTGTCTTTATAGTAGAATCATTTGATCCAGCAATCCCATTACTGGGTATATACCCAAAGGATTATAAATCATTCTACTATAAAGACACATGCACAAGTATGTTTACTGCAGCACTATTCACAATAGCGAAGACTTAGAACCAACCCAAATGCCCATCAATGGTAGACTGGATACAGAAAATGTGGCACATATACACCATGGATTACTATGCAGCCATAAAAAAGGATGAATTCATGTCCTTTGCAGGAACATCGATGAAACTGGAAACCATCATTCTCAACAAACTAATAGAGGAAGAGAAAAGCAAACACCACACATTCTCACTCATAAGTGGGATTTGAACAATGAGAACACATGGACACAGGGAGGGGAACATCAAACACCGGGACCTGTCAGGGGGTGGGAGCTAGGGAAGGGATAGCATTAGGAGAAATACCTAACATAGGTGACAGGTTGATAGGTGCAGCAAACCACCATGGCACATGTATACCTATGTAACAAACCTGCATGTTCTGCACATATATCTCAAAACTTAAGGTATAAAAAAATTAAGCAATAACTATTTCAGATACTATTAAAAGCATATCTAGTGGACTAAAACAAGATGAATTTCCTCTCTAAGAGTGCTGTTGTTACTAAGTCAAATCTTCTTGAACAGTATACAAGTTGGGGTTGGTATTTCTTCCACGTTCTCTCCAGCTGGGTATGATATGAATTTTTTAAAATGTTCTGAGTCAGTGACAATTCACTAACCAATCAACTTTGATCTAATCAGACACTATCTTTGCATGAACCCATCATCTGTGTTTGATTTTGTTTCTCTCAGAAAATATTGGTGATTTTTTCTTTCACATTATATGTATTTTTTAGATTACTGGGTGGTTCAATTTCTGAATCACTGGCCTGGAACCTTGATTAAAATCTTGCCATTACCTGCTTGACTCAAAAGTCTTTTTCAGTTTATAACAGAAACCTAGAAATGAGAAGTCCTCAGTGAAATACATTTCATAATTGGAGTTTCTGACTAATTGCAGTCAAGAGAATATCCCTTCTTGAAGCTTCTGGAGGCCTCCTTCAGGTTACACAACTCCTGATTGAGCAATGATGGAATTGCTTCCTTTCTTAGAGAAAGTACGAACCAGAAAAAGGCCTAGCTTGTCAGAGTAACAGGCATCAAGCCTCTAGGTCAGCACCTGTAATGTCAATGAAGTAAATTTGAAATTCTGAGTTTCCCTGCTAACTGAAAATTCTGCTTTTCTTTTTAAAAGGGAATCCACTATGTCAGCATATTTGTGTCATTTTTATGCAAACATTGAAGGGGAATCATCACACAATATGTCTTTCATTGTCATTTTATAATTCTCAGAATAATGTGGAACACAACTTACAAATATCCAAAGTCAGGGATTTCTAAGCCATTTTATATTGTGTCTTATGCTACTTTCCATAATTTCCTTTCACAGGCAGTCATTCTAATATTGGGTTTAGTAGCTGTAGCAGCAAAGTGTTATTTCCAGCTATGACTTGCTGTCTGTTGCTTTAAGTACTGAATTTATCTTGGTAATCTCTACAGAAAAGTGAAATATTGATATAAATCATTTTAGTAGGTATGCAGCACTAAGAAATTGTCTACAGAAGAAAAAATATATAATTACATCGAATGCATGACTACCATATTTTGCCAAGCTCACTTGGTTTCTTTCACTGTGTCCCTTGATCTGGTTACTTGTTCTGCAATATGTTTCATTTTATATGGTTAAGAAGCTAGAAAAATATGGCTTTGCCCAACATTAGACAGATTAATTTGGATAAAGTGAAATTATTGTTATCTTGTTTGATATGTGCTGTTTCAATATAGACATGATTTCAATGGTCCACTGAAACTCTTAAGGAAGCTGGTAGTGGAGCTTCCACTCATGTTCAACCAATATGGCATGTCGCATCAATCTGTTGAGTCTGGCTATTGAAATGCTTCTTTAAAAACGATCTAAATAATACCTGCATTTTATTAGAAAAAGAAAGCATTTATTCTTACAAATAGAACATCTAAAAATGCATTCACTTTGGCAGCAATGCTGCACTCAGGTGTAATAAAATTGATGAGCCCATATAATAAAATTCATGAAACCAGAGTGAATTCAATTTATTTGAATATGCTCAGTTATGTTTTTGTTTATTCCCATAGCAGATGTTTAATTTACAAACCAGGCAATTGCGACAGCTCTTCCAAACAAATAAGAGCAGATTAGTCAAACGTTCACATCAATTTTTATGTTTATCATTAGTTTTATGAGGTGTCATGAATATTCAATGGTAAGAAAAACTATCATTATGGTACCTGGAAAATCTCAAAATGATGTTTTGCATCTCTAAATGCTATTTCTCCTTTTTTGATAAAGCTATTAGTGTGTGTGGTCTCTTATTATAAGTTGTGCTTATGGGTTGTAATAGAAAAAAAGTACTAATTCTCTCTAGAGATCTAATACATTCTAATCAATGCACTGATGGCATTTCTGTGAAAAGCATATTGGTGATCATATTTTTATTTTTGCTAAATAGATAAAGTTTGTGTATTTGGAAAAATTAACGTGCAGATTTTTTCTTTGATTTTATAAATTTTAATTTTACTTCAAAATAACTCACCCTGCACTTATTTCTATGATTAATATGCTTCCTTTTCTTATAAACATCTTTTATTATACCAAAGGAAAGTTTTGCTTTTCCAAACATCAGACTTGTTGTGGCTCTTAGATAGGAAATCTTAACATAAAGCCACTTATGAGGGAAGATCCCACACAGCAGTTTTATTTTTCTTTTTGGTGTTTAATTGTCAGAATAAAAAGGCTATAGCTCCATTATGAGTCAGTAAAACTACATGGCATCATCCATAAACAAGGAAGAAATATTTTCCTGGCTGCTTTTGAATAGATTGCATTTTGGCAAGCTCTGCCCTAAAAGTTTTGAAATATCCTCAATATCCTAACTGGAGTCCCACAATGCATTTTTCCCAATCCATTGTAATGGCAGGTTTCATATCATTAATCAGCATTCAGAGTGAAAAGAAAATTAGGTGATCAATGTGTTAAAATAGCTCTGATGGAATAACTTCAATAAAAATATTTGCAACATACCAAACGCTGAAACAGAACCTGGTGTAAACATGCTTTTATTATAAAAGAGATTTCAACTATCACATCATAAGTTTTGGTGTTCTTGTATGTTTGTTTTCCTCACTATCATATTTTTTTTTTGCTAGAACCAAAATATCATCTGCTTCTTTGTCATTAGTTATAGTATAAACCTCTCAGGAATATTAACTTTAAAATTAACTTTACACACACACACACACACACACACACACACACACTATATATATATACACACACACATACACACACATACACGAACATATACACACAAACATATGCATACTTCAATATATAGCATGTGTGTATATATATATTTATATATATATGATTTTTATGTTTTGAATTTGAATATGGGCCATGTAAGAGAGTTGAGGATGTCAAAGTCGATATCAATTTAATGTATAGACACCTATTGGATTCTCACTGAAATTTCTAAAAGTTTGTTATTTTGAATGCAAAACTGAATCTGAATTTGGGTTTCATGTTTCTATGATGTCTATATGCAAACAATGTCATTCTAAGGAAGAAATAGGAGGAGGAAAGCTAAGAGACACAGATACATAGACAGAAAGCACCATTGATAAATAATTGCACACAAGTACAACTGAACCTTGAACAATGTAGGGGTTAGAGACACTGATAATCTGCACAGTCAAAAATTCACATTAACTTTTGACTCCCCAGCAAACTAACTACTAAAAGCCTACTGTTGACTAGAAACCTTACCAATCACATAAGCAGTTAATAGTCAATATATATTTTGTAAAACATATTTTGATAACGCATACTGGATAATACATATTTTGTAAAAGTATTATATACTATATTCTTACAACAAAAGCAAGAGAGAAAAATTAGTAAGATCATAAGGAAAAGAAAGTGTATTTACATTCATTAAGTAGAAACAGGTCATTATACAGGTCTTTATACTCAACTTCTTTATGTCGAGTAGGCTGAGGAGGAGGGGAAGGAGGAAGATTGGTTGGTTTTGTCATATGAGGGGTGGCAAAGGCAAAGGAAAATTCATGTATAAGTGGACCCGTACAGGTCAAACTCATGTTGCTCAAGAGTCATCTATTGGATCATGGTGGATGTGGGCAGGAATAGATTGCAGCTCCAGACAGAGCAGCATCCAGAGACTTGCATTGTGAATATTAGCTCCAGATAGACTGCAAGAACAAACCAGCAATCCCAAGAGGACCCACAGACCCTCTGAAGGAAGTGGTCTGCTCCGGCAGGACCTGGAAGATGCCTCAAATACTATGAGTGCCCCAACTGCAGAAGTGAGAAAGGGAGACTTTCCTGTCCCGAACACACAACACCGCTGGAGAAGCTGAAGGTCTGTTTGCGGGAGAAGTTTCTGACTTGACCTGGAGCTGAGTCAATTTAGAGAGCTGAGTGAAATACAGGGGCAGAAGAAGCAGGAGAAAGGCACTGGGAGCTCCCTGGGTCCCCGAGCAGCCCATTCCTGCCTGGCACCACAGGGATCCACTGGGAGGGTGGCCAGAGGAGCAGGGGGTGAACGTCCACAGAGAGAAAGAATTCTCTAGCCAAACATTGTAACGATTTGAATGGGGGGAGAAGCCTCCTGGCCACAACTTGCAGAAGGGCATGAATCAGGTGTGCAGACTTCACAGGTCCTTTCACAGCTGGGAGGCGGATAGCCTCGGGCAAGTTTTCTAGCCCTTCTCACCTTCCACCTGGAAACGGACTCAGAGATGTTGGTGGGGGCACAGTGGGAATGCGACTGGCCCTTCGATTTGCATGGATGCTGGGTGAGGCCTGTGACTGCTGGCTTTCTGTGACTTCTCTGACAACCTGCATGACTCAGCAGAGGCAGCCATAATCCTCCTAGGTACACAGCTCCAGTGACCTGGGAATCTCACCCCCATCCCACATAGCAGCCACAACAAGATCTGCCCAAGGAGAGTCTTAGCTCAGACATGCCTAGCCCCACCCCCACACGATGGTTCTTTCCTATCCATCCTGGTAATGGAAGACAAAGGGCACAGAATCTTGGGAGTTCTAGGACACCGCCCACCACCAGTCCCTCACCACACTATTACAGCTGATGCTTTCTGGAAAGACCTCCTGACAGGAGGCCAACCAGCGCAAAAATAGAGCACTAAACCACCAAAGCTACAGACCCTCACAGAGTCTATTGCACCCTCCACCACCTCCACCAGAACAGGCACTGGTATCCACAGCTGAGAGACCCATACTCGGTTCATATCACAGGACTTTGTGCAGACAACCCCCAGCACCAACCCAGAGCCCCATAGACTTGCTGGGTGGCTAGACCCAGAAGAGAGATGACAATCACTGCAATTCAGCTCACAGGAAGCTACATCCATTGGAAAAGCGGGGAAGTACTACAGCAAGGGAATACCCCGTGGGACAAAAGAATCTGAGCAACAGCCTTTCAGCCCTAGACCTTTCATCTGACGAGCCTACCTAAATGAGAAGGAACCAGAAAACCAACCCTGGTAATATGACAAAACAATGCTCTTCAACACTCCCAAAAAATCACGCTAGTTCACCAGCGATGGATCTAAATCAAGAAGAAATCCCTGATTTACCTGAAAAAGAATTCAGGATGTTAGTTATTACGCTAATCAGGGAGACACCAGAGAAAGATGAAGCCCAATGAAGGAAAAATCCAAAAAACGATACAAGAAATGAAGGGAGAAATAGTCAATGAAATAGATAGCTTAAAGAAAAAACAATAAAAAATTCAGGAAACTTTGGATACACTTTTAGAAATGTGAAATGCTCTGGAAAGTCTCAGCAATAGAATTGAACAAGTAGAAGAAAGAAAGTCAGAGCTCAAAGACAAGGTCTTCTAATTAACCTAATCCAACAGAGACTAAGAAAAAATATGAAAATATGAACAAAGGTTCCAAGAAGTAAAGGGTTATGTTAAATGACCAAATCTAAGAATAAGTGGCCTTTCTGAGGAAGAAGAGAACTCTAAAAGCTTGGAAAACATATTTGGGAGAATAATTGAGGAAAACTTCCCCAGCCTAGCTAGAGACCTAGACATCCAAACACAAGAAGCACAAAGGACACCTGGGAAATTCATCACAAAAAAAAATCTTCACCTAGGCACATTGTTATCAGGTTATCCAATGTTAAAATGAAAGAATCTTAAGAGCTGTGAGACAGAAGTACCAGGTAACCTATAAAGGAAAACCTATCAGATTAACACCAGATCTCTCAGCAGAAACCATAAAAGCTAGAGGGAATTGGGGCCCTATCTTCAGCCTCCTCAAAAAAAAAAAAACAAAAACAAAAAACAATTATCACCCAAGAATTTTGTATCCAGCAAAACTAAGCATCATATATGAAGGAAAGATACAGTCATTTTCAGACAAAGACATGCTGAGAGAATTCACCATTACCAAGCCTCAACTACAAGAGCTGCTAAAAGGAGCTCTAAATCATGAAACAAATCCTGGAAACACATCAAAACAGAACCTCTTTAAAGCATGAATCTCACAGGACCTATAAAACAAAAATACAAACTAAAAAGCAAAAGCAAAAAACAGCAACAAAAAAAAACCCAAAGTACTTAGGCAACAAAGAGCATGATGAATGCAATGGCACCTCACATTTCAACACTAACATTGAATGTAAAAGGCCTAAATGCTCCACTTGAAAGATACAGAACCATGGGATGAATAAGAATTCACCAACCGACTATCTGCTGCGTTCAGGAGACTCATAGTACATAAGGATTCACATAAACTTAAAGGGTAGAAAAAGGCATTTCGTGCAAATTGACACCAAAAGCAAGTAGGGGTTGCTATTTTTATATCAGACAAAACAAACTTTAAAGCAACAGTGGTGAAAAGAGACAAAAGGGGACATTATATAATGGTAAGAGACCTTTACAACAGGAAAGTATCACAATCCTAAACACGTATGCACCTAACACTAGAGCTCCCAAATTTGTAAAATAATTACTACTTGACCTAAGCAATGAGATAGGCAACAACACAATAACAGTGGGGGACTTCAATACTCCACTGACAGTACTAGATAGATCATCAAGACGGAATGTCAACAAAGAAACAATGGATTTAAACTGTACCTTGGAACAAATTAACTTAACAGATATATACAGAACATTTCATCCAATAACCGCAGAATACACATTCATATACACCTATTCAGTGCATGTAACTTTCTCTAAGATAGACCATATGAAAGGCCATAAAACAAGCCTCAATAAATTTAAAAAAAATTAAATTTTATCAAGCACTTTCTCAGACCACAGTGGAAGAAAACTGGAAATCAACTCTGGAAGGAACCTTCAGAACCATGAAAATACATGGAAATTAAATAACCTGCTCCTGAATGAGCATTAGGTCAAAACTAAATCAAGATGAAAATTAAAAAATTATTTGGCTTGAATGACAATAATGACACAACCTATCAAAACCTCTGGGATACTGCAAATATGGTGCTAAGAGGAAAGTTCATAGCCCTAAATGCCTATATCAAAAAGTCCAAAAGAGCACAAACAATCTAAGGCTACATCTCAAGGAAGTAGAGAAACAAGAACCAACCAAACCCAAACCCAGTAGAAGAAAGTAAATAACCAAGATCAGAGCAGAACTAAATAAAATTGAAACAAAAAAATTACAAAAGATAAATGAAACCAAAAGCTATTTCTTTGAAAAGGTAAATAAAATTGACAGACCATTAGCAAGATTAACCAAGAAAGAAAAAGAAAATCCAAATAACCTCACTAAGAAAATGGGTTATTATAACTGACATCACTGAAATACAAAAGATCATTCAAGGCTATTATGAACACCTTTTTGCACATAAACTAGAAAACCTAGAACACATGGATAAAATCCTGGAAAAATACAACTCTCCTAGCTTAAAAAAGGGAAGAATTAGATACCCTGAACAGACCACAAATAAGCAGCGAGACTGAAATGGTAATTCAAAAATTACCAAAAAGAAAAGTCCAGCACCAGAGGTATTCACAACAGACATTCAAAGTAGAGTTCATATGAATCCTTTTGACACTTTTCCACAAGATAGAGAGAGAAGGAACCCTCCCTAACTCATTCTATAAAGCCAGCATCACTCTAATACCAAAACTAGGAAAGGACACAACCAAAAAAGAAAACTACAGACCAATATCACTGATGAATGTAGATACTAAAATCCTTAACAAAGTGCTAGCTAACTGAATCCAACAACATATCAAAAAGACAGCTCACCCTGATCAAGTGTGTTTCATACCAGGGATGCAGGGATGGTTTAACATATGCAAGTCAATAAATGTGATAAGCCACATAAAGAGAATTAAAAAAAAATCACATGATCATATCAATAGATGCAGAAAAGAATTCAACAAAATCCAGCATCCCTTTATGATTAAAACTCTCAACAAAATCAGCATACAAGGGACATACCTTAATGTAATAAAAGCCATCTATGACAAACCACAGCCAACATAATACAGAATGGGGAAAAGTTGAAAGCATTCCCTGTGAGAATTGAACAAGACAATGGCCAGTCTCACCACTCCTCTTCAGCATAGTACTGGAAATCCTAACCAGAGCAATCAGACCAGAGAAAGAAATAACGGGCATTCAAATCAGTAAAGAGAAAGTCGAACTATAACTGTTTGCTGATGATACGATCGTTTACCTTGAAAACCCCAAGGACTCCTCTTGAAAGCTCCTAGAACTGATAAAAGAACTCAGCAAAGTTTCTGGATACATAATATACACAAATCAATAGCTCTTCTATACATCAACAGTATCCAAGTGGAGAATCAAATCAAGAACTCAACACTTTTTTGTAATAGCTACAAAAAAATTAAAATAGGAATATACCTAACCAAAGAGTTCAAAGACCTTTACAGAAAACACTGCTGAAAGAAATCATAGATGACATGAGCAAATAGAAACACATCCCATGCTCATGGATGGGTAGAATCAATATTGTGAAAATGACCATTCTGCCAAAAACAATCTACAAATTCAATGAAATCCTCATTAAAATACCACCACCATTCTACACAGAATTAGAAAAAACCATTCTAAAATTCATATGGAGCCAAAAAAGAGCCTGCATAGTCAAAGCAAGACTAAGCAAAAAGAACAAATCTTGAAGCATCACACTACCTGATTTCAAACTATACTATAAGGCCGTAGTCACCAAAACAGTATGATATTTTTATAAAAATAGGCACATAGGCCAGTGGAACAGAATAGAGAACTCAGAAATAAAACCAAATGCTAACAGCCTACTGATCTTCAACAAAGCAAACAAAAACATAAAGTGGGGAAAGGACATCCTTTTCAACAAATGGCCCTGGGATAATTGGCTAGCCACGTGTAGGAGAATAAAACTGGATCGTCCCCTCTTGCCTTATACAAAAATTAACTCAAGATGGATTAAAGACTTAAACCTAAGACCTGAGAACTATAAAAATTCTAGAAGATAACATTGGAAAAAAAACCCTTCTAGACATTGGCTTAGGCAAGGATTTCATGACCAAGCACCCAAAAGCAAATGCAATAAAAACAAAAAGAAATAGCTGGGACCTAAATAAACTAAAGAGCTTTTGCACAGCAAAAGGAATAGTCAGCAGAGTAAACAGACAACCCACAAACTGGGAGAAAATCTTCACAATCTATACATCCAAGAAAAGAGTAATTTCCAGAATCGACAACAAAACTCGATCAGTGAGAAAAAAACAGTACCATCAAAAAGTGGGCTAAGGTTATGAATAGACAATTCTCAAAAGAAGATACACAAATAGCCAACAAACATATGAACACATGCTCAACATCACTAATGATCAGGGAAATGCAAATTAAAACCACAATGTGATACCACCTCACTCCTGCAAGAATGGCCATAATCAAAAAGTCATAAAACAGTAGATGTTGGCATGGATGCGGTGAACAGGGAACATTTCTACACTGTTGGTGGGAATGTAAACTAGTACAGCCACTATGGAAAAGAGTGTGGATTTTCCTTAAAAACTAAATGTAGAACTACCTTTTGATCCAGCATTCCCACTACTGGGTATCTACCCAGAGGAAAAGAAGTCATTATTTGAAAAAGACACTTGCACATGCATGTTTACAGCAGCACAATTCACCATTGCAAAATCATGGAACCAACCTAAATGCCCATCAATCAACAAGTGGATAAAGAAACTGTGGTACATGTGTACAAAGGAGTACTTTGCAGCCATAAAAAGGAATGATTTAGCAGCATTTTCAATGACCTGGATGACATTGGAGACTATTACTCTAAGTGCAGTAAGGTAGGAATGGAAAACCAAACATTGTATGTTCTTACTTATACGTGGGAGCTAAGCAATGAGGACACAAAGGCATAAGAATGATACAATGGACTCTGGGGACTTGGGGGAAAGGGTGGGAGGAGCGCAAAGGATAAAAGATGACAAATGTGGTTCAGTGTATACTGCTTGGGTGATGGGTGCACCAAAGTCTCACAAATCACCACTACAGAACTTACTCATGTAACCAAATACCACCTGTATGCCAATAACTTACGTAAAAATAAAATAAAAAAGAATCAACTGTTCATTGATAGCCAATATTCTCCTGGGAATCCAGGAAACACAGAAAATGATACACCACGGGTCTTTAGATTCCAAAGATTTACAAAGTCTGAATTGTTCATGGTCTTTGCTTTCTTATAACAGAACTACAGGCTTTTAAATTGAAGGTTGGCAAAATTACCTGGTAATTATTCACATCAGTATGTTATAAAGAACATAATTATGTCTGTAAATGATAAATGATGTTCTTTATTCCTCAAGTTCAAGTCATGCAGTTCCCATTTACAACAGCTAGCCACAAAATTTACTTAAATATTTTCTTTGTCCCTTTGCATGGATGTCATAGTTTGCCTCTCACTACTTTAGACCTGTATACATATTTCATCATTGTTCTGAGATGGCAAACATTAGAAAATTTTCTTTAGGACCAAAACATGACTTCTGTGAAAATATGCAAAGCAAAATTCCATATATTTTCAGGGTTTCCATATTAATTCTAGGTCAGAATACTTAAGTGTACTACAAAATATGCAACTTAGACTTATAAACACTGAAGTTCTTATAAATGAAGTGTGGAAATTTGTTTTCCAAATGCATTGATCATAATTTCCAAGTTAGATGTCTCAGTTGTTAGACTTTTAGTGTTTCAAAGTATAAAAATGATCTAGGTGGAATTAATTTACTTGTTTTAATACAGTAACATGTTTTAAACAAGGAAAACATAGAATAAACGTATATAAAAACTTTTGCATACTGGAATATATCAATATCTTCCAGTGCTTTTGGCATCGATTTTGGCATCATATACTTGGGACTTCTACGTTACAACTTTGCTATTAATGTGAAAAAAGGCTTTATAATGTAACTCACAGTGAAGTGAGACTCTTACCTAATATAATATACAATAATTAACACAAAATTGATAAAATACCTACATTTAAGAGCTATAATTGGAAAATTATTTGAAAAAATTTGGGGGGTAAATCTTCATGGCCTAGTATTTGGTGATCATTTCTTAGATATGACATCAAAAATTCAAGACCAAAGAAAAAATAGACAAATAGTACTGTATCAAAATTTAAAACATTTGTGCATCAAAGTACACTGTCAAAAAATGAAACGAATACACAGAGAATCAGATAAAATATTTCCAAATCATATATCTAATAAGGGTTTTATATTAGAATATGTAATAACTCTAAAAACTCAAGAATAAAAAGACAAGTAATTCAATATATAAATGGGCCAAGGATCTACATAGATAATACTCCAAGGGAAGTATACAAATGACCAATATACACTTGAAAAGATGCTTAATATTATTCGTGATAATGAAGATACAATTCAAAACCACAATTAGATGCCACTTCATACTCATTAGGATGGCCAGAATTTTTTTATAAAGGAAAATAATAAATGTCATCAAGGATGTAGAGAAATTAGAATTCTCATAAATTACTCATGGGAATGTAAAATGATGCAGTCTCTGTCGTAAACAGTTTGGGAGTTCACACTAAAATAAACACAGAATTACTATATGAAGCAATTCTCCTTGCTCTACACACAAAAGAACTGAAAACAGTCATTGAAGCAAAAACAGACATGAGAATGTTTACAGTAGCAGTATTGACAAAAATCAAAAGGTAGAAACAATCAAAACGCCCATCAGCTGATTGACAGACAAACAAAATGTCTATATACAATGGAATCTTATTTGGCAATAAAAAGGCATGAAGTACTAATACATGCCATGGCACGGATGAGCCTTGAAACCTAAGTGAAAACATAGTCACAAAAAAACACCGTATTTTGTGATTCTGTTAATATTAAATGTCTAGAACTAGAGAATATATAAGGACAAAAAGTAGATTAGGTTTGATTATGATTGGAGGGTGATGTGGTGATAGGGGGTGAGAGCTAATGGGTATAGAGTTCTTTGTTTGATGTGACAAAAAAGTTCTATAATTGATTGTGGTGCTGGTTGTACATAAATGTGAATACGCTAAAACCCACTTAAGTGTACACTTGAAATGGAATTGTAGACATATCTTCAAAATTGTTTCAAAAAAGATAAAAATATAATGAAATTTATTGCCTGTAAAGAACAGATAGTAGCAGTGGGGGAAAGGGATGAAGGGAATTACTGTTTGTTTCTTTGCTTTGTTTATGAGTCTTATAGTACTGTTTGATGTTACTAACTAGGTACCTGTAGTACTTTACTAAAAATAAGAGTAAAAAATAAAATAAAAACTCTTATTTTTTATTAACAAATTAAGAGAAGCAAAAGCAAATATATGCAGGAAGAACAGTGTCACCATTCCACAATTTTTTATCTACTTTTGGGGCTAAATTTTGAATTCAGCATTTTTTTGTATTTTATTTTATTTTTTCTTTTTTTTAATTATACTCTAAGTTTTAGGGTACATGTGCGCAACGTGCAAGTTTGTTACATATGTATCCATGTGCCATGTTGGTGGGCTGCACCCATTAACTCATCATTTAACATTAGATATATCTCCTAAGGCTATCCCACCCCCTCCCCCCACCCCACAACAGGCTCCGGTGTGTGATGTTCCCCTTCCTGTGTCCATGTGTTGTCATTGTTCAATTCCCACCTGTGAGTGAGAACATGTGGTGTTTGGTTTTTTGTCCTTGCAATAGTTTGCTGAGAATGATGGTTTCCAGTTTCATCCATGTCCCTACAAAGGACATGAACTCATCACTTTTTATGGCTACATAGTATTCCATGGTGTATATGTGCCACATTTTCTTTTTTTTTTTTTTTTTTTTATTATACTTTAGGGTTTTAGGGTACATGTGCACAATGTGCAGGTTTGTTACATATGTATCCATGTGCCTTGTTGATTTCCTGCACCCATTAACTCATCATTTAGCATTAGGTGTATCTCCTAATGCTGTCCATCCCCCCTCCCCCCACCCCACAACAGTCCCCGGAGTGTGATGTTCCCCTTCCTGTGTCCATGAGTTCTCATTGTTCAATTCCCACCTATGAGAGAGAACATGCGGTGTTTGGTTTTTTGTCCTTGCGATAGTTTACTGAGAATGATGTTTTCCAGTTTCATCCATGTCCCTACAAAGGACACGAACTCATCATTTTTTATGGCTGCATAGTATTCCATGGCGTATATGTGCCACATTTTCTTAATCCAGTCTATCGTTGTTGGACATTTGGGTTGGTTCCAACTCTTTGCTATTGTGAATAGTGCCGCAATAAACATACGTGTGCATGTGTCTTTATAGCAGCATGATTTATAGTCCTTTGGGTATATACCCAGTAATGGGATGGCTGGGTCAAATGGTATTTCTAGTTCGAGATCCCTGAGGAATCGCCACACTGACTTCCACAATGGTTGAACTAGTTTACAGTCCCACCAACAGTGTAAAAGTGTTCCTATTTCTCCACATCCTCTCCAGCACCTGTTGTTTCCTGATTTTTTAATGATGGCCATTCTAACTGGTGTGAGATGGTATCTCACTGTGGTTTTGATTTGCATTTCTCTGATGGCCAGTGATGATGAGCATTTCTTCATGTGTTTTCTGGCTTCATAAATGTCTTCTTTTGAGAAGTGTCTGTTCATGTCCTCTGCCCACTTTTTGATGGGGTTGTTTGTTTTTTTCTTGTAAATTTGTTTGAGTTCATTGTAGATTCTGGATATTAGCCCTTTGTCAGATGAGTAGGTTGCAAAAATTTTCTCCCATTCTGTAGGTTGCCTGTTCATTAACCATTGTTGGACATTTGGGTTGTTTCCAAGTCTTTGCTATTGTGAACAGTACCGCAATAAACATACGTGTACATGTGTCTTTAGAGCAGCATGTTTTATAATACTTTGGGTATATACCCAGTAATGGGATGGCTGGGTCAAATGGTATTTCTAGTTCTAGATCCCTGAGGAATCACCACACTGACTTCCGCAATGGCTGAACTAGTTTACAGTCCCACCAACAGTGTAAAAGTGTTCTTATTTCTCCACATCCTCTCCAGCACCTGTTGTTTCCTGACTTTTTAAATATCACCATTCTAACTGGTGTGAGATGGTATCTCATTGTGGTTTTGATCTGCATTTCTCTGATGGCCAGTGATGATGAGCATTTTTTCATGTGTCTTTTGGCTGCATAAATGTCTTCTTTTGAGAAGTGTCTGTTCATATCCTTCGCCCACTTTTTGATGGTGTTGTTTGTTTTTTTCTTGTAAATTTGTTTGAGTTCATTGTAGATTCTGGATATTAGCCCTTTGTCAGATGAGTAGATTGCAAAAATGTTCTCCCATTGTGTAGGTTGCCTGTTCACTCTGATGGTAGTTTCTTTTGCTGTGCAGAAGGCCTTTAGTTTAATTAGATCCCATTTGTCAATTTTGACTTTTGTTGCCATTGCTTTTGGTGTTTTAGACATGAAGTCCTTGCCCATGCCTATGTCCTGAATGGAATTGCCTAGGTTTTCTTCTAGGGTTTTTATGGTTTTAGGTGTAACATTTAAGTCTTTAGTCCATCTTGAATTGATTTTTGTATAAGGTGTAAGGAAGGGATCCAGTTTCAGCTTTCTACATATGGCTAGCCAGTTTTCCCAGCACCATTTATTAAATAGGGAATCCTTTCCCCATTTCTTGTTTTTGTCAGGTTTGTCAAAGATCAGATAGTTGTAGATATGCAGCATTATTTCTGAGGGCTTTGTTCTGTTCCAGTGGTCTATATCTCTGTTTTGGTACCAGTACCATGCTGTTTTGGTTACTGTAGCCTTGTAGTATAATTTGAAGTCAGGTATCGTGATGTCTCCAGCTTTCTTCTTTTGGCTTAGGATTGACTTGGCAATGCGGTCTCTTTTTTTTGGTTCTGTATGAACTTTAAAGTATTTTAAAAAGGCATTATGTCATACATATTACCCCATCATATCAGAGATAGTGCTACACAACCAAACATATTAGTATTTCTGCTGCCAGATATAGGAATATTTACACTAAATGCAATAGAGACTAAAAAAATAACTTCATTATAGTTAAGGTTCAACTTTTGCCACCAAATAAATTCAGGTCAGTTTTTCTATCAAATGATTTAGGAAAAAGCAACAACATGCCACTTTCTTTTTTTTTTTTTTTTTTTTAACAGATTCTACATTACAGATGAGTGTTTGTAGTTTTGTAATCCAACATTATCAAATTATATTTCATTTTACCTCATTTTAACATGTAACAAATGCAGGCTTTACATCAGTTAGTGGCTTTAGCTTGTTGTAACTATTTTTATTGTTAGAATTTGTTACAAATGAATCAGATTCCCTGGTAATTTTTGTACAGACAGGCCAAGGAATTCAGTTTAATCTAGAATCACACCAATCAAGATGAACTATTTTATGTGGGCTTCTTGTGTTACTGCATAAGCTGGTAGAAATAAAAATTACATTTAAACTGAATACTGCCATTATTCAAATACATTCACCATGTTATATAGTTCTAAAGTAGTTTATTTTCCCTTATTAAAACTCTCCAACTTTATTTTCTCACTTTCTTAAAATAAAATGTGCCCACAATAAAAACCTTTTGGATTTGCTTTTAACTTGATTTCTTCAGTTCTCTACTGTTTCCTTTCCATATACAGTTATTTTCATCTTGTTGCCAAAATGCATCTTGATCCTTCCTGTCATTTTTCTTTAAAACTTCCCATCAAATTGATGGGGATCTCCTCTCTCTTGCCTTTTATATTGTTTATCCAAGCTTTCCTTCTGAGGAAGTAAAATTTGTTTGGACCTATGGACAATTTTGGACATTATCTGAGGACTTGAAGTAAGATCAATACACATTTTTAACATGGAGATTGGCATTGTGCGGAAAATCACGGTTTATACAATTTAGAGAAGTTAGTCGTGTGTGTAAAGCTATATGGACTAGCAACCTCAACTTCTTAGCCAAAGTTCCATGATGATTTGCTGCCTTTTCCCTCAGATGCTTGAACCATCTAGGAAGGATACTTCCTAAAGTGCTCTACTGAGGCAAAGCCATTCATCGAAGAAGACAACCTTGACGTGGATACTAGCAGAAGTAATATTAGTTTTCCTATTGGGATTATAAAACTTTAGTTATATTTTAAAAAAAATAAGTGGTCCTTGTGAGTGAGATTAGTCCTTTACTCTTTTCAGGGGCCTTATAAACTTTAGTGACTGATTATGTTCCAAAAGTAGAAAAGGAATGGGATGGATTTAAATTCCCAAACATGATGTTAGGGGATCCAGATAGTAATTCAATACCATAAATTCTCCTCTGTAATATTTTTACCTACAAAGGGGAGTATTTATTTATTTAAAAAAATCACAAAGGTCAGTTTTTCTCATGGCAAAACTTAAAATACTCTGAGATTCTGAAGATATGCCTCTAATTTTGTTCATGACACTGTGACTGAAGGAACAAGAGACTTAGAGGCAGTTTTTCTAGAACATGATTCTTAATTCAAACTGTGGTGTGAATTTGACTCTGTAGTTTCTTTGTGTTAAGTAAACTTAAAATTGATTAAAACGTGTTGATTTAAGGAAATTGAGCAGAAATGACAATGATTGAGTTTGAATATAGCAATCCTATCAGACAGCTAAATAAGATTGGTTATTTTCCACATTACATAAGTTGTGTTTGTATCTTATCTATCTTATCATTATTTGCCTTCGCTCTCACTGTCAGAAAGTTTGCTATCATTTTTTATCCCTCCGTTTTATCAGTTTCACCTGTCTTCAGAATTCCTTCCACATTTTTAGAAACCTTTAATATTTGTTAAAGAACCACTATTTAAATGTTGCTTTTGATAAATTAAAAATGAAAGGAAATAAAATTGAAACTAAATTTTATTTCATTTTAAATTAAGCAAAAATAAGGAACTAATCCTACCAAGGAAATAAAAGAAACTTGTCTTATCAGGTATTATGATCTATGGTAATGAATAGAGTGCAATATAGAAATAAGTGTAGGAATAGACAAATTGACAATAAAACAAGATAGAAAGCTCAGAGCAGATGCATGTGCATGCATGGTATTGTTACATAATTGATATGGTATGGCAGAACTCTGATGAGGAGAGATTCTTGTTTATTCGTATTAAAAAAATAGTTGTTTTCCTACGAAATACCATATCCCAAAAGGATTTCAGATTGACAAAAGATAATTTTCTAAAGTTAGAATAATATACAGAAAAATATCTTTAAAATCTCGACCCTCCGAAATAATGTCTAAAGAAGCCATTTAAATTTCTGCAGTTAAAAAAAGTTATAGATAAATTTGTCTGCATGGAAATTAAGTACTTCTGTTCATCATATAACAAAAGGAGAATCAAAAGACAAGCTACAGAGTGGAAACATATTAATAAAATATACTACTGATAAATAATTAATGTTCAGTATGTATAAATAATTTCTAAAAATCAGTAAAAAAATACAAAAAAAAGGAAACAAAAGAGATAAGCGGGGTTTTTTCAGATAGAGAAATAGCAATGACCAATAAACATATGAGTATGTACAACTTTATTGATAATCAGATAAATGCAACTTGACATCAGAACAAGATAACACTTTATATCCACTCAGATGTACAAAAATTGTGAGAATAAATCAAGTTCCATGAACTAACAGTTCCTAGAACATAGTAGAATTCAACTGGTAATGTTGAGCAAATACATAAATAAGAACTCTCATACAGTTTATATGAGAGTATATACAGCTATGACTATTTTTGAAAACAATTTGAAATTAAATAGTGAAGTTGAATATTATATACCCTATGGCCCAATGACCCAAGAATTTTATGTCTCTGTCTGTATGTGTGTGTATCCTGTGTAGATGTACCAAGCAACATGTACGAAATTGTTGTTGGCATTATATTAGCATTACACACAGACTAAAAAAATCAAATTTTTGATAAAAGAACATTGTATAAACCATTGAATTATACATTTATTAGGGTATAATTACCAAAAGAAATGTAGCAGTCAAAATAAAGGTACTGCAACTACATGGAAAAACGTTAATGTAACATTGAAATATATCATTGAAAAAAAGCAAATTGTGGAAGTCTGCTTATACTCTGATTCTATTTTGATGAAACTCAAAATCATGCAAAATGAATAAATGTTGTCTTGTAATATACGCGTCAGGAAAAAAAGGTTGTAGGAAATCAGCGAATTATAAGACAACTTAGGATGCTAGTTTTCAGTGTTGGTAGAGGCTGTGAGGAGATGGAGGAAGCCCAGAGGTATATTCATTAGTATCAATAATATCTAAGTTCTAATGAGAACACATGGACACAGGAAGGGGAACATCACACACTGGGGCCTGTTGTGGGGTCAGGGGAGGTGGGAGGGATAGCATTAGGAGATATACCTAATGTTAAATGACGAGTTAATGAGTGCAGCACACCGACATGGCACATGTATACATATGTAACAAACCTGCACGTTGTGCACATGTACCCTAAAACTTAAAGTATAATAAAAAAAAGCAGCTACCAATATCTAATTATGAAAAAAAAGCAGCTACCAATATCTAATTATGAAAAAAATAATAATAATTTCTAAGTTCTTAAATTGGGTATAGGAACATGGGTTTTTGCTTTTTTATGTTCATAATTTCATATGATGCATATATTGCTCACTGTGAACAAAATATAACATAATAAAATGATTTAATACATGGGGAGCTCTTAGGACTATGGCATTTACTTAATGTGTGATAATTTTGTTATTACATATTAAAAGCATGTTGATATTTTATTTATATTTCTCCTAAAATAATGAATCTACAATGAAAATGTGTGTGTGTAGATATATTTAGAGTTTTCTAATGTATTTAATTTCTATAAATTCATGTGTTTTGGGTTTTTTGTTTTTTGCTAGCTCACCAATGTTTGTTGACAATGACTAATATTCATATGCTTAGAAAATGCTTGAGAATATATCTACATTGATTTGTAACTTAGACTATCATATAAAATATAATAGTATCAATATTTTTTTCAAATGAGTACAAAATTTTATTTATAAGAATGAGTTCTCCAAGTTACAGTCTACTCACTTTTACTGTTTATTTTCTTTTTAAAAATGAAAGATAGACTTAAATGCATTTAAAACCTTGTCATTTAAATTTTAATAATGTTTCCATAATACATTTTGGTATCATGATTTATTCATTCAACAAATAAATGTGAAAACACATAAAAAGGAAAATAATATTAGAAAAATTTTGGAGCATAAAATCAATGCATTGAATATAGGTTCATTTCATTAAAATGTAACTCAGCACACGTGTAATAGTTTCATTGCTTTTGATATTTTGCCACTTAAATAATTTTTAAAGATATAGATCATCAGGGAATTTCTCCAAGTGATTTAGTGATTGTTAATTTGCAGATGGTCACATTTTCTGTCTCCTGCATGTCCAGAATTTCAATTTGAGCCATAAATACTTTTTAATTGCAAAAGTCATACAAAGTATAACTAATGCTCCAGCCTAACATTTACATAATGTGTTAGTTCATTTAGGCTAAATAATAGACCACCACATACGTTGAGTGGTTTATAACAACAGGAACTTATTTCATACACTTCTGGGGACTGGGAACTCCAAGATCAAGATGCCAGTAGATACAATTTGTGGTAAAGGCTTGCTTCTTCGTTCGTAAATGACATCTTTTAGCTGTGTCCTCACATTGCTGATGTGGCACAGGATCTCTCTGTAAGTCTTTTATTAGGATACTAATCCCATTCATGAGCACTCTACCCTAATCACCTCCCAAAAGCCCCACCTCTAAACACATCACATCTGGGGTTAACTTTTGACATACTAATTTAAGAGAACTCTTGCACATAAATAATGTTTTCTTTTAATGCAGTGCTTAGATACTGCTGTAACAGAGTCGGGTTTTCCTGCAATATTAATCCACACTAAAATTAAATAATTATTATCAATCCTATTTCTTCAAAAACAAATAAATACACCAGGCAGATATAAGCCACTGTTATTCTTAAATGGTGATACCATTTCTTATATGTTACTATTCTCACAGTTTCATCATTGACACTAATATTGTAGTTAAAACTACAAGAAAATTAATAACATGATTTTGATAACTAAGTAGAAATCTCTGTTTAGAACATTGCTTTTCAAAACAGATAATACTGCCCTATTGGGGTGTTTCAGAAATTTGTGCAGGATATTGTTGGAACAATATGCGTTCAGTAAGGCAGAGAGCCAAGGATGCTCGCCATGGAGGGACAAGGAAGAATGGTCCCCTATCCCATATGACTTAGGAATGGCCACTGAACAATTTTTGCATGTGTAAAAAAATAACGGTTTCAGTCTATAATCTAACTCTAGTTTGCATATAAACACAAAGTATTTGCAAACACATTTTAAGAGGGAAGTCCAAATGCTGTGTAAATCAAGAAATTGTACTTTTTGGAAGTAACTCAGCACTTTATCAAGAATTCTTTTGCACTTCTTTTTCTCATGCTTCCCATAGCAATATTGCTCATGATATTTTAGCTTCCAAAACAACTCTACCAGTGTGTATTTGTAGCTGCTGCATTCTTTTATACAAACGCAAACACTCAACTATTTTATTATATTTTCTAGTGTAGTTATACCTGAAAATTTTGCACTGAAATTTTCTAGTATAGTTATACCTGAACATTTATGTATTAAAAGGCTTCTTCTTTATATCATAGTCAGCATTGTATTGATTTTTGAATGGCTGTTATTTGTGTGGATTGGTTATATTATCTATGCATTTTATTTCATGATTTAAAAGAGAGGACTGGGAATGGTAAGGTTAAGAAGCACTGCATTAGAGGCCACATTAGATGATGATGATCAATAGAAAAATTAATTTATGTATTTAATGCCTGCTGTATTCTAAGTTCCTTCTGGGAAACTGAAAAGCCATCAACGCAAGTCTTTATGGACCAAACGCTTTGTTGAGCTAGTTTTTACAACACATTTTAAAAACTTGTGGGTACAATTTTTATTATATTGTTATTTTAAATCAGTATTACTGTTACCTATAAATATCAAGGGAGATTTAAAAATAAATGATAGGTAATAGCAATTTTCAAGAACTTGAACTTAAGGGACACTTGTTTGTCACAAAAAATAAAATGTCATACCATGATGAACACCATATAGAGTCATGAACAAGTGCCAAGGAACATAGAGTTGACTGACTGGCTTTAGTTTATAATGTAAGTGACCCTAGTTCTAGCCCTTGCAGATGGTAGAACCACAGAATATAGACGTGGGGATGTGCCTTTGAAGTAGTAGGAAAAATACAGCCTTCAGAAAGATATGTTCATTAAAGGGAATGCAGCCTGGTGTTAATGAAACATATGGTGACTGAGTTCAGAAAGTAAAAAAATTGAAGTAGTATAATGAAAAATAAGATAAGATATTAGCAATAACAAGACATAAATAATATTGTACACAAGAATATGTACATAAGTAATATTTTCTTTTAATGCTCTGCTTAGATACTTCTGTATCAGAGTCAGATTTTCCTCCAATATTAATCCACAATAAAATAATTTCCATGCTGTTCCTTTAAAAACAAATAAATATACAAAGACAGATATTAGCCATTGATACTTTTTAATGGTGATACCATTTCTTATACTTTACTCTTCTCACAATTTCATCATTGATGATAATATTGTAGGTAAAACTAGAAAAAATTAAATTGAATGACATGATTATTATAACTAGGATAAATAGAAATCCCTGTTTAGAACATTGATTTTCAAATGGATAATACTGCCTTGTGTGGGAGATTTTTGAGACAATTTGCAATCAGTACAGCAGACAGCCAAGGATGCTCTCCATGGAAGGACAAGGAAGAACTGGAAAAATAAGATTAGAAGATGTTAGAGATAACAAAAAAGCTATAAAAGTTTTAGAGGTGATAAAGAGAAAGCCATGATGGATGGATGGATGGATGGATGGATAGATAGACATCATATAGATATAGATAGATGATATAGACGTGTGTGTATGTGTGTGCATGACTATTATTTTCAGGATCTGGAATGTTGAAAATCAGTATTGTTACTTTATTAAACAAAACACATTAGTCATTGGCTTTCTTCCCTTTTTGGTCCCTAAATCTCTGCTGTCATACTTTAAAGATTGCTGTTATAAAATCTGTTGTAGTTTAGTTATTCATATGCTTTTTCACTATACTGTGCTCTTCTTGAATATAAGTATGATATGAGTTGTTTTACATAATTTACCACACATGAAACTGATACTTAATGGATGTTTGAATAAATGAATACTGGGGTAAATGAATTATTACTATTGATAATATTAAATTACAACATTCAGAACTTGGGATTATTTTTTTATCCAATATGTTAAATATACATGATCTTATCAACATTCACAATTATTTACAAAGTATGTTGTTGTCCATTTCAACAGACTTGACACTGTTCAGTGAATCTCATTAAATTGTAATTTATTTTTATATATCAGTTGAGTCAAATAAGTTGTGGAACTTTGAGATATTAGAACCTTATTCATCACCAGTAGTGCTGCACACACACACACACACACACACACACACACACACACACACACAGACATATACATACAAAGTACAGATAGAGGCACTTGAGTGTATATATGAAAAACTTTTGTTAGTGCCAAAATGCTTTCATTCTGATGTGTTGAATTGATACAAATAAAAAATTCTTTTCTTAAACATTCATTTTTATATTCATTTACCATATTTATAACATTCCAACTTTTATTTTTGTCATGTTTTGTTTGGGAAATATAGCAGACATTTTGTAACATTTGAAAAGTAAATTGAAGTATTTAAAGAACAACTTGCCAATATCATAAAAATTTTAAATTTTCATAACTTTTCATTCAATATTTTTACTTCTAGAGATTTATCCAACAGATACACTCACGCAGTAGCTAGCTAGCTAGCTAGATAGATAGATACAGAGTTAGATAGATACAGGCATTATCTTGGCATGGTTTATAAGCACGAAAAATTTCTGTGGCCTAAATGCCCTTTTATTTGAGACTGGATAAATGAATTTTTGTATATACGAACATTACAATAATATTTACTGGTTTAAATTAAAAAGGTTGATCTATATTACTCTAAATTGAAAAAATACTCATTTTTGTTATTTAGCTAAAAAATTAATAGAGGTTACAACAAAATACAGAGTAGCTCTCATTTATGAAAGAAAAAAAGAAAATAAACATTCTGGAAGAATGCACACCAATGTGAGTTCACTTTAATTTCTTTTGGAGAACGAAATTAGTCATTCCAATGAATAGGAAGAAAATTAATATCCCTCATTATGATTCGGTTCCTTAAAATAAACATACATTAACTTTACAATTAAAGTATCTGACAGAATATGACAGTGTAACCAGGCAAGAATTTGTCAAGCCTTCCCTAAGATGTAGGGTACTTTGAACACAAAAATATCTTTAAAACTACATTCTGTGTTCAAGTTGTCAAAAGTGAATAATATTTATAATTTCAAGTGACCCAATATGAATAAGAGACAGATGAAGTTAATGTGATATTTGAGTTAGAAAATGATTTCAAACTATCCTCCATTGGTCTGTTAAAAAAATAAAAAAGTACTAAGAATGAAGAATGAAATTGACTGACTTGAAAGTCTCACCATTTTTCCCCCTTCTGACTAGCTGTGATTGAGATGCCTGATGAATTGGTGAAGTACCCAGAAGGCAGGAAGCAGGGAACAAGCCAAAAAGCTAAAACTATAAGCCATGAGCATACTGGGCAGTTGAGAGGTGATGATTCTTTGAATATAAAAAATGCAAGATAAATGCTAAAAATCATTATTTAATATCCCAATGTTTGTCCCAACTGTTTACCTAGAGCTGATTCATAATGTCCTTTTAGATTTATGTAATTTCAGAAACCCTATAAAATTATACATATGTATTCTACTTCAATAAAATTTATTCTAGTTCTAAAAACTTGTAATGAAAATTTTCCTCTTTTTAATGTAAACCGTTTTTAAGGAATGACTTATAGTTTTCAGAACTGTTAATGTAATCACTATTATATTTTTAAGATAAACTCTTTGGGAGAAAACACCATTTTAAAAAATAGCTTAAAAATCTATTCATGTTGAGAAACAGCTATACATAGCTTGTCTAAATAATATCTGTAGTATAAAAGCCACTGTGAAAACTTCCCCAAATCATTTACCTAAAAGAGCCTAGTCATTCTCTGGATGTGTCAAAAGATCACAACACCAAAAGCTCTTTAGAGCTGCCTGCCCATTACTCAATTATCCCTTAGAGGGATGGTAACTGCATCATAGATTACAGCTTAACTCTATTTTCCACAACATGGTAGTTTATAAAATTACTGTCTATGCCATAGCATTTCTGTTTGATTTATGTCCAGCCCGAGGCATAAAATCTGTTTCCTTCCAGGAGGAAATTATGCTTTCTTGAATAGAAAGAGTAGATGACAGCCATAAAATAACTGATTTATCCCCCTCCCCCAATTACCTACATTCTTTATTTCTAACAAAAACATAAAGAACAAGGAGATGCTAATGTTTCTAGTTTTGGTAAATGAGATTTAGTTTCTTAGTTGATTTCCTGGACACATGTGCTTCTAAACTTTGTATCATAGCCAGTGTTTGTCCAGAAATTAAAATTAGAGCTAGAAGAGAAAATGAGTAAATCTCAACTTTGTTATTCAGCCCATTTTTATGCCATTGTCCCTTTTATGAAACAATCATTTTTTGATGTGTGCAACTTAGTGAGTAATGGCAGGTCACAGGTTAACTCAATTTCCATTTACACATGTATAAGAAATTTTCCCATTTAAACAAAATAAGAAGAGCAAGGAGGAACTGTTTTTAAAAGTATGTCAATACATGGTATGGGAACACAAGTAAAACAGTCTTATAAAAAATTAAAGAAAAAGTATTAAGAAACTCACTCAAAACCGCTCAACTACATGGAAACTGAACAACCTGCTCCTGAATGACTACTGGGTACATAACAAAACTCCGGATTAAGAAACTCACTCAAAACCGCTAAACTACATGAAAACTGAACAACCTGCTCCTGAATGACTACCGGCTACATAACGAAATGAAAGCAGAAATAAAGATGTTCTTTGAAACCAACGAGGACAAAGACACAACATACCAGAATCTCTGGGACACATTCAAAGCAGTGCGTAGAGGGAAATTTATAGCACTAAATGCCCACAAGAGAAAGCAGGAAAGATCCAAAATTGACACCCTAATATCACAATTAAAAGAACTAGAAAAGCAAGAGCAAATACATTCAAAAGCTAGCAGAAGGCAAGAAATAACTAAAATCAGAGCAGAACTGAAGGAAATAGAGACACAAAAAGCCCTTCAAAAAATTAATGAATCCAGGAGCTGGTTTTCTGAAAAGATCAACAAAATTGATGGACCGCTAGCAAGACTAATAAAGAAGAAAAGAGAGAAGAATCAAATAGATGCAATAAAAAATGATAAAGGGGATATCACCACCCATCCCACAGAAATACAAACTACCATCAGAGAATACTACAAACACCTCTACGAAAATAAACTAGAAAATCTAGAAGAAATGGATAAATTCCTCCACAAATACACCCTCCCAAGACTAAACCAGGAAGAAGTTGAATCCCTGAATAGACCAATAACAGGCTCTGAAATTGTGGCAATAATCAATAGCTTACCAACCAAAAAGAGTCCAGGACCTGATGGATTCACAGCCGAATTCTACCAGAGGTACAAGGAGGAACTGGTACCATTCCTTCTGAAACTATTCCAATTGATAGAAAAAGAGGGAATCCTCCCTAACACATTTTATGAGGCCAGCATCGTCCTGATACCAAAGCCAGGCAGAGACACAACCAAAAAAGAGAATTTCAGACCAATATCCTTGATGAACATTGATGCAAAAATCCTCAATAAAATACTGGCAAACCGAATCCAGCAGCACATCAAAAAGCTTATCCACCATGATCAAGTGGGCTTCATCCCTGGGATGCAAGGCTGGTTCAACATACGCAAATCAATAAACGTAATCCAGCATATAAACAGAACCAAAGACAAAAACCACATGATTATCTCAATAGATGCAGAAAAGGCCTTTGACAAAATTCAACAACCCTTCATGCTAAAAGCTCTCAATAAATTAGGTATTGATGGGACGTATCTCAAAATAATAAGAGCTATTTATGACAAATCCACAGCCAATATCATACTGAATGGGCAAAAACTGGAAGCATTCCCTTTGAAAACTGGCACAAGACAGGGATGCCCTCTCTCACCACTCCTATTCAACATAGTGTTGGAAGTTCTGGCCAGGGCAATCAGGCAGGAGAAGGAAATAAAGGGTATTCAATTAGGAAAAAGGAAGTCAAATTGTCCCTGTTTGCCGATGATATGATTGTATATTTAGAAAACCCCATTGTTTCAGCCCAAAATCTCCTTAAGCTGATAAGCAACTTCAGCAAAGTCTCAGGATACAAAATCAATGTACAAAAATCACAAGCATTCTTGCAGACCAATCATAGCCAAACAGAGAGCCAAATCATGAGTGAACTCCCATTCACAATTGCTTCAAAGAGAATAAAATACCTAGGAATCCAACTTACAAGGGATGTGAAGGACCTCTTCAAGGAGAACTACAAACCACTGCTCAATGAAATAAAAGAGGATACAAACAAATGGAAGAACATTCCTTGCTCATGGGTTGGAAGAATCAATATCGTGAAAATGGTCATACTGCCCAAGGTAATTTATAGATTCAATGCCATCTCCATCAAGCTACCAATGACTTTCTTCACAGAATTGGAAAAAACTATTTTAAAGTTCATATGGAACCAAAAAAGAGCCCGCATCCCCAAGTCAATCCTAAGCCAAAAGAACAAAGCTGGAGTCATCACGCTACCTGACTTCAAACCATACTACAAGGCTACAGTAAGCAAAACAACATGGTACTGGTACCACAACAGAGACATAGATCAATGGATCACAACAGAGCCCTCAGAAATAATGCCGCATATCTACAACTATCTGATCTTTGACAAACCTGACAAAAACAAGCAATGGGAAAAGGATTCCCTATTTAATAAATGGTGCTGGGAAAACTGGCTAGCCATATGTAGAAAGCTGAAACTGGATCCCTTCCTTACACCTTATACAAACATTAATTCAAGATGGATTAAAGACTTACATGTTAGACCTAAAACCATAAAAACCCTAGAAGAAAACCTAGGCAATACCATTCAGGACATGGGCATGGGCAAGGACTTCATGTCTAAAACACCAAAAGCAATGGCAACAAAAGCCAAAATTGACAAGTGGGATCTAATTAAACTAAAGAGCTTCTGCACAGCAAAAGAAACTACCATCAGAGTGAACAGGCAACCTACAAAATGGGGGAAAATTTTTGCAACCTACTCATCTGACAAAGGGCTAATATCCAGAATCTACAATGAACTCAAACAAATTTACAAGGAAAAAACAACCCCATCAAAAAGTGGATGAAGGACATGAACAGACACTTCTCAAAAGAAGACATTTATGCAGCTGTAAAACACGTGAAAAAATGCTCATCATCACTGGCCATCAGAGAAATGCAGATCAAAACCACAGTGAGATACCATCTCACACCAGTTAGAATGGTGATATTTAAAAAGTCAGGAAACAACAGGTGCTGGAGAGGATGTGGAGAAATAGGAACACTTTTACATAGTGTGACTGTAAACTAGTTCAACCATTGTGGAAGTCAGTGTGGCGATTCCTCAGGGATCTAGAACTAGAAATACCATTTGACCCAGCCATCCCATTACTGGGTATATACCCAAAGGACTATAAATCATGCTGCTATAAAGACACATGCACACGTAGGTTTATTGAGGCACTATTCACAGTAGCAAAGACTTGGAACCAACCCAAGTGTCCAACAATAGACTGGATTAAGAAAATGTGGCACATATACACCATGGAATACTATGCAGCCATAAAAAATGATGAGTTCATGTCCTTTGTAGGGACATGGATGAAACTGGAAATCATCATTCTCAGTAAACTATCGCAAGGACAAAAAACCAAACACCATGTTCTCACTCATAGGTGTGAATTGAACAATGAGAACTCATGGACACAGGAAAGGGAACATCACACTCCAGGGACTGTTGTGGGGTGAGGGGAGAGGTGAGGGACAGCATTAGGAGATATACCTAATGCTAAATGACGAGTTAATGGGTGCAGCAAACCAACATGGCACATGGATACATATGTAACAAACCTGCACATTGTGCACATGTACCCAAAAACCTAAAGTATAATAATAAAAAATAAATTAATTAATTAATTAAAAAAAGAAAATGTGGCACATATACACCATGGAATACTATGCAGTCATAAAAAAATGATGAGTTCATGTCCTTTGTAGGGACATGGATGAAACTGGAAAGCATCATTCTCAGTAAACTATCGCAAGGTCAAAAAACCAAACACCACATGTTCTCACTCATAGGTGGGAATTGAACAATGAGAACTCATGGACACAGGAAGGGGAACATCACACTCTGGGGACTGTTGTGGGTTGGGGGGAGGGGGAAGGGACAGCATTAGGAGATATACCTGATGCTAAATGACGAGTTAATGGGTGCAGCAAAACAACATGGCACATGTATACATATGTAACAAACAAGCACATTGTGCACATGTACCCTAAAACTTAAAGTATAATAATAATAATAATAAAAAAATAAAAATAAAAATTAGATAATTATTTAGATGTTTTTCTACCTTAGGAAGAAAATACAATTAGTATATTAATGATTCCTCAAAGAAATAAAAAAATATAGAAACCTCCAAACTGTAAAAAAAAAAAAATAATAAAGAAAAAGCATATATATTTTGGCAGTGAAGATTAGAAAAGTAACAATGAAAAATGGCATAGATGACACCTGAAGGTATAGGTTATATTATTTTTTATCAGCTAATTCCACTTTGATGTGATATTTAATGAAATACTATTTTTAAATACTCCTATTTGTTGTTTAAAGTCCAATTTTGGTGGAGTAAAATTAGGTAGATAGAACAAGATATTTTTCTTTTTCAAGCCAACAGGAAGCACATGGTTGTGTTTCTCTAGATTCCCATTCCATGTAGGCACAGATCATTGTTCTTAAGGAAGAATGTGAAATTTCCATGTGAATTGTATCAATAAAGTAGTAGTTACCCTTCAATTTTCAGAAAAACTGTAATCTTTATTTTGCTTCTTCCAGTTTCAGCACTGAAGACTATAAGGGTGGCAACAGGTACAGGTAATAAAGCAACTCAGGCTTCCACTTGAATAAATAAATGGGTTAGGACCTTGACAGATGGTGCTCATGATGGTTCTTTCAATGGAAAAATTATCCCATCTTTGAGCTTGGGCTGTGCAGCCACCCTTATCAAATTGGAACTCCTGATGAAGTATTATTGACATAATTTCAAAGAAAAAAATAGTCTGTCAAAAAAGCCAGTAAACCTTCTGAATGTGTTTCCTAATTATTGCCATAAACAACGACTAAAATTTTAAGTGAACTGGTGTATTAGTCAGGGTTCTCTAAAGGGACAGAATAATAGGATAGATGTACATATGAAAGGGAGTTTATTAAGGAGTATTGACTCACAGGATCGAAAGGTGAGGTCCCACAATAGGCCATCTGCAAGGTGAGGAGCCGGGAACCAAATCTGATTCCCAAATCCTCAAAAGTAGGGAAGCCAGTAGTGCACTGTTTAGTCTGTGGGTGAAGGCCCAAGAGCCCCTGGCAAACCACTGGTCCAAGAGTCCAAAAGCTGAAGAACTTGAAGTCTGATATTCGAGGACAGGCATCATGAGCATGGGAGAAAGATGAAGGCTGGAAGACTTAGCAAGTCTAGTCCTTCCACATTCTTCTGCCTGCTTTATTCTTGCTGTGTTGGGAACTGATTAGATGGTGCCCACCCGGATTGAAGGTGAGTCTGCCAAATGTTAATCTCCTTTAGTATCACCCTCAGAGACACACCCAGGAACAATACTTCGATTCCTTCAATCCAATCAACTTGACAGTCAGTATTAACCATCAGAATTGGATAAGCATTTTTGTTTTTGTAAACTCAGCCTCAAACGACTGCTGAGCAAACATCATGATTGGAAAGGAATTAGCTAGATTGTATCGGAATTGCATGGAAACGCACCACTGGGAATTGGACAATGTGAAGTTCTGAAAAAGGATTCTGGGCTTACATTGTGAGAAGTAGGAAATACATTGCAGATTTGGAATTATTACAAGATACATGAAATGTGCAGTGAATATCATATTATTTTAATGTGCCCTTTAATTGACAGATAACCCTATTGTTTTCCTTTTAAAAGGACCATTTTGAGCCAGGAGAACTATGGAAGACACAACTGCTTTCTTCCCTCAAGGAAATGTACCCCAGCTTTTTTTTTTTTTTTTTTTTGGTTTTAGTTATCGTGATAAAGTAGAAATCACAATATCCGCCATCCTAGAAAGCAAGAGGGGAAAGTTTGAGATGTCACTGGAATCTTATCAGTGCTAGAGCTTATTTTAAGTTGTAATTTAACATTTATTTCCTTCTAAAGAAAATGACTCACATCTATGAGAAAAAGATGAAACTTGAAAAAAAAATCTATGGCATTATGTTTTTAAAAATATAACACCTTAATTAATAAAATAGTTGCAAATAAACCAGTTACTTTTTATCATTTTTTTCCACTAAAAACTGGAAATAAAGCTAAACAGTATATTTCTAATCTTTGCTTAGTTTTTAAAATCAAAAGCTAGCAAAAGACTTATAAAGGATCAATATTTCCATTTGGCATATTTTATATATGGATGTATATATATTCAGACCTGACTTTGTCAGCCTTTATTAGAATTTTATTTCAGCAAAGGACAGTCACACATTTAAATTTTATTTCATTCATTCCAGTAGTGCTTTCTAGCATAAATAATAGCACACAAAAATATAAGCAATCAAAGTAGGTATATGGCAATAACAAAAAACTTCAGTAACCTGATATAAAAATCCAATTTAAAAATCAAGAAACATAAAATATGCAAACAACCAGGAGAATTGTTGAAATAATCTTTTGCTTGGAAACATGCCATATTCCAAGTAGATGGGTAATATGACTAAGTAGAGATATTGAATAAATTTATAAGAGAAGCTAAATATTTTCATCAATATGGCTCTTCATTAGCCTTTCAGCTTTTACAAAACAAATATCAAATCACCATTGGAGGTCCAGGTTTACCTGTTGTGATACTGCCACAATCATCTTCTTTCAATAATTCCAGTTAAATCATAAATTTAAATGAAACTGGTAGAAATATTGGGACTCCCACATATGGCTTTACAAATCTGTTACTCCTCAATGGGGTTTGTGAATTGTGTGAAAATATTTTGCTCTTGTAAAATCAGGTGGTTCAATTAAATATATAAATTGATGCAAACCAGAAAGTATTTTGCTGATGCTATACTTTTTAAAGAAAACCTGGAATTATAGTCTTGTAAACTAATGAAATCCGGGCACAGAGCTGCTAATATATTCCAAACGTAATTTTGGTAAAGGCAGATTTTTTTGACTTTATGGCATGGCTAGTAGCATTTTCTCCAATAAAGGAAAAAAAATACAGAAAGTTATCTTGGCAGTTAAAAATATATGTATATATTTAGGTCCATCTACATATGATATTTGTTTATATGATTCTGAAACATTTGCGTAGAATGGTTCATAGTTACTCAAATTCAAAACAAAGGATTTTGCTTTGTATTTGCTAGAGTTGTAAAAAAAAACTCTAGGTTAATGGGCACTACTTTAACTGGCAAAAACTCTTAATGACAGAGGAAGATTCTATGAAGTCCTTCACAATGTGGAAAATAATATTTTTAACAATTCATATTTTCTGAAAAAATATGCAGATAATGTTTTAAATTCTCACAGAATATCATTTTAGATAAGGCTATTTTAGCAAAAAAGCTGTCTAACACAAAGTAAAAATTAGTTAAGTATGAAAAAGTCTAAATATTTTTAAACTGGAGAAAGGGCTCTAATGAAAATATTTACAACTCAAGTTCATTTCTGCTTTAAACATAGGATATTACACAAACTAAGAAATTAGAATGATTAATAGAAATGTGGGAATAGAGAAAAATCTCTCTTTTTTAGAAACGTACGAGACTTCTTTCTTTCTCAAAGTATTTAAAAACAGACATTTTGACCTCATTGGCCCCTTACCTGATAGATTCCATGAAGATAATCGAACTCACAAAAATGTGATCATTATACTTGTAATGAGCAAGAGTTCTGCAAAAAAAGGAAAGTCAGAAGGTGGATTTTCCTCTAGCAATACTGAAATAGACTCCTTGAAGCAAATCCTTGCATAAGGAATAAAGAAAACGCCTAAATATGGATACATATTTCAACTACATCTGTCTTTGCTATCACCACACCCCCAAACCCCAAGCAATTTTAATTTTGAACTAGAACCCAGCAGATATGCGAACTGTTTCTGTAAGATCACAATAAATAAAAGAAAACATGAACTGGAAAAAGGGAAAAGGGACCCCAAGCAAAATATCATGGAAAAAATTGTATATATGAGAGAAGTTACTAAAGCAAAATTAGCCAGAGAAGTCAGCTTACTACAGTAATGTAATCAACAGTAGACTGCTTAGAGGCTGAGTTATCTAATGGACAATAATTTAGTTTGATAAAAATGTGATGCCTATAAACTGTGGAAGGGGCTCAGCCGGGTGCGGTGGCTCATGCCTGTAATCCCAGCACTTTGGGAGGTCGAGGCGGGCAGGTCACAAGGTCAGGAGATCCAGACCATCCTGGCTAACACGGTGAAACCCCGACTCTACTAAAAATACAAAAAAATTAGCCAGGCGTGATGGCTGGCATCTGTAATCCCAACTACTCGGGAGGCTGAGGCAGGACAATGGCATGAACCCGGGGGATGGAGCTTGCAGTGAGCCGAGATCACGCCACTGCACTCCAGCCTGAGCGACAGAGCAAGACTCCGTCTCAAAAAAACAAAACAAAACAAAACAAAACAAAACAAAACAAAACAAAAATGTGGAAGGGGCTCAACCTAAATGTTCTATACATTTAACAAGCAAACTCTGGTAATCAGCTTGAAGGCAGGTGTTTGACTTTATTTTTTCCCTTTCATTCATTACCTGAAATAGAGTGAAGTAAATTGTCAGGCTAAATAAATATTTATTTGGTAAAAAAATAAAAGCATATTAAAACAACATACTTCTTTTGTGGTTACATGAGCATTTGTAAAGTTCTTTATAAAACTCATGTATATCTCCATGTATCTTGCCTGACTAAATGCATAATTGATTATAGTCTATGAGAATCGTCAAAACAAAGTGAAGTTAATAGTACAATAAATTTTAACAGATAGCAGGCATGCTTTTAACTAGTGTGAAATGATCATATATGTTAATTAAGACATGGAGTCTTTTTTCAAACAGGAGTGGCAAAAATTACAGCAGGATGCTGAATATCTCTATTGTTTCATCTGTCCAGAACTCCTATTTCTTTTTTTTTTTTTTTTTTTTGAGACGGAGTCTCGCTCTGTCACCAGGCTGGAGTGCAGTGGTGCGATCTCGGCTCACTGCAACCTCCACCTCCCGGCTTCAAGCAATTCTCCCTCAGCCTCCCTAGTAGCTGAGACTACAGGCGCCCGCCACCACGCCCAGTTAATTTTTGTATTTTTATTAGAGACGGGGTTTTACCATGTTGGCCAGGATGGTCTCAATCTCTTGACCTCGTGATCCACCTACCTCAGCCTTCCAAAGCGCTGGTATTATAGGCTTGAGACACCGCGCCCGACCCAGAACTCCTATTTCTTCTGGGAATCACATCACTGCTTTTCTCTCAGCCACCCAGTCACACGAATAAAATTATTTGTGTTATTATAGATTCCAGTACCCTGGAGAAAGTTGAATGTTTTAAGGATTGGCACCTGGACTAAGCTGAAGCAATTATAGCCATTCTAAGATATTTTGAAATGTAGAATTAGAGAAAGAATGTGTTCATGTCTTCAGTTGCAAGACTCGTGAAGCTTAGGAATTGTCAGTACCTAAGTTCTCTAAACAAGGAAGGATTCAGTCTGAGAAAAAGAAGCCTACAAAGGAGAGAGAGAGAGAGAGAGAGAGGTGAAATCAAAAGAAAGTCCTACCGGCTGCACCATGATGTTTTAAAAGTACATGAACCTTCCAAAACATTTCCCTTTTATGCCTATGTAGTTGGGTTTGAGCTTAATTTCTTCCACTTGACACCAAAAGTTAGTGGCTTACATACAGAAGTACAGAGACAAAGCAATAACACAGGGAGAATTGCTTTAATGAAAATTTCTTAGCACTTAAGCATAAGTTTTTCTTTTTTATGCTTGATAACAAAATGTTTGTTTGCCAGCATTTTGATATATAGTTTTATCAAAAAATGCTATGAACTATACTTAGAATTTAAAGATCATATTGGAACAACATTTTATCAAATTGTTCTAAGGAATAGAGCTTGATGATTTTTTTTCTTTTTATTTTACTTTAGTTCTGGGATACATGTGCAGATGTGCAGGTTTGTTACATAGGTATACATATGCCATGGTGGTTTGCTGCACCTATCAACCCATCATCTAGGTTTTTAAGCCCCACGTGCATTAGATGTTTGTCTTAATGCTCTCTCTCCCCTTGTCCCCCACCCCCAAAAGGTCCTGGTATACGTTGTTCCCCTCCCTGTGTCCATGTATTCTCATTGTTCAACTCTCACTTATGAGAGTTGAGTTTGGTTTTCTGTTCCTGTGTTAGTTTGCTGAGGATGATGGCTTCCAGCATCATCCATGTCCCTGCAAAGGAAATGAACTCATCATTTTTTATGGCTGCATAGTATTCCATGGTGTATATGTGCCACATTTTCTTAATCCAGTCTATCGTTGTTGGACATTTGGGTTGGTTCCAAGTCTTTGCTATTGTGAATAGTGCCGCAATAAACATACGTGTGCATGTGTCTTTATAGCAGCATGATTTATAATCCTTTGGGTATATACCCAGTAATGGGACTGCTGGGTCAAATGGTATTTCTGGTTCTAGATCCTTGAGGAATCGCCACAGTGTCTTCCACAATGGTTGAACTAATTTACATTCCCACCAATAGTAAAAAAGTGTTCCTATTTCTCCACAGCCTTGCCAGCATCTACTGCTTCTTGACTTTTTAATAATTACCATTCTGACTGGTGTAAGATGGTATCTCATTGTGGTTTTGGTTTGCATTTCTCTAACAATCAGTGATGGTGAGCTTTTTTTCATATGTTTGTTGGCTGCATAAATGTCTTCTTTTGAGAAGTGTCTTTTCATATCCTTTGCCCACTTTTTGATGGGGTGTTTTTTCCCTGTGAATTTGTTTAAGCTCCTTGTAGATTCTGGATATTAGACCTTTGTCAGATAGTTAAATGGCAAAATTTTTCTCCTATTCTGTAGGTTGCTTGTTTACTCTGATGATAGTTTCTTTTGCTGTGCAGAAACTCTTTAGTTTAATTAGATCCCGTTTGTCAAATTCGTCAATTTTGGCTTTTGTTGCAATTGCTTTTGGTCATTAAGTCTTTGCCCATGCCTATGTCCTGAATGTTATTGCCTAGGTTTTCTTCTGGGTCTTTTATGTGTTTGGGTTTTAAATGTAAGTCTTTAATCCATCTTGAGTTAATTTTTACATAAGGTGTAAGGAAGGGGTTCAGTTTCAGTTTTCTGCGTATGGCTAGCCAGTTTTCCCAGTGCCATTTATCAAATATGGAATCCTTACCCCATTGCTTGTTTTTGTCAGGTTTATTGAAGATCAGATGGCTGTAGATGTGTGGTGTTATTTCTGAGGTCTCTGTTCTGTTCCATTGGTCTATATGTCTCTTTTGGTACCAGTACCATGCTGTTTTGGTTACTGTAGCCTTGTAGTATAGCTTGAAGTCAGGTAGCATGATGCCTCCAGCTTTGTTCTTTTTGCTTAGGGTTGTCTTGGCTATACAGGCTGTTTTTTTGGTTCTATATGAAATTTAAAGTAGTTTCTTTTAATTCTGTGAAGAATTTCAATGGTAGTTTGATGGGAATAGCATTTAATCTATAAATTACTTTGGGCAGCATGGCCATTGTCATGATATTGATTCTTTCTATCCAGGAGGATAGAATGTTTTTCCATTTGTTTATGTCTTCTCTTATTTCCTTGAGCAGTAGTTTGTAGTTCTCCTTGAAGAGGTCCTTCACATCTCTTGTTAGCAGTATTCCTAGGTATTTTATTCTCTTTGTAGCAATTGTGAAGGGGAATTCACTCATGATTTGGCTCTCTGCTTGACTATTATTAGTCTATAGGAATGCTTGTGATTTTTGCACATTGATTTTGTATCCTGAGACTTTGCTGAAGTTGCTAATCAGCTTAAGGAGTTTTTGGGCTGAGATGATAGGGCCACGAATTTTTTTTTTTTTTCTTTTTTTTGGATGGAGTCTCACTCTGTTGCCCAGGCAGGAGTGCAGTGGCGCAATCTCAGCTCACTGCAACCTCCACCTCCCAGGTTAATGCCGTTCTCCTGCCTCAGCCTCCTGAGTAGCTGGGACCACAGGTGCCCGCCACCACGCCCGGCTAATTTTTTGTATTTTTGGTAGAGACAGGGTTTCACCATGTCAGCTAGGATGGTCTCAATCTCCTGACCTTGTGATCTGCCCGCCTCGGCCTCCCAAAGTGCTGGGATTACAGGCATGAGCCACGGCACCCAGCCGGCCATGAATATTCCGTCTCCCCTATAAGCTTAGTTTTTCCCAAGGAAAAATTTTCTTTCTGCCTATTTTAAATTACACTTGTATATTCTTTAAAGTTATTTTTTTAAATTACTTCTATATTTTATGAGTTACTTTTATTTAAAAATAACAAAGTTACATGAAGCAAAGAAAGTCTTAAACATTATTTGCTGTGTTGTTTCTGTGATTCACTTATGACTCTTTTTTATTTGTTAAAAAATAAAATTTGATAAAATTTTAATCTAATTTTTAAAAGCACTTTTTGTTAAATTTCTGATTAATTAACATGGAATATCCATGAATATTTTGCAAGTCACTTGGGCCTAATGACCTTTTCCAGTGTGCTATTTTGGGGCCAGCATGGTTTCTAGAGCCAGGCTGCCTGTAAGTTCTAGCTTCATCTGTGTTACTTAAAGAAGTCAAATAATTCTGTGATGTATTTTTCTTATCTATGATATGTGGATAATGTTAATACCTGAGTCATAGAGCTGATATGAAGATTAAATGTGGATTAATACATGTGCAGCAGTTTGTATCATGCCTAAAACACTGCAAGCATTCAATATATGGTTTTTGCATTTTATTAACCCTTACAAACATGAGAAATGATATTTTAATTTAGACACACTGAATCGCAATGAAATACAAAGAGCAAAGGGGGATCACTTTGGGAAAGGCATTTAAGGTACATAGGAAATTTTCTCATTTGTTAAAGCAAAAATGAACTATAGATAATTAAAACTAGTTAATACCTTAAGCAAACTCTTTTTGGCTTTTTTTTTTTTTTTGTAGCATTCCTTTTCACTCCCATTTAATTTACAAGCATTTTCTAATCCAGCAGAAAATAATCATGACATCAGTGTAAGGCCTTGCTGAAAGCCAGTGGCATTAAGAAAGGGTTCTATTCACCTCACTTTATAGGCTCTGGGCATGGTTATAGGGTGATTCTGCCTGAGAATCTCTATCCACTCAATATATTCACACCTGCGAAAGCAGTTTTTAAAAGTGCTGCTTCAGAAAATGTCGTTACTGCTGACGGAGTGGAATATCACTGTTTTAGAAAGTTTCCAAAGAGCTATTTCTTAGTTTGAGTTCCAGTTTATGCCAGTTATTATATGAAGTTTTCTAATATCACTAGCAGCTAATAAGTCTGTCCATTCTTTTAGAAATGCTAACATAGAGATCTAGTACCAAATATCCTAGATATAATATGGAATTATTAAAAGGTAAACAGAAAATGAGGTCAATTTTATTACTCCTCAAACCAATTTTTGGAGCAATGTAAACATCGCTATGATTTTTATAAAAGGAGACGTTGATCATAAAACTTTTAGGTTTGATACATAAACAATGATATTGTACCAGCTTAAATTGGGGAATATCTGTGATGAGAGAGACATAATACACAATTGGAGAAGGAATATCAGAAACCAATAAGGGCCACTATAATGAATATTTTTATTTTTAAGCACATTGATCATTACAATTTAAAACAAAAACTCACTAAACAGAAAAATAATAATTATCATAGATAAACCTTTGGAATAAAGACAAAGCTATAGACAGTGAAAAAATTTAAAAGCTGCTTTATAAATTATTATGATAACGAATTTAAAAATAGCAAACGATTTAACTCAATAACCTGTAATATAAATAAAAAATAAACTTAGGGAAACAACACTAAGTAGAGCAAATTAAAGTGTGAATTAATTGCTTATCATTAAAAAAACAGAATGGAGTCTGAAGTCTTATTAACTTACCATAAAGGTAAGCACAAAGAGAAACAAATGAACCTCACATTTTAAACTTAGAATATAAAACCCCAAGTAAAATATTAGCAATCGAAATGGAAGAATATTTTAAAAGATGAATGGCCATGACTGAATAGCATTCATTCACATTATACAGAGATACCTCACCATAAGAAATCAAATCCAAAGCCATATTTAACTACATTAATTGTCAAAAGGGGAAACATCTATATGATTATCTCAGTAGTTGCTAAATTGTAATTATTTTTAGAGGCTAGAACTTACTGAGCATTCCCTACTGCCAGCATCATGGAGAGCTTTGAAAAACAAAAATTTATGGATACATAATAGTTGTACGTTTTTATAGGTTACATGTGATATTTTGATACAATTATACAATGTGTAATTATCAAATCATGATAATTGAGATATCACTCACCTGAAATATTTATTATTTCTTCGTGTTGGGAACATCCCAAATCTACTCCTCTAGCTATTTTGAAATATACAATAAATTATTGTTATTATTAACTATAGTCATCCTACTGTGCTACCAAATAAGAGATCTTATTTCTTCTATCTAACTGTATGGGTACAAAAATACAGCTAAAAAGAAATTTGATCATATTTAACGGTAATTAAGCTTTTAAAAATATAAGACACATGATTAAGAGACCTGAACTTACTTATTTGGTGGAAACACTAGTCTTAATTGCTATGAATCTGTTGAGTCTTTGTGTATCTGTCTTCATTTGAATAGTCATACTTTCGGTGTGCAGATACCAATATTGATAATTGGATGCTGCCTCAGACCCCACTGGAGTTGAACATGCACTGTATTAACTTTCTAAAATATTAACATTTCCAAACTCCAAAACACATCTTGACTAAGGATTTCTGGTTGAGAGGTTTTAGTGTTATAGTAATGGTGATTTGTTTGTTAAATGTGTATTGCCTGATTACATTAAATAGAAAAAGAAAAACCAATGAATTTCACCTAATTTACATAATCCAACATCATCCAAGAAAGAAAATAGATGATCTCTTCTAGGGCTCACAAAGACTATCTTGTAGTTTCATCTAATCAACCCTTCCACCCAATGCTAACCTAGGTTAGTGCTGCTGGTTTTGGTAATTTATAAATGAAAATATATGGCATGCAATATATGCTTCTTTCACTCATTATTAATTTTGTGAAACTTAACATTTTTGTTGTGTGTCACTATATTTCATTCATTTTCTTAGCTGCACAGTGTAGCATTGCATGAATACAACGCAGTTTATTTATTCACTCTGCTGTGGATGGATGTTTGCTTTGTTGCCAGTTACTATCTGTTAATAATATAGATAGATATAGACAGATATAGACAGATAACATAGACAGATATAGAAAGATGACAGGTGGATAGGTAGGTAGATAGACAAATAATATAGACAGATATAGACAGATGATAGGTAGGTAGATAGGTAGATAGGTAGGTAGATAGGGAGATAGGTAGGTAGATAGATAAATAGGTTGATAGACATAGAATGAACATTCTGGTTATTCAAAAGCTTATGGATGTAACTTACATAGAATTTCTTTTTGAGCCATTGTCTTTGTATTTATAGCTGAACTAAATGTATGGTTTCATCTCTCTTGTAAAGTATTCTGGTATGTAAATAAGAATGAACAAAGCCATAACTATAATGACAAAAGAATATCATGAAACTAAATATTGAATGGGATATGGATATTTGTTCTATGCTTAAATTAAGAAATATCCCCTTTTTCTGTTTAATAAGCAGTATATTCCTTTAACATATGTAAATTCTAGTCATGTTATGATATTGTTGTATTGAACAATTTTATTATCTGTGTATGAATATACTGTGAATATGCTAGTTTTGTGCCAAAACCAATATACCATACATAATTCATGCATTATGCTTATTCTGAGAGAAGCTAGCATTACCAGTACTGTAACATCCTAATAAACTTAAGAAACATGTATTGTCAAAAGCTGAAAAATCTTGAAAATAATTAAGATATATAATCACCAAAATAAACAATAATGGGGGTATTTATTCAGGCCACTCATTGGTAGTAACTAAATGTTTCAAAATATAGAAAAGAAAACTTTATGTTCCAATAATTTATATTTAATATTTATGTAAAGCTTACCCTGAAACAAGTTCATTAGCGTGATCAAAGCAAATCATCAATAAAAGTAGCTAATGCTGAAGTTTTTATGGATTTCTCCATATGCCCAGTAGATTCAAGTTTTTGAAGTTCATGAAAAAGCCAGGCAAGGGTCCCTTTGTTTTCTTGTGACTTGAGGCATACTTATGAATTTGAACCTTTCTCCTTTTTTTTCTTTAGTAGATAGTGATTGGTATTTATGAAGTAGATATTAAGGTGCTAGTAGCACTTTTAAGTTGCTGAATATCTCAGAAAAAAATGTTTCACATTTAAAATATGGAGATAATTTGAGTCAGATTTTTCATAGAGAAAAAAATAAGAATTTTTGTCTCGATGGATATTCTTGCTGGAATTTGGTTTGGTTTGATTTTAATTTAAAAATAGTCAACATGAGTTTAACAGGCCCAGCTTGTAGTATAGAAATAATATGATCCAAAGAATAATTTTAGTGAGGCAGAAATTATGACATTTTTGTAACATTTGTTCAAGACCTAAAATTGCATACTTATTTCAGTTCCACAGATAATTGATAAGAGTCTGTCATGATGAGAATCTTCCAATAAAAAGATAAATTTAATTGACAAAGTTTGGTTGTATAGTTTATTTTCCAGAGGCATTGTGGATATAGTTAGGCAATTTTTAGATGAACTTCTCACAACCCATTTGTTTCAACAGAAATATATAGGAAATATCCTACAAGTACTATCTGTGTTTATCATATTGCTTAGATAGAGGAGGAAAAAACACAAAACAAATGTCAAGTTGTTTTATTCATGACAGATGTTGTAATGGGGAAAAAAGAAAAGCAATAACCTTGCAGTGGTCTGTAATCGCCGACCTAATCACAGGATTGTTGTAATACCTACACTTATTAAAATTTGTCTCATCATGTAAAATAAAGCAGCTGGACCAATAAGTGTTATGCCCCATTTATAATAAGCTGGTCTTAGGGGTTAGTAAGCCAAAAGAAAGTCAGTCCTATTGCTTATGTTATCAGCTTGGGGTTGAAAAACTTAAGGAGAGAGCTCTGCATCTAATGATACCTGGGATGCAATAAGATCATTATTCTTGCAGCCCACAGAGTGGTCTTGTGGCAGTGCACATATTTACTGTTTGGAAGATAAGCAGAGATTTCAATCATTTATTTGGTTATGTTTTAAGACAAAGAAGAAGGCTAAGAATTAAGCAGCTGGCTCCAGGAAGAATCACTAATTAATATTCATTGTTGTCCATAACCTTAGAAAGAACACTCAAATCCTGAGAGAGTTTTATCCTAATGAAGGGTAAGAGATTAAGTTGTGCCAGTTGTTTTTTTAATTTTGACAGTAAGCACAATATATGTGTATGTGTGTCTGTGTGTGTGTGTGTTTGTGTAAAAGCTGGTATTAACAGAAATTTGGTTATGATTATGATAATTAGAACATAAAGTTTGGAACCAGTATCTATGTGTTCTAAAGCTCACTCTACCACTTACCATTTTAAATTGGAATGATAGAAATGAGGCTGTTGTAAGAATGAAAAGATTTAGTATATTTAAAATAGGATGGTCTTTGTCACATAGTAAACACAGTACTAGTTAGATGTAGTATAGGTAGAAAATATTAAGCTACATTTTCCCCTGCCTATTTTATTTTGGTTAAATCAGTAGTATTTAAAACAAAAATAAACTGAAATAAGAACCCAGCAATTTTTGGATTCTGTGAATTGACCATTTCTATCCTGTTTTCTTTGTGTTAGCATAAGCATTTTGATATACACTAAACATGGATAAGTCTTTGATGCTAAATCAGTCTTCCTCACATTTTCTAGGAAAAATCATCATTGATGTGCATGTTTTATTCAAATGTATCTTCTAGGAAGTTACTACCACTGATTTTGAGTCCAGCACCTGCTAGGTGAAGACTCAGCCTTCAAATATTTTGGGAAAAAAGTTGAAAATTATGTACAAATGCATCTACACAGACAAATATATGTATACGTTTAAGAAAAGTAAACTTTATCATGCAGACATAAAATTTTAAAAACTGGATTGTTTCAGTACATGCTTTTTAATTAGAATGACTTGCCAGTGATAAACATTTTAGTTATGAGAGCTACAGTGAGGGGGAAAATCTTAAAGATGCTACCTTAGCTGTCATTCTCTCACCTTGACTGCAGCCACTTCAGAGACATTCTACTTTCCTGTACCACGAATTTCTGAAATATCATTGTACACAAGTGGTAAGATTGTTTTTAATCACATACCTAAACACATTTAGAACTTCTAATTATTACCTAAATGTCCATTTGTTTGGAAACCACATTAACGATGTATAAATGTTTATCAAATAGGGCTTCTCAAACTATCTGTAGATAAGGGCCCTTTTTAAAATGTCCAATTAATCATAATTGATATCTTTGTAAAAGTGAATGAGTATGAATGACTAGAAAAATGAATTTAAGAAAACAGAAGCCAATCACAAAATATCACATGTTGTATGTTTTCAATCACATGAAATTTCTGGGATAAACAGAGACAGAATGGAGCTTAGTGTGTTGTCTATGACTAGAGGCAGGCTGGACAGTAGCTGCTAATGGGTACTGGGTTTATTTTCAGGGTGATAAAAATGTTACAAAATTAGATTGTGGTGATGGCTGTAGAAATCTGTAAATATGCTAAAAACTAGTAATTAATACACTTTAAGTGGGTACAATTTATATGTTATATCTAAATAAGGCTCTTTTTAAAAAAGATATGCAAAACACAGTGTTTTTATTACTGAACTCAAAAGATGACAGATTACATTTCAATAAATATAATAAAACAAACAGGACATGCTGGGAAAAAAGGAACAATGGTAATTATACACGACATTAAATAGGACATTTTTCAGATTGTTGAGCAAGAAATTAAATATAGATTGTAATACTTTCACATTTGTATTCATTCAACAAATGATTGAGATAACTATGTGAAAGTTTCTAGATCTTCAGGATAAATAAAATTTAAACATTCACCAAAGTGAAGAAAGATATTAAACAATACTTTTATATGTAAATAATATATATACTGGCATTGTACAATAAGTACTGTAAAGGAAAATTACAGGTCGTTAAGGAAGCACAATGTAAAAGGAAATAGTTTAGGCTGGGAGTGGCAGTGTTGGTGTAGGAGAAAGGGAGTTTGAAACATTTATCAATCAGTCAAAATTAACCAGATGAGGAGAGAGATTCCAGCAGAAGCACTGGCTTGAGTAAATGCTTTGAGATTAAAACAAACAAGCAAACAAAATCATGCCCTATTCAGAGAACTGAGACAATCCCCCTGTGAAGGTATATTGTGAATGAGGGAAGATAATTCTAGGTGAGGCCAGAGTAGTTGGAAGGAAACAGGCTATTTCCTTTGTTTACCACAACATAGATTTTGAATTTTAGCCTGAGTGCAATTGCAGTAGTAGAAAAGTCCATTTTGATCCACTTTACAGGTTCAAAGATCACTGGCAGTTATCTGTAGAATGGACTAGGAGGGGAGGTAAAATATTTAAAATATTCTTACAAGTTTTGCTTCCCCACCAGCCCCCCAGAAATTGAAGAGTACCCTTCTCCTCAAAATAAACCTGTAGTGACGCTGCATCCCTACAAACACCTCCATAGATACGTCAGTCTGGTTCACTGCTTATTTCCTGGTTATTAATCCATTCTATCTCATCATCGATTAAACATAACACTGTGCATGTATGTGTATTTGTATATATATGTCTGTATACATATAGCATTTTAAACACTTGCTTTTTTTCCTTCCTTCTTCACAACTAATACGAATCAACTAGCTTAAATCAACTGAATTCCTAATTGAGGCTATCCATTGATTATGGCATGAGGAATGATTTGTACCATAGTCTCAATTGTATTTCCACTAGTAAAAACATTTTAAAGGTTTCATTCATTTTAATAAAATAATAAGAGCAAAATATAAATTTAAAATAATTGCATGAACTTAAATTGTATTACAGAGATGTAAACACTGCCAAAGGTATCAATGTCACCATGAAAAAATCGTAAAGTATTTGTTAAGTGAAATATAAAATGCAATACAGAGTATATGGAATATAAATATATATTTATATATCTATGTATAGAGAATGCCACATATATGTCTTTATATATAAGTATAGAGAATGCACGTACATATGTATATACAAATATACAGTACACAGAAACATTGCTTAGGGTTGTCAATGTTCACAATACACATTGTGTAACAGCAGAGCTAGGACAGATAAAGAATATCTTGTTTCCCTCTACATTCTGTTTACCTACTACCTCCACCATCACTCTTTGCAAGATCATCTATATTTTAATCTGAGCTCTTTACCTACTTTTTACACTGTCCTTCTGTATACATGTCTAGTACTCACAATTTCAAATGTGTCACATCAGTTAATTTTAAAAGAGATGAAATACTTTGTACCAGAATATTGACCATGAATATCACTGTAGTATTGTGAATTACTACAATAATGAATTATACTAATTCATTTTTTCTCTTAGTTTGCAAACTGGATGTTAAGGTTTTAAAGCATGCTCTGTAAATATATGCAAACATGCAAATTAGCTATTGCATTTTCATCTAACTCTGAAGAAAAAAACAACAACAAAGCATAGAAATGTAACACTGTAAATAATACCCCTAAAGAATGTTAAATCAATCAGGATATCTGGGAAGGTAGTCATATTTAATGTACTTGGATTATTATTAGACCTATCTTGTCTAACTTTTCAAAGAAATTAGCAATATATCATTCCATTAAATTTAAGCAAACAATTTTAGAGATGTTTTGGTCATTATCAGTTAATGACCAATAAGTATAGTAATTTACTTATTATCAGGATAATCTCAATTTGACAGATATTTTCAAATAAATAGTGTAATTAATCTCATCACTACAGTAAATTGGGGTTTTTGCACAACAGCAGTTCTCAAACTTTTTGGTTTCAAAACCTCTTTAGATGCATAAAAAGTATTGAGGATGACAAATAACTTTGATTATGTGGCTTATATATATTGATGTTTATCATTTTAGAGATTAAAACTAAAAAGTTTTTCATTATGTAAAATTTAAAATAAGACTATCATATATTAATACATATATTAATATGAAAGATTAAATATTAAAATCATACTTTCTAAAAATGTAGTAAGAAAGGTAATTTTGTAAATATTCTTTAATGTCTGTATTAATAGAAAAGAGCCTGAGGCTCTTATTTGCTTTTGCAGTCATTTCATGGTGAAATGTTGTTTTATTTTTTCTGTATAAAGGCAATCCAGCCTCATACAAATGTAGCTGGGAAAGGGAGGAGCACTTCAGTAGTGATAGTGGCAGGAAGCAGTCAAATGCCTAGGCAGATAGGAGACAGGTCCCCAGTGAAACCTGACCTTCAAACCAAAGACAGTTTTAAGCAAGAAAACCAAGCTACAAATCACAAATAAATCCACAGACCAGATTGAAAACCTCTCTTCCTGTTTGATGCACTTGCCTCTGATTGATCCCTACTCTTCACCTACTTTTTCATATACCTACCCTTCCCTAATTTGTATGTTACACTGTCATGCCCATCTTTATGTGGTGCCATTTTTTAGCCTTTTTTGCATACTCACAAACCAATCAGCATGGACTCCCCCACTCTGAGCCCATAAAATCCCTGGACTCAGCCACACTTTAGGACTACCCACACTTGGGGTTGGGGGCAGAGACTACCCAACTTCAGGTAAGGGGGCTTCCTAACTTGGGTCCCCCTCTTCACTGAGAGCTGTTTCATTGCTCAAAAAATCTCTTCTCTTCCCTGCTCACCCTCCAGTTGTCAGTGTAATCTCATTCTTCTTGGACACAGGATAAGAACCCAGGACCCACTAAATGTGGGAACAAATAAAGGCTGTAACATTGCTCTGTGCCCACCTCATGCAACAGGAAGCAATGGCAGAGCTGGGTCAGCCCAGGAGCCATGGGTCAGCGTGGGGTGGCAGGACTGAACAAGCTATAACACAAACAGGCTGAAGCACACCTGGCCCAGCCACAGGCTGAGTGCAGATCCTGCAGTGAGCATGGGATGTGGGACAGAGTGCAAGCCAGGCACAGACTGCTGAGTCAAGAGGGTGGGGCACCACCAGTAGTGAGCCCAAAGCCAAGCAGGGCATGGGCAAGAGCTTCACCAGCCACAGAGTTCTGCAGCTGGCAAAGTGGCACCAAAAATCCTGGGTCAGTAGATTTTTCAGATAATTATGGATATTCTTGATAACATAGCAAAATTTAATAAGTGATTTGGAATCTGAAACCATGTCAATTGACTTTTTACAACCTGTCACATTAAAATCCACTGATCTATCTTGGACTTTGAAAGGGTCTTTTACCTATTCATGAATATGTAACATCATTTATTAATCATTTGGAAAATATTGATTCATTGAGTTATGCAGATATTCCATATTTTGACACATCTCATTTTACAATATCACTGCATTTGTTAGTTAATGTTACCACCTGCACCTATCCGATCAGAAAAGGCTTTATGGATTGGGAGGCTGTCAAGATAACATCAGTTATCACAAGTTTCCAAAATACTAATTTTCACTTGAAATATCAGATGCCATCATTAGTAAAAAATATAGTCAGTTATTTTCCTTAAAATTGCAGTTTTATTTTATTCTTTTTAAAGAAAATATCTGCAAATACCTAAATCTGAATAATCATAGTTTGTCAATTGTTCTTTCAAATAAAAATGGTGGTTTAAGAGGAAAGTAATGAGTTCACAACTCAATTACACAAGTGCTTTTCCTGGAGACAACCACAGTACTTTGGTTTGTAGCAGAATTACTATTTGTATACTTCCCACTTAGCCACATAGACTATGTGAGACTTAGCAAAATTAAAGGTAGATATTTAATAACATTAACAATTTGTACTGCTTCACCAAGGATTTTCTTATGTGTGACTAGATTTTGTTTTTCTTGTTTTTCTTGCAAATGCATAGCAAAGAAGAATACAATGATTACTGGTATAGTTGGGTGCTACTGCTATGGTGTCAGCATTTTTATTCACCATTACTTTTGCACCATCAATACAAATGTCAACACAGTATAAAAGGTAAATAATGTCTTATTATTATTAAGTTAGTTCTAAGCCCTTAGAATACTTGAAAGGGTCTCAAATACTTGCAGAGGTCTGCAGAACACATTGAGAAAACAATAGATATAAAGAAAAATAAATAATGTCAGCATTTAACAAGAAAAAGAAAAAGAAAAAACCTCAAAAGCACTTTGCCTAAGGAGAGCACTGAGATGAGGAGTATAGCCAAAAGAGGAAAACAAATTTTTTAAGTGTAGAAAGATGGGCCAGGTGTGGTGCCTCATGCCTGTAATCCCAGCACTTTGGGAGGCTGAGGTGGGAGAATCACCTAAGGTCAGGAGCTCGAGACCAGCCTAGCCAAAATGGCAAAACCTCGTCTCTACTAAAAATACAAAAATTAGCTGGGCATGGTGACAGGCACCTATAATTCCAGCTACTCAGGAGGCTGAGGCAGGAGAATCACTCGAACCCAGAAGGTGGAGGTTACAGTGAGCTGAGACCACGCCACTGCATTCCAGCCTAGGCAACTAGAGCGAAACTCTGCCTCAAAAAAAAAAAAAAAAGTGTAGAAAAATGAGACAGCACTACCCTTGTCAATCACAGGACAGCTCCATCATCATTCTCCTTGACAAGCCTTTATACTCATCTTCACAGCACTCTATTTGCAACTCCAAGTAAAGGTTGCATCATGCTAATAAAATCATCCAGAGACATAGAGCAGAAGGAATTGTTTTTCTGGTAAATTCCTCCTCCTACACTTAGCTTTGTTTCTTTTCCTTTTCCGTAAAGAAGACATTCTCCTACCTCTACACAATCATGTTGCAAAGACTAATTAAATAAAAATACAGAAAATATTTTATGTTTCCTACAAAAAGGACTGTATTTATTTATTTATTATTTAATTTTTTTGTAGAGCATAGGTTTCTTTATATTGCCCAGCTGGTCTTGAACTCCCAGCTTCGAGCAATCCTTTCTCCTCTGCCTCCCAAAGTTCTGGGATTACAAACATGAGCCATTATGCTTAGCCAAAAAAATAAAAGCACTATTTTAGTACCTATCATTCTGTGATGTATGAAACTCTACTTCTGACAACTTGCTGATGTTTTTCAGTTTAGCCTTCATCTGGCATGATTGTGTACTAAGGATAGTCTAATATGCAAATGAGGCTGTGTTCTGAATTCCAATCATAGAGTCCAAAACATACAAGCAGCAGGGTAGCTAATGGGCTTTGTTAATAGGAGATAAATCTGAATTTAGCAGTAAAGAGACTCAGACTTTGATGTTATTTAAATTCACTTAAAGATAGAGTTTATTTCCTTCTCAAAGAGTTGACTGGGTCTAATTTTTTTTATTTGTATTAGCAGTTGTCCTTATCAGGGAGAAGAAAAGACAGTGACCTGTTATCCCACCGCCATGGCATTAATCATTATCAAGTTCAGTATGCCCAAATACAAAGAAAGAAATATCCCTAGAATGTTCCAGTTAGCAGTCAATTTTGTCTATTAATTTGAAGTTGACAGTATAGTTGCTTTTTTCACAAAATAGATGAATAATGCTTTTTTAAATTTTAATTTGACCTCTTTAATAATATATTCACATAATTTAAATTTCCAAAGATATATAAGCATATTCAGTAAAATTCTGTCATCCAATGTCATCCCCAGACACCTACTTCATCCAAGAAGCACACAGTATTGTAATGGATTAGAAAAAGGAAAGTTTTGACATTTTCCCCTTGTTGGAGTTTTTCAAATGCCATCTATATAAGAAACAGAGAGATTTTGATAATCTTTAAAACTGCAAGTACCATATCTTTTCCATATGGAGCAAAATATACTTCAATTTAGTGGATGTTTAAAAGTATTGCTTTCTAGCATTTGTTTTTAAAAGAAAAGTTAAGAAGTTTTATATGAACATATTTTGCAGTTGTAAGTTCAAATTAATGAAGCAGTTGGAGTGTCAATTTGTATCAATTTTTCTAGGATTACATTTTCTTGCTTCAGTGTCAGTGGTTCCTGCAAATCCTACAGAATCAAGAAAACATATTTCAAACTTTGTAGAAAATTTGAAAATCTAAAATCTAATTATAATCCAAAATCTAATTATATCTTGAAGAAGAAATTATTAATACCATTGCTTAACCCATTTGCTAAAGAAGTAAATGCACTGAAAATGATCTAAAACATTTTTTTAATTTCATGAACAAATAACTTTGCACCCCACTATAAAAGAAATTAGTAAGCTCAGGGAGTTTTCTTAACCTTAATTATTTCTTTGGAAAATAAACTGCACACATATATAGGTCTCGAATCAGTTTTTCAAGTTAATCATTTAAACACAAATAAGCTAGTTGCACTTTATTCATTGTGAGAAACAGAACATTCCCACTGTTCTTTTAAAGATGTAGGAAGAAAACAATGTGAAAGCAAGGGAAACATTTTAGCTTCACCTCTCACCAAACACAACTAGTTCTGAAAGCTATGACTATGATTAGAACTATAAGAACTTTTTCTTCAGCACAGCTTTATTTTAGAGTAGCCAAAATTCATTTGTTCATTAAAATTCTTTTTTAAAAATCATAAAAGTAATATTATATATTGGCCACATGACATGATTTCTCCTTTATCTGCATAATTCATTTTTAGAATTAATTTTTAGAAAGTGAAAATTACTAAACACAAAGAATTTCAAAAATAGACATCCACCAAAATAAAACCCAGCTGTTTTACTAATATGTGCATTTTAGAATGACATTAAAAGCTCAGTTTAATTACATTTCTGAAAAATTATGTTAATCTTATTCTAAATTCCTTTGATTCTTGTTTTCTTTCTTTTTTTTTTTAAGCACGTCATTTCCCAAGTTATGGATACTTGGACAATCAAGTATTTAGTTTCGCTCCTCTTCTCTTGTCATTATCCACAGCATTTCTTCCTGGAAGATTTTTTTTAAAAGTCTAAACTTTCTCTGCATGTTTTCTGGGGGCTGGGAAGAAGCAAAAAACAAACAAACAAATAAAAATCATCCATATGATGAGAAAATGCAAATTCACTCAATGAATATTGCTGCTGAAGCTATGCGGCTTTTATATTGAGCTAATATTTCAAGCAGATTTTTTTCCTCTATTTATGGCAAAAGCTGTGAAAAATTTAAAAATCATTGTGGAAAAATTTTTGTCTCATGTGACCATAAATGATTGTTTATATAGAAAGGTTAATTTTTCTGAACTATACCATTTCTTTCATGACTCCAAGGAAGAATTTTAAAACTAATTTTACAATCTACTCTTTTCAAGTAGCTTTTTCTGTGAAACTGAACCATTATCTTTGTTTATTAAGATATGAGATTCAAAAGATAATTGACTCTATTTCTATATGTCAATGTTTATGTAAATATCTTATTTACTTTGCTTACCTATTAATCCATTTACCTATTGGATTAATATTGTATCTGTCATTTTGTTCTTTTCCAATACCTCAGTTCTCGTGAGGACACCATTTCTATTTATATCATTCTAATTCAAATTCATGATATATTTGACATTAAATGATTATTTTCTTTTCATATGAATATTTTCTAAGTTTAGATGACTGGTTGACTAAAATACACCAATTTGAAAATTAAACTTATTGTCGTTCTCAGCAATTTCTTCTCCTACTCAAGTTTACAGACCTAGGCGTATTCTGACTGCTCTGAATAATAGATCATCATTTTAACAGTGATTCTGGTGAAAATATGTCAGTTTCTTAATTCAAATTATGAAAATTGAAGAGTTTGTAAAGTATAGAAGAAACATATTGCTGTGATTCAGCTGTTCATTGTATGGGCTGCGCTACTTTCAGTGTTGGATTCTTACGATGGAGAGTAATCATCTCTGTGTCCTTGAGGCTGAGGACTTGTGATATAATGACGGCCAGAATGGCACTCAGAGCCCTAGCATCAATTTGAGTTTCCAGAAATAGTCCACCTTCCCACACACTAGTCCAGTTTTAGGATATTGGTATATATGTGCATAGAGTTTCCAAAGAAAAGATTTGGGGTGGTGGTTAGTCGGAAGTGTAGGCACAATCATTGAACTCAAAAGTGTATTTTTGTGGTGTTGTGAACATAAGATTGCAGTACTATCCTCCTTGGAAGTAAAGATATGTGTTTGTTGTTTCTGCCACAAAAACTGTCATAAGCACAGTTATAAATGGGGCTGTCTTCTTTTTCATTTAAAATCTTCTCCTCATCTGAGTTCTGTGCTTCAGAAATGTATACGATACCAACAAAAACAGAAAAGTCTTGCTAATACAGGTAGATAATAACAATTATCACTACTACTAGCCCTGCCATCACAGCCACCACCAAAATCATCTCATGTATACCAGGTACTATGTTAGGTAATTTAAATATGTGATATCATTGTATCATCACAACAAACAAAAAGGTAGACATTGTCTCCAGTTTATAGATAGAGAAACTCAAGTTTTTGTTAGTGTATCTGTCAGTCCCTAAAGGAGGGAGTATTTACAGAGTATAGTCAGGGTTAGGGGAACTAACAAAGGATGGTCAAACACCCAGGCAGGAACAACAGCAGGAAGCTATCAGATTTCATACAGAAAAGAGCATGGAGAAGGAATCTGACCCCTGTGAGCCTGAGAAGGGGAGATACCCAAACTGATAGGAGTTCTGACTGAGAAGAAGCTGGCTACTGCCAGACTGATGTAAGGCTGGGCGGGAGCAGGCTGAATACGTAACTGACCTCTTGCTTCTTTCATACTCTGGGTGTCATCCAGTGGCTCCTATCAGCTGTACCCAATGGCAATCCAGAGAGCAAGTTAGCAAGATGTTGTAGCCCATGGAGCTCAGGTTCTAGGGGCACAGAAAGGTGGAAAGGAGTGATTATCATACAAAGAATAATCACCAGAGATGGTTGCTTTACATGGAAGTAAGCAGCAGAGCTGGAATTCAAGTGCAGTTTTGTTTTCTCCAAAAGCAACACTCTTAACTCCATATACATTTAAAGGCTCATTGGATTACAGATTTAGATTAGACGGTGATCTAAGAAGAAATTAGAAATAACCAGAGAAGAGAAAATCAGAACTAATTGTTCCTTCTACTTTCTCTTTCAAGAAGGGAGGGGCATTTATGATGTTTAAAACTCCTTTCATCTTAAAAAGCTTCAGTAAATACGATGATGATGATGACGATGATGATGATTAGAATAATAACTCCTGGCATTCAGAATTTTGTAAATAGAATCACTGTATTATACCTCATGTAGACTAAATTTAGATTCCTTAAATTAAAAAGAAAACATCTCAGCTGCATATGACTTATAGCAAAGAGCTTTTGATTCACACTTGCTGGGTAAAACAGCTGATGCCCTATAGCTCCCTGTGGTTCATGAGGGAAGAGTGTGACCCAGTGGGGAATATGGGTGAACTGCCCACTACATTCAGCAGCTACATGCATAGCTTTTACATACAAATTGGTTTCAAAGTGCTTTTATATCACTGGAGTTTTTTATTTTTACTTGTGTCTCTACATATTCATGTTCTGCATTTTACCATATCTGCAACCATACAAACAATACTCTTTTATTCTGACTTGTTCTTCATATGTAATACTAAAAATTCTATTTCTGAATTTATTGTTCTGGAGTGAACATGTTCTTATAAGACAAGCAAAATTATTCATTCACTTTGTATTTATTGACCACCTATGGTGAACCAGGCATTGTTCTGGACACTAGGAATCTAGTAGTAAATAACTCAATAAAAAATTCCCTGACTTCATTCTAATGGATAGACAGACAATAGTTAAGATGTATAAATAAAATATATATTACATTATATGATGACAAGTGCTAAGGGACGAGACCAAACAAACCAAAACAGAGAAGAGGGATAAATAGGGTCAGCGGTGATAGCACAACCGGGTAAATATAGTCAATAATAACTTAATTGCACATTTTAAAATGTAATCAATTTGTTTGTAACACAAAGGATAAATGCTTGAAGGGATGGATACCCCATTCTTCATGATGTGATTATCATGCATTGCATGCCTGTATCTTAACATCTCATGTAACTCATAAATATACCTACTGCATGTCCAGAAAAACTAAAAATTACAATAAAAATGTGTCAGGGGTATTTTCATTACTTATTAATATTTGGAAAAAGACAAAATAAAGAGTAAATACTAGCTGTGATCAAGAGATTATGTGATGTACTTCCTATGCATTATCTAATGAAAAAATCACCTTTCCTAATGCATCTTTTAATTTATCAGAAATATGGATTTGAAGACATTATGACTATAAAGCCATATTCTCATTCTGCTCCAGAACAACTCTTCGTTTTTTAGATTCATTTCTTTTGGAATATTCTTTCATGCCACTATGGAATCTGAAATGTGCATATTGTAGAAAAAATATCTATAGAAGTAATCAGTTATCAGAGTTAGGCTAACTTTTTTTCTTTTTAAATTGGGGCAATGTTATAAATAATCAACATTTCATTTTATAATTTTTTTTTAGGTTTAAAGTTTAAAGATTATAATGTATAAATTTGTTTTGGCCGGGCGCGATGGCTCACGCCTGTAATCCCAGCACTTTGGGAGGCGGAGGTGGGTGGATCACAAGGTCAGGAGATCGAGACCATCCTGGCTAACACAGTGAAACCCCATCTCTACTAAAAATACAAAAAAAGTAGCCAGGCGTTGTGGCGGGTGCCTGCAGTCCCAGCTACTCGGGAGGCTGAGGCAGGAGAATGACATGAACCCGGGAGGCGGAGCTTGCAGTGAGCCGAGATCGTGCCACTGCACTCCAGCCTGGGGGCGACAGAGCGACACTCTGTCTCAAAAATAATAATAAATAAATTCATGTTTTATCATATTTCTTTTTTATTTCCTTTTTTAGGGGCACAATTGCCATTATTCTTGAATATAGCAGAGGCAAAAGGATAAATATTAATTATTAAATTTAAAAACAATAACTTAATTTGAAATTTATAATGGATGATTGTAGGTAATTGAAAATAATAAGGATGAAGAACAATCTGCTTTCCAAGTTCATTGGTAAAAGTAGATCACATATGTAAAAATGTTCAATTAACTACCTTTTAACAAATTCTCGCTAGAGATATTGTAAAACCAATGTCTATATGGATCTTAGACTGCAGTAATTTTAAAGAGTGATCCTTCTCATTAATAAACTATGTTTTTAAAGAAAGCAATAGAACAGAAAGCACCAAAACAATATTGGACAACCATAGTGTAATGGCTAAGAGCAAATATTTCATTGGTAGAGAAATCTATGTGTATGACCTTTGATACTTACCAGTTGAGTGACACTGTCTAAGCAGAATACATTTTCCAAGTTCCTTTTATCTTCATAAAATGAGAAGGGTACTTGACTAAATGTTGCTATTTGGATTAGATGATATAAGGCATGTAAATTATTAAATGCAAGTTTTGGCTTATAGTAAGTGCCTAATGAGTGTTGGTTTTTATTGTAATGATCCAGATTGGTGATGAATGCAGCATTTTGCTACTCTCTTCACAATATTTCCAGGAAAGAGATTGAGGTTTGGAAATCAGCCTTTTCAGCAAAACTATAAACCCTGTAGTAACCGTATTTGGAATTAAAGGCAGAAAACAGATCTGTGAGAAATGTAATTCTGAAGGGATTTATGCGAAATTGCAGAAAATATATATTATAAATAATTTCAGCTCCTTTTCTTTGGGAGGAGACATGTAAATCTTGAGGGATGCAAACACATTTTTCTTAGCCAATGCTGAAAAAGGAATCACATCCAAATAAAAATGCCAAGAGCAATGGTTATGCACAATTAAGTTTCAAGAATGCTCGAATTAAATGATTCATCTGGGCATAATATAATCTCTATGCCTCACATGGTACACTTAAATAAATTTAAGGACAGCCAGCTAAATAGTACACACAGCAAGCGACTCAACACCTATGAGATAAGAGCTATCACTGAGTAAGTATCACCTGGCATACAGACAAGACTCAAGAAGACATCAACAGAGAGTCGGCAGGTGGATGGGGTATCAGTTCTACACCATCTGGCTGTGAGTGGGTCCACAGGAGAGCTGAGCTGGGAACAGCTGGATCAGATACTGACGAAGAGGAAACATTGGCTCTGTTTTGTCATCAGGTGGGTGTCTCTGGTGCTGCCTGCAGAGTGGCAGGCAGTTTATTTGCAGGCAGCTTGTCTGGAGAAATAATGATGACAGGTAGACTCAAAAGCACTGATTAACATTTTATTTTTTTAAGAGTTGGAGTCTCACTCTGTCACTCAGGCTGGAGTACAGTGGTGTGATCTCGGCTCACTGCAACCTCTGCCTCCCAGATTCTAGAAATTCTCCTGCCTCAGCCTCCCGAGTAGCTGGGATTACAAGCACATGCCACCACTCCCGGCTAATTTTTTGTATTTTAGTAGAGACGGGGTTTCACTGTGTTGTCCAGGCTGGTTTCGAACTCCTGAGCTCTGGCAATCCACCAACCTCGGCCTGCCAAAGTGCTGGGATTACAGGCGTGAGCCACTGTGCCCAGCCTGAGTAACATTTTTCTATTATAAAGGTGATAATATTGAGAAAGGGACGTAATTCCAAGAAATTGCTTTTTCTCCATGTGTTTTTGTGTAGGGTGATACCTTCAGATAAACTTTATCTTTTATCAGGATCATATCTAAACAATTCCAGACACATTAAAATTGATTTTTACAGGACAACAACCAAAATTACACTGCTCTGTTTTCTCATGTAAAAATACACTTCAGATTTTAAAGTTCTTTAATAAACAGGAAATTTAATCATGCTCATTTTAAAATATTCATGGAGCAAAAGATTAGTTAGCAAATATTGCCTGACATCTTCTACCTGGTGAGGTCATGCACTAGAAGGCATGGTCACTGTTCTCAGGGAGTTTTCAGTCTTGGGACACTATGATTGTGCCAGGAGTTCTATGTGAACACTCCATAGCCAGGCTGACTTGACTTGAAACACAATCTCCACTGTCTTTTAACTTTGTAATTATAAACTAATTACTTTTTAATATATATATATATGAAGGGGAGTTTATATATATATGAAGGGGAGTATATATGAAAGGGAATATATATATATATATATGAAGGGGAATAAATATATATATTCATATATATATGAAGGGGAGTTTATTACTAACATGTTATTTTATATATATATAAATATATAAATATATATAAATATATAAATATATAAAAATATATAAATATATAAAAATATATATAAATATATAAATATATATAATATATAAATATATATAAATATATATAATATATAAATATATATAAATATATATAATATATAAATATATATAAATATATATATAAAATATATAAATATATAAATATATATATATAATATATATATAAATATATAAAAAAATATATATATATAAATATATATATAAATAAATATATATAAATATATGTGTATATATATATATATATCCTATTATTTCTGTCCCTCTAAGAGAACCCTAATACAATGTCAGAGCTTGCAGACTTGAAGACTATCTTTCTGAAATAAGACAGGCAGACAAGAATAGAAAAAATGAATGAAAAGTAATGAATAAAACCTCCAAGAATTATGGGATTATGTAGAAACCGAACCTACAAATGTTCGGGGTTCTTTGAAAGAGATGAGGAGAATGGAACCAAGTTGAAAAATGTACTTCAGGGTATCATCCAGGAGAACTTCCCCAACCTAGAAAGACAAGCCAACATTCAAATTCAGGAAATGCAGAGAACCCCAGTAAGATACTCTATGAGAAGATCAACCCCAAGACACATAATCATCGGATTCTCCAAGGTTGAAATGTAAACAAAAATGTTAAGGGCAGCTTGGCATGGTGGCTCACGCCTGTAATCCCAGCACTTTGGGAGGCCAAGGCAGGTGGATCACAAGGTCAGGAGTTTGAGACCAGCCTGGCCAACATAGTGAAACCCCGACTCTACTAAAAATACAAAAATTAGCCAGGCATGGTGGTGCACACCTGTATTCCCAGCTACTCAGGAGGCTGAGGCAGGAGAATTGATTGAACTTGAACCCAGGAGGCAGAGGTTTTGGTGAGCTGAGATCAGGCCACTGCACTCCAGCCTGGGCAACAGAGCGAGACTATGTCTCAAAACAAAAACAAAAACAAAAACAAAAAAAAGTTAAGGGCAACAAGAGAGACAGGCCAGATCACCTATAAAGGGAAACCCAATCAGATTAACAGTGGACCCAACCCTATAAGCCAAAAGAGATTGGGGGCTAATACTCAGCATTCTTGAAGGAAAGAATTTCCACCCCAGAATTTCATATCCAACCAAACTAAGCTTCATAAGCAAAGGAGAAATAAGATCCTATTCACACAAGCAAATACTGAGGGAAATTGTCACCACCAGGCCTGGCTTGCAAGAGCTCCTGGAAGGAAAAACTGTTAAAGGAAAAACTATTACCAGCCACTACAAAAACATACCGAAGTACAAAGACCAGTGACCCTATGAAGCAACCACAAAAACAAGTCTGCAAAAAAACCAGTTAGCATCATAAAGACAGGATCAAGTCCACACACAACAATATTAACCTTAAATGTAAATACTAACCTTAAATGTAAATGCCCCAATTAAAAGGTACAGAATAGCAAGCTGGATAAAGAGCCAAGATCTACTGGTATGCTCTCTTCAAGAGACCCATCTCACATGTGAAGACACACATAGACTCAGAATAAAGAGATGGAGGTAAATTTGCCAAGCAAATGGAAAACAGAAAAAAGCAGGGATTGCAATCCTAGCTTCTGACAAAACAAGCTTTAAACCAAAAAACATCAAAAAAGATGACGAAGAGCATCACATAATGGTAAAGGGTTCAATTCAACAAGAAGATCTAAGTATCCTAAATATGTATGCACTTAACACAGGAGCACCCAGTTTCATAAAGCCAGTTCTTAGACACCTACAAAGAGACTTAGACTCCCACAAAATAATAATGGGAGATTTTAACACACCACTGACAATATTACACAGATCATCAAGAAAGAAAATTAACAAAGATATTCAGGACTTGAAATCAGTCTGGATCAAGGGAACCTGATAGATATCTACAGAATTCTCCACTCCAAAACAGCAGAATATACTTCTTCTGAATATATTCTTCTCATCACCACATGGCACTTACTCTAAAACTTATCACATAATCTGAACTGAAACACTCCTCAGCAAATGCAAAAGAACTGAAGTTATAACATACATCCTCTCAGACCACAGCACAATCAAATTAGAACTCAAGATGAAGAAACTCACTCAAAACTACACAACAACCTGCTCCTGAATGACTCTTAGGTAAATAATGAAATTAAGGTAGAAATCAAGAAGTTCTATGAAACTAATGAGAACAAATAGAGAGCATACCAGAATTTCTGGAATACAGCTAAAGCAGTGTTAAGAGGGAGATTTATAGTACCAAATGCCCATATCAAAACACTAGAATGATCTCAAGTTAACAACCTAACATCTTGACTAAAAGAACGAGAGAACCAAGAGCAAACAAACCCCAAAGCTAGAAGAATACAAGAAATAACAAAGATCAGAGCTGAACTGAAGGAGATAGAGGCACACACAAAAAAAAATCCTTCAAAAAAATCAATGAATCTAGGAGCTGTTTTTTTCTGAAAATTTTAATAAAATAGACTGCTAGCTAGACTAATAGAAAAGAAAAGAGAGAAGGGGCAAATAAACACAATCAGGAATAATAAGGGGGATATCACCACTAACCCCACAGAAATATAAGCAACTATCAGAGAATATTGTAAACATCTCTATGCACATAAACTAGAAAATCTAGAAGAAATGAACAAATTCCTGGACACAGACACTCTTCCAAGACTGAACCAGGAAGAAATTGAATCCCTGAATAGACCAATAACGAGTTCTGAAATTGAGGCACTAATAAATAGCCTACAAACCAAAAAGAGCCCAGAACCAGATGGATTCACAGCTGAATTCTACCACAGGTACAAAGAAGGGCTGGCACCATTTCTTCTAAAACTGTTCCAAAAAATTGAAGAGTAGGGACTCCTCCCTAACTGGTTCTATGAGGCCAGGATCATCCCGATACCAAAACCTGGCCGAGATACAACAACAACAACAACAAAAACTTCAGGCCAATATCCCTGATGAACATTAATGCAAAAATCCTCAATAAAATACTGGCAAACTGAATTCAGAAGCACATCAAAAATCTTATCCACCACAAACAAGTCAGCTTCTTCCCCAGGGTGCAAGTCTGGTTCAATTTACACAAATCTAAAAATGTTATTCATCACATAAACTGAACTAAAGACAAAAACAACATGATTATTTTGACAGATACAGAAAAGGCCTTCAATAAAATTCAACATCACTTCATTTTTAAAAATTTCAATAAACTAGATATTGAAGGAACATACCTCAAAATAATAACAGCCATATATGACAAACCCACAGTCAATGTTATACTGAATGGGCAAAAGCTGGACACATTACCCCTGAAAACTGGCACAAGACAGGGATGCCCTCTCTCACCTCTCCTATTCAACATATTACTGGAAGTTCTTACCAGGGCTTTGCTCTTGTTGCGCAGGCTTGGGTGCAATGGTGTGATCTCAGCTCACTGCAGCCTCTGCCTCCCAGGTTCAAGCGATTCTCCTGCCTCAGCCTCCCAAGTAGCTGGGATTACAGGCACGTGCTATCACGCCCGGCTAATTTTGTATTCATGGTAGAGATGGGGTCTCTCCATGTTGGTCAGGCTGGTCTCGAACTCCCGACCTCAGGTGATCCGCCCGCCTTGGCCTCCCAAAGTGTTGGGATTACGGGCATAAGCCACCTCACCCTGCCAAGGACACATGTTTACCTGTGTAACAAACCTGCACATCCTGCACATGTACTCCTGAACTTAAAAATTGAAGAAAAAAAATACAAGACCCAAATGAAAATACTAGAAATTAAAAGTACAATAGCAAAAACAACTGTTTTAATGGTCTTTATTTTGTCATACACAGCCCTTAAAAAACAGATGCCTGTCTATTTTTTACCTTAATTTTCCAGTGCCTCTACCTCCAGTAAATCCTGTATTCCTGACAAACTGAATGTAATGACCTTTCCAAAATATACCAGACTATTAATAATCTTGAGCCTTTGTGGAAATGATTTTCTCTGCATGGAGTTCTTACTGCACCACCTTCAACATACATATACTTACAAGCTCTCTCTGCTTTTATTCACCAAATTCTTACTCATTATCAAAACTTAGCTTAAATATTACCATCCAGGTGAATCCTTCACTCATCAGTGAAGAGTACTCTACTTTTTGTTTCCAAATTATATTGTTTCTGATTTTGCAGTCGTATTCACTACCTGCTATTATAGCTATTCTCTTTGCATGTGTGTGCTTACTACTACTTGAAAGCATGAAATGTCTTTAATATTTAACCTTCAGCTCTTAGCAATATGCATGGTACATATTAAAAAGGCTCAATAATTGCTTGTGGCTTGAAGAAATAAATGGGATAAATCACAATTTTAATAATGCAACTTATTAACAATGCTACTGTAAAACTTTGTACCTTAATTCTGTAGCAGATGCTGGTAGTATCCAGCCCACATCTCCTTTTCTCTCACTATCTGGGTGTACTCTGGTCTGAATTTTATCTTTCAACATCTCCATTTTTGGCTTGAGCCCTTTCAATGGATGTTGAAATCTGTTTTCTGCAGAAGTGCATCACACTAAAGTTACATGATTAACACACTCCAGGAGGAACCCTTACCCAATGACTAACAGAAGTTAGTGTATAAACAGGAGTTGGTGTATCCCCCATCTTCCTTTCCTTTCAAATGGAATAACTCTCAGGCCATGTTTGACAGTGTTTTCTCAGAGTTAGCTAGCAAAATTAAGCTCCAGTTTTCCACAGCATTAGCTTGTTAGATAATGCACCTCTAGTAGGCTTTCTGATTTTTCTTATGTCACTTGTCTATTTGCCTAAAAGGTATTTAGGAAGACAGGTTGCGCCTTCTAAATAATCTCTGTTACTCAAGTCCTTATCTCACTATCTGCTCCTTGGGAAAGCCAAATTAAGGCATATTCACATGTGAATTTACTCGCTTTCTACATTTTACATTTGATCATATGTCTTTGAGAAAACTATTGTATAAATTGTATGCATTATATTACATGTCTTAGAGTATTAACTAGAGAGTCACTTTGCAAGAATGAAAAAACAAGTCTTCGCTCATCTGTGAATTTATATCATGTTTGTAATCTTCTATAGTTCTATGCAATATGTTGATTATTTTCATAGTATCAGTAGGAAAGAGAAAGGTCTACAGAAAATGTTAAAAGTACTTATTGAAAGCAAAGTACTTATTGAAATACCCACAAAGAAGTAACAAAGACATACTCCATAATTGTCAACATAATTATCAAGTCTTGAGATCCACAGGTATTTAATGATGAAAAATGATGCCATGTTTATGATACTCTATAATCATGGAAATCACTACATAGCCAGCTGCTTCCTAGGCAGCCACTTTATCATGACATGTCTTTTTCTTTAAATGTCAAGTTCTTTTATGACTTCCTTTAGTTTGCATTGTGATTTTGTGGAGAGTATTATAGGTGACGTAGCTTTCTTTCATCTTGCGGAAATTACAAGCCTAGCTTAAATTACACTCATGCAGGTGTGGAAAGGAAAAAAAGGATATTGGTAACTGGTGACATTGAGTTGTGGCAGGCTGTGTCAATAGGACTGAAATGATTCCCCTATGCTACCTTACAGGCTAAATGAGACACCTAGAGCACTTTCATTGGACTTCCCCAGTTTAACCATTAGCTCTAGTCTAATAAAATTCCAAGCACATAAAAAACTCATTTTTGAATGAGGAAGAGAGTGACAGTCAAATCTTCCTTTCAGATATAGTATGATGGAATTTTAACTTGACTCTTTGGACTACCTCTAGTTTACAACAGATGTGATTTATACTACGTAGGCTTCTCAGGATTGTAGACTAGTTGAGGTATTTCACATTGAACTATCTCATTGATTTTTCAAATCTTTAATCTTGTACTGGGGAATACATGCACTTTTTTCTTCACCACCATACAATTTTCTGGCCCTTTTCTTTTTTGACTATTCCCCCTAAACTTTAAATTGCTTTGATTTAATCCCCGCCAGACTTTCATAAAGAACTTGTCCTTTTTGAAATGCTAACTCTGGGCTCTGACTATTATTTCCCATGGTGAATTTTTATTTCTATCAAGGAAATGTTATTGAGATGGATGTGGGCTCTCTTTCTGGTGCTAATAATAGTTCTTATAGTATTATAAGTAAGTGAAAGAGTAATGCAAAATATATTAATTTCCATTAACTTGTTCTTTTCTAGGACTGTAGGGAAAGTGGGATCTCACAGGACAAATGCCATTGTGAATGAAAGTGTCCTGGGAATGGGGCATAGTACTATAATTGCAATTTGCCCTATTGCTAATGTCCTGGGCTTCATGGAGTTATATGAAATAGGAGCCAGGTGGAAGACTGCACATTTGGCTCTACAACATGGAGTACTGATGGGTTCAACTGTAAGAAGTTAAATCCATAATTTAGTAAAAAACAAATAAAACAGCAACCCAAACCCATCTTGACTCTTGAGCTTCTTCTAATTCTCTCTGTATATTTGTCTTCTTTGTGAGTTCCTGTGACTCTAAAGCTATTTACATTTCTAATTCCCAGGATTCTGTGCACTTTTTCTGCTCTTCTACTGGTGCCTTCTGTCTCTCTGTAATGTCATCCATCCTCAAGGTTTTATCTATTTCTTTATTCTAATGACTCAGATAAAGATTCCTTTCTCCTAAATTCCTGATAGAAATAGGCAGATTTATTCTAGGCACATCCACTTAGAGTATTTCATAGAAACCTCAAAGATAAACGTACACTGATAATTAATTGTCGCTGTGCTAGGCACATATTATATCTTCACAACAGTTCTCTGAGGTATCTGTTGTCCTTTTTTTAAATATGAGAGAAATAGGAGAACCCAATAAAGGAAATAAACTGCCTTAGTCACACATCTAGTAACTGGCATATCTGGTTTATATAACTCCACAAATAATGTAGTTCATACAATATTATCAGGTCAACTTCCAAAAGAAATCTCCAAACAGAGCACATCATTGTTCACTCAAGATCTATTTCTGTAGGAATGCCTTTAAACTGTTGGTGGGAGTGTAAATTAGTTCAACCATTGTGGAAGACAGTGTGGCGATTCCTCAAGGATCTAGAACTAGAATTACTGTTTGACCCAGCAATCCCATTACTGGGTATATACCCAAAGGATTATAAATCATGCTACTATAAAGACACAGGCACACGTATGTTTATTGCGGCACTATTCACAATAGCAAAGACTTGGAACCAACCCAAATGTCCATTAATGATAGACTGGATTAAGAAAACGTGGCATTTATACACCATGGAATACTATGCAGCCATAAGAAAGGATGAGTTCATGTCCTTTGCAGGGAAATGGATGAAGCTGGAAACCATCATTCTCAGCAAACTATCTCAAGGACAGAAAACCAAACACTACATGTTCTCACTCATAGGTGGGTATTGAACAATGAGATCACTTGGACACAGAGTGGGGAACATCACACACTGGGGCCTGTTAGGGGGTGGGGAAGTGGGGGAGGGATAGCATTAGGAGAAATACCTAATGTAAATGATGAGTTGATGGGTGCAGCAAACCAACATGGCACACGTATACCTATGTAACAAACCTGCACGTTGTGCACATGTACCCTAGAACTTAAAGTATAATAATAATAAAAAGATCTCTTTCTGATTGTTCATACTTTATCTGCTACTGGAGTTACTATCCTTCTAGATTCAAAATTCTAAAAACCTAAAAGTCTTTTTAGATTGTCCTCTCTCCCTCATTTCTTTATATTCAATCAAACAACATGTTTATGGAGTATAATCTGCTTATGGAGTATATAGTCTTCTAAAGCTTCCTCTTCTCTCCATCATCACTTCTCTAAGTCAGGCTCTCATTATCTTTAACACAACCTTGTGACCTTTCTTGACTCCTCATGTCTCTCTCCAAACAGCCATCGGAATGATCTATATAAAGTGCAGATCAGAACATGTACTTCCCTTTTAAAAACATTTTAGAGCCGGGCGCGGTGGCTCACGCTTGTAATCCCAGCACTTTGGGAGGCCGAGGCGGGCAGATCACGAGGTCAGGAGATCAAGACCACGGTGAAACCCCGTCTCTACTAAAAAATACAAAAAAAAATTTAGCCGGGCGTGGTGGTGGGCGCCTGTAGTCCCAGCTACTCAGAGAGGCTGAGGCAGGAGAATGGCGTGAACCCGGGAGGCGGAGCTTGCAGCGAGCCAAGATTGTGCCACTGCACTCCAGCCTGGGCGACAGAGCGAGACTCCGTCTCAAAAAAAAAAAAAAAAAAATTTTAGAAGATCTCCCATTACCTGTAAAACGAAATCCATACTTCATAATATGGCATCTTATATTCATCATGACATAGCCTTTTCCTATCTTTTTTTTTTTTTTTAACCTCTGTTGCTGGTCTCACAACATTTATTTGCATAATACTTAGTCCCTTGCAGTACTGACTACATACTAAATAGCATACATTTCCACACATTTACTCCTCCTTTCTTTTTCTTTTTTATTTTACTTTAAGTTCTGAGATACATGTGCTGAACGTGCAGGTTTGTTAATGGGTATACATGTGCCATAGTGGTTTGCTGCACCTATCAACTCATCATCTGGGTTTTAAGCCCCACATGCATTAGGTATTTGTCCTAACATTCTTCCTCCCCATGCCCCCCACCCCCTGACAGGCCCCAGTGTGTGATGTTCCCCCTCCCTGTGTCCATGTGTTCTCATTGTTCAACTCCCTTTTATTAGCAAGAAGACGTGGTATTTGGTTTTCTGTTCTTATGTTAATTTGCTGAGAATGATGGTTTCCCAGCTTCATCCATGTTCCTGCAAAGGACATAAACTCATTTTTTATGGCTGCATAGTATTGCCTCTTTTCATTCAATAAATATTTACTATGCATCTACAATATGCCAGGCATATCTCAGTACTGAAATATACTATTGATTATAACTGACTAAGATCCCTGCCTTCATGGACCTTATTGGGTAGTAGTGGGAAGTAGACAATAAACAATACATAAGTTAATTATCTAATATGTAAGAATGTGGTAAGTGCTGTGGGGAAATAATACATAAAGAAAGGGGTATTTAGAGTCCTGGGGCACTTTGCAGTATTAAATAGGATGTTTAGAGCAAGCTTCATACAGAAGGCATCATTTGAAAAAAAAAAAAAACTTTAAGGATGTGATATAGTTAGCCATATGGTTATCTAGAAGAGCATCCCAGGCAGAGGCTCCAGCTAGTATATCTGTAATAAGGTAGGAATGTGTCTTGTGTGTTGGTGAAACAGCAATGATACAAAGAACTCCATGAGACTGAATAATCAGTGAGCAAAGGCACAATGGTAATGGTGAGGGCAAAGAAGTAACAGGAAGTTAGCTTATACAAGGACTTATAAGTGCAGGGACTGGCTTTAATTTAAAGGATAATGAAAATCCAAAGGAGGTATTGAACAAAGGGGTAGTTTGCCTGTTATTTTTAGATGATCACTTCCTGTATGAGTAAATTAAGGCTGTTGGGAATGAGGGTGGTATCAGAGAGACCAGTCAGGTTGCTACTGCTAAACTTCAGGACAGAGAGATGTTGGTATTTGGACCAAGGTAATAGCAGTGGAGATAGTGAACATAGGTGGAATTCTGAATGATTTAAAAAGTTGAGCCCCCAAATTTTCTGACAGATTAAAGGTCAGGGTTGATCACAATAGGATTATTGCAATTCTTTGCTTATCTTTAGGCATGTCAAGAACCATGGTGCTTGTTGTTGAACAAATCCAAATGATATGTAGTAATTGTTGATTAATATACTTTTCTAAAGTCTCAGGTAGAATGGAGTAACTTGTACCAACTTGACAACAACATTTATAAAATATATAAATTGATTATTTGCACCTGATTTCTTTTATGTTCCCTTGACTTTGTACTATTGAGCCTGGTCATGCAGCCCAATTTTGGCCGTGTGACTAGAGAGCTATGAAATGTTTCTTTTCAGACAAGATGTGGCTCATCTGGGACCAAGGTATCTCACAGGTATCTTAATGTTTTACAATCTGAAGACAAAGCATGTCCTGTGTGATTAACAACATCCCCCAGGAGCTGCGCCTGGAATTCTTAGATCTCTCTGATATTTGCCTGTGTTTTCTTTCTTTCTTTCTTTGATAGGCTTTCCAGTTATATAGCCCTGCAGAGTTGCTGCATAGAATACAAGGGAAAGAGAGGAGTTAAGACCTACTATAGAGTTTTGATCTGAGCAATTGGAAAATAGAGTTGCCATAAACCTAGCAGAGAAGAGCTCGGGTAAAGAAAATTTGAGAGTAAACAGACAAAACCAAGAGCTCAGTTTTGGACATGTGAAATTTGAGACATTTATTAAATATCTAAGTACATACGCTGGGTAGGCAGTGGAATAGACACATCTAGAGTTTGCAACAAGGGTCTGGACTGGAAATACGCACTTGTCAGGACACAGATGGTATTGAAAGCCATGTTATTTGTAGATTTCTTTCTCACGTAAATTTCTTTTTTCTTATATTCATCTGGCAACCCTTATATATTCTTAAAGATCCAGTTCAGGAAAAAAAAAAACTTCCTGGAAACTGTCCCTGAACTTCCTAGGTTGTACTAGGTGCCCTTCTTTTGTGCTCCTATACTGTACATAAATGTTGAATTTAGCACTAGGAGAAATTACTTATCTACATATCTTCTCCCCCATTAGATAAAATGTCTTTTTTTTTCAGGACAGGACTCTGCATTATTCTTCCGAGTATTTCCAGTACTTAAAACAGTGTTTTGAACTGGAAACTATACCTCATAACGCTTCTATAGAGTAAACCTCAATGTTTCTTTGTAGACTTCAGACTTGTCAAGACTGTGAGCAGGGAGATAATCCTTTACAAAAGGATAGATAGTAGTACTGTCGCCACAGATGCTTAGCTGAAGCTTGTGAACCCATTTATGTAGGGCCCACCCAGAAGAGAAACAACAATCCATACTTATGCTCTGAAGACTTAGATATTGAGAGTTGATCACTAGCCCAAATCAACTTGTCATCTGGTTTGTCTGGTTAGAAAGCCACACAAGACCAGTGTGATCTAATCACATCTGTGCTAGATCCTTCTGGTGGACATGGGGTGTCCTAGAAACTTAGTCAACCTTCTGAAGCATGGAAAAAGGATGCAGATCTTGGAGACGTTGTCCAAATCAAGTAGTTTATTGACCTAGAACTGGTTAAATAAGGAGATTTTTCAATGAGACTTTGGAGTATTCTGCAACTAGACCCGGGTATTCAGAATCCTGAACCACCTGATAAGGAAAAGTTGATTGAAAACTTCTCTCTGAAATGTTCCTCTTTCTCTCCCTAAGGTTATATTTATGCATTGTCATATTTACTCCACAAAGGAAAACACATAAAAAATTACCATTGTGGCTTGTTCTAGGCTAGGTTTCTACCTATCACTTACATGAAAATCAAGGACCAAAAAAACCCGTCTTACTTTGAAAGTGTTTTGTTTTGTTTTCCTGTATGTATTTTCCCACATGAACATTTTTAAAATAATAGTTTGCAGACAACTTCTTAATTTTATTTTTGGTCTTGGCTTGCTGTAAAAATGCCTTACATTTTATTTATTTTTAAAATTTTATTTTTATAGATTCAGGGGTACATGTACGTGTTTATTGCATAGATATATTGCACAATGGTGAGGATACTAACTGTTTTGTTCCCTGGTGTTAACTGAAAACCATTATCTAGATCTACAATTTCATTAAGTATGTGTAGAATGGCAGTGTTTTTCTCCTACCATTCTTTCCCCATTTATTAGGTAAAATGATCTATGAAAAGAAACTTTCCCTCAGAATTTATCTTAAGATACTAGTAATACAGGAAAAGCATAATACATTTTTATTTCTGTTTATTTAACATTTTGACAGTCATGAGTTAGTTGCCCAGCATCTTCTGAAACTGGTGAACAAATGTTGTTTTTCTCCTTTGAGTATAGGGACTCATAGATATCAAAATCTTTAATGTTTTTAATTTCATTGTAATTATTATTTGTAATAATGTTCAAATTGTCTCATTTTGTCAGTGGCAGCTTTTCAAGTTGGTCCCTGATTTATTTTACCACAATTACATATTTTAAAAGCTTTTTTGCTTCCTGTTTTGATAATATAGTCTATGTTTATCTCTATTACTTTATTCAGACCCAGAATCAGTTTCTTCTCCAAGAAGTCTTATTTCCACTTATAGGGAATGGTGTGTAGAGGCTAAGCTCTGGGCTGCATAATTACATGATTGACATGGTTTGGCTCTCATGTAATCATGGTTTGGCTCTCATGGCCCATAATTCCCAGGTATCGAGGGAGGAACCTGGTGAGATGTGATTGGATCATGGAGGTGGTTCATCTATGCTGTTCTTGTGATAGTGAGTGAGTTCTCATGAGATCTGATGGTTTTATAAGTGTTTGACAGTTTCTCTTTCACATGCTTCTTCTTGCCTGCTGCCGTGTAATATGTGCCTGCTTCCCCCTTTGCCATGAGTGTAGGTTTCCCGAGGCCTCTCCAGCCATGCAGAATGTGAGTTAATTAAATTTCTTTCCTTTATAAATTACCCAGCCTTGGTTATTTATGTATAACAGTGTTAAAATGAACTAATACAATGATGATATTGTTCTTTTTTTAGGTATTGGTTTCACAGAGCTAAAAATAAGCTTATTTTTAAGAATTAAGACCAATATGTTAAATTCAGTTTCATAATTATAGAATTTTTACTTAATTTCTTTAATTTTATATTTGTATCTCTATTCTTTAACACTAAAACTCTTGGATCTTAGTTCTATTTGCTTTATCCTATCATATATGTCTGTTAGTAAGTATATATGTCTGTTTGTAAAGTACATAATTAATAAAATATGATTACCATGGTGGGATAACAGGACTAATTTTATTCTTCCTTCTTAAACAACTAAAACCCAGACAACATATATGAAATAATTTTTTAAAACCAGATAAAATATATGATTAACAGGTAGTTCAGGACAGTGATCCTTCGTTAGACTAGTGATCTCTCTAGTTTATCATTTGAACTGCAGGGCAAGGAATGGGAGCCCAAAGACCCTGGCAGTACTGCTGAGTAGAGATGCCTCCAGCTTTGTTCTTTTGGCTTAGGACTGACTTGGCAATGCGGGTTCTTTTTTGGTTCCATATTAACTTTAAAGTAGTTTTTTCCAATTCTGTGAAGAAAGTCATTGGTAGCTTGATGGGGATGGCATTGAATCTATAAATTACCTTGGGCAGTATTGCCGTTTTCATGATATTCATTCTTCCTCTCCATGAGCATGGAATGTTCTTCCATTTGTTTGTATCCTCTCTTATTTCATTGAGCAGTGGTTTGTAGTTCTCCTTGAAGAGGTCCATCACAACCCTTGTAAGTTAGATTCCTAGGTATTTTATTCTCTTTGAAGCAATTGTGAATGGGAGTTCACTCACGATTTGGCTGTTTGTCTATTATTGGTGTATAAGAATGCTTGTGATTTTTGCACATTGATTTTGTATCCTGAGACTTTGCTGCTGGCAGAGACACAACAAAAAAGAGAATTTTAGACCAATATCCCTGGTGAACATCGATGCAAAAATCCTCAATAAAATACTGGCAAACCAATTCCAGCAGCACCTCAAAAAGCTTATCCACCATGATCAAGTGGGCTTCATCCCTGGGATGCAAGGCTGGTTCAACATGCAAATCAATAAATGTAATCCAGCATATAAACAGAACCAAAGACAAAAACCACATGATTATCTCAATAGATGCAGAAAAGGCCTTTGACAAAATTCAACAGCCCTTCATGCTAAAAACTCTCAATAAATTAGGTATTGATGGGACATATCTCAAAGTAATGAGAGCTATTTATGACAAACCCGCAGCCAATATCATACTGAATGGGCAAAAACTGGAAGCATTCCCTTTGAAAACTGGCACAAGACAGGGATGCCCTCTCTCACTACTCCTATTCAACATAGTGCTGAAAGTTCTGGCCAGGGCAATCAGGCAGGAGAAAGAAATAAAGGGTACTCAATTAGGAAAAGAGGAAGTCAAATTGTCCCTGTTTGCAGATGATATGATTGTATATCTGGAAAACCCCACGTCTCAGTCCAAAATCTCCTTAAGCTGATAAGCAACTTCAGCAAAGTCTCAGGATACAAAATCAATATTGCTGAGTAGAGAAAGCAGCATTCAGAATTTATTATGTAAAGATAACTACAATTCATGGGATGGAATACCAGAAAAGAGGGAGATTTATAGACAGAGAAAGTTCAAGATCTGAAGAAGATCCTTCTCAAGTTTTTAGCTGAGTATTGATCAGCATGTGTGTTTAAGGAAGGAATCTGCCAAAAACAAAGGAGAGAATCACTGGTAAAGAGAAAGCGAAATTTTCTTGATTTCACTCCAGGCTGTTTTCATGATCCTGAGTGCAAAGAACTTCTGACATGAGGCATCAAGTAGAATCTTCAGCAGATATTGCTTTAGGAGAGGGGTAATATTAGTTCTACAAGGAAGGTTGTTTTGAATCTGATAAAATAGTTTAAAAGAAAGCTTTAAGAGGATTAAACATTTTCCCAAGTAACCTAAGTACATTGGAAGAATAATCCAAAAAAGAAAATAAAAACTGAAGAAATAATAGAACTTAAAGTATAATAAAAATATATATAAATAAATAAATAGAAATTAAAAAAATAAATAATTTGAGACCAAATAATTTGAAATTTACAATGTCTGGAATCCAGTAAGAGATTACCAGAGATACAAAGAAGCAGAAATGCATGATTTAAAACAAGGAGAAAAATATATCAATAGACATAGATCCATAAATAACACAAATGATAGATTTAATAGAAAATGATATTAAAACAGCTATTATAAGAAAAGCAAGACCATGATAAAAAAAGGAGTTGAAAATTATAAAAAATATCCATCCCAGTGGAACTTCTAAGATAAAACCTAAAATATCTGACAGTAAAATTACTCTGCATAGGTTAACAGTAGATTAGACACTGCATAAGAAAAGATTAGTAAGTGAAAGTCATAGCAATAGAAACTATCCAAAATGAAATATGGAGAAAAAAGACTAGACAAAAGAACAGAGCCTCAGTGAACTTTGGAACAATAACATGTGGACTAACATATGTGTAGTTGGTGTCTCAGAAAAAGAAAGAATTGGGGAGGGGTAATTTTTAAAGATACATACTCCCAAATTCCCATGATTAAGTTACGTTTTAAGCAGTTCTCATCAATGTGATATTTGCTCTCATCCCAAGACCATGTTTGCTTTACTCTTGACTTTTAACAATTTATTTTAAATTGTGTGTATTTCCATATTAAAATTTTCTATAAAATTTTTATAATTCCAATGTTAAATCTGTGAAGCAAGATATATTCAGATAAAACTATTCCCTACCCTTTTTCCATCCACCTAGTTTCTTCCATGACTAAATATAAACCTTTAACCATGTTATAATATATGGCTTCAATTGTTATTTAATAAAAACAAATATGTGTGTAGGGGTATGTGTGTGTGTAGGGGTGTGTGTGTGTAAGGATGTATGTTTATGTGTGTAAGGGGTCTGTGTGTGTATGTCTGTAGGGGCGTGAGTGTATATATATGTGTGTAGGGGTATGTGTGTATGTGCATAGGGGGTCTGTGTGTGGGTATATGTATGTAGGGGTGTGTGTGTGTGCATGTGTGTGTGTATATATGTGTGTATGGGTGTGACTATGTGTGTAGGGGTATGTGTGTATGTGTGTAGGGGGTGTGTGTGTATGTATGTAGGTGTGTGTGTGTGCATGTGTGTGCATATATATGTGTGTAGGGGTGTGTGTATGTGTGTAGGGGTGTGTGTGTGTGTGTGTGTGCATATATGTGCCCGTACTCTGGTTTTCCCAGAATGAGAGGAAACTGCAACAAGTCAGAAGGGCCCACACACCCTGAATCTGGCTGGCTCAAGTTATTCCTTTCATATATTACTAAAATTTTGCCTTTCTAGTCATCATTTCTTATCTGAAGCAAAGCTCTTTCCAAATTACTTTCCAGACCTTTTCTACTAGACTTTTTCTCTAATTATTTTTATTTATTTATTTATATTTTTGAGACGGAGTCTTGCTCTGTCGCCCAGGCTGGAGTGCAGTGGCGGGATCTCAGCTCACTGAAACCTCTGCCTCCTGGGTTCAAGTAATTCTCCTGCCTCAGCATCCAGAGTAGCTGGGGCTACAGGCATGCATCACCACACCAAGCTAATTTTTTGTATTTTTAGTAGAGACAAGGTTTCACCATGTTAGCCAGGATGGTCTTGATCTCCTGACCTCGTGATCCGCCTGCCTCGGCCTCCCAAAGTGCTGGGATTACAGGCATGAGCCACTGCACCCGGCCCCTTTCCTGTGATTATTATTAACTTCACCTAAATGTGGTTTTTCTCAGTGTCACAACAATAGCCCTGTAACCAGAATGTGGGACTCTTGTTACCAAGGCAACCCTTGCTTTGATTCTGATTTTCTGATCTGCTGGGTCTGAGATGTTCTTGGCTTCCTTCACTCCTGAGGTTAAGACCATGATAAACATTTCACTGTTCTGTGGATATTCCATTTTCGTTCTCACTCTCTCTAAGGTTTGACTAATCTAGAGTAGTTTCTTTGGAATTCGGCTGTGTTCATTACGTTTACTTTTACTATCTGAAATTAATGTCCCCCTCCTGAGCAATTCAGTCCTTTGTTTATTCTTCTAGTCAATAAAGCCTATTCAAAAATTAAAAGGAAGACTATATAAATTTTTAAAGTAATATTTTAGTTAAAATAGAAGAAAAGCAAGTGATATGGAGCCTATCATTTCACCTCCATAAACTGACTTACACTTGTGATCAAAGGCTGAAAGATAACATTAAAATTGTTTTTTTATATGTTTGATATGGGATTTTGTATAAATTTTAAAAATGTACATTAGTATTATGTATTGTTATTGTTTCAATTTTGAAAAACGTTTAAATGGATAAGTAAAATAATGTCTTTTTATGTGACATAAATTTGCTTTTAAAATTTTTAAATCCATAATTTATTTAAAATAATTAAAATTATTTGAAATTAGTAGATTGTATTTGAATACATCAATTTGACTATATGCTATTTAAAAGGCAATAAGAAATAGACAACTTCATTGTTCTGGAGTCTGAAAATCCACACACTTGATTTCTAAAACAGAGCAGCAATGTAAACACATTTGAAGAACTTTTAAGTTGAAGATAACTATAGACACAATGATTTAACACTCTTTCTTCATGTTTCCTCTTTAAACTCCCAAATGGAAAGTTCCTACTTGTCTGCTTTCTCACTGGAGTGCTGGGAAAGGAACATCTGCCATTCCTTTTATGACTCAATCTCTTTTTCCTTTCTCTTCCATGGAGAGAAATGTCTTATCTGTATGGTTGGAATTATACTCGTCTGACATTTTTAAAATGTTGCCTTCTCAAATAAATTTGTTAAAATTTATGTCCTACTTAGTGTTATATGTGAAGCCTATTTTTCAGACTGTTTTTTTCTTCTCTTTTGGCAAAGCTTTCTAACGTTTGTTGAAAAACAAACAGCATGTTATATTGGAGAATAGAAACCAAAGAAAATAGGCATTTAGTGTGACAATTTATATTAATGGGAATTAGTTGAATTTAATGTCTGTTGCAGCTATCAGTACCAGAGGCTGAAAATTCTTTTAGTGTTCTCATTTTGTTCCCCCCTCTTGGCTTTGGTGTTTTCTTCCTCTGGTGCCGCTACTCAGAGATATTTGTACTTTACAGATCTTTCAGTTTTTGCAGTCATAGTTCACTGCTATTACACTGGAGCTCCCTTGGCACAGTGGTGGGTGTAGGGGGTGCATTCTGTGATCTCCCAATTAAATCTTTTAGTTGGCCTACGTATTGGGGCTGTGGCTTCACAAGTGTTTCCAACCCTCCTCCACATGTATTACATTCTTCCTGTTGCCCACTCCCTTCTCTGGCTCCAGTGTTCCCAATCTATTTCCCTGAAGTTCTGTCCCCTGTTGATGACTTTTTCCCCCTCTTAAGGGAAGGCTAGAGGGAGCTGGAGTGTGAAAGAATTACACTCACACTGCTGTATAAGGTTTCTAAATTGTGCTCTGGCAAAGTGTTCCTTTGTTAAGACTCTAGAAATGAGCCACCAACAGTCTTTAAAAAATCACCGATTTTCTGTTTGTCCAGCTGTTTCTTGTTGTAAGGATGAGAGCAAGGATTTCCAACATCTTTCCAAAGATGTAAGAAACTTGAAGCCCCTACATACTGTTTTCAACCTAAAGCATTGACTTAAATTTACTTAATATAAAAACTAAAATTTTCATTAAGAAATTCATTAGCTTTATTAAGATAAGAAAAATATTCTGAAAAATGTTTTAATGAAAGAGTGATAAACTCACATTTCTGTATTCATGTCATATAATTGACTACTTATTTGAGAACATGAGGAAATTGATTATTGATATTTTCTTTCACTTCACCAACTAGTCCCCTATATTTTTTGTTGTTTCTGATGTGCTTTTTATTTAGACAGTGGTTTTATTCACCCATTTTTTTCTATTCTGTTCCTGACTTTTGCTATTGCGCTATCAATCTTCTTCATTAACTTGTAAGTTCTTCTTTGAGCCTCTTTCTGGGCATATCATATTGTTGCCAACTTCTTTGATTCTGTGACAATGTAATTGCATTCTTCTATGGTATCCTTAGGCCATTCTTCTTATGATGTATGTAGTTCTTGTGCTTTTTTGCATCCATTTCTTCTTTTGGGGGAAAATTGTTAATTTCTAAGTGTAGCTTTTCTCTTAGTTTTTTTCAGATTATTACTCATCTTTGAAAGGTGCAAGGTATTTGTTGAAGAAAAGCAGGGGACCAAAGGGAATATGATAGATCACCAGTATTCAGAAGTGTTGACTTCTATTCGATGCCTGTTAACCAAATCTATCATATCCTTTGCTAAGGAGAAAGTCTCTCCTAAATTTATGGCATTCAAGTGTCCATATCGTTTATGGCTAAATGCTTTAATTTGAAGTTTCTCTTCTTCATGTTCACTGCCTGTCCGGCTTTCTTTTATGACATTTACTCCTGGCAACCCCCTTTGGCTAAGGGGCTGGATTATAGAAAAGTGAATAACTTGACAACACACTTTGATTTTGCTACTCTACTTCTTTTGCTATTCTGAGTTGTCACACTGAGTCATTAGAGGGAAAACTCCCACTTCTGCCTTTGCCCACCCACACCTCAATGTTTTTCATTCTAGCCAAATAATCAATGGAGATATTCTTTCCTAAATGCCAATATTAAGTTTTGACAAGACTGCTTCCAGCATAGAGTGGGAGAAGGCCCTTGTTCACCATGCAGTTTTCTCCTTTGTTTGAACAACCTTTCCTAGCACCTGGCAGAATGGCATTCATCGATTTTTATTAGAGTTATGGCCTTTTTACATTTTTTCCCTGTTGCTCTTTTGATAAGTTTGAGGAAAGAGAATATAATAGCAAGATAAAAATGTCATTTTCTGATCTCTGAAAAAAAATTAATTTGCCAGTTAAAATAGATGATACTGCCTGGGAAAACAACAAAAACACAATGACTACCATTCCTATCTTTTCTTCATTATACTTAGGAATTTTCTGAATATCTATCAGTAGACTTTTGGCTCTGAGATGGGCTATGAAATGTTTTGGATAAATTTTGAGCTTAAGGAAATGTGTTCATGTCATACTAAGAAATAGTAGCAAGAGTCTTTTGCTGGTAGGACTTTCATCTCTAGAACTTATTCTGTGCAAACTTCTAGAAATTGTAGGATATTAGGTCTTAGAACACAGGATCAGACCTATCTATTGCCTGAGCAACTTCAAGGGCCTGCAAGCTTGAATATGAATAAGCTCCCAGAGACTGACAGGATTTCTTATTCCTTCTGCAATATCTTGAGAGCTAGTGGAAGTTTTTTGGTATTACAACATCTATTTGTATTTATATATATCCTCCCAAAAGGTTACATGTTAGCGTAAACTCTAGAAAAGACTAAAGAAGTTTCACTCTGAGATAAATATATAGAGAATATGTTTGGGCCTAGAATATAAGAAGATATATTTTTATTATTAATTTCCATAATTTTATTTAAAATTTTAAACATTTACTGAAAGAAGCAATCAGCTTTGTTTTTTTGTTTGTTTGTTTCAGGGTATAAGTGTAAAATAGTGTTATTGTTACAGGTGCAAATAGCATCATTCCTTTTAAGAACTTCCTTTAGGGACAAAGGTTTATTCCAATCCTTTTGAGACTAAGTGTGTATATTACATTTAGGTTTTCTGAACACTTTTCAATACACATATATAAATGCAATGAATATTAATAATTCTTCTATATCTACATTGAGAAAAAACAGCCATTTAAAAAATGTAATTAAAATTTTACAATATGTTTACTGCCTTTTGTTATTGCCTTGCTTATCTGAAAAGTGCCTAAGGCCATTTTTTAATATAACTGAATACTCTGTCATAACAATTTCCTATAAAATTTTAAGTCACAAAGTCAGACTACTAAAATAATTAATTAAAATACTGAAAATAAATTTGGATTCCACTGACGAGGAAACTCTGGAACACCAGCTTTCTAAATTACAAAAAAGAATTTTGGGAAGATTTCTATGTTGTTAAAACTCTGAAGAGTATCATATGGAATACTTTTAATATATTATATGATAAATAATATATGTGCTATATCATAAGTGAAATATTCATATTGAAACTTGAATGCATTACTTCTCTTTTGGTTATCCATACATTGGACTCAACTACAAAAACAGAAAAAAAGCCTTATTTTCTTTTTTTAAGAAATTTAAAAGTCATAAAAATTGTATTATTTAACAAAGTAAAATGCCTTTGGGACAACGTAGATAATAGGCTATTTCCTTTAAGCATAGTTTTTTCAAAAATCATCAATACATGAGTTTCCAGTTGTGTATACATTTTGTTAAGCATTGGCATTAAGAAGTCAGGGTATTTTGTCACAGTATTGACAGACATTATGAAACTTTGTCAAACTGAAATAATTAAACCGCCACATGCAACAACTTTGTTAACCAGGCAATTAAACAGTCTACAGCACATTTCTTTGTGAAAATGAGGAGAAAAAAGGAGACTAGCATTCTGTGTTTCTTTAAAAATTAAATAGAAAACGAGCTATTAAAAATCATTTTTGCTATGTATTAACAATTTTAAAGAACATCAATTATATAGGAAAAGACCAAGAAATGTGTTTACATAGAGCCACACATAACAATGGTACCCAGGTAAAGTCATCTATAATTACCGGCAGCAAAGTCAAAGAATTTGTTGTCAAATACTTTAGGAAATTATGCAACTATCCTAAGGATAATACAGGGCTCTTATAAACTGTAGTAGTCAAGCATTCTTCCAGTGTGTATAAACGATCTCAGGTTTATGGTGCTCCACGAACCTGGGGTATAATATGACAGTCAAGCTGTGACGACTTCAGCACACCGTGGCCTCTCACAACTGTAACACTAGGTGTGGGTTTTATTTTACTTCTGCCACAAATTCATTAACCTCAAACTGTTATATACGTTTCTTTAAGATGTCTTCCCTTCCTTTCCCTTCCCTTTTTTTCTTCTTCTTGTCTTTTTTCCAGGAAGATGACATAGCAGCTTTTGCATGGTAACTAATTCCCAGTCCTCAAAAAATCATGATTTGAAATTGCAGGAATCATTATTTTGATTCCCACACTATCCTAAAGGTGTACTCACTTTTACCAGCAAGTCCTCTGAGGTGGCTGAGGTGTCTCGCTGTTTCTTCTGGTCTCTGTTTCTGGCAGTTTTCTGTTTGTTCATTTTGCTTTCTGTACAGGACTCATCAAGGAGGGACATCCCATCTCTTTGGGAGAACATTCCTCTGTAGTAGATCAGATGTCTTCTTTCCTGAGGCAGTCATCTAGTCTGACTTTTCTGGATATTATGTCTGGTTAAATTTTTCAGTTCTCACCTTCTGAAGATTGCTGCCTGTAAATTGAGAATACGGCTTTCTGGAATTCATTTAGTCTTGCTTTTATTCCAAGTAATTTTACTTTCTCTTCCATCTAAAAATTCCAAGTACTGTACCAGATAAATTTTTATTTTTTCATTGACATATTCAGGCATATGTCAGAGACATAGACCTGGTGTCCCATAATTAGTGACAGTTGTAGGACTAGGACTTAAATCTTTTGACCCTTACCCAATATTTCAAGCTTTTGTGATGTCATATTCTAAGCTATGTTGTAGTGATTAAAGGCAGCGGATATGCCCCAAATTGTATTGCATTGCATTTAAATGTTTCAACATTGGAGACAGTTTATACTTTTTAGATAACAAAATTAATATGATAAACATTTAGAGTATAATATGTAACACATGGTTTCCAGTTATACATATTTATTTAAATTTTAGCACTAGAAGTCAAGGCATCTTGTCACATAGCATTAACAGGCATTAACACACAGTGGGTGCCTAACGACAATAGCAGTAGTTCTGTTGTGAAATGCTTTGTAGTTTACACAGTACTTTCACATACATACACATATATGTTTTTAATACAAATGATATTCCTATTATTTTTTGTTATTGAGGATACAAAATGAGCTGAAGTAATTCTTACGCCAATAAAAAACCAAGTTGCCTCAGGAAAATTTGCTTCCAGAGCTTCTGCCACTACTATGTGTGGTAGATACAAAAAAATGACTACAAGGTTTTCCAGCAAATACTAACAAGAAATTTAATAAACTTTCAAATTCTTAGAATCTGAGCTGGCCCAGTGATCTTCCTTGACCAACAGAATGTAATAAAAATTACCTTGCGCTAAGCCCCAAGAGGTGTTGTAGCTTCTGCTCTCACATTCTTAGAACCCTATTATCATGTGACCAAGCAGAAGCTAGCATGAGAGATGGAAACTGATGTATGGCCCAGTCATCCCCATCATCTGGCTGATCATAGATGACCTATGAGTTGGGTCATCTAAGTTCAGTCAGCTTTAGCCCATCTTCCAGCTGACTCCAGAGGGTTACATGAACAAGCCTGGCTAACATAGCTGAGCAAAGCCCAGAGCTGAAGAACCACTCATCAGCATTGTGAATTAAATGAATAGTTAGTGCTTTAAACCACTAAGTGTTTGGTTAGTTTATTATTTATCAAGAGATAACAGATACACCACTATAGGCTCTCTGTTCATTATGGCCATTACATATACTATTTACTGATCATGACAACAACCCTGTTGTATAAGATGAGATTACATTGCTTACCTGAGAACACATAGTTGGTAAGAGTAGAGCTGAATCCTCATCTCAGGTCTTCACAATTCACATTCCTACTAAGTCATCAAAATTACTGACATCATACAAACTTTCCATATTCATATCAGAATATAAAGAAGGATAAAATAAGACATCAACATTAGAACAGAGAAGTCTTGGGTACACGTGACTAAAATAGCTGTCATAAATATAACCATCAATTTAAAAAAAAAGCTTTATTGATTTATAATTCTCATACCATATAATTCAGGTGAATTGAACTGTACAATTCAATGAATTTTAGAATATTCAATATGCAATCATAATCTCAGTCATTTTTAGAGCATCTTAATCACCAAAAAGAGAAATCCTGTACCTTTTACCTATCTCCCTTACCCTCTATTTTCCCTAGCCCTATGAAACCACTAATCCACTTTCTATCTCTATATATTTAACATTCTGGACATTTTATATAATTTAAGTTATATAATATGTGTCTTTTGTGCCTAGATTATTTCACTTAGACTAGATTGGGTGTGTTCAAGGTAGCATGGCTGTAGACCATTATTCACCTAATGTTTTCAAAGCTCATCCCTGGGGTAGCATGTATCAATACTCATTACTTTGTGTAGCTGAATAATATTTCATAATATATATATACCATATTTTGTGAATCCAATTGTCTGTTGATGGGCCTTTTGGCAATTGTTAATTGTGCTTATATAAAGATTATTGTGCAAGTTTTTGTTTGCCCATGTGTTTTTTTAATTTAGAATACATTTTTATTTGCTTAATTTTTAAATTTAATTACATATTAATATGTAAATATGAAAAGTAGGTATATATAAAATATATCCTTGATTAATTAACATGCTATGTGTAGATATTGTATTCTACTATGTATATCATGTAGTTTCTTTTTTTATTATTATACTTTAAGTTTTAGGGTACATGTGCACAATGTGCAGGTTTGTTACATATGTATCCATGTGCCATGTTGGTATGCTGCACCCATTAACTCATCACTTAGCATTAGGTATATATCCTAATGCTGTCACTCCCCACTCCCCCCACCCCACAACAGTCCCCGGAGTGTGATGTTCCCCTTCCTGTGTCCACGTGTTCTCATTGTTCAATTCCCACCTATGAGTGAGAACATGCGGTGTTTGGTTTTTTGTCCTTGCGATAGTTTCCTGAGAATGATGTTTTCCAGTTTCATCCATGTCCCTACAAAGGACATGAACTCATCATTTTCTATGGCTGCATAGTATTCCATGGTGTATATGTGCCACATTTTCTTAATCCAGTCTATCGTTGTTGGACATTTGGGTTGGTTCCAAGTCTTTGCTATTGTGAATACTGCCTCAATAAACATACGTGTGCATGTGTCTTTATAGCAGCATGATTTATAGTCCTTTGGGTATATACCCAGTAATGGGATGGCTGGGTCAAATGGTATTTCTAGTTCTAGATCCCTGAGGAATTGCCACACTGACTTCCACAATGGTTGAACTAGTTTACAGTCCCACCAACAGTGTAAAAGTGTTCTTATCCTCTCCAGCACCTGTTGTTTCCTGACTTTTTAATGATCGCCATTCTAACTGGTGTGAGATGGTGTCTCATTGTGGTTTTGATTTGCATTTCTCTGATGGCCAGTGATGATGAGCATTTTTGCATGTGTTTTTTGGCTGCATAAATGTCTTCTTTTGAGAAGTGTCTGTTCATGTCCTTCGCCCACTTTTTGATGGGGTTGTTTGATTTTTTCTTGTACATTTGTTTGAGTTCATTGTAGATTCTGGATATTAGCCCTTTGTCAGATGAGTAGGTTGTGAAAATTTTCTCCCATTGTGTAGGTTGCCTGTTCATTCTGATGGTGGTTTCTTTTGCTGTGCAGAAGCTCTTTAGTTTAATTAGATCCCATTTGTCAATTTTGGCTTTTGTTGCCATTGCTTTTGGTGTTTTAGACATGAAGTCCTTGCCCACGCCTATGTCCTGAATGGTAATGCCTAAGTTTTCCTCTAGGGTTCTTATGGTTTTAGGTCTAACATGTAAGTCTTTAATCCATCTTGAATTAATTTTTGTATAAGGTGTAAGGAAGGGATCCAGTTTCAGCTTTCTACATATGGCTAGCCAGTTTTCCCAGCACCATTTATTAAATAGGGAATCCTTTTCCCATTGCTTGTTTTTGTCAGGTTTGTCAAAGATCAGATAGTTGCAGATATGTGGCATTATTCCTGAGGGCTCTGTTCTGTTCCATTGATCTATATCTCTGTTTTGGTACCGGTTTCATGCTGTTTTGGTTACTGTAGCCTTGTAGTATAGTTTGAAGTCAGGTAGCGTTATGCCTCCAGCTTTGTTCTTTTGGCTTAGGACTGACTTGGCGATGCGGGCTCTTTTTTGGTTCCATATGAACTTTAAAGTAGTTTTTTCCAATTCTGTGAAGAAAGTCATTGGTAGCTTGATGGGGATGGCATTGAATCTATAAATTACTTTGGGCAGTATTGCCATTTCCATGATATTCATTCTTCCTCTCCATGAGCATGGAATGTTCTCCAATTTGTTTGTATCCTCTCTTATTTCATTGAGCAATGGTTTGTAGTTCTCCTTGAAGAGGTCCTTCACGTCCCTTGTAAGTTGGATTCCTAGGTATTTTATTCTCTTTGAAGCAATTGTGAATGGGAGTTCACTCATGATTTGGCTCTCTGTTTGTCTGTGATTGGTGTACAAGAATGCTTGAGATTTTTGTACATTGATTTTGTATCCTGAGACTTTGCTGAAGTTGCTTATCAGCTTAAGGATATTTTGGGCTGAGATGATGGGGTTTTCTAGATACACAATCATGTCATCTGCAAACAGGGACAATTCGACTTCCTCTTTTCCTAATTGAATACCCTTTATTTCCTTCTCCTGCCTGATTGCCCTGGCCAGAACTTCCAGCACTATGTTGAATAGGAGTGGTGAGAGAGGGCATCCCTGTCTTGTGCCAGTTTTCAAAGGGAATGCTTCCAGTTTTTGCCCATTCAGTATGATATTGGCTGTGGGTTTGTCATAGATAGCTCTTATTATTTTGAGATATGTCCCATCAATACCTAATTTATTGAGAGTTTTTAGCATGAAGGGTTGTTGAATTTTGTCAAAGGCCTTTCCTGTATCTATTGAGATAATCATGTGGTTTTTGTCTTTGGTTCTGTTTATATACTGGATTACATTTATTGATTTGTGTATTTTGAACCAGCCTTGCATCCCAGGGATGAAGCCCACTTGATTATGGTGGATAAGCTTTTTGATGTGCTGCTGGATTCGGTCTGCCAGTATTTTATTGAGGATTTTTGCATCAATGTTCATCAAGGATATTGGTCTGAAATTCTCTTTTTTGGTTGTGTCTCTGGCAGGCTTTGGTATCAGGATGATGCTGGCCTCATAAAATGTGTTAGGGAGAATTCCCTCTTTTTCTATCAATTGGAATAGTTTCAGAAGGAATGGTACCAGTTCCTCCTCATACTTCTGGTAAAATTCGGCTGTGAATCCATCAGGTCCTGGACTCTTTTTGGTTTGTAAGCTATTGATTATTGCCACAATTTCAGAGCCTGTTATGGTCTATTCAGAGATTCAACTTCTTCCTGGTTTAGTCTTGGGAGGGTGTATTTGTTGAGGAATTTATCCATTTCTTCTATATTTTCTAGTTTAATCTCATAGAGGTGTTTGTAGTATTCTCTGATGGTAGATTATATTTCTGTGGGATTGGTGGTGATATCCCCTTTATCATTTTTTATTGCATCTATTTGATTCTTCTCTCTTTTCTTCTTTATTAGTCTTGCTAGCGGTCTATCAATTTTGTTGATCTTTTCAGAAAACCAGCTCCTGGATTCATTAATTTTTTGAAGGGTTTTTTGTGTCTCTATTTCCTTCAGTTCTGCTCTGATTTTAGTTATTTCTTGCCTTCTGCTAGCTTTTGAATGTATTTGCTCTTGCTTTTCTAGTTCTTTTAATTGTGATGTTAGGGTGTCAATTTTGGATCCTTCCTGCTTTCTCTTATGGGCATTTAGTGCTATAAATTTCCCTCTACACTCTGCTTTGAATGTGTCCCAGAGATTCTGGTATGTTGTGTCTGTGTTCTCGTTGGTTTCAAAGAACATCTTTATTTCTGCCTTCATTTCATTATGTACCCAGTAGTCATTCAGGAGCAGGTTGTTCAGTTTCCATGTAGTTGAGCGGTTTTGAGTGAGTTTTTTAATCCTGAATTCTAGTTTGATTGCACTGTGGTCTGAGAGACAGTTTGTTATAATTTCTGTTCTTTTACATTTGCTGAGGAGTGCTTTACTTCCAACTATGTGGTCAATTTTGGAATAGGTGTGGTGCTGAAAAAAAATGTATATTCTGTTGATTTGGGGTGGAGAGTTCTGTAGATGTCTATTAGATCTGCTTGGTGCAGAACTGATTTCAATTCCTGGGTATCCTTGTTAACTTTCTGTCTCATTGATCTGCCTAATATTGACAGTGGGGTGTTAAAATCTCCCATTATTATTGTGTGGGAGTCTAAGTCTCTTTGGAGGTCACTCAGGACTTGCTTTATGAATCTGGGTGCTCCTGTATTCGGTGCATATATATTTAGGATAGTTAGCTCTTCTTGTTGAATTGATCCCTTTACCATTATGTAATGGGCTTCTTTGTCTCTTTTGATCTTTGTTGGTTTAAAGTCTATTTTATCAGAGACTAGGATTGCAACCCCTGCCTTTTTTTGTTTTCCATTTGCTTGGTAGATCTTCCTCTGTCCCTTTATTTTGAGTCTATGTGTGTCTCTGCATGTGAGATGGGTTTCCTGAATACAGCACACTGATGGGTCTTGACTCCTTATCCAGTTTGCCAGTCTGTGTCTTTTAATTGGAGCATTTAGCCCATTTACATTTAAAGTTAATATTGTTATGTGTGAATTTGATCCTGTCGTTAGGATGTTAGCTGTTTGTTTTGCTCGTTAGTTGATGCAGTTTCTTCCCAGCCTCAATGGTCTTTACAATTTGGCATGTTTTTGCAGTGGCTGGTACCAGTTGTTCCTTCCCAAGTTCAGTGCTTCCTTCAGGAGGTCTTTTAGGGCAGGCCTGGTGGTGACATAATCTCTCAGCATTTGCTTGTCTGTAAAGTATTTTATTTCTCCTTCACTTATGAAACTTAGTTTGGCTGGATATGAAATTCTGGGTTGAAAATTCTTTTCTTTAAGAATGTTGAATATTGGCCCACACTCTCTTCTGGCTTGTAGACTTTCTTCTGAGAGATCAGCTGTTAGTCTGATGGGCTTCCCTTTGTGGGTAACCTGACCTTTCTCTCTGGCTGCCCTTAACGTTTTTTCCTTCATTTCAACTTTGGTGAATCTGACAATTATGTGTCTTGGAGTTGCTATTCTCAAGGAGTATCTTTGTGGCGTTCTCTGTATTTCCTGAATCTGAATGTTGGCCTGCCTTGCTAGATTGGGGAAGTTCTCCTGGATAATATCTTGCGGAGTGTTTTCCAACTTGGTTCCATTCTCCCCGTCACTTTCAGGTACACCAATCAGACGTCGGTTTGGTCTTTTCACATAGTCCCATATTTTTTGTAGGCTTCGTTAGTTTCTTTTTATTCTTTTTTCTCTAAACTTCCCTTCTCACTTCATTTCATTCATTTCATCTTCCATCACTGATACCCTTTCTTCCAGTTGATTGCATCGGCTACTGAGGCTTCTGCATTCTTCACATAGTTCTCGAAACTTGGCTTTCAGCTCCATCAGCTCCTTCAAGCACTTCTCTGCATTGTTTATTTTAGTTATACATTCGTCTAATTTTTTTTCCAAAATTTTTAACTTCTTTGCCATTGGTTTGTATTTCCTCCTGTAGCTCGGAGTAGTTTGATCGTCTGAAGCCTTCTTCTCTCAACTCGTCAAAGTCATTCTCCACCAGCTTTGTTCTGTTGCTGGTGAGGAACTGCATTCCTTTGGAGGAGGAGAGGCACTCTGCATTTTAGAGTTTCCATTTTTTCTGCTCTGTTTTCTCCCCATCTTTGTAGTTTTTCCTACTTTTGGTCTTTGATGATGGTGATGTACAGATGGGTTTTTGGTGTGGATGTCCTTTCTGTTTGTTAGTTTTCCTTCTATCAGACAGGACCCTCAGCTGCAGGTCTGTTGGAGTTAGCTAGAGGTCCACTCCAGACCCTGTTTGGCTGGGTGTCAGCAGCGGTGGCTGCAGAACAGCGGATTTTCGTGAACTGCAAATTCAGCTGTCTGATCGTTCCTCCAGAAGTTTTGTCTCAGAAGAGTACCCGGCCGAGTGAGGTGTCAGTCTGTCCCTACTGGGGGGTGCCTCCCAGTTAGGTTGCTCGGGGGTCAGGGACCCACTTGAGGAGGCAGTCTGCCCGTTCTGAGATCTCCAGCTGCATGTTGGGAGAACTACTACTCTCTTCAAAGCTGTCAGACAGGGACATTTAAGTCTGCAGAGGTTCCTGCTGAGTTTTTGTTTGTCTGTGCCCTGCCCCCAGAGGTGGAGCCTACAGAGGCAGGCAGGCCTCTTTGAGCTGTGGTGGGCTCCACCCAGTTCGAGCTTCCTGGCTGCTTTGTTTACCTAAGCAAGCCTGGGCAATGGCGAGTGCCCCTCCCCCAGCATCGCTGCCGCCTAGCAGTTTGATCTCAGACTGCTATGCTAGCAATCAGTGAGACTCCATGGGCATAGGACCCTCCAAGCCAGGTGCGGGACACAATCTCCTGGTGTGCCATTTTCCAAGCCCGTTGGAAAGGTGCAGTATTAGGGTGGGAGTGACCCGATTTTCCAGGTGCCATCTGTCACCCCTTTCTTTGACTAGGAAAGGGAACTCCGTGGCCCCTTGCGCTTCCCAAGTGAGGCGATGACTGGCCCTGCTTCGGCTCATGCACGGTGCGCTGCACCGACTGTCCTGCACCCACTGTTTGGCACTCCCTAGTGAGATGAACCCGGTACCTCAGATGGAAATGCAGAAATAACCCATCTTCTGTGTCGCTCATGCTGGGAGCTGTAGACCGGAGCTCACTCATGTGTTTTAAGTTACTCTGGTTAAACAGTATACCTAAGAATAGAATTGTGGGGTCATTGGCAATTCAGTGTTTAACTTCTGGAGGAACCACTAAAACTGTCCACTGTATTACATTCTCACAAGCAGTGTACACGGATTCCAAATTTTGCCAACACTTGTTATTATCATTTGAAAAAATTATTACTCCAGCCATCCTAGTAGGTATAAATCGGCATCTTATTGTGGTTTTGTGTTTTACTAATGAATAATGATGCTGAACATCCTGTCAGTCATGTGGTTTCTTGACCATTTGTTTATCTTTTATGAGAAATGTTTATTCAAGTTCATTTATTTTTTGATTTAGTCATGTCTTTTTGTTTTTGAGTTGCAAGAATACTTTATATATTCTGAACACTTCATCCTTATAGGATATATGATTTACAAGTGTCTTCCCATTCTGTATACTATCTTTTCACTTTTTTGATAGTATCTATTGACAGTGTCCTTTGAGGGATAAAGGATATAAAAAAATGAAACTCGGTAAAAATTTCATTTATCTATAAATATCTAAAAAATTACAAATTTTGAAATTTTTCATCTAAACATTTTTGCAAAGTTTTATCTATTTTTTCTTTATTCTATATGCTTTTGGTGTCATATATGAGACTATTGCCAAATCCAAGGTCATCTAGGTTTACTCCTATGTGTTATAGTTTTAGCTCTTACCTGTAAGTCTTTGATCCATTTTGAGTTTTATTTTTTGTTTTTGTTTTTTGTTTGTTTGTTTTTGAGATGGAGTTCCGGTCTTGTTGCCCAGGCTGGAGTCCGGTGGCACAATCTCGGCTCACTCAAATCTCTGCATCCCACGTTCAAGTAATTCTCCTGCCTCAGCCTCCCAAATGGCTGGGATTACAGGCACTTGCAACTATGCCCAGCTAATTTTTGTATTTTGGGTAGAGACGGGGTTTCACCATGTTGGCCAGGCCAGTCTCAAACTCCTGACCTCAGGTGATCCACACACCTCATCCTCCCAAAGTGCTGGGATTACAGGCATGAGCCACCATGCCCAGCCAAGTTAATTTTTATAAATGTTGTAAATAAAAGCTTGGTGCCACAGTGAAGATGAACAAAAGAAAGATTTCCTCAGCAAGGCAAATTTACTTCTGCAGAAGGGTGCTGCTCACATGTCTGACTGCTGAGAGAGCACACCAAGCTGGGTAGGGCAGGGGTTTTTATCCCTAAGGCAGCAGGTCCTGGAGCTGTGTCCTTTCCCCATAGGCTGGAGTGGAATGCACAATCTAAGCTGACCCAATTGGCTACTGTTTAAAATTGAATAGGGCTAACTAGGCGGGAAGGGAGAGGCTGTCCATTACAGTTGAAGGCATGTCCAGGCATGTTAGGGCACAGCCAAGGCAGGAAGGGTGGTTCTGGCAGGAAAGACAATTGCAGAGCAGGTAATCAAGGGAATAGATGTAAATTAAAGTTTAGGGCTGGTGGGAAGGTTATTTACTAGGGAGAGGGAGAGGTGCAAAGAATGAGGAAGTTAGGCTTGAAAACAGAGAACAAAGAACAAGGAAGCTGAGCAACCCATCTCTTTGAAGAGGAACTTACTGTACCTAACATAAATGATGTGAGTTAAAGGTTCAGCTCATTCTTTTGCATGTGGCTATCCAGTTGGCTAGTGATTAATTTTCACACTAAGTTTGCACATCAGTTTGTGCAGGTGAATTATGGGGAGTACAGAAAATTCTGTATTATTTTGTATCTGCATTTTATTGTCTATTATATTGCCTAGAATATGACAAAATATCTGATTTAGTAAATAAAATATTATGCAATGTTATAATGCATTAAAGAAGAACAATTATTGGTATATATCATACCCTATGTCATATGGAAAAATGTTGTTTCAAAATATATATGCACACACACACACAGACACACACACATATATTACACTAATAATACCTTTACTTGACTTCTTAGGTTGCATGGGTTATTTTAATAAAATAGAAAATAATAATGTTAAAGTATAGACTTTATAGCTACAAAAACTTATATTTACAGGCCAGGCACAGTGGCTCACGCCTGTAATCCCAGCACTTTGGGAGGCCGAGGTGGGCGGATCACGAGGTCAGGAGATCGAGACCATCCTGGCTAACACGATGAAACCCCGTCTCTACTAAAAAAATACAAAAAGTTAGCCAGGCGTGGTGGCGGGCGCCTGTAGTCCCAGCTACTCAGGAGGCTGAGGCAGGAGAATGGCGTGAACCCAGGAGGCGGAGCTTGCAGTGAGCCGAGATGGTGCCACTGTACTCCAGCCTGGGTGACAGAGCAAGACTCTGTCTCAAAAAAATAAAATAAAATAAAATAAAAACTTATATTTACATTTTCCAGTGATCCTCAGAACAATTTCATAGGTACCATTCTGGATAGGTATTATATCTATTTTATATATTAACAAATGAATGGGAAAAATTGCCTCAGGCCTAAACAGCAAAATGGAATAATAAAAAATGAAATAAACAAACAAATATCTCTCCTGATTATTAACCTAAATTCATGTTCCATCCATGCCATCATAATGCTTTTCATTTGAATTTGTTCTTTTAGTAATTTGTTAGTCTACCTAATATGAGTATGTTCAAAACCAACCTTTCCTACAAAGCTAGTAGAATTTTCAGGTCAAACCAAATCAAAAGCCTCAGTGTAATACAGTTGTGTCAGATATAAGTTTTTTTTTTTTTTTTCTACCTGGTATTTCTCCCTGGCAGAGAATTAAATTATTCTGGTATAATTTGCTTATCATGAAAACATGCTAGCTGCTATTTAGTATCACAAAAGTTAATATATTTTAGAAGGATCTGATGAGTATTTGTTATAGGTGATTGATTGTTGGGAAAAGCAAATGGAGATTTTTTAAATCTTCAAGAAGAAAAGATAAGTATTTCAAAGGCTTAATAAAACTTAATGCCCATTTTCCTTTTTCAATAATTACCTTAAAAGGAAGCCAAAAGAATGCAGAATGGAGAATCACCGTGAGAACATAAATTTGATTATCAAGAGAGTTATTTTCCATGTGTTAAGACATTAGAAAAATATTCACAAGTATTCAGTGGCTCAGAATGTGTATCATCGACACAAAAACTGCCCCCTACAAAAAAATTACACAAGAATGTAATTTAGCCAACTGAAGAATGAGGAAACAAAAGGAATAATGGAGGAAAGGTGATATAAAAATTATTGTAATATTCACTCAATGCTTTTAAATAGGATCAACTCTATGAAATTTTATACATATGGTTATAAAACAAGTCAAATGTCACAATAAACCTTAAAAGAACATACACATAATATAAAAATAATTTTAAAATAATAAATTCGTTTACAAATTCTGATACAACTATAGAAATTTGAAATGGAAGAGATGAGGATGAGGAAAAAAATTTGTGTTAGTTTTCTCATCTTCCTTGAGGAGAATTGGATAGATACACTCTTTCAAGTTTTGCCATTGTTATTTATAACATGTGTTCATATATTTTTTAGACCCTTTCTAGATCCTCAAATGTAACCAACAGTAGGATTTAAAACGTAAAATATATCTTTCAAATGAGTAGAAATGAAATGTGGAAAGACAAAGCTCATATAACAAAATATACAAACCAAAGGAACTTATTCCAAACAACAGAAAGGAAAAGGAAAAGTAAATAGAACCTGTAAGTATGAGGGTCAGCAAGCTACTTTCCATGGGTCAAATCTGGCCCACCACCCCTTTTTGTAAATAATGTTTTATAGGAACTACACCCATTAATTCACAAATTGTCTATGACTGTTATCATGCTATAATGGCAGAGGTGAATAATTGTGGCAGAGACTGTAAGGCCCACAAAACCTAAACATTTACAATCTGGTAATATTTTATAAAATAATTTACAGAAACGTTTTGCCAGTTACTGATCTATGGTAATAAATATATATATAGGATTATTTCATTAAAATAGCTCAAGTTAACAGGGTAAGAGAAGAAAAGGTACATGAAAACAATAATGTTATACATATTTTGAAAGGACATTCACAAAATGTGCCTAGAATATCTAGGTAATGCTAATTTCTCAAGTCCCTTCCTTTTCAAGCAGTTGCATGATGAGAGTTTCACAGAGCATGTGTTATTTTTGTTGGATTTTGAGTCATAATAATGGGTTTTCTAAGCAGAGGACAGAAAAGTCATCCTAGGCAGAGAAAATAGCAGTGAAGCCATGAAGGTGGGAAATAGATGAATATTTCAGGGGCAGCAAAAAGTGATCAAAACAAAAGAAAATGACTCTGCAGGTCTTTTCAATGATTATTCCTTCCCCTTGGTTCTTTCTAAAGATTGTGTCACTTTCTGAAATGATCTTACATGCTGATTAATATAGTCAACTCCATCCTCCAGAAGATAAGCTTAATAAGTATTTGTTGAATGAGTGAATGAATGAATGACCACATTAATTTGTCAGGTGGTCCATTAAGCATAAAAGACTGCTGGGGAGTCCCAGAGGTCAAACAGCATCACTGCCCAGTCACACTGATTTTATCACTTAGGTGTTATTGCCATACCGAATAAATTTCCTCTGAGCCATGCTTATTCTACTCTTCCTAGTCTGCAGACCATTTCGTTTAATAAAGATGATAAAAGCAAAAGAAGTAGTTGACTAGTCTGCTTCCTCTCAGATAGTTACAAGCATTATTACACCCACTTTTGACCAAAGTAATTTTTCTTCTAGCTACAAACATAGTTAAAAAGTCTTTTTCTACAGTTTTGTCTGGCTTTGTTCAAAAAGAGCCAAACCTGCCCTAGTCGCTTACTCAGCTCCTCAGATCTCTGTGGTCAATCGTTTCAGCCTTAGCCTGTGGCTGATAAGAGCAGAATTAGAGGTCCAAAGTGTCAGTGGTCTACTTAACTTTTGTCTGTTACATACCCACAAACTCTAGTTAGAAGACAGTCCTTAGTAATGCAGGTTTCTCAGCATGAAAGACCAGGTGAGAGTCGATAGACAAACTTTTGCTAATTTATCCTTAAGCTGAAAATGACAACTTTCTGCACAGGCCCTATCATTGATTGAAAAGTGATATTTTACCTTTTTTTTTTTTTTTAAAAAAAAGCAGCCATCATAAATTATTGTTACTTTGATATTTACACATATTAGCTTAAAAGCTAATATTTTCTTTTACAAACAATATAGCTATATGCTTTATATAATTGATTGGTAAGTTACATTGTGTTGTTTTTTATGACTTCTTAGGAATTAAGTAATCAGAGTAGGAATAACAGTTTATGTGTAGATGTATTCCTTTTAATGAAATGTTAAATGCATAGTTACCCTTATATAATAGAATTGTCTCTTTAATATAATTTTACTTTTATCAAGAGAGAGATTTTCCTTAGTTCTATCTGCTTTCTAATAGTACCTAACAAAATTAGTTAAAATTTTCTTATGCAATTATCAGGTGATGTTCCTCTGTCAGACAGGAACCCTTTCTCTTGCTTACCAGCCTTTCTAAAAAAAAGTGACAATTCGTGTAAAACAGCCGTACACATGGATTGTGATTAGCATTTTCAAATAAGATTGCTCCTCCTAAAAAGAAAGGAATGAAATTCCATTTCAAATTACATTACTGCCTGTATTCAAGTATGGTTGGTTACTCACCCATGCAAACCTGCAGGTTTATGCCAGATGAAACAATTCTGAATGTAGGATTTTCAAGATTTGTAGAGGTAACCCAATTGTTAGGGATGTGTTTTGCCTTGAGATTATCCAAAGCTTCAGGGGAGAAAGAAATATGATAACAGGGTTTAGTATTTTAAATCCAGAATGAAAATACCTCAAAATAAACCAAGATGCTTTGTTGAGACTTTTCGTATCCTTATACCTCTGAGAAATGAGAGAATTGTGGATACGGTGAAAAAGATGAGACAGAAATTAAAAGACAAAAAAGATTTGGGCGAATATAAATCAACACCTAAACCTTCCTATACCTACAGAAATGTATCATCTTCGAGTGTTTTTCTCTATCACTTAGGTTTCAAGCTTGTTAAATAAGCTGTTACTGAGAATCTTTACAGAGTTTTACAACAGTGCCCTAGAAGCCATTCTACACTTGTTTTCAGTAGTCCCTGGGAGGAAGAATATGCTTGCAAATGATTGAGCACTGAATTTGTTGCATATTTTGTCTAATAAAAATTAGTTTATTGAAACTTCCACATTTATTAAGTGTTCCTGCCCACTTAGTCCTGGGGCTTTGGCACATGCCCACCCTCCAAGGGACGCGGACATGGAACTGCCCGTGATCCTGCCCATGGGAAGTTTCCCATCAGCTCTGGGGTTATCTCATGAGTTAAGGGAGGTACAGACTGTCTGCACATTCCCGGACCCTACATTTATTTCTACAAAATTTCTCAAACTTTTTTTGAGGCTCATAGACCTGTTGTTACGGCCTGTTTTCTACTTTGAAATGAATCTTCTGAATGGAATTGGAATACAAAGCAAACTAGTTGCAGAGACCAACAGGCCATTCTGAGTTATGAATGATAGGCTGATATTTTGAAACTCTTGTTTCCTAAAGATGACTTTCTGCAGGAAAAGAGCTTTGAAAACAAAATCATATATGTTCCAGTGAGAGTCCAATTTTTCTCCATACGGCTTTTTGCAGAATCTATATATTAAACACCTTTTGCACATTTTTTTAACATACCACAAAATTCAATGTTCAAAACAGAACAGTTGTTTATTACTTGCCAATGGTCATCGGGATTTTATGGCTTCATGTTCTTATGTTCTTTTCTTTCCTTTTTTTTTAAATAATGTTCATTATAATTAAGCAAAGTCAGCAGAGTATAACATAGATGCCAATTTTCTAAATTAAATAGCATTTTTTTGTTAAAATATTCACAGCAGTCGGGCACAGTGGCTCACACCTGTAATCCCAGCACTTTGGGAGGCCGAGGCGGGCGGATCACAAAGTCAGGAGATTGAGACCATCATGGCTAACACGGTGAAACCCCATCTCTACTAAAAATACAAAAAGTTAGCCAGGCATGGTGGCAGGTGCCTATAGTCCCAGCTACTCGGGAGGCTGAGGCAGGAGAATGGCGTGAACCTGGGAGACGGAGTTTGCAGTGAACTGGGATTGAGGCGGAGCTTGCAGTGAGCCGAGATGGCACCACTGCACTCCAGTATCAAAAATATATATATATATATATATATGTGTGTATATATATGTATATACACATATATTCACAGCAGATCAATAATTCATTTCATTAGTAGGTTACTTTAAAGCACATCACGGAATTCTCTAGAGGATTCACTTTGTACGAACGTGTTTCAGAGGTAGAACTTCTAGGGGAAATTAAAGGTTTTTGTTTATTTGTTTTTAAATAAGACATTATTATTCCTGGATCTACCACACGATCCCATTAATTGTTAGAAATTTTCATCCTGAAATTTGATATCCTCATGATTAGTTTTATTTACTCATTTGTTTAAATATGCAGAATTAGAAAGACTTTATTCTGAACACGTGTTTGCTTAATACCACATTACAGAATAGTCTCTAAATACATGGAGAAACTGAGATAAAAGGCACTTTATAAAATCAAACTATTTTAATATACTGTTACCATATGAAAGAAAATGAGAGCTATTCCATGAAAAAAGACTCTGCAGTCATTTTCTCACATAGTTTCAGGACCCTGTTTACACCTACACAGCTTACAATGGATGATATTGTTTCTCTGTTCAGTGTGAAGTAATTATGTTGCAGTTTCATTCCTATGAGATATTTCCAGATGCCATCAAGATAAGAGAACTAAAGTCACATCACCACAGGCAGCAGACAAAGGCAAACAGTTAATCAAACCGTGACTGTGATTAGCCAGAGAAAAAGTGACAGTTTCTAGCAGTTCTGCAGCACCTGCATTTCTTCAGAATCTAGCTTTGGAGCAAGTATGGTTGGCTCAGCAAATTCCAATATCGCAATTAGGAAATAAAGTATTTCATAGAAGAAGATTAAAAGAAGCACAAAATGCAGACTGCAAGAAAAACAGTGTTTAAAAATTATATAAACTTATAATTTTTTATATAAAATGGGGGAATGTCTGTAATAAGCTCAGGAAATTATCTTTAAACTGGGAGAATGAAAAGAATTTGAAAGCCACGGTTTCAAAGGCTGACAATCTTGCAAAATGAACTGCCAGATACGAAAAGAAGAGATGTGGGGATTCCTATAAGGCATCTGAAGAATGTTAATGTGGATTAAGATTGTATTAACATAAAGAAATAACCACTCAGGCTTGAAAAATGAATATTACCCTTTCACTGTTTCTAATAATTATGTCATCTAGCAGCAGGCAGTTGCTTGTTTGCATTACACACATCCGACACTGTGATGCTTATTATCTTTATGTCCTAAAATGTGAAAACTAGAATGTACAGGTGTTCGTTGCAAGTTCTGCATAGGGGATTTTGGAGGTCACTATAGAACTCTTAAGAAATAGAAATGTTCAAGGCTTTGATGAATAATTGAAGTAATACATTATCTTTGTGCATATTCAAACAGAGCAATCTAGGAGACCAACAAATTCATAAAAATGTAAATCAAAGTCTATGATGTAGGATTCTCTACTACAAGAGCACCTACATTTTAAGAAACTTCATTCATTTATAAGTGAACATTCTGGATTTTAATATATACTCAAGTTTTAGACACTGAGTTGGCTTGACAAAGGAATTCAGCTACTCCACAACCCTGATCTGCCAGCCATAGGCAGTTTCAGGCCCTTAAAGGGTTTCAAAGTACAATAAACATTTAGCACAAAATAGCACCTATGCTGCCATCAATATCTTAGGGGTGCACAGAGCTGCTGATCTTAGGCCTAGAGTTTCGCAAGTCTAGCAATAATTTTCACAGAAATAGGGACTCGAACAGTCTAGTCCCTATCTAGACTCTAGGTAACTCCTGAGAATTGAGGTTCAACAGTTGATTCTAGAGTTATGAAGACAGGAGTGCCTCCCAAAAGACTGAAGTTCAGCTCATCTACCAGAGTATCTTGGGTTTCTCCAATCATGCTTGCTTAGAAGTTTATTATAATCAACAAATATTTGTGGGAAAAAATGTTACGAACAAAGCATATGTTTAACACTGTAAAAGATTCCAAGAATTGCATATATTGGCATGATTATTTTCAAATATTTCTTACAATTACAACTTTTCATCATTAAGTAAATACTAAAGAAAGGAAAATGTTATTTCATGTTAGTTATTACAGTGAGCAATAGTTCTAACATATATTTTATATTCACGTTAACCTTTTAACTCATTTAAATATTTAATTAAATACCTAATGGCACAGAATATTGTACCAAATTTTGTACAAGTTGAATTTAATGACCATCCTCTATGAATTGGTCATCTCAAAATACTCTGCAGTGGATCACATTATTAAGTTCCCAGGGGGCCGGGCGCGGTGGCTCATGCCTGTAATCCCAGCACTTTTGAGAGGCTGAGGTGGGCGGATCACAAGGTCAGGAGATTGAGACCATCCTGGCTAACACGGTGAAACACCATCTCTACTAAAAATACAAAAAATTAGCCGGGCGTGGTGGCGGGCGCCTGTAGTCCCAGCTACTTGGGAGGCTGAGGCAGGAGAATGGTGTTAACCTGGGGGGCGGAGCTTGCAGTGAGCCGAGATCACGCCACTGCACTTCGGCCTGGCTGACAGAGAGAGACTCTGTCTCAAAAAAAAAAAAAGTTCCCAGGGACACTGTCTATATTCTCACTTTTCATATATGTGTGGAAAATATATATGTAAATAAAATTACACTTTCTTTACCATTTATCCATTGACAGACACAGGTTGGTTTCATATCTTGGCTATTATGAAAAATGCTTTAATGAATATGGGAATGCATATATCTCTTAGAGATACTGAATTCATTTCCTTTGGATATATACCCAGCAGAGAAATTGAGGGATCCTTTGGTAGTTCAATTTTTAATTTTTTGAGGAAGTTTCAAACTTCTGTAATGGCTGTACCAATTTATATTCCCACCAACAGTGTACAACGGGTCCCCACCCTCACCAACACTTACCTCATAAGGCACTATTATGAACAATTATGTGCCAACAAATTGCAAAACCTAAAAGGAATGGACATATTCCTAGAAACATACAATCTACCAAGACTGAATTAAGAAAAATAAAAGCCTGAACAGACCAATAATGAATAAGGAGTAATAAAAAAACCTTCCAGCAAAGAATAGCTCAGGACCAGAAGCCTTCACAGCCAAACTCCATTCAAGGAAAAGCTAATACCATTCCTTCTTAAACTCTTCCAGGAAAAAGTAGTTGAAATACTTCCAAACTCATTTTATGAGGCCAGCATTACTCTTATACCAAAGCTAGACAAGGACACTACAGGAAAGGAAAACTAATGTTCAAAATCTCCCATGAAAGTAGATGCAAAAATTCTCAATAAAATACCAGCAGACTGAATTGAGCAACATTTTACAACAGTTCTTTTTCCTTCATAATCTCACCAACACTTGCTATTGCCTGTCTTTTTGATAATAGCCTTCGTAACAAGTAAGACTAAGCAGGATTGGGCAGCCAGTCAATATTACTCTGAGTTCTCAAGAAATTGAATTTTAAACCATAAATCAAAAAAGTAGACTGACATCTATTTCTGGAGAATATTATAATTTGCAAAACTCATAAAATGAAACATCTTTTCTACGACTATTGCCTTAAGTCAGAGTGATTGTTTTTTTTCTTAAATTTTCATGATGTCCTTCTAAATTTAAAATTATATTTCCACATGTAGCTTGAGGTTACTGCATTGGACAACACAGGTTGGAATGAATTACTTCCTAGATTCATTTACTTTGGAGATAAGATTTTCGCAATGGTTTGGGATATTTTTTACAGTTCAATTTATGTAGTTGCTCTTCATAGCTATGCAAATCCCTTAATTGCATATCATCCAGGATAAATTTTCTCCACTTGGTGAGAACATTCTTAATCCCTGCTAGTGAATCAGTGACACCAGAACATTGTGGTATAAAATTAGTAAATGTGTAGACAAAACTAAGATACTTCTAGACCTCACAGAAGTATCCACTTAGTGGCTTAGCACAAGAGTATGGACCTAAAGATCCTGATTAGTGTCTAAGTGCCACCATTATGTAATGTACAAATTATTTTCCTCCTGGGCCTTAGTTTTTCCATCTTTAAATGCAAAATTTCTGTCATAAAATGATTTTCTAAAAATATGAGAATAAAAGTATGAGAAAAGTGTGATAAATACTTTGAGTCATGCTTTAATAATAATCATCATCATCAATATTTACCAAAATGCTGATATTTGAATAGAAAATATTATTTCTAGTACAAAAAATAAGGTTAGGCAATCAAGTGTTGTGCATATATAGGCACATTGTAATGTCACCTGATATTAGAGATTAGTTGATTACAACTTCCCTATTGATGCATTTCTTTGCTCTGAGGTTTTGTGTTTTAATCAAAAATCATTTAACCATAGTATGTAAAATGAGAATATAAAATAGTTAAAGGAAACATTTATACTGAAGGTTTTTTTTCTTGGAATTATTTCTAGCTGAAAATGTATACCTCATATGAAAAACTTTTAGTTGCTAGAGTAATATTCATTGGAATTTAGTCATTTACTTGAAGACAAAGGGGAATAAAACTTTTCCAGTAAAAAATAGTTTAAATTATTTTAACCAGAAACTAAATACCTTAAAACAGTGACTCTTTAAAATGTAAAAACTTAGACATGATTTAGTTTTAAGTCAGTCAACTCTACAATGGGAATAGTTTTATCTTGGAAAATTTAACTCAGAAAGACTGGAAAGTATAAAACACTTGTTTGAGAATAATTTCGTATCAGGGAACCTGCCCTGATAGTCACATAGGTTCTTTTCTATTTTTCTTAAGCATCGGCCAGGTTGAGAAATAAAGTGACAGGATACAAAAGAGAGAAATTTTAAAGCTGGGCTTCCGGGGGAGACATCACATGTCGGTAGGTTCCATGATGCCCCACAAGCTGCAAAACCAGCAAGTTTTTATTAGGGATTTTCATCAGGGGAGGGAGTGTATGAATAGGATGTGGGTCACAAAGATCACATATTTCACAAGGTAATAGAATATCACAAGGCAAATGGAGGAAGGGCGAGATGATGAGACCACAGGACCGGGGCGAAATTAAAATTGCTAATGAAGTTTCGGGCACCATTGTCATCAATAACATCTTATCAGGAGACAGGGTTTTGAGAGCAACCGGTCTGACCAAAATTTATTAGGCAGGAATTTCCTCTTCCTAATAAGCCTGGGAGCACTATGGGAGACTGGGGTTTATTTCACCCCTACAGTCTCGACCGTAGAAGATGGCCACACCCAAGGAGGCCATCTATAGACCCGATCCCAGGCGTGTATTCTCTTTCCCAGGGATGTTCCTTGCTGAGAAAAAGAATTCAGCGATATTTCTCCCATTTGCTTTTGAAAGAAGAGAAATATGGCTCTGTTCCGCCCAACTCACTGGCGGTCAGAGTTTAAGGTTATCTCTCTTGTTCCCTAAACATTGCTGTTATCCTGTTCTTTTTTCAAGGTGCCCAGATTTCACATTGTTTAAACACACATGCTCTACAATTTGTGCAGTTAACGCAATTATCACAGGGTTCTGAGGCAACATTCATCCTCCTTGGTTTACAAGATGACAGGATTAAGAGATTAAAGTAAAGACAGGCATAGGAAATCACAAGGGTATTGATTGGGGAAGTGATAAGTGTCCATGAGATCTTTACAATTTATATTTAGAGATTGCACTAAAGACAGGCATAGGAAATTATAAAAGTATTAATTTGGGGAACTAATAAATGTCCATGAAATCTTCACAATCCACGTTCTTCTGCCATGGCTTCAGCCGGTCCCTCCTTTTGGGGTCCCTGACTTCTCACAACAATTTTGTACTTTAGGACACATTTTTGGCTGTCACTACTTGCAGAGGAGGCATTACTGGAATCTAGTGAATAAAGACTAGGGAGACTGCTAAACATCCTGCAAAGCATAGCTCAGTTCAGCTCCTCACAACAAATAACTATGTGGCCCAAAATGTCAGTAATACAACTGTTAAGAATCCCTGCATGAAATAAAATGGGTGTATTCTTTCATCTCCTTTTTTCACACCTGTCTATTTCTTGCTCTCACTAGACTCTCAAGGTCTCTCTCTGGCTCTCTTTTGTTTTTTCTCATTCTTTCTTTCTCCAGTGAAACCTCTTTAGTGAAGACTCATTCATATTGTTGATGGCAAAGGACAGCTCCTTGTAATTAGAAATGGGACTCAAAATCCTCAGAAATAAGAGATTAAATCAAGAAAGAGTATAGTACAAGTTGCATCAGTAAGATAAAAAAAAATTTGAATCATCAATACTACTTTTAAAGATAATTTAAATTGCCATAGTGATAAATTGAAGCATACTAGGATAAAATATTTCATGAACTTTAAGAAAGTTAGCCATAGAGGCTGTAAACAGGAGTACTAACAAGTGTCGGTGAGCATAGGGGACTGTACATTTGTCTAACACTTTTAAATGCTTCTTCATTTTTTCAATTTGTGAGAAAACTACTGGATTTCAATTGCTCACATTCCTTTGTCTTCTGTCATTTGTAACCAAAAGTATGAAAACTGTAATTTCCTTATTTATGATTTCATAAGATTATTCTCCTGACTTTAACATGTTACTTTTCATTTTGCAATGTGGTAAATGAATGAAATTCATCCAACATTTTGAAAAAAATTACACAACGTATGATAACTTTGGCCATCATATTTTATAAATTTATTTTACTCATTTAAATTCTGCTCATAATCTTTTCCTTTGGACTTAATTGTTCTCTATAGAAAATTTCTCTTAAATTTGACTTCTCATTCATTTACTGTATTAATTAATTGAAGACAAGGGTATAAGAAAATGAGAGTCTCATTATTGAATTAATTGAACGAGGAAGTTGAGATATGAAATAATGAAAGGAAAGTGAAATGTATTTCCACAATCAATTAATCATTTTATAAAATTCCCTCCTTAAATAGTCTCATTCTTCTTATTAATTATTTTATTTACTTCTGCCACATATCCTTCCATTGTTTCTTGTCTGATCCAAACACAGGAGGTTGAATTTCTCTGTTCTCTACTTCTGCAGTATTCTCACAGGCGCAGGCAGAGCTATATCTAATCTCTTATTTCCTGGGCCTTATGACCTTTCACGTAGGTTTGAGTAGGGGTCAGATTTCCACATTAGTAATAGATGGGATTTGCAAGGAATTGGCTGGCATTCAGAACCCACAGACTGAGCAGGGCATCTCAAAGTCAAACAAGGGCCAAGAAAATTTTCCAGGAAGAGCAGGTGTAAGTATACAGGTAAGTGGAAAGGACTGGAAAATGAACAGGTTAAGGCCCACGTGAAAAGAAACCAGCTGCTACTTAAAGCACAGTGTTAAATTAAATTTAGTCTAAAACTGCCTCCTTACATATTTCGAGCTAATTCTAAAGGTTTCTCTATACATAGTGAACTGCAGCCTAAATGGATGTGTAAACAGGCTGTTACTCTTAAAGCAATCACCGAGTTTCAGACAATCAAAGGTGGCCAACTGTTCAAAGTTCAAATAAGGCAAATGGCAAGCTGTAACCAATCCAGCTGTTTCTGTTTCTCACTTCCATTTTCTGTATGTCACTTTCCTTTTCCTGTCCATAAATCTTCAACCACTCAGCACTGCCAGAGTCTCTCTGAATCTATTCTGGCTTGGGAGGCTACCTTATTCATCAATCGTTCTAAGCTCAGTTAAACTCTGTCAAATTTAATTTGTCTTAAGTTTTTCTTTTAACAGCAGTGTCACGAAATATTCTGTTATTTCAAAAGAAGCCGGAAAACTTATTTTCATATAAAATTTCATTGTTTTTAAATGTTTGCAAAATTTAAAATCTCTGTAGACCAAACAAAACTGGTCTTCATGCCAAATGAGTTTTGTAAACCTCCCGTTTCTAACTATTGACCTAAGCAGACACATTTGTTTATGTTAGGCTGTGTAAATAGAGAAGTGGCTGTCAGAGTTCCATTAAAATAGTTTTAGTAGGTTCCTTCATTCTACCATAAAGACACATGCACATTTTTGTTCATCACAGCACTATGCACAATAGCAAAGTCATGAAATCAACCCTAAGGCTCATCAACAATAGACTATATAAAGAAAATGTGGTACATACATATCATGGAATACTACACAGCCATAAAAAAGAACAAGATCATGTCCTAAGCAAACTAATGCAGGAACAGAAAACCAAATACCATGTGTTCTCACTTATGAGTGGGAGCTAAACATTGATACACATATTAGGTAGTATGCTTATTACCTGGGTGATAAAATAATCTGTAAACCAACCTTGTGACATGAAATTTACCCATGTAACAAATCTGCACATGTACCTTTGAACCTAAAATAAAAGTTAAAAAAAACAATAGTAATAAAAATTTAGTAGGTTCTTGGGAGAGAGGTCTTAAATGCTCCTACCTTCTCTACTTCTAAATATACTTTAATGTTAACTGAAAACTTGTGGTTAAGAATTTTTAGGTTTTCACTGGAAAAGTTTTTCTCTTTCTAGATATCACACTCTTTTTTTTCCTCTCTTAACTGTTCTTTCTGTCACATTTAGGAAACTTTGGAACCACCAGACTTGCTAATTTTGATTATATCTGTATTTAATTCATAGAAAACTTTATAAATGTTCATTATTTAAACAGTGTTTCGTATTTCAACACGTACATTAAATATGATGGAATTAGTATGATCTTAGGGCTTTCCAGAGAAATAGAACCAACTGGATATGTGTAGGCATAAAAGAATATTTCTTATGGGAATTGGCTCATGAGATTATGGAGGCTGAGAAGTTCCATCAGATGCCATCTGTAAGCTGGAGAACCAGGAAAGCCAGTGGTGTAATTCAGTCCAAATCTGAGAACCTGAGAACCAGGGAAGCCAATAGTGTAAGTCTTGGTCCAAGGCTGAGGGCCCTGCAGGTTGTGGGTGTTTGGGGGACACACTGGTTTGAGTCCCGGACTTGAACCAGGAGCTTCAGTGTCCACAGGCAGGAGAAGATGCATGTTTCAGCTTTAGAAAATAGATGAAAATTTGTCCTTTCTCTACCTTTTTGTTCTACTCAGGCCTTCAACAGATGAATAGATCTTCTTTACTCAATCTACTGATTCAAATGCCAATCTCTTCCTGAAACATCCTCACAAATACACCCAAAAATGTTTTACCACATATCTAGAAATTCCTTAATCTCCTCATTTGACACACAGATTTAACCATTATAAGTATGTTTTAAATGAATACTTCCTATTTTTTAATTTTTCATTTGTACAAGTACGTAGTAGGTATAAATGATTATGGAGTACTTGAGATATTTTGATACAGGCATGCAATGAGTAATAATCACATCAGGAAAAATGGAGTATCCATCAACTCAAGCATATACTCTTTTTTTGTGTTGCAAGTAATCCAATTATATTCTTTTAGCTATTTTAAAATGTACAGTAAATTAATGTTGACTGTAGTTACCCTGTTATACTATCAAATACTAGATCTTATTTATTCTAAGTATATTTTTGTAACCATTAACCATCTTCATTCTATTTATTATATATATATAATATATAATGGTATATATTTTTTAGTGCATATTGCATTCTCTTTCCTCAATATTTCTGCTTTTCAGATTACTAAATTTTGTTTGCTTATTTGAAAGAACCATATTCAATTTTTTTCTTTAGGTTTATTGTGTTAGCATGCATTGCAATCCTGATGTACAAAATATTTGAGCTCTACAAAAGTTATCCAATTATTAAAACTCAATGAAGAGACGACATTTAAAAGGATATTATAATAACTATTTCACAAAACAAATAATTTCTGTTTAATTAATTCTTTGTGTAAAGGATTCTTTAAATGTTACATTCGTTCAAAGCAAATGTTCATCTCTCTGACATCTTTCTTTAGACTATAATTTTTAAAAGACACAGAAGTTGTCTTATATCACTGAATTATTCAGAATTTCTTGCCTACAATGTACATACTGATATCCAGTCATTCCAAAAGTATCTGATCATGTTCATTCACACATACACACACACACACATTTTCCTACTCAATCTCAGGGCAGCATTAAAAATTTCTTGGAGCAAAGATCTATTTCTGTTGGCTTATTTTAGATAATTACTGTAGCTAAAAATTATTTTCAGGGGGCATCTATAGCTAAGCTGCATTAGCAGGGGGCAAAGTTGGTGGTTCTCTTTGAATCTATTCTACTGTCAAGACTCAATTTCTTTTCTCAGGACTGACATTTAACATATGATTGACCTTTACCTCGAATTCTAAAATTGTCAATTTTCTTTGTGGTAGCCTCCAGTAAGGAAATTAATCAAAAGTTTAGGAAAATAAATGAGGTATTTAACTTTTGTCACCCAGTTAGTACTAAAAGTAACATGAAAAAATTCTTTTTGCTGCCAAAAATTATAGTATATGTGGTTTCTTTTTGTCTATTTTGGTATTCCTCTCACTCTGCCCTAATTATCTTCAACTTCTTCAAAACACTGACTTTCATATTAGCCAGCTGAGTTACTCACATAAGCACTAATAATATAGATTTAATTATCAGTTGAAAACTTTCTTTGCATAACCTACTCTGAAATCTCACTCTTTGACTGTGCCTCCTAATGTTTTATGTAAATTTCTACTGAGTCATATCTTTATCTCTACCAAAATGGAGATCTTTAGTTGTCCAAGTCCTACCATATTCCTCTCCCCCCTAAATCTGGCATCACCTCTCTCTTTTTCAAGTTATTGTTTTACAACCAGTCATTCAATATAAACTTTACTAACTATTATTTTGCCAATCTAATAGTCTTTTATAATTCCAGTTATGGAAATTTATTTGATCTTATTATTATGGGCTTTCTGGAGGATGTCACAAAACAATGATGAATGAGCCTAGGTACTATTGACCTGTGCTTATCTTCAAACTCAGTTAAACTCTCATTTTTGCCTGACCATTCTGTTATTCATATTTTTTCACTGATTCTTTATCAATAGCCATAACACTTTTGTAACATCAATTGGAAACAGTCCATTCATTCATTCCCATATCCTTTTTCTAAGCTCACCTAATATTTTCACTGTCTTGATCTTATCCTCAACAAACCTGCAATCTTACTTAGATTAGCCCACCTTTTCTTTCATTGTTTTTAATAATAGAAATGTCTTTCCTTTTACCAAAGGAAAAAGGCCAATATTTCATATCTTCTTTGAAGCCCCATCCCCTTGACTCTTCTCAGAACTTTGTTTCTTTAATTTTTCCTCTTTTTTTCTTCTCTTCTATGGCAATCATATCAGTATACCAGAATTTTCTGGTGTGTTCAGCCACTGTATAAAAAGGAGGTAAAAGAAAACATAATACAGCAAAACATCCAATTTCTCACTATCTCTAACTATTTGCTTATATTCCTGAACTCTCCTAAAGCCAACTTGCTCACAAGATTGGTCTGCACAGGCTATCTTCAATTGTTTCCAGTTACACACTTTGATCCAACACAATCTTAACTATTTTCCTACTACTCAATTAAAAATGTTTCTGTTAAGGTTGCCAATATTTTTAATGATGTTTCTGTACTCACCTTACTCAATTTCTTACCAAGTCAGCCACACCCATATTCTTAAAACTCTTCTCTCCTGGCTTGCAAGACTCTAACATGCCCCACTTTTCCCCCTTACTTCACTGATTGTTGGGATTCACTCAGGATGGTGGCAGAAATATTAAAGGGAAACATTAGGGAAAGTTATAGGGAATAGTCACAAACCTTTTTTACATAGCTTAATAATTGAACAGGCTGAAGGCAGCTGGTTCTCACCTTAGAGCATTAGGTCATAGGGTAAATACTAGGGAAACAGAGGCTTCCCCAGTTAAGTCTGTTTACCCTACTTCCATTAACTAACCTTTAAGCCAGATGGCCTTCTTGAGGGGGAGTGGGGGCTGGGGGGCAGGTCGACCAGGGATGTTGCCCCCTAATGGTATTTACTTTAAACCTCGGTACCTGAGCTTTATTCATTTGTAGAACTACTCTCTTAACCATGTTAATTATCCACAAGAGTGTTAACTGAGAGCATCTGTTGTTAATTGTATACTAAATAAATGCCTGGAGTGCAAACTGCTCAAGGCCAGCCACCGTGACAAACCCTTCTTGGTGGGCAGGCGGTCGGACACTCAGCAGGATTGGCAAAACAGAATATCTGTGTGTCAGTGTATGTTTTATTCATCCGTCGTTTGGGTCAGGGTCTGCGGGCAGGCCCCCGCAGCTAATGCCTTCTTGTGAGGAGCAATACCTCAACTGATCCTCTTCAATAGTCTCATTTGCTGTCTTCTTTACCTGCCCTCTCCTTCTACAGATTGGAGCCATTTGTAGTTTAAACTTGGACCCTCTTCTCTATATAAACTGTTTCCATGAAGTTTTCTATCCCACTCAGAAATAGTAGTCAACTTATACATGTGGTTTTGAAACAAACACATTGCATATTTGAGTAAACTAATATACATCCTACAATCAACATGTCTTTTAAGTTTTTGGTCTTCACAATGCTTCAGGTTAAAAGACTCCAGGAAATAAAAACTGAAAATTTTAGTCACTAATTAAATAAACTGAATGGTTTCTTGGTCTCTTCATTGTAAGCATTCATAACAGAACTATGATTCAAAATGACAAGAAATAGAGTATGCATATATTCTTAAATAAGAACTCTACCCACCTGCCTAGTCTTCAATTTGAATTCTTTATATATTTTTTGTGGTCAGCAGAATGTACATATTCAGAACTTTTTGCAATCTTCTTGAAAATATCTACTTCAATAAAGTGTTTGAGTATTGAAAAACTAAATATTTCCTGCCATGTGAAAGTGTAACAAACATTTCTGTAAGAGAAAGTTAAAGAAATAAAAGTCTACAAATTCTGATTTCTCTACAAGTCAAATGAAGCCATGAACCTTAAACATGACATGTACTTTCTATTCTCTGTTTCTCACAAAAGAAAATTCTTATCCATTATTCCTTTGAATAAATAGCATTTCTTCCTAATTATCTCTTTTAGATATTTTTTGAATCCTGTTTGGTTGTGTTAAATTTTCTCACTTTTTCTTAGAACTTTCTAAATCTCTCTTTTGTATTTCTCATAACTTTAAATACCTGAGATCAATTATGGAAAATTCTTCAACTATGTTATCTATTCACTCTCTTTTTACTTGTCTCTAAGATTGTGTTTAGCCCATTTATTTCATTTTTAATTGGAATGTTTATGTATACATATATATAATTATATATATAAATCAAATTTTGTATGTATATATATACACACACACATATATACATATATCTCCTTGGTTTGTTTTTTATAATCTTATGTTGTTGACTTATATTTTCAACATTTTTGAAAATGTATTTTTAATATAGTTAATACAAAAATATATTTTTTCAATATATTCCAACTTTGATGATTCAAATTTTTGGAGCCTTTTTTAATCTAACAAGGCTAATTATTGTGTTAGCTAATGCTCACACATGGTGACTTGTTTTCTCTTATTGTGCAATATTTTAAAAAATCTGTGACCCACTAAGCTTTTTTGGTACTTTAAGTCTGAAAATTATTTGTGGCTTATTTATTATTTACTTGATTTCTTACATCTTAGAATATTTGTATTTGCTTTTGCCAATTCCCTATGGGAAATATCAATCCAAGACACCTTCAAACAAAATTTTCAACTTTAGCTGTTTGTACCACTAAGGTACTTGAGTTAAATCATTAAAATTATTTGAGAACTTGTTTATATAAATTATGTAGGGAAATGTTTTTCTTATTTCTATTCTTGTTCAATATCAAAACAGGCAAGTTTCCTTCTTTATGAGCCATTCAGTTCTCAATTACACTAACACTGAAGAAGAGAAATGTTAGAGTGAATCACCTTACCAAAATATCATAATTAAGAGATAAATACTAATTAATTCAGTGTTTTTTTTGGCACAAAGCTAGAGAAATTAAAAATGGACCAGAATGGCAGTTCTGTATAAATGGAATTTGATGCAGGAAACAAATGGCCTTTCAAATTACAGGGTAAATGATTTTCCATTTTCCACTGAATATGTAGTGATGGAAAATAGGTTACCTATAGAGAAAAACATTATATTAAATACCTACTTTACTCCATATAGAGATACAAATTTTAATTGAGTGAGACTTACATATGAAAATGAACCATTTAATGTTTGAGAAACCATACACATCCATAGTGCCGTGTAATTCAGAAGATCATTTGTAATTGCATGAAATTAACTCACAACAAAGGAAAATAGGTTGAGGCTTAAATGGTGTATATACATTTTACATTTCTCAAAAATTCCAATTACCAGCTATAGTATCAAAAGTATGCTCAAATAGCTTAAGCTTCCAACCACTTTTTTCCCATTTCATAATTGTTACTGGTAAGTGCTCCTAGGTTCTTGTCTGTGCCTGTCTGATTGCTCAAATGCAAAATTTCTGATAGTATAGCAGCAGTGATTGAGCAGATGACTAAAAGGAGTATTCAGAAATACTTGCAGTGGCGTTTCAGCTCTGAAATTGATTTCTAAGTTAGATATAAAGGCATATACTGGTGGAAACTTTGTGAAGTCAGCCTCTGTTTGAGACTAATTTCCCGGGATAAAATGTATATTATTGGATTTTACTTGAATTTTTTAAACCAAAAGAAGAAGGCTTTTTTTTTTTTTTTTTTGAGGGAGTTTCGCTCTTGTCCCCCAGGCTGAAGTGCAATGGCGTGATCTCGGCTCACTGCAACTTCCGCCTCCTGGATTCAAGAGATTCTTTTGTCTCAGCCTCCGGAGTAGCTGGGATTACAGGTGCCCACCACCACGCCTGACTAATTTTTTTTTTTTTTTTTTTTTTTTTTTTTTTTAGAGACGGGGTTTTGCCACGTTGGCCAGGCTTGTCTCCAACTCCTGACCTCAGGTGATCTGCCCACCCCGGCCTCCCAGTGTGCTGTGATTACAGGCATGAACCACCATGCCCGGCCACTTAATACCTGAAATTCTAAATTTCCTCTGCTTTCCTCCAAAAATAATTATACTTTAATAAGAACATAACTTGTTCTAAGCAATCACAGTTTGTCTTCATCTGTCTGTTTTAAGCCTGTTTCTGTATCTTCCAAGGGGTAGTTCCAACTGCTATATTAAATCTGGGAGTGCGAGCACGGCTTTCCCAAGAGCCAAGCCAATGCACACACCACCTCAAGAATTCTCCTCGAGAATATTTCACTTCAGGTGATTCAAGCTGGGTATCCCAGTGTGGACTTTCATTCCACCTTCTCTTTCAACCTGTAATCAAGCCTCAACTCTCACTGATGCTAGTTCCTTTATCTTAGCATCCTTCTACATCTGTCTTTTTCTTTCCATTCCCATAGCTTCTAGCCTAGGACAGGCCCTCTTAACCATTTCACTGGACTATTGCAATAACTTGTGGGCAGGCTTTCACCTTTAATTTGGATCCAATCCTCCATACTCCAACCATCCATTCTTCACATCACTGATAAGATTGCCTTCTTCAATATTAAGGAGATCATTCTCTTCTCCCTTAAAAAATTAAGTCCAAACAGCTTATTATTGTAATTAAGGCTTTCACTAAATCATAATTTACATGTTTAAAGATTCTGTTTATATTATTTTTAAATACTTTATACTTAATGATAGTTCATCTTGGCAAACATATTCCAAAGAGCAAACAGATAGAAATGTATAAATCACCTTCTATTTTTTATTTTCATTTTTCAACTTAACTCTTCAAAAAATAATTGATGAACCCCAATATTAACTGAATCTATTTGTATGTTTCCTCATTAGTAAAACAAAATATTTGTAGTTCCTATTAATGGCAGTTAAAGTACAGTTTACGTCAGTGGAAAACAAAAAAATAAGTATGCTCAATTTAAATAATTTTTAATATCAAGACTATAATTCACCAAGTTGAACATTAATCATGAAAATTTTAAAAAATACATGTAAGGCAAATTTTGAATCTTGCTATTGACCATCTTGCTTCTAAAAACATATTATAGAAAGATTATTAGGCATAATAAACTTATTTTTAAGGTAATGAATGGGAAATTATATTTTCCAATTGCTTTCCTATGGAAGGTGACTACAGAGTATTTAGTCATACCTGCAACATCCTGAGCTTATTCTGTTTTTAACAGGAATAACAACATTTTAATATATATTCAGAAATTCCTTTTCTAACATAAATATGCAGAGTAAATGCTGCTTTTTTAATCTCTCTTTTGCAGTCTCTTTTGGCCAAGAAAACAAGCTCACTCTCAAAAGTATAGATATGTTTTCATGTCACTGACCAAAGTAATTGGAAGACAAGCAACTGAATTTTTTCAAAATCCTACACAATTTAAAAAAATAGCTCCACTTGAGGACAGGTTGGTGACTGGAAAATCGTCAGTTTTCTAATTTCCACCAAGTTATGGATCTCTCCATGGAATCAGGCACTTCAGTGAAACTTTACTAGGTTATAGTGTGGCAGCTGTATGGATCATCTATGTTTGCATTCTGAACATTTATCCAAACTTATGAAGTCTTTTCATGCCTCATGCATAAACAACAGATTGTTCTCTCCTGTTGTCAGTGTTTTCCAATGCGCTAGTGTTAGTTTCAGTGGGGCTGCTATCTCACTTTACCAAAGACCAAGACTACTATAAATTATTTACAAATTAATTTATTTGGACATAGATTGGAGATATTTTACCTGAAGAATGTGCCTTCTCTCTCTGCCTCTCTTTCTTTCTCTCTCAACATTCCAGTAAAACAGTTTTCCAGAAAAAACACTGGACCAATTTGGCTTAAGTAGGTTTTCTCTGTAGCAATCATAAATATTATCATTGCTTCCATTCATTTCACTAATCATATATTCACAGGTATGAAATACTGATGTCTATACATTGATCTCTAAGGAAACTTTATACTTGTGTTGAATAAAGCTAACTCATAGACAAACTGACCATGGTAGTGGATCATGTATTATTATTCTAAAAAAAGGAAAAATATAGAGGAATTTAGAATCTGAATATGGACCCTCAGTATGGAATAAACAGCTAGCATATTGCATAATCTTTCTATTGAAGATGCAAGTTAGAAAGAGACCTTCTCATTTTCCTGCTCTTTCTATCAGTAGCAGGGCATATGTTATTTTTATATCAATCAACACATATGTGCTTTTGGGGAGGGATGAGTTATGATGAGTTTCTCCTACTCTTCCTGAGAAATCAAATGAATTTCAATTGCAAACTCTTTGTAGGCAAAATTAGTATCTATCTTGATTGACCTTGTATCATCAAGGATTATCACCATCACTTTGACACATTCTAGATATCAATAATTATTTTTGAAAGAATTAATTGATAGACAAGTTTTGAGCCAGCAAATAGATTTTCAAAGTGCCATCACCTACTATGCTTAATGGACTCACATACAATGAATTAAAAATAATATAATGAGATACACAGCAATTATTTTCAATGTCAGCAGCAAATAGAAGGCTTGCAGTGTTAATTTACTTCCTCTATCACCACTGCTGCTCCATATAAGACCACATCTCCCAACCCCACCAAAATCATTATACAACCTAACCAAAAGCGGTATAAACAAAACATTTTGACAAGTCTCCTAACTCTCCATTCCAGTTAGACATCTTATTATAAAAAGATTGTGTCAACATTACTGTTCTACTGTTTTCTTGGCAGGAAGGAAAATATTATTGCAAAGTGCTTCATCCATGTGTATGAAAAATAATTATGTTTTGTTTGTGAGTATTTAAGAAATCTTATGTTTTCTTATCTGTGCTTTACTGGGATGAACAGAAACATATCACAAGTAATAAATGTAGTAAAATATACAACATAATTTATCACATTCTGTTTTTTGCCCAAGTTCTTTAGTTCATCTTTTCCTTGAAATGATCTCTAATATTTTTCCATGCCAAATTTGATTATATAAGGCATAGCGCATTTCAACATTCAGATTGGACAATAACTCTCCTATGACACCTTCCCCAACACCATGCTTCTCCAGTCACACTCCCTGCACATCTCTATCCTTGCACTTGGTTTAATACATTGTAAATATACCTGCTTTATTGAACAGGTTGAATTCATTGGGGTTATCAATATAAAATTATTTAAAATTTGCTAATACACTTTTTAATTGTGCTCTGTTGAACCTTTATTTCTCCCTCTGGATTGTACAGTGCATTAATAAAATTTTATTCTCATTCTGATTTCATAAAACTATTTATTCAAAGATTTAACCCTCCCCACCACCCCCTGCAACACACACACACACACACACACACACACACACATACACACACACACACAGAGTGATTGGACACAGTTCAAAACAGGCAATGAGATATTATTTTTCCTGTCTTACAAGTTTCTTCAAACTTTACAAGTGATTCTCTGAGGGTCTCTCCCCCCTCCACCTTTAATAAGGGAAACCAGTTGTACACCCGACTCTCACTAAAAGGGAGGTGTAGAAAGGCAAGTGAATAAAGTGAATAGCTTCTCTTCCTGAATGATATATTTAAACACAAGCTGAGCTCTCAGGCTCCGTGTCCCTTTCATACACTTCTCCAGGTGAAGACCTGGTGAAGTTTGGAGAAACTAGCTCCTGTGCACCTGCAGAATTCCATGCCTAGAATGAGGTCTTCTTTGAACTTAGTCCTATATAATTCAAGGGAGAACTATTTATTTTCACTCTAATTCTATCTATATGCACTATTAAAAACAACTGTTATCACTGCAAAAAAAAATACTTCTTGGGAATAAGTTCTAGTGTTTTATAACATTGTAGGGTGACTACAGTTAACAACAGTTTATTGTATATTCAAATAACTGGAAGAGAGGATTTTGAGTGTTCCCAACACAAAAAAATGATAAATGTTTGAGGTGATAGATTTGCTAATTACTCTGATTTGATCATTACATTGTACACATGTAACAAAATATTACATTGTGCCCCATAAATATGTATCAATTAAACTAATAATATACATAAGTAAATTTTAAAAATAAAACAAAACCCCTGGGAGAACTATATTTAAATCATTATCCCATATCATACTATTCACCTGTTAAAAGAATTATGTCCTTCTCTGTCATGGTACCATTCCTAGAGTATAAGCCCAATGAAGCTAGGGCTGTGGCTTTATTATCTTTGTATTTCTAAGTAACATGCAATACTATAGATTATATTAAATGCTTCTGGAATAAATGTCTGAGTGAAATTCTATATTAAATTTAAAACCTCATGAAATATCTATTTCAATAATAACCTGAGAATGTCAGTGTGTACTACATGGAATTACACTAAGTGCTTTACAATTACTGTCTTGAGGTTTCAAACAATTTTACAAAAAAGTTAGGATGATCATTACTTTATCATTAAATTGAAGCTCAGAAAAATAAGTTGCCCAGGTCATATCTTTAAAGGCAGATTCTGTATTCAAGCTGGCACATGTTTGATTTCTGTTTACATCATGTCTACTCAGATAGTCTTCAATGAAATACCCAGATAAAATTTGTTTTCAGTAAACTATCTATTGGTATATTATGTGCATATGCACACATGCAAAATTATGTTACACATATGCTCATGATATACATATGTATATATGAGTTATATACATATATTTATAATGTATATAGTAAATTTTCACTAAAGTGCCTATGTGTGTATATATATATATTGCAGTTATATATATAAACATAACTATATCATATCTATAAAATATATATATGTTTAAACTTATACCTCACATGTAAATAAGAATTACCTAAAGTAAGGTAGCAGGAATGAGTGTCTCACTCAAAAGATGTGTGAAGGTCCAGAAATGAGAGGAAGTTCTAAATATTAGAGGAACTAAGAGTATTTCACTTCTTTATGGTCAAATTTATTGTATATTGAAAGGGAGGGAAAGTAATGGTTGATTATATCAGAGATATAGTTAGGGCTGAGTCATCATGATAGGATAAGTTTAGAATTTTTCTTGAAAATTATGAGAAGCCACTGAATTTGAGCAATAAAGGAAGTGATAAGATTCGTGTTTTAGAAAGATTACTGTAGCTGGGCTGGGGGCGGCGGCTCAGGCCTGTAATCCCAGCACTTTGGGAGGCCGAGTCGGGTGGATCACGAGGTCAGGAGATGGAGACCATCCTGGCCAACACGGTGAAACCCCGTCTCTACTAAAATAAAAATACGAAAAATTAGCCGGGCATGGTGGCGGGCGCCTGTAGTCCCAGCTACTCTGGAGGCTGAGGCAGGAGAATGGCGTGAACCCGGGAGGCAGAGCTTGCAGTGCACCAAGAGATCGTGCCACCGCACTCCAGCCTGGGCGACAGAGCGAGACTCTGTCTCAAAAAAAAAAAAAAAAAAAAAGAAAGAAAGATTACTGTAGTTGCAGTGTGGAAGTTTTGAAGTAATGAAAATAGTTGTATCAATCAGGACCCATTACAAAATCAAAATTTGTTCTAGATATTACAACCAGAGAATATACAGTTGACCCTTGAACAACGTGTGGGATTGAACTGAGTGGTGCCATAAATATGCAGATTTTTTCAACCAAATGCCAATCAAAAATACATTATTTTATATACATAATTTTCATTTTACTTTCTCATAAAAATGTTGAAACAGTGAATGAAATTGCCTGAAAATGACTCTAGAAGTTCATTCTAGGTTGACTAGATGATAAGGTAGTTGGGACCCGCTCCTTCCCTCAGTGTCAGGGAATGTACCCAGGCTCAGCTTCTCAAAAAAATAATACTGTCTCCTTCTAGCAGGGATGACCACAACATTCTATAGACCCCAACAACATCTGTAACAGCTGAGCAACTGGCATTTCCATTAGTCTCTTGTAAACAGCTGACACCACACTTCCAGGCTTTCTGGCAGCTTGTTTATTCTTCAAATGACAAAAAAAAAAATTTGTATACTTTTCCCTATAAGATGGGAAACTCATGGGAAAAACGGCCTCTTCACTAAAATGGAATTTTAACCTTATTTAGTAGATGTTCTGGTATGTGTCATGATTGGATGATGAGATCCTGGGGTGTGTGAATCTTTGTCTTTCTTACCTTGCCTGGAAAGATACCCGTTCCAAGATGACACCTATAGTTTAACTCATATAATATGATGTTGTGATGTCATTATGGACTCTAGAATGCACCTGGTGCAAAATAGAGAAATGATTTCAATAAGGAAATAATTTCAAACAATAGAGAACTGATCACAAAGGCACATATTGACCAAGATTTTAAGATGATAGAACCAGACAAAAGTCCCTTATCTTTCTTTCCTCTTTATAATTAATCTTGCCTTCAAAAAGACAAGCTGAAATCCAGGCTTACCTTTCTAAAGGTTTTCCATCATCTGTGAAAGGCTGAAATCATAAGGAGAAGAAAAAGGGAGAAACAAACAAAAGAAAGAAGGAAAATAAACAACTATTCGAGTTCCCTAATAAACATAGTTCACAGCTGTTGTCAATGAAAATTCAATGACCATTAACATCACCACTCTAAAAGAAAAATTACTCCCACTTCATCTATCAAATCAATATCTGCACAGAAGAGGGAAAGTATCATAGATTTTAAACAGCAAGCAGCTCAATAAATTGTCTGGGGTTCCCAAGCCACATTAATCAGATGGTTGTTTTAACTGATATTACTGCAACACATTCACAAATTGTATTGGATATTAACCCCTGTTATTTCAAAGATATTTTTAAGACCCCTATTATTTAAAATAATAAAATTATGTTTATAATTATATGGAGGTGAGGGACAAGGGTGGTGAGGCATTTACATATCTCCTCAGTAACATTCAAAGTTTATTTAAAATTTTATGATGCATGAATTAAATATATTAATGCTGAGAAAAACATTGATTTATGTACTATCATTAAAATGATGCAGCATTGTTATATCATATTGGATACTTCATTTTTCTTTCTTACTGATTCCAGTTCTGTTATTGGCACATTGTATGTTTCTTGGACTTCAGTCATTGAATGCCTTTAAGATATTTAAAAGGAAAATCTCCTTTTTACTTATTTGTTTTTTCATTCATAAGTTATCAATATTTTCCCAGAATATACTGATGGGGGCCTCACCTGGTATGAAGCTATCATTAACTAAACCACCTGAGCCCCCTGCCTGATGAAGTGGGGTGATTTGAACCCACTATGTCCTCCCATATACCTTCAAGTGCAAAGCCTGGATTTCTCTGAAGTGAGATGTCTGCTCACACAGTGCCTTTCTTGAATGTACTTTGTTCTCAGCTGGACTCACCTTTGCTAGGGGCCAGTTATATTCCTGCTGAGTATGAGTATACATAGAAAGGGCAAGTAAGGAATGTTTTGCCTTCTAGAAATAGATTATTAATCGTGAACAAGGAGATGAGACACAAGCACTAAAATGCTGAATGAAATTCATAAGACATTAGGCATTTGCGAGGAGAAAGTTGTTTTGCAGGCAAAGATATGATGTGACTATTTAGAGCTAGATGGGCCATTTTATTAAACAGTTTCCTTGGTACTCAGGGAGGGAAAGATAATCTTTCCAGAGATTCTGTGAGTTGGATTCCTCTTGGTTCTTCTAATTTACCCAAGAACCAGAGTGACCCAGGCAATTGATGAGGAAGCAAGTGCTAATGACTGATAATGGGCATCAGGAATTGGGCCAGGTGAAAAAGTAGCATAGACATTGTCCTCTCTTTCTTGAAGCTTTGAGTATGACAGAGAGAACAAGTCATTTAACTAACATAAAAAGAAATAAGAAAACATTATAAGTGAGTTAAATCTCATGTATCCCGGTTTCTAAAGAGGGAGCTTTGATGCGAGTGGTAATCGGAATGATGGTGATTGGTATTAAATTTTTGTTGTTATATTTTATTGTTCTTATTGTTTGTGATTTTACAATATGCTGAGATTGGCCTCTCAATTGGAAATAAATGTTCTACAAAGGCCCAGTAACATTAGATTACATAAGCAATTGTGAGGAAGTATGGAAAGGGAAATAGAAATGTAATAAAAGCAGAATACAATGGCACATGCACCATTCCATGACAAACAGAAGGTGTCTTAAAAAAATTATGTTTCTAGGCACGGTGGCTCACGCCTGTAATCCCAGCACTTTGGGAGGACGAGGCGGGCAGATCACGAGGTCAAGAGATCGAGACCAGCATGGCCGACATGGTGAAACCCCATCTCTACTAAAAATACAAAAATTAGCTGGGCGTGGTGGCAGACGCCTGTAATTCCAGCTACTTGGGAGGCTGAGGCAGAAGAATCACTTGAACCCGGGAGGCAGAGGTTGCAGTGAGCTGAGATTGCTCCACTGCACTCCAGCCTGGGAAACAGAGGGAGACTCTGACTCAAAAAAAAAAAAAATATATATATATATGTTTAAACTTATACCTCACATGTAAATAAGAATTACCCAAAGTAAGGTAGCAGGAATGAGTGTCTCACTCAAAAGATGTGTGAAGGTCCAGAAATGAGAGGAAGTTCTAAATATTAGAGGAACTAAGAGTATCTCACTTCTTTATGGTCAAATTTATTGTACATTGAAAGGGAGGGAAAGTAATGGTTGATTATGTCAGAGATATAGTTAGGGCTAAGTCATCATGATAGGATAAGTTTAGAATTTTTCTTGAAAATTATGAGAAGCCACTGAATTTGAGCAATAAGGGAAGTGATAAGATTCGTGTTTTAGAAAGATTACTGTAGCTGGGCCGGGGGCGGCAGCTCAGGCCTGTAATCCCTAGCACTTTGGGAGGCCGAGGTGGGCAGATCACGAGGTCAGGTGATGGAGACCATCCTGGCCAACACGGTGAAACCGTCTCTGCTAAAAAAAAAAAAAAAAAAAAAAAAAAAAAATTAGACGGGCGTGGTGGCGGGCGCCTGTAGTCCCAGCTACTCTGGAGGCTGAGGCAGGAGAATGGCGTGAACCCGGGAGGCGGAGCTTGCAGTGCGCCGAGAGATCGTGCCACTGCACTCCAGCCTGGGCGACAGAGCGAGACTCTGCCTCAAAAGAAAGAAAGAAAGAAAGATTACTGTAGCTGCAGTGTGGAAGTTTTGAAGTAATGTAAATAGTTGTATCAATCAGGACCCATGACAAAATCAAAGTTTGTTCTAGATATTACAACCAGAGAATATACAGTTGACCCTTGAACAACGTGTGGGATTGAACTGAGTGGTGCCATAAATATGCAGATTTTTTTCAACCAAATGCCAATCAAAAATACATTATTTTCTTGATGTGAAACCTATGTATATGGAGGACTGACTTTTAACATATGTGTGTTTGGCAGGACCAACTGTGGGATTTCAGTAGTGCAGGTTTCGGTATATGCAGGGGTCTTGGAACCAATACCCTGTATAGACTGAGGGACAACTGTAATATTAACGGCTGGGTTAAATAGGGGTTGAAAGACTGAAAAAGCCAAAAAGAGAAGATCAGGATAACACAGACCCGGTAACTTCAGTATGCAGCTACCAGGCCTCAGGCTGGGAAATCCTATTTTGAAGTTATCAGTACGTAGAGGATTGAAAAAGAGCATCAAAGTCTTTTACCTGAGGTTTCCAAGGCGTGGATGCCACCCAGTTGTTACTGATACCTTGGAGCTTTGAGAAGAGGTCTTGCAAAGCTATGACTCAGACTTTGGGGGAAGCAGCACAGCCCATATTGTGTCTATACCTCTGAGGAGGTCACAAAGAAGCTGATTCTGGAGGGACAAATGGAAGTACCAGCCAATGTCAGGGTAAAGAGCTGTCAACAGTGACAAGGTCAGGAGCAGCAGATAAACAGCAAAGAGCAAGTTCTTCCTAGTTTCCTCCTGTCTTCCTGCTATACCCCTATTAGCAGAATCTAATAGGAAGACAGCTGACAATACAGAAATACAGTTTTTGAAATCCTACCTTCATCGTTAGAAGGTAGAACTTAGAAGGGCATATCAGGATCTGAGAGACAATGGCGTCTTAACTGGCACAGCCCACTCTTGTGGCTATCCAGCACCATCCTATCCTTTTACACGTATTTGGATTTTCATACAATAATTCCAGTCCTATGTTTTCACTTTACAAAATGAAATCATACTCAAATCGAATCCTTTCACAAAAAGAGTGGAAATATAAAGTCTCCAGAGTCATTATTTCTCCTTCTGTATGGTACTCATAGTATTCATCTCTGGATGATCTTAATTATTTCTCTAATTCAGTCACTGTTTCATCTGAATATTCCATAACCTGAAAAAATGGTATTGCAGCTAATAGGCTTTCAAGTAATTCTTATAAAAATATGTTTGCTAGGAACAGAAACATAATAACGAGGATGAAGATAATTTAAAATGATTCCAGAAATGCTTAGGATTTGCTTAGGTATAGTGGGTAAAAAAGGAGATGTTAAGAATGATGCTCAAGTTTGCTTTGGGCAACGGGTGATTGTTATTGCCATTAATTAAAAGAGATAACACCAGAGGAGGAGTAAGTTTGGCAGGGAAAATGAACTCAACTTTTAAAATGATTTTTCAAATGTACTTTAAATTAACATGTAAAATGGATTCTTCGGTTTATAGTTATATGAAATGTGACCAATGCAAAAGGCTGTGTAACTACTGCATTGAAGTTATAAAATATTTCCATAACTTCCAAAATTCTCTCATTCTACTCTTTTGTAGTCAAATACTCCCTTTACTCCTAGCCCCTGAGCAAAAATTGATGTTTTTGTCCGTAGAGTTCTGCTTTTTCCACAGTGTCATGTAAATGGAATCATACACTTAGTATAACTATTGTTAGTATACTGAAAGCCCAGTATCAGGGTGAAGAGCTACTGATAGATTTACACTGACAGAAACAGCAGACAATAATTATTATAGAGTTATGCAATCATCACCACAATCCAGTTTTAGTACTTTATATATCCTCAAAAAATTTTCTCAATCTTATTTGCATAAATTTCTTCTAGCACCCTGCAGCCCCAGACAACCACTGATTTGTCTTCTGTTTCCATAAATCAATCTCTTCTGAGCATTTCATATAAATAAAATTATACAATATAGGGTCTTTGCATCTGGCTTCTTTTACTTAGCATGTTTTTTTTGCAGATGAACCATGTTGTAAGATATATCAGAATTTTGTTTATTTTTATTGCTGAATAATATTCTATTATATGGATATAGAACATTTTGTTTATTTACCAGTTGATGGACATAGTGGTTGTTTCTAGTTTTTGTCTACTATAAATAATACTGCTACAAATATTCATTAACTAGTTTTTGCATGAACGTATGTTTTTATTTCTTTGGGGTAGATTCTTAGGAGATTAATTATTGGGTTTCATGGTAAGCTTATACTTAACATTTTAAGAAAATGACAAATTTTTTTATGTGGTTGTAAAATTTACATTCCCATAAGAAAAATATGAGAGTTTCTGTTTCTCCACACCTTGGCTGGCATTTGGTGTTGTCATGTTTTGTTAAAGCCATTTTTGGTGCAGAGTGTTACCACATTGTGGTCTTAATTTGCATTCTCATAATGATATTGGGTAACTTTCCATATCCTTATTTAGATCAGTATATGTTCTTTGATAATGTATCTCTTCAAATATTTTGTCCATTTTTATGTTTGTTTGCTTTCTAATTTTGAGTTTCAGAGTTCATAATATATTTTGGATACAAGTTATTTGTCAGATATATGATTTGCAAACATTTTCTCCAAGTCTAGCTTGTCTTTTTATTCTGTTACAAGTCACATGTTCAGATCAGAATCAGAAAAATACAGATTCTGCACATATATTTCTAGATGTATAGTTAAGTATTTTATTTCTTGCGTGTTATTTTAAATGTTACTGCCTTCTGAAATTTGAATTTCAATTGTTAATTTACACAAATTACAAATAGATTTAAATCTTATATTTTGACCTTTTGTTTTCTGGCTAAACTTAGTTATTTGTTCTGGGAAATTTTTGTAGATTTTTTTAATTTATATTTTTATTTTATTTTATTTCTTTGCAGAGACAATCATGTTATCTTAATAGACATGTCTTTTGTTTTTCTTGCCTTATTGCACTGGCTAGGACATGCAATGCAGTGTTGAATAGAAGTGTGCAAAACAGACTCACTAGTCTTTTTTTTTTTTATCTTAGATGGAAAACATTCTGTATTTTACCATTGAGTATCATGTTCACATGATGTTTATTCATAGTAGTTATTTATCAAGTTAAGGAAGTTCCTTTCTATTCATACTAGGTGGAGAGGTGTTTGTTTGTTAGGTTAATTAGGTTTATAATGTTTAGTTCTTCTATAATCTTGTTTATTTTTTGTTAACTTGATTGACTATGAAGAAAGAAATGGTGAAATCTTCATTTATAATTGTAGATTACCCACATTTAATTTCAGCTTCATCAGTTTTGCTTTATATCTCTTGAACTTGTCTATACAAACATTTAGTATTATGTCTTCTTGGTGAATTTACCTCTGTCATTATGTAATTTCTCTCTATATTCCTGATGATTTTCTTTGTTCTAAAATTTAATTTGTCTACTACTGATATAGCTACTACAAACTTCTTTTGATTAATGTTTGAGTAAATTTTCTTTTTTCTTTTTTTTTTAGCAAGTTAGGATTTTTATTTTATTTTATTTTATTTTATTATACTTTAAGTTCTGGGGTACATGTGCAGAATGTGCAGGTTTGTTACATAGGTATACACGTGCCATGGTGGTTTGCTGCACCCATTAACCCATCATCTACATTAGGTATTTTTCCTAATGCTATCCCTCCCCTAGCCCCCCATCCCCTGACAGGCCCCGGTGTATGATGTTCCCCTCCCTCTGTCCGTGTGTTCTCATTGATCAATTCCCACTTATGAGTGAGAACATGTGGTGTTTGGTTTTCTGTTCTTGTGTAAATTTGCTGAGAATGACGGTTTCCAGCTTCATTGATGTTCCTGCAAAGGACATGAACTCATCCTTTTTTATGGCTGCATAGTATTCCGTGGTGTATATATGCCATATTTGCTTTATCCAGTCTATCAGTGATGGGCATTTGGGTTGGTTCCAAGTCTTTGCTATTGTGAACAGCTGAACAGTGCTGCAATAAACATACATGTGCATGTGTCTTTATAGCAGAATGATTTATAATCCTTTGGGTATATACCCAGTAATGGGATTGCTGGGTCAAATGGTATTTCTAGTCTAGATCCTTGAGGAATCACCACACTGTCTTCCACAGTGGTTGAACTAATTTACACTCCCAGCAATAGTGTAAAATCATTCCTATTTCTCCACATCGTCTCCAGCATCTGTTGTTTTCTGACTTTTTAATGACTGCCATTCTAACTGGCATGAGATGGTATCTCATTGTGGTTTTCATTTGCATTTCTCTAATGACCAGTGATGATAAGTTTTTTTTCATATGTTTGTTGGCTGCATGGATTCTTGTTTTGAGAAGTGTCTGTTTAAATCCTTCACTCACTTTTTGATGTTTTTTTGTTTGTTTTTTTCTTGTAATTTGTTTAAATTCTTTGTTGATTCTGGATATTAGCTCTTTGTCAGATGGATAGATTGCAAAAACTTTTTCCCATTCTGTAGGTTGCCTGTTCACTCTGATGACAGTTTCTTTTGTTGTGCAGAAACTCCGTAGTTTAATCAGATCCCATTTGTGAATTTTGGCTTTTGTTGCCATTGATTTGGGTGTTTTAGTCATAAAGTCTTTTCTCATGCCTATGTCCTGAATGGTATTGCCTAGGTTTTCTTCTAGGGCTTTTATGATTTTAGGTCTTATGTTTAAGTCTTTAATCCATCTTGAGTTAATTTTTGTATAAGGTATAAGGAATGGATCCAGTTTTAGCTTTCTGCATATGGCTAGCCAGTGTTCCCAACACCATTTATTAAATAGGGAATCCTTTCCTCATTGCTTGTTTTTGTCATGTTTGTCAAAGATCAGATGGTTGTAGATGTGTGGCATTATTTCTGAGGCCTCTGTTCTGTTCCATTGGTTTATATATATGTTTAGGTACCAGTACCATGCTGTTTTTGTTACTGTAGCCTTGTAGTATAGTTTGAAGTCAGGTAGCGTGATGCCTCCAGCTTTGTTCTTCTTGTGTAGGATTGTCTTCCTTTTATCTTTGATTTATCTGTAGTATATTTAAAGTTTTTTAAAGATAATATGTCATTGGCTTTTGTTATTTTACACAGTCTAACTTTTTTTTTGTCTTTTAATGAGTGCACTTAGACCATTTAACTTTAATGTAGTTATCAATGTGGTTATATTTTTTATCTACCATTTAATTATTTGTTTTAATTGTCTTCTCTCTTATTGTTCCTTCTTTCACAATTTCCTATTTTTTTTAATGGTTTTTAGAATTTTATTTTAACTTATCTACTTGTGTTTTGTCTATTTCTCTTTCTATTATTTTTAGTATTTTCTCTGAGGATCAAAATTTACAGACCTAACTTTTTATATTTTCTTCAGAATTACTATTTTACTACTTCAGTTGAAATGTGGAAAACTTACAGCTCTACATGCTACTAAAGCACTCCCTTTTGGTTATAATTATCATATGTGTTAGACCTATATACATTGAAAACATCACTCCTGCAGTTGAAAACCCATGTGTAACTTTTGACTCCCCAAAATCTGAACTACTAATAGCCTTCTGTTGACTGGAAGCCTTACAGATAACATAACCTGTCAATTAGCTCATATTTTGTGTGTTATATGTATTATGTACTGTATTCTTACAATACAGTAAGCTGCAGAAAATAAAATCCTAATTAGAAAAATCATGAGAGAAAAATATATTTACTATTTGTTAAGTGGGAGTGGATCATCATAAAGGTCTTTATCCTCATAGTCTTTATGTGAGTAAGCTGAGGAGGAGGAGAAACAGAAGGGGTTGTCTTGCTGTCTCAGGTGGCAGTGGAGGGAAAAGGTGGCAGAGGTGGAAGGGGGGACAGGAGAGGCAGGCATATTCTTTGTAACTTTTATTGAAAAAAATCTCGATATAAGTGGACCCATGCAGTTGAAACCCATGTTGTTCAAGGTTCAACAATGTATACCTTTTGCTTTGTCTTTCATATTTTGAAGGACTCAAGAGGAGAAAGTCTATTCTAATTACCCAGAAGCATACCATTTTGATTACTCTTTCTTCATTCCTTATATTCCAAGTTTTCTTCTGTTAAAATTTCCCTTCCATTTGAAGAACTTTATTTAGCATTTCTTTTATATCAGGTCTGTTGGCAACAGATTTTCTTAATTTTTCTTCGTCTGAAAATTTCAAATTTGTTTTTCCTGAAAGATATTTTAAATGAATATAGAACTTTGTGTTGATATTTTTGTTGTTGTTTCAATACTAATACCACTTAAGAATGGTATATTCTCTCTCTGTCTTCTGTCCTCCTTCATTTTTTTCCTGGTAAGTAATCCAAATGAAAGTGCAGCTCTCTGATATGCAGTGTGTCATTTTCTCTGGTTGCTTTCAAGTTTTATTCTTTATGTTCGGTTTTTAGCAGCTCTATTTTGATGACTCTGAGCATGATTTTCCTTGAGTTTATCCCTTTGAGTATCAGATGAGCTTTGAATCTGTATGTTTGTCTTTCAAGAAATTTGGGGTGTTTGGCACCATTGTTTTATAAAGTATGTTTTTCTTTATCAGTCTCTTTTTGTTTTACTTTCCTCAGTAATTCAATGTTAGAACTTTTGATATTGACCCACTGTTAACTGAGTCTCTGTTCATGTTTTTTAAAAAATCTTTGTTGTTTCTGCTCTTCAAAGTGACTGATTTCTATTGCTCTAGCTTTAAATTCATTGATTATTTACTCTGTTATCTCTCCCACTCAATTGAACCCAGTGAATTTTTCTTTTAGATCTAAACTTTTCAGTCCTTTAGTCCCTATTTGTTTACTTTTTTGTCTCTCTCTTTCTCTCTCTCTCTCTCTCTCACACACACAGACACACACAACACTCAGCGAAACATATTTATTTCCATAAATTTCAGGAATCCATCTTTATCTCATAAAGAATGATTATAATAAATGCTTTTTAAGTCTTTGATAATTTCTGGTTTTGGCATCTGTTTATGTTTTTTCCCTTCAAATTGGTGAGATTCTCCCTCTTCTTTTGGATTATGTTCTAGATATTTCATATCATATTGTGGAGCTCTAGGTCCTATTAAAACTCTGCAAAGAATGTTGATGTGTGTATGTGTGTGTGTTTGCTGTCTATAAACCCAGTTAGATTTAGAATCCAACTCTGATCTTACCTTCTGTGTGCTGTGGTTATAATGTCAAGTTCAGTTTTCACACTCAAGTGATATGTTTTTTAGATCTGTACTATGCATATACCATGCTAAGGTTAATCTAGGCATGGTCAATGGTTTATATAACAGCCTGTGCTGTGTTTGTTTAGATCTAGCCCATGCATGTGCAGCTGAAGCCTTGGTGCACCTATGAGTCCAGGACTTGAGTTTTCGTGCACACAGAATTAGTGAATAAAATTCTTTAGCTTCCTCCACTTTTTCTTTTTTATTTTTCTCTACATTTTCCATATCCCAGAATGTCCTTTTCTTAGTTAATCTAGTTAGAAAGAAAATTTTATTTCAGAGTTTTAGTTCCTGGGCACTTGTATATCTGTGTGCAACTGGGCTGCCCTATAGACAACATAGTAATGAAAAAGAGTGAAAAAAAGAATTTCCAACACACACAAGTTGGTTCTCAGGAGACAATTTTCTTGATTTCTCTGGCCAGAGGGGTTGATTTTTCTCTCTGGATTTCACGTACCCACACTATTATTTTTATTGGGGTAGTGTAGCTAGCAAAGAGATTAATCTCAAGTCAAAGCTGGAAATTAAAGAAAAAAAATAAACAAGAAAGTTGACAGTGATTTTTGTTTTTCACCTTTTGATTTCTCTTGCCAATTTTCCTGTTATTGCTTATTTTTATGTCTTCTGTTAGCTGTTTTTCATATTGTGCTCAGTTGACAGTTGTAATTAGTGAAGGGCATAGGCTGTAGTGGGCCTACTCCATCTTGATTAGCACTAGAAGTAAATAATGTGATTTTGAAGGACCTATGAGAGATTCAAATAATTATATCTAGTGGAGAATGTGAGTCTGGATCTTAGAGTTTCTACTGAATTCAATTTGGGATTCATATGTAAGTATATGGTAATTACATTTCTAGGAATGACTGAGAGTATCCCATTGGTGAATGTAAATGAATAAGAAGAGAGCACAATCTTGGCGCCAGCAACATTTAGGTAACATTTGAAGGAAGGGATGCATGCAGTCAGGCTGAAAGGGAATGAGAGATATTTGTGCATTACAAGGAAGTCACAGAGTATGAATTCTTAACACCTAGACTGTTGAATGCTACAGAAGCTAAGAAAAAGAAAGCTTTATAAAGCAAGAAATTGTTAAAAGTTTGAAATTCTACCCAGAGATCAAGAAGCGTGACATCTGAAAAGTATCCATTTGATTTAGGGACAAATATATCATTGGTGGCCTTCAGAAAAGCAGTTTAAGTGAAGTTTTGTGCGCCAAATAAAAGTAATTTGACTAGTGAGAGGGAGGTAAAGTAGACACCACAAGTTTAGACAACACAAGAAATTTGGCTGTAAAGGGAAGGAGACAGGGCAGCAGGTAGAGGGGAAGTTGCTTTTGGAGAGAGTGAGAGATTTTTCTGGTTTTATTTTAGTAGATTGTTTTATTCCTGAATTGGATTTGGCCTGAGTATAGTATCTTAAAGTGCCAATGAGGAGAAAAAAACAGTATATAAGAAAAGGTTAGAGGCAGAGAACAAAGAGAAAATAATATAAAGAATGAAATCCCTGAGATGACAGTAGGGAAAGAGATCAGAAGCACAGGTGGGGGTATTAAGTTAAGAATGAACAAAGGACAACTCTTCCAAATAGCACTGAAAGTTTTTCCTCAGAGTTCCCAGTGGGATTTCTTGACCTTATTCTCTTTTCCACCTTCTTACTGGTTTCTTCTGGGAGCACTTGTCTCATGAATTACTAACATATAAATTCTCATTCCAGAGCCTCCTTCTGGGGAATCCAATCCAAGACAACCCTAAATTTATTTATCTAGCCCTGATTTCAAATTTTTTACAGGATTCCAAATTCATCCATCCAAATGCCTATTTCATATTTCCACTTTTAAAAACAATAAGTATCTCAAATATAGTATGTTTGTATTAGTTCATTCTCACACTGCAATAAAGAAAAACCAGAGACTAGGTAATTTATAAAGGAAAGGGGTTTAATGACTCACAGTTCCACATGGCTGGGGAGGCCTCAGGAAACATACAATCATGGCAGAAGGTGAAGCGGAAGCAGGCACTTTCTTCACAAGGTGGCAGGAGAGAGAAGTACAAGCAGGGGAAATGCCAGAGGTTTATAACACCATCAGATGTTGTAAGAACTCATTCACTATCATGAGAAGCGCATGGAGAAACCCTCCCCCATGATCTAATCACCTCCCTCCCTCGACACCTGGGGATTACAGTTCTCTCCCTTGACATGTGGGGATTACAATTCGGATGAGATTTGGGTGGGGACACAGAGCCAAACCATGTCAATGCTCAAATACAACACTTCGGTGTGTTTTGTTTTTTTTTGTTTTGTTTTGTTTTGTGTGTGTGTGTGCTGTTCTTCTTTCAGTCTTTCTCCTTTTGGTAAATGGAAATATAATTTCCTCAAGACAAATAGTCATCTTTAATTTCTCCCTTCCCTTTAACCTACAACCAATGAACAAATAGAATTGACTGACAGTTACAGAATTTGTTAAACTCCATACACATACTTTCATCTGTACTGCTACTACTCTTGCCAATCCCCATTACCTTCTACTTGTACTATTCCAATAATCACCTGATTATCTAATTTGTGCATCCCTCCAATCTAATTAATAGAATACTATCCGAAGAGCTCTTTGTAAATATATCTCAAATGATGTCCTACACTGCTTAGAAAACCTTCAGTGGTTTCCTGTTTAACTTAAAGGAAAATCTCTAATTATCACATCTACATTCAGGGGGATATGAAACATGTAACAACAGGTGTAGAATGAGCATTCACCCAGCAGAAGACATATTGGTCATAATGTGTATTGCTGAATCAGTATATATTAGCATTGTCTATAAGGCTCTATAAAACTATTCTCTCCCTCACTCATTCTGGCCAATTAGGCAGTCTTTCTTCCAAAGGTTCCCTTTTTCCAGAATCTTTTCATGGCTTATTCTCCCTTGTTGTTCAGGTACTATCTCAGATATTACATACTCAGTGAGATCTTTTCTGAGCGATCAACATCAAGTCCTTACCTAGTCCAAGTAGTCACTATCACACCTGTTTGTTCCATTTTTTTATAGGACTGAAAAACATATAGATTTATTTAGTACACTTATTTACCTATTTTAACCTCCTAATTGGAATTTAAGTTTATCAATAACAGAAATTTTGTTTTGTCTTCTCACCAGTGTATCTACAAAACCAAGGAGAGTGCCTGACATGTGGCAGATATTCAGTGCTCACCGGTTAAATGATTGAGTACATGAATAAATAAATGTAATCATAGATGGATAAAAGAAAGTGGCTACACAAACTAGAAAGTAAAATTAGATTATCTATTATTTTATTAACTTAACATTTTTATTTCTTGCTCACCAATGAGTTGCAGACCTATACATCCAAATTATTATTAGAATGCTCACTGTCAGTTAATTCTGGATATAAATTCATTCTTTTACCTTGAGGTATTTCTCTTTTATTTCCTGTCATGACAAATGAGGTATACTCATCCTATCACGGGGTACAATATGGTTTAAAAAGGAGGTTCTGAATTTAAATCTAATGGGTCCAAAACCCATTGCTGCCACTTATTATCTATGAGGAAGTTATGTAACCTCTCTGTTATTCAGTTTTCCTTATTACAAAATAATGATAATGAAAATATCTGCTTCATAAATTTGTTGGGAGGATTATATGAGTTAATTTACATAACCCCTTGGTACTATGCCTAGTAAAGAGAAAGCGCTCCCTAAATCATAGGTATTAGTATTTGCCAAGCAACAAGTGTGAAAATAATCCTATATCTCTCTAGGTCTCTTACTTTGCCCTATCTGGTAGGAACACAGAATCTGCAAATTTTCCTATCCCACATCTGTCGAATTCTAACTCTAATTGCCATTCATATCTGCACCACATCTTGACTATTTACCACACAATAAAAGTTTACTCCTGTATTCTTCATCATCCCCTTACTTGTTCATTTTAATCCTAATGATCTTGCCAGTATAAAAACTGATATATAACATCCCTGTGTATCATTTCTCAACAGCTTTCTATAGCTTTCAAGACAAAACCTAAACCAAGCATCAAGAAAAGCCTGTCATTTCTCATCACTTCCCTCTGGAAAATCTATTCTTCAGCCACACTGAAGGGTTCACAATTGATATTAGGTGTGGTATTATAAGTGGGGGTTTTAGTTAAGCTTCCTAACTAATTTTCAGCTTTCCTTATGTTCTTGAGTCTTTTATTATACTGTTCACTGCTTGGAAGGGAAGCACTCTCTTGACATTCTCTTTCTTCTCTTCCTCCTTTGAATATCTTTATTTATTTATTTACTATTTTTTAAATAATAGTTTAAAGATTTTTATTTTAGAATCAGGGGAGGAGTGTACATGTGCAGGTTCATTACCAAGGCATATTATATGATGCTGAGGTTTGGAGTATGAATGAATCCAACACCCACATTTATCTTTAAAAGTAGCCTTTACAATTGATGCAAGTTCTCATAACCTTTTTACTGAATGACTTAATAATGAACAAAAACTAGTAAAGGCCTATTTCATGCCAGAGTACTTGTGGTTATTATTGCCTCAATATTGCCAATATTCTGCAAGCTAGGTTTCTTTTTCTAGGCCTCCTTTTGTTTGTCCCAGAAAATCCTACATTTGACTTAACATTTAAGCCCATGGTCTTTTTGTGGCTAAGATAATTCATGTTTCCAATTGAGTTTTCTTTTTCCAAACACCTTTAATTTTATGTATTTATATTCTCTCCTCCTAACACCTGAAATTGTCACTGAAAGGCCTCTTTGCTAACTTCTAAAATATCATTTCAAGTTCCTAAGTTTATATGAATTTTTGTGAATATTAAACTTGGAATAGAAAATACTGATGTTTGAATGGTTATATAATAGTTTATTTACAGTTATCTAGACTTTAATGAATAAGAAAATTAATATAGTTGCATTACAGGTAGAACCTTGATTTTTTTTTAAAGTGTGAAGCAAGCAATGATGATAATTTAATTATGGCTGGTTACACCCAGACTGTTTAATTTTTATTTATATTTCTGAAAAATAAAACTAATGAAAATAACTTTGTTGTCATGACAGTTCTCTCAATATGTTTGGTCCAATTTCACACCTATTTTTAACAATTTAGGCACATCAAAATCTAAGCTGCAGGCATCATAAGACTAGTAGAATGATAACTCCCTGGTGATAAAAGAATGCATTGCTCTTGGCAACGTCTCATCAATAAGCCAGAATGAGACATGCTAAGGACCACAGTGTGATACACAGCTTGTAAAGTGGCAAGTGTTATGTTGCTAAGGATGAAGAAATTCAGGTGTAAACTAGAAACTAGAAACTTTTATTCTCTGGTGAAGAATCTTCCCAAGGTAAATTACATAGAACTTTAGAAAAAGAATTAAGCTTCCAATTTATCATCAAAATAAATGGAATCTTGAAATTATGGCAGTAAAAGACTTGCTACTTGATACCATCCTCCATATTACCAAGGGACTTCCATACAATCGTTAAAAACTGGTGAATATTTGCTGACAACATCTTTGTACTTCCAAACTAATGTTTTCTCTTGGCAGGGTTCTCTCCAGTAAGGCCGTGAAATAGTTATCATAGAATGCATAAATGGCACATTATCCAAAATATAGGGTTCCAGATTGTTTTCCTGGAGTCTAAGGAGCTTCACAAAAGTAGCTCCATGGCTGTTGTAGTTGGAGAAGTGCTGGGACAACACTGAGTAGATGGGACTCCAGTCTAAACCAGTGGTTCTGCCAGAATGGCTGTTCTCTCACCTGATTACATGAGTGATATTTACATAGAATTTGAAAAATGAATTCAAAGAAATATTGTGACTGGGATGGGGGCTAAGCTATTGAAGTTACTTTATACTTCAATGCCTTAAAATATATGCATGTATAACTTTTGCAAACCTATTTAAGAAGAAATGAATTCTAAGGCTATTGCAAGTCTTAAATCCACTACTCTTAAGTAAGCTCATTCACGCTTTAAAGTACTTCAGAAGCCACTTAAAACACTATTGAAGGTGTTTATTGGAGAGTAAGCATTTTGTTTTATATTACAAATAGTATATTTCTTTTTAGTGAACATTGCATAATCAAAATATGTAACTTAAAATAATGTAAATGTGTTTAGTGTGATTTGGGACCAGTTATAACTATTTCATAAGCCATCTATATAATATAAAGCTGTAGGCAGATTCCAATGCTCCGTAATTATGTAACAAACATTTCACAATGTAATGCATAATCTTTAAAGTAACTTGAGTGGTTTCTGGTGTGTTATAATTGTTCTTTGCTGTAAATACTACACAAACAATTTGTAAGCTTTTTATGCAGCACTACATTTTCTTTCTTCCATATGTGGTAGCTATTTTAAAATATATCTCTTTTTGTTAACTGGGAATGTATCACTAACATTTCTGAAAATGATTATCTTGAGTCTTTGGAAATTACTTATACATTGGTATATAAACATATAACTCTGGATTAAGACTAACATGATACGATTCAACGTGAAGAACAAATCTCTTTTGATATTTGTGAAAGGGACTCACTATCAATTAATTATTTGTGTCATATATGATGTGCATCTACAACACATTAAGCGTCCTGGAAAATTTGAGAGTAATAAATAATTTAATATGGCTTCTGCACCCAAAACCTTATATATTGCTTAAGGCAATAAGTATTAAACATGAAATAAGGATACAACAATGATGTATTCAACTAATCTCTGATTTCCAATATGTCACTTTTTTGAGTTGATCGGCAAAATTACTGATAGGGTAATATGGTTTGGCTGTGTCCCCACCCAAATCTCATCTTGAGTTGTAACTCCCACAATTCCCATGTGTTGTGGGAGGAACCAAGTAGAAGGTAATTGGATCATGGGGGCAGGTCTTTCCCGTGCTGTTCTCGTGATAGTGAATAAGTGTCGTGAGATCTGATGGTTCTAAAAAGGGGAGTTTTCCTGCACAATCTCTCTCTTCTCTTGTCTGCACCATCTGAAGTGTGCCTTTCATCTTCTGGATGATGGTGAGGTCTCCCCAGCCACATAGAACTGTAAGTCCAGTAAATCTCTTTTTTTCTTGTAAATTGCCCAGTCTCAGGGATGTCTTTATCAGCAGCATGAAAAGTGACTAATAGACTAAATTGGTACCAGTACAATGGGGCACTGCTGAAAAGATACAGGAATTTGTGGAGGCAATTTTGGACCTGGGTTACAGGGAGAGATTGGAACAGTTTGGAGGGCTCAGAAGAAGAAAAGGAAAATATGGGAAAGCTTGAAACTCCCTAGAGACTTGTTGAATGGCTTTGACCAAAATGCTGATAATGATATGGGCAATGAAATCCAGGCTGGAGTGGTCTCTGATGGAGATGAGGAACTTGTTGGGAACCGGTGCAAAGCTGACACTTGTTAAGTTTTAGCAAAGAGACTGCTGGCATTTTTGCCCTTGCCCTAGAGATCTGTGGAACTTTGAACTTGAGAGAGATGATTTAGGGTATCTGGCAGAAGAAATTTCTAAGCAGCAAAGCATTCAAGAGGTGACTTGGGTGATGTTAAAAGCATTCAGTTTTATAAGGGAGGCAGAGCATAAAAGTTCAGAAAATTAGTAGCCTTACAATGCAATAGAAAAGAAAATCTCATTTTCTGAGGAGAAATTTAAGCCAGCTGCAGAAATTTGCAAAAGTAACAAGGAGCCAAATGTTAATCTCCAAGACAATGGGGAAAATGTCTCCAGGGCATGTCAGAGGCCTTCACAGCAGCACCTCCCATCACAGGCCCAGAAGCCTAGGAAGGAAAAATGGTTTCATGAGCTGCACCCAGGGTCCCATGCTATGTACAGCTTAGGGTCTTGGTGCCCTGTGTCCCAGCCACTCTGGCCACGACTAAAAGATGCCAATGTAGAGCTTGGGCCATGGCTTCAGAGGGTGCAGGCACCAAGCCTTGGCAGCTTCCACATGCTGTTGAGCCTGCAGGTGCATATAAGTAAAGAATTGAGGTTTGGGGAACCTCTACCTAAATTTCAGATGATGTACGGAAATGCCTGGAGGTCCAGGTAGAAGTTTACTGCAGGAATGAGGCCCTCATGGAGAACCTCTGTTAAGGCAGTGTGGAAGAGAAATGTGGGGTCAGAGCCCCCATACAGAATCCCTCCTGGGGTGCCACCTAATGGAGCTGTGAGAAGAGGGCCATTGTCCTCCAGACCCTAGAAGGGTAGATCCACTGACAGCTTACACCATGTGCCTGGAAAAGCCTTCGACACTCAACGCCAGCCTGTGAAAACAACAGGGAGGGAGGCTGTACCCTGCAAAGCCACAGGAGTAGAGCTGCCCAAGACCATGAGACCCCACCTCTTGCATCAGCATGACCTGGATGTGTGACATGGAGTCAAAGGAGATCATTTTGGAGCTTTAAGATTTGATTGCCATGCTGGATTTTGGACTTGCATCGGGCCGGGGCCTGTAGCCCCTTTGTTTTGACCAATTTCTCCCATTTGGAATGGCTGTATTTACACAATGTCAGTATCCCCACTGTATCTAAGAAGTAGTTAACTTGCTTTTGGTTTTACAGGCTCATAAGCGGAGGGACTTGCCTTGTCTCAGAAGAGACTCTGGATTGTAGACTTTTGAGTTAATGCTGAAATGAGTTGAGACTTTGGGGGACTGTTAGAAGGGGATGATTAATTTTGAAATGCGAGGACATGAGATATGGGAGGGGTCAGGGGCAGAATGATATGGTTTGGCTATGTCACCACTGAAATCTCATCTTGAATTGTAATTCCCACAATTCCCATGTGTTGTGGGAGAAATGTGGTGGGAAGTAATTGAATCATGGGGGCAGGTCTTTCCTGCACTTTTCTTGTGATAGTGAATAAGTCCCATGAGATCTGATGGTTCTAAAATGGGGAGTTTCTCTGCACAAGGTCTCTCTTCTCTTGTCTCTTCTCTTGTGCCCTTCTCTTCATTTGAGACGTGCCTTCTGCCATGATTGTGTGGCCTCCTCAGCCATGTGGAATTGTAAGTCCAATAAACCTCTTTGCTTTTGTAAATTTCCCAGTTTTGTGTATGTCTTTATCAGCAGAAGAAAATGGACTAATACATAGGGTCTACCATGAATTCATGCTACCTGAAATCAATAGGCTCTCAATGCTTTTTGTCTAATATTTCGTGCATCTCTTTCCTATCATAGTTCTTGTAAAATTGTCCCAAATATTCTTTGCTTGTCAATAGATTTTAGTTCTATTCCCAAAAACCATACCATTTGGAGATCAAATATGGTGTATGAATGGAAAAAAAATCAAGGCCATTAGACAAATATTCCACTTCATTCCTTAGTGCAAACATACAAAATACTCATTTTCTTCATGTTTATTTTCTTCTCTTGTAGCAGATAGATAGGCCTACTCTTCGTGAGGTGAATACTTTCACATGCAACTTATTTACACTTCTTCTCTTCTAAAACTTTGATTCATAATTTTCTTCTGTCAGTACATCCTCCAAGTTCTACCTATCAGCTGCATCCTCCCCTCTTATCAGAAAACAAGCCCAAATCTCAGCTCTAATAAATATATGTAAACAAAAAACAATAACCACCAAGATAAACAATTTTTTCTCTTTAAAGCAAAGGCTCTTTCTTCTCTTATAATCAAATTTAGAAAAATCTACCTGCCAACTCCACTTTATCCCCATCACTCTTCATTTTGCACTTTAGTGTCTTCCTTAACCACTGTACTGAAAATCTTCCATAAAGGTTTCCAAGGTTTTATTAATAATTCTACTGAAATTGTGTTCAAGATAGGTGAAAACTAAGAGACATGACAATATTTATTTTGCAAGTGTCTCTTTAAGCTATGTAATGCTGTTACAGAAATGAGCAGGACTTAGCACATTAGCCTTTAATAAATATGTGCTGAATTAAAAGAAATGAAATTCCTCCATCTATGAAATCCAAGAAAACCATAAAATAATCAAATCAATGGCCTTTGCCTAATTTTTAATCATTCAACATTTTGTATAGCATTTCTGACTGTTGAACTATAATCTTCTCCTTGGAATTTTTTCTTCTATTGACTTTTATGAAATTATTTACATTTTATCAGTCAGAACAGGATTTGGCAGAATAAGCTCATTTGGGAATTGATGCACCAAACTAAAAGTTTTGAAACAGCTTAGAGATAGCCATTGGTATAGTAGCAGGCTTCGTTTATAGACTGAGAAATCAGGAAACCTTATTGTACAGTGGGGATACAAAGTACAGTGGATACAAGGTTAAATAGTGGATGAGAGTTGGGTCAACTAGGCATCATGGGAGAGGTTTATCACAGGGGATTATCCTGAGATGCATATTCAGCCTGGAAAGTGGTGGTCAAGAAATAGTCAGATGGTTAAGATGCAAGCAAGAGGCCCATACTGCATCAGAGATTAAGGCAGTGGAGAGTCTCATATGTAGGCACAAACCTAGATCTAGAGAAAGAGCTGGCAAACTGGGAATATGCTATCAACAGAAAAACCCAGGTTTGGGCTTAAGATCCAATTTCTTCAGTTGAATACAGAGCCAAAGAGCCCAACTGGTAAATTTTTAATTTGTGTAAGATATCTGTTTACTGAGCTCTCAAGGCTGGGCCTAGGGTGAGGCAAACAAGGCACTTGCTTTGGGGACAAAATTTGAGAAGAGGTTAATAAAATTGAATAATCAAGATAAAGAAGATTTTAAAGTAATATTCTAAATAATAAAATTAATGCGAAATTAATAATGAACAAAATATTACAGTTTTAGACTCTTAATCTCTTTTAACTTTAACAGCAACATAAGAGATACAACAAGGCCTTAGATACCTAGCTGCCAAATAACTGATATAGAAAATAAATATTATAAGTACATAAAAAGAGAATAAAACTCTAGATCTGTGAAGAGTGAAAAGTCTTTGGAAGTGAGGCAGAATTTGCGGGCTAGTATTGAAGACAGTTAATACGCCATTTTTCGTAATTATCTCCACCTACACATAAAATGATAGAGTAAGTTTTATTCACCAGATTCTCTCTTGGAGATAGAATTGTATGTTTTTGGAAAACTTATTTTGATTAGTATCATAGGAGTATTAGATTTTAAATAGCAAAATATGACTCATTGATGCTTGTGGGTAAGGTGTTTAACTAATAGCCTTTTTTTTTTTTAATGAGGACTGAAGGTGGTCTGGGTTACTATTATAAAATTTGAAGATAGAAGCCAGGTAGACCTGAATTTTCTCTATGTAATTGGGTAGCAGGGGGCAGGGAGAGGATGCATCTGAGAACATGGGGACCAAAGGCAGTAAATCTGAGGAACATATTGTCTAGGAGCAAAAAGAGAAATCCTGGTTTTGGGACAACGCAGTGAAGTGTTTTCATTAAGCAATTTAATAAAGAAATCCCAGTTATTTTGGTTGTTTTTTGCTATTTGAAGTGTACTGTTATCTGCCTTTTATATGTCCCCTAAAATATCAGCATTGTTCATTAATGTTTTTATGGAAGTCAGTAGTGCATGAAAAAAATCTTAAGAAGATCAAAAGAGAGTGCATATGTATATTACACATGAAACAAGTATAAAGTGCCTATGACATGCATGTTTTGTTGGATATTTTTCATAAGATGAAAAAGGGGTGCAGAGGGTGTTTTGACTCAATATGGCTAAATTATTCTTATACGTCTCCTTCCAATGTTTCCATAAAATTGCAAGAAAACTGGCAATAGCATTGATAGCTAAAGAGAAGGTCATTGGCAGTTATTTGGGAAACTTTTTGCTACCTCCATCGTGGATGGTGTGAATCATAAAACAACACTTCCTTTGACTGTATCCTTGTGATCTATCCTTCAAAGCAGAGCCAGGCATGTGTCTTAAAAAATATATATATATTTATATATATTTAACTATATATATATATATTTTTTTATATATATATATATAGGGAAAGACCTTCAAACTCTTCCCTACTGTAAGTTCCTACCTCAGAATACAGTAAGCACACTGAATAGAAAAAGTTATATGCTTAGCTCGTATATAGTAAAGGCATTTTATGGGACAGGAAAAAAATTCTGCTACCTTTTCCCAAAATTGATCTTCTAAGGCATACAACTAGCTGAAAGAAGAAAAGTGAACACAGATATACAGAAAGTTTAGTTAGGGGGAAAATTGAAAATAAAACTGAAAACATAAAACTGCTAGAAAAAATAGAAGTGGAGTGTAGTCTTTCATTCATTAAATTGCTCAAAATTGACTCCAAATGCCTCTGTACGCTTAGAATATCTGACTGTAAGTGTCAGAGTAATTCTGTCTTTATCCAGCAGCCCTGGAGAGGTTCACTGATGCTTGGGCATTGCAATTGGGCTGTACTCATTAACCTGAACTTTGTTTTTATACTGCAAAGTTGTGAAGGTATTGAGAAAAAGACACTGCCGGGAAGACGCTCATCCCACCTCTCTAAGCTGTATGGAAGCATGAGGTCCTATAAAATCTCATTCAATTCTAGGCTAAAACCAAAATCAGATAGATAATCACTCAGTGACATTGAAAGATATTGAGCATAAAAGAAAGTATTTGATGACAAAAGGGAAGAATACATTCCTGAAAATTATTTCATATATAAACAGAATAAATTTAGTCTTTTTTTGGTCCAAAAATTTTCACAACTTTTAAACATTAAATGCATAACACAACATAAAGTGCTAAATTACAATGGAGAAACATACATCAAGTTTGGCAAAGAAATGATTGTGTCCCAAGACTTTTATGTCCAACCAGATCATTGGTTATGTATAAAGGTGACAATGATGTGACTCAGAACCTGTAACTCTTGCGCATATTTTTTGAGACTGTATTCATAGATCAAACCAAATTAGAAGCTAATCAAAGTCAGGAACTCAAGCATAGAAGTAGATTATTCCACTGTATGAGTATAGAATAGAATGAAGGCAATTAATCTCATATTGCTTAGACTGACTAAATTAAATTAAATTGGCCATTGTTGAGAAGCAGCTGTTGTATCACTGGTTAAAGCCCAGATTCTGGAACTAGGCTGCCTGGGTTCCAATTGGCATGAGCGATTACTAGCTCTGTGTATCAGTTTTCAAATCTATAAAACAAGAATATTAATAGCATCTACCTCCCTAGGTTGTTGTGAAAATTATGTATAAAATTATATGTATGTCACATAGCAAGTGCTTGATAAATGATAGATATTCTTATTGTGGGATATTTAAATAGTTTTTTTATTATTATAAATACTGTTTGATTGTTTTGGTATGTTTATTAATATAGGTGCCATTATTCTCATTGGACAACTTTTAGAAGTAGAATTTCCAGGTCAGAATATGTGATCATTTCAAAGGCTTTCGATACTAATTCTCACCAGAAAGATACCCAAGAATAGATGTGAAAATTAATTTCTCCCTCTTCCCTTTAAAGATAATTCTTATAATTAAAAATACATATTTTAATTAACAGGTAATAATATGCTCGTATTTACACATGGAATTTGTAATTGTGATATCATTAGTAGAAATTTGTTTTCTTTTATAAATTGCCCGTTTCTAAATGATACCTATATAACTATTGGAGTATTTGTATTTTACTTGATGATGACTAATCCAAAAGTTATTGCTGAAAAAAAGAACTGTATTATTAAAGCAAAAATTATGTACTAATAGATTACATATATTACTGTATATTAAATTTACAAAGATTGAAAATCTTGAGATAAAGTTTTTATCTTTTCTAGTGAGAAATCATAAATATTATATTGTCTCGACAAAAATAGTAAGAAACAAATATATACCTAGCAAGTCAGAAAACAAATTAATGAGCAAGGCAGCTAAAAAAACAAAAGAAAAATAGAAAACTTGCCAGCAAAATGATGACAGAAGTTTGAACATATTAGAGATGCCAATAAAGTTAAGTAAATTAACCTCATTGAATGGTTAAGTTTCTTAGGATGGGCTTTAAAAATAAAATGACTCAAGTACACAATTGTTTTTAAATAGAGACAAAATTAAAATAAAATCTTACAGAGAAAATAAAAGTATATGTGTAATTTAAAGAACATTTGAGAAAGTTTTACAAAAGAGAAAAAAAAAAGAAAGGGTATTTTCAAGCTATTTTTAAGTGTATGAGTCCAGAAGTTTTCTTTTTTTCTTTTTTTCTTTTTTTTGAGACAGAGTTTTGCTCTTTTTGTCCAGGCTGGAGTGCAGTGGCATAATCTCGGCTTACTGCAACCTCCACGTCCCGGGTTCAAGTGATTCTCCTGCCTCAACCTCCCGAGCAGCTGGGATTACAGGCTTCTGCCACCACACCCAGCTAATGTTTTTATTTTCAGTAGAGATGGAATTTCACCTTGTTGGCCAGGCTGGTCTCAAACTCCTGACCTTGTGATCCTCCCACCTTGGCCTCCCAAAGTGCTGGGATTACAGGCGTGAGCCACCGTGACCAGCCTCTTTTTAATTTGATAATAGAACAAAATAAAACAATTAGATCGCATAGTCTGTAGTATAAACATACCTATTTGAATATATAAGACTGAATAATCTAATTAAGGAATTAACTGTTCAATAAATTTAGTATTGGGGAAAAATCAAGTTTGCTGGCTTGCAATTCATACAATACCAAATTGAATTCCATGTTATTTAAATATTTAAAAGTGAGAAATGAAAGCACAATAAACTAGAAGAAAGTAGACGAAAATTGTTCATTGACTCTGGGGTGGGAAAGTTTTCCTAAGCTTACAAAGAATGATAAAAAGTATCAATGTAAATAGGCAAACTTGGCAATGTATAAACAAAAGCATTTAGATGCAAAAGAACACCATAAATAAGTTATAAGGCAATTTAAAAACTAGAAACATATGGGCCACAAATATGACAAATGTTAGGTTAGTGCCTTATATAAAGAGGTCGTAAAATAGATAGGAAAGCACTAATAAACCATTGAAAAGGCCATGAACAGACAATTCCCAGAAGATCCATCTTCACTGGTAATGAAAGAGATTAAAATTAAAACAACAATGACATTGTTTCAATGTAAAATTAGCTAAAAATTTTATAATTTGTAATTCTCAATATGACTGAAGAAAAGGTGAATCAGTCACTCTTCTACCCTCCAAGTGAGAGTTCATTACATGAACTTTTATTCATTGGGAAATACATGTAAAGAATTTTTAAACATCTCCTCACTTGCCCTTGTATTTTCAATATTTTCTAAAAAATAAATCACATATGGCCAGGCGCCGTAGCTCACACCTGTAATCCTAACATTTTGGGAGGCTGTGGTGGGCAAATTGCTTGAACCCAAGAGTTCCAGACCAGCCTGGGAAATATGGTGACACCCTGTCTCTACAAAAAAAAATTCAAAAAATTACCCTGGCATGGTGGCTGGTGCCTGTAGTGCAAGCTGTCCAGGAGGCTGAGGGAGGAACACTTGAGCCCAGGAGGTGGAGGCTGCAGTGAGCTGTGATTGCACCAGTGCACTTCAGCCTGGGCGACAGAGTGAGACCATGTCTCAAAAAAAAAAAAATAGAAAAGAAAAATAATTATATATAGATTTATATATATGACTTTTATATAGAATAATATTTGTTGAATTATTATTTATAAAAGAAAACATTAGAAATAGTCTCCTTAGGTTCTTGGTAAGTTATAGAACATAAATATAACAGAAAGGGAAAACTATATTCATTAAAATGTGTTGAAACAGTATTTAATGGGATGGACATGGAAAAATGGACAATGGAAATGTTATGTAATATTTAGTAAAAAAATATATATAACCATCTGCAATAGTGTATACAAATATATATATCTGGAGGGAAAAATGGAAGAAAATATGCCAATATATGGATCATTACTTTTGAAATGTTAAAACACTGCTAATTTGTGTTTTTATTTTTATCAGTAATTATTCCTTATGACTATGACTTTTGTTATTAGGAAAAAGTAGTATAAAATACAAATATCAGGAAAAAAAGGTGATATGGGCTGGAGAGCAGACACAGCCTTCAGAGGCCAAGTACCATGATGGCCCACGGCTGCCCTCCAGAGCACCTACACAGCTTATCACTTGCAGCCACTATCACTGCATTCACATCAGAGCCAGAGTGCCTAGGTGGGGGCAAGTGCTTATAGTCAGTATATTTGCCACCCTTAATATATTTGTTTGTAACTTAATATATTTGTATATATGTACATATATACATAACACACATTCATAAAGAATATACATTTCTCTCTTTTTATATATATATGTATATTTCTGTTTTGTGAGTACATATGTTAGGGAGGGATTGTACACATAAACTACTGAATTTATGAGTCAGAGGGCATCAAACATGGCTAAATGTCAGAATTACCTGGGAGACTTTTAAGTAAAAAATAACATACCCAAGTCTTATCCACAGATATTCACATTCAATAGGTCTGGGAGGTGGGAACTGGATATCATTTTTAAGTCTTTATGGCTCCCTGTGTGTAGAGTCGAGAATCATTGCACATGGAATTACAAAAAGGATTTTCACTTGCAGCCAAATACTTCAATACTATGTTCGATAACTCCTATAGTGCATTTAGGTATTACAATGCTATTCAATTAAGCCCCAGTGATGATGTCTTGGTCTTCTGGACAAAATAATGAAACGTTTTAAAGACATTAAAAGCAAATATTTTAATTTTTTCGAATGGTATGCTCTTCAATAACATCCAATAGTGGCTTTTGGGAATTTTCAATTAAATCTTTGAGCAACTTTATAAATGTTGACTCACATTTCAGATCAGGGTGCTAGGAGGTGCTTTTGGTGTAACAAGTCCTCTCAGATTGTTAGCAAATATTCTGCAACTTTGTGTATGTTGAGGTCTCAAATACCTCTAATAGATGGTCAACCTTTTCCCCAAGAGTAAGAAGGAACTACTTTAGGAGAAGGAAACCTAGTAAAGACTAGTTTCAGCCAGCTTGGGTGGATTTCAATGTGGGCCTCACTGTTTATTCACTGAATTTCAATTTCAGGAATGATGGTAAGAATTAATAGTGAGGCTCCCTGTGAATCTCCAAGTAGAGGATGCACTGGAACCGGTCCTACCCTCCCCTGTGTTTTCCACTTCAACTGCCTGGTCCGTGCTCCAATACATATAATGCTCTTATTATTTTTCATCATTTCCTGTGGGGTGTTTTCTTTGGGTCTCTAGTGAGATCCACCACCATGCCGTATGCTCTGGTTATTGTACAACTAAATGAAGCATGCCGGGCAGCATCTGAAAACAATTAAAAATAATTGAAATGAGCTGTGGACTCTACTAGTCTCATTAAGTTTTTTATTTCAGCCTCTACACATTGGGAGATTTAGATCTGAAACTCCAATCCCTGTAGCCTCCTGCTGGCAGGAGAGATCCCCTTCCCAGGGCAGATAAAGGGCCATCAGTTTTCAATGTTAAGGCTGCACTCAAAACGATCAGGAAGGGAAAAGGCCTGATCACTGCCAAGAGGATTCTGTGGGAGGAGACATCGTTCTCCACTAGCTGCCTTTGAGCAGCTGCTTTATGAATTAATAAACATCACTATGAATATGCACACTTCTCTTATTAAGAATTCACAAGCGCATTAATCAGTCAGCTCACTGAAACTCAAGGTATTAAAGTTAGCTTTTCTGTTGTCTTTCTTTGAGAGAGACAGAGAGACAGAAAAAGACAGAGACAGAAAGTAAGAAAAAGCCAGGCAGCCAGACAGACAGAGACAGAAGAGACAGAGAGAAAACCAAAATATTTCAAGTATTTCTCTATATAAGGAGGCAAGACAATAAAAAAATGTTAAGTTACTGAAATGAGATCATATTTCAAAAGTCCTCATTAAGGTAACTTGGATATAACAGCTTAAATATCTTAAAAGTTATATTGGAACCCATTTGATGGTTTAGTTACATGAAAATAACATGCATGCTTTTCTACAGAATAAGTTAGTTATCCTAGGAGATACTGTTTCTGAGTGGCAAAAAAAAAAAAAAAAAAAAAAAATTCCATTTTTTGTAACTGGAAAGGCCAGGGAAATTTAGCTGCGAGGTAATTATTCTTATTGAGATATTTAACATGATTCAGTGACAAGTATGAGGAAATGAGATTAGCTCTTACCATGAAGAATGACTCAGATGTGAGCTTGGAATAATGTGTGTATAAGGAAGATAAAGGTAGGTATTTTATTAAAGTGATGGTACTTGTGAAGATTATTCCATAGGCAGCACTATGCATTTGTGTGTTTGACATAAAATAGCACTGGGAAGATTCCAAGTATAATTGACCTTTTAATTTTCCCTATTTCAGAAGGATCTGATTACCCCTAAGCTCATCTTAAAATGTTCTTCTCCTTTCAACTTTAGAACTGATATTACAATTTATTCCGGATGATCATGTTGATGGGACTAGGAGAATTAGAATCCCTTTAGTTTATTTGTTTCTGTGAGTAAATTAGCTACAAGGGAAAACATTTTTTTCCGATAGAGGATCTTTTTCACTCAATAGTATAAATTCATGATTCTCCACATCAATTCTACATTAGGCAACAAGCCCTCCTTCCTGCCTCATCTAAAGAAAAACAAGAACTTTCCAGTTTCTTTCCTTATACAAAGCATTTTGTTTATAATAATAATAGCCAGCACTTATTAAATACCTACTATGCACCAGTCATTGTTCTCAGTGGCTTACATGCTTTTTCTCATACCAGACAGCTGCCTATGAGGTAAAATATTATTATTATTTTGATTTTGATTTTTACACATAAGGAAAGTATAACTGACGATGAAAAATATTTAGCTTATATAATGTTTAAAAGCAGAGCTAGAACTCAGACCCTGACATTTTAGCTCTTGCATCTGTATTCTTAACCGTCATACCTACTACGTTTATGGATATTGTCCACACTGCACTGGCCTGATTTAGATGCAAAATCCAGAAGAGAGGACAGAACAGACACCCTTGAGGTACTGAAACAAGCTCAAAAAGTCTGGAAAGGGGGAAGCATGATTATGAGGAAGTTACTGGTGTAAGATGAAGACTAAATCACGGTCTGGAATTCCAAGGGTCTTGTGCTTCTTGTAAAGGAGGATGAACTTTATCCTAAGGCCATGGAAGTCTTTCAGAGAATTTCAATTATGGTAGTTGAATGGTCAGGCTTGACATTTCAAACAAACACTGACTGTAAACTGATGAGGAGAAGCAGAGAATGGATTAAGAGGATACTATAATGGTCCATTCACAGATACAGATGGCTAGGTTTTTTGCCCTGAGCATGCTGGGAGAATGTAGTTAAATATTATGTGTGGATAGATGAAGTTCTAAGAAAGAGTAGGTGACAATATGTGTGTGAATTATAGTAGGCCCTAAATACATTTTATTTCCTTTTTTTCAAAAACACAAGTGAATAAATTTTCCAGAATTCTCCTATTAATACATATTCAAGTAAGCAAGTACCAGAAGCCTAGGAAAAGATTATAGGTTGTAGGGGATTGGATTTGAAATGTTATGAGAACATTTAATAGTTCGGTGTAAATTTTTCTAGTTGTGTCACTCTTCTTCCTCCTAGTCCTATAGCCAACACTAATTTCCACGGCTGTATGAAATTGCAACCCTCTATTGAGGTGAATGTGAAAATGATTTTGAGATGATTATGGCTCTATATAATCATGTTTCTTGCATCATAAATTGCAGATTTATACTATTAAGATAGTTTAAGGAAAGATAGCAATCAAGACTAGATGAAATAGCATAAAACGCAAAATTCTCTGTATCCTTAAAATATTTTTTAAATCATTTTTGTTATTCTTCCACTTGTTCAGAAATAAGAAATCTTACCTATAGGTTACAGTCCCTTTTTGAAATTCTAGTATATTGGAAGTGACTCCTGCTGTCATCAGAAAGAAAATGGGAATTAGAATCTGAGAATTAAAAGATTCAGTAAAGAACAAAGACTAGAATTTATTTTTATGAAACGGTCTTAGTGTGGATAAAAAAAAAATTCTTAAAGGCTTGGTATTTTTTGCCTGTTAGCAGGGAGTGAAAAATAACTATGATGTGAATAACTTATGAATTATGTTTTCAAAGGAAGTGATATTGAGACGAGAAGTCTTCTGATTGAAGGTTTTTCTCAATTGAAGGGTTCGTGGTCTCACGGGCTTCAAGGAATGAAGCCGTGGACCACAGCGGCAAGTGTTACAGCTCAATTAGAGAAAAGCACAGACCCAAAGAGTGTGCGGCACCAAGGTTTATTAAAGTGAAAGTAAAGTAAAAGCAAAAGTAAAGCCTCCACGTGGTGGAAGGACACCCGGAAGGGTTTCCGTTTCTGGCTTGGGTGTCTTATGCTTATATCCCCTTATGACTCCTCCCCTTTTCCTTTTTTTGTCCCATAGGATTAGCTTATTTTCTATCCACTTGTGGGTTGGCAGGCCTGATTGGTTAAAAACATCAGGCTGCAGCTAGAGCTTAAACTCCCTATATGATTGGGTGAAGTTTCAATCACTTAGTTTGCAGCGGTGACTCATTTTTGCTTAGGAGAAAGTCCCCTTTGATTGGTTGAAGTTTCAATCCCTTAGCTTGCAGCTATAACTCATTTTGGCTTAGGGGAATGTCCCCTTAGGGAAGTCCCTGTTGACCCAGGAAGTCCAGCCAACTTAGCCACTTAGTCCTTCAGTACCCGCTCTCAACAGGAAAGCCGAAGTGCTGTTGGGAAGTTGGGCGATGATCGTTCTAGCTACTTCCTGCTGAACAGGGACATAGAAGGGGCTCTGCAGTTGAGGGTTCCTCAGGAGGGGAGTCTTCCGTGTCATGGTGTTAGAACAGGTTGGTAGGTCGGTCTAGGGGTCCTCGATAGTAGGTGCTAGTGGTGGTCATTTGGAGCTCCATTTGTAGAACCATTTGCAGTTTCATGGATTCTATTCTGGAAGAGACAAATTTTACAAGGAGGTTAAAAATGCAGGGTCCAAAGATAAGCAGCATCACAATAGCCATCAAGGGTCCCAAGAAGGGGAGAAGCCAGGGCATCCATTGGTTGACAATACTCCAAGATCCTGTGTCTTGGAGCTCTTGTGCGCAGTGCTGTATCGAGTCTTGAAGCTCTTTAACCTTCTTGTTGACAATTTCACACTGATTAACGAAATAACAGCACTCTTCTAATAAAACACAGTTTCCACCTCTTTTGGCTGTTAATAAATCTAAGGCTCTCCAATTTTGAAGGGCTACTGCTGCTAAAGAGTTAAGCTGGCTTTGTAAGTTGACCAGCGAATCTGCAACTCATTCCATGTCATAATTTAACTCGTGATAATTTGTAATAGAATTGGGTGGATGTGGTAATATCTCCAATGCTGGTTTGTAGTCCTCCTAGTATCCCAGCCTCGATAATGAATGGCAGGACAGTCCAGGTAAGCTGAGATGCTGGGTTTGATGGATCTTTAAAGGCAAATAAAAATTGAGAGTCAGGATGCCGAGGGATACAGAAAAAAGTATCCTTAAGATCTAGGACTGTAAACCATTTTGCTTCCTCTGATATCTGGGAGAGTAGAGTGTAAGGATTGGGTACAACTGGATAGAAAGAAACAACTGCCTCATTGATAATTCTGAGGTCTTGCATTAACCTCCATTGTCCATTGGGGTTATATATGCCTAGAATAGGAGTGTTCCATGGCTTTACTAATCCCTGTGCTTTTAGGTCTTTGACGATCTTTTGTAACCCTTGTTGGGCTTCTGGTCTCAGGGGGTACTGCCTTTGATAAGGAAAGGAGGTAGGATCCTTTAATTTAACTTGAAATGGACAAGCGTTTTTTGCTCGTCCATATTGTCCTTCCTCCGCCCAAGCTTCAGGATTAACTCCCTCCTTGAGTAGAGGGCAGGAAACAGGTATTCCTTCTCCTATATTCAAGTATATAATGGCCCCTGCTTTAGCTAATATGTCCCTCCCTAGTAAAGGAGTAGGGTTCTCTGGCATAATAAGAAAGGGATGTGAGAAAAATGTTTCCCCAGTCAAAACTTAGGGGGTGGGAGAAATACCTAGTGACTGGCTGTCCTAGGACCCTTTTGATGGTGACAGACCTGGAGGATAGTTGTCTGGGACAGAAGAGTAAAACTGAGAAGGCTGCGCCAGTGTCCAGGAGGAAGTTAGTTTCTTGGCCCTCAATGGTTAAGCTTACCTGGGGCTCTGTGAGGGTGATGGCATGGGCTGAAGCCTGCCCCAGGCACCCTCAGTCCTGTTGTTGGACCATCTGGTTAGTGGCCCCTGGCCCAGAGGACCTTTGCCCTCGGGAGCAGTGTGCCTTCCAGTGATCCCCCTGGCACAAGGGACATGGATGAGGGGGCAGCTTATGTTTGGGCAGTCCTTTTGAAGTGCAGTTTTGCCCACACTTGTTTCCCGCCCTTTTTTAGCCACAAAAAAAGGGGGCCAGGGCTACTGGATTTTAGTGGCTCTTTACCAGCATGCCCACAATTGCCTTTGCATCTGCAAGTAGGTCTTAGGTTCGGGGTGTATTTTGAATTCAGAGACCAGGCACCAATTAGCATATTTCTGGGCCTGGAGCTTTCCCAGCAAGATAAATTCCTTGAAAGTGGCACTGAAGCACAACAGTTTTAGGGTAGGCAGTGGCAAATTGGAGGACCAAGGTTGGAGCAGTGCTTTTTGTACCCAAATTTTCTGTCAGTAAATAAGAATATTTATCGACCTTTGGACTTGAGTCGGGGGACCTATTGTCTATTATATTGTTTTCATCCTATACCTCTGATTACTTCTAGTGGACAAGTTCCACAGTTCTAATTGCTGATCCCAGACAGGAAAGGTGGTAATTAAAGTAGCCTCTACAATCTGGAGTAAGTTTTGGGCAACAAAAGGAAAAATGTCCTAGGCCTTCTATCAGCCACTGGCATGTGTTTTGATGTCCCGGATAGTGCCCAGGGTGCAGGTTATGAGGGACAGGTCCCCTATAAGTATATTGATACCCATTTGCGTAAGAATAAGCCTAGGGGCACCATAGGCAAGGGTCTTTGGGTTGCCACCCCACTCAACTTAGGCTCGTAGCTAAAAGATTCTTAGACTCAGGGGTAGGAAAGATCCTGGAGAACAGGGACTCAAGAAATTTTTCTCTGAGGACATTAGGACCCAGGAGGCATGAGTCAGAAAAGGCAGGGAAGGCATACATGGGCGGCTGCAGCGTAGCGGCTTCTCATTGTGCTATGGTCTCCACTGGTCAGTGCTGGGAGTTCGGGACAACAGTTTTCCACCTTTAGCCAGCCCTCAGCTTTTCCTGGGAAAGGTAGAGAAAGGTGGAACTGGTTCCAGGCAAACCAACGCACCCAGCCTGGAGGGCCGGGGGGTTGTAAAAGAGCCCTTTCCCAGCAAACCTCACACTCGTGTCTTAAGTCTGGTGGCCACGCTTGTCACTTTTAACGGCTGACAGGTGCCTGGTGTTTTCCTTCAATTTCTAGTGAGAAGATAGAACAGAATAGCAAGTGAAAGGGGTCCAATGTTACTCACAGCTTCAGAGAAATCCCGGACAGGCCCCCAGAAATGAGATGAGAAGGCAAAAAGAAAATGCCATTCAGAATTCATTTTATTTTTTACTTTATTTATCTTGATTAAACCAACTCAGGACTATAAGGAGTGAAAATACAGGAGATAGGTGTTACACTGCTGAGTTTCTCACAAAAAGAAAAGGTGATTGGAAGGCAACTGGTTTTTTTCTTTTTTTTTTTTTTTTAACTAATTTACCATGTGTAAAATGTCATTGAAATTTTCTTTATTTGAAATGCTATCTTCTATAATTAATTATAGAAATCCTTGTATGGATTTTTTAATGGCTTCATTCACACAAACCATTTTTTTCCTATGAAGATTTGATTGCTTAGTGGGAGATTTCTCTTCCATAAAAATGAATGTGTTTATGAATTCCTTCCTTTTAAATAATGTTTGAAGAAGCTTCTTAATCCAGCAACCATTTTTGTAGCGTTCTTATGTTGTGCTTCTGAAATTGTGCTTGGAAGCTCATCTGTAACTTGTTTTATATGTCATGTAGTACATATTTACTTCATGTAGAAGGTTAAGCACTTTCTGATCATTTATTTCATTTGAGCTATGTTAGTTTTGACTTGTAAACCAAAAAAAAAAAAGTAAAAATAAATTCTAATCCCACCAACCAACTGAACGGATGCCTCTTGGCCAGAAGCATCATAAGGTAAATCTGAAACAGTAGTTCAGGCCATGATGGGAACGTGGGACCGGACATGCCTCGTTCTAGCTTCCTCCCTTTGGAATTCAGGCACAGCTGACCAGTATTAACATTAAAAAAGAGACCTCTATATTGACAAAGGGAATCTTTGTAATAATGCAATACCAACATGATAGACAGCAGGCCCCTATAGAAATCCAAGTGTTTTACCTCAAAATATATTTCTTTGACATACTTTTAAATGGCCCTGCAAAGCTGTCTCTTGTGGGGAAAAATCTACATTCTATAGAAAATCTCTTTCCCTCCAGGTCTTTTTCTTGATCCAGGAGAGTATTAACTAAGAGTCTTGTACCTTTTTAAGTCAGATAAGAAACATTTGCAATCTATTCTCTCTGATGCCTGCTACCTGGAGGCTTCATCTACATAATAAGAACCTTGGTCTCTACACCCTCTTATCTTAAGCCAGACACTCCCTTCTATTGATTTCAGGTCTTTAGATAAAACTCTTTCAACCAATAGACAGTCAGAAAACCTTTGAATCCACCTATGACCTGGAAGTCCCTCCCCACACTTCAAGTTGTCCCACCTTTCCAGATCAAACCAATGTACATCTTACATGCATTGATTGATGCCTTATGTCTCCCTAAAATGTATAAAACCAAGTTGTAACCTGACCACCTTGGGCACATGTTTTCAGGATCTCTTGAGGCTGCGTCACAGTCCATTGGTCACTCATATTCAGCTCAGAATAATTCTCTTCAAATATTTTACAGAGCTTGGCACTTTTCATCAACAGACTGCATAATTTTTCCTGGCATTATACATTTCTATATTCACTTCAAACACTCTGATGCTCACGATTTAGCACATAAATTATAAGGAAAATACTTAAATGTAATGTTCAATTTCACAATATAGATTGTTACTGAGCAAGATGGCCTTAAAAGTTCCCCTTGTCTTGACTACACTGTACACAGGTTTCTTTTCTGGTCCTTGATCTTCCTTTCCTTAGAGCATTTACTTTAGAAAACTTGAAACCAAATTCTTTCTCTGCGACTTTGAGATGTAAATCTTCTTTTAGCTTCTTGATGGTTTTACAGCCCAGGATTCTTTTTCATGTGGACCTTGGAACCATCCTTTTGAAATGTGATCATCAAGAAAGACAGTGCTCCTATCCTCTCCTTTCTGTGGGAGGGGAGTAGCCTACTTTCCATTAGTACCAATTAGAGAACACAGATAACCTAATCACAATGACAAATTTTTACCTAAAATCTTCCAATTTTTAAAAAATTTATTTAGAAGGAACAGATGCAGATTTGTTACCAATAATTTTTCAGTAGCTCATCCTAGCCTTAATAACTCTCTGGCTTTGTGTTTCAGTAGATTTGGGTTCAGTCTTTCTCTCTTTTTCTCTTCAGCCCTACTGCAATGATCTTGAATAAAGTCTTCCTTACCCCTTTAACTTGTCTGGTGCAATTTTTCTTTGACACTACCAGATGTTATGCTTTATTTGAAATGTTTTCCAAAGACATAGGGCCAGAGATTTATATAAAAGTGTAATTAGATTAGACAACAAAGTTAAATAGGAGAAAAATACAATACATTTAAGAATATTATGTGCATATTAAAATGATTTCATAGATTTAATATAGAAAAAATTCATTAAATCTAAAGCATATTTTTAATGCACTTGATATGGATCTAGTTTTAATAGGAAAACAGTATCAATCATACATATATTTGTGTGTATGCATAAATATGCATCAAAACAGCAAAAGGATACAGTGGTCTTCACTAGAAAGAGATATTATTTTATAATTTAAAATTTATTTTCTTATATTTGTTACCAGAAAGGGGTCCCAATCCATTCTCCATGAGAGGGTTCTCGGATCTCATGCAGGAAAGAATTTGGGGTGAGTCCATAAAGTAAAGTGAAAGCAAGTTTATTAAGAAAGTAAGGGATAAAAGAATGGCTACTCCATAGGCAGAGCAGCCATAAGGGCTGCTGGTTGGCTATTTTTATAATAATTTATAGATTATATGTTAAACAAGGGGTGGATTATTCATGAGTTTTCTGGGAAAGAGGTGGGCAATTCCCAGAACTGAGGTTTCATCCTACTTTTAGACCATATAGGGTAACTTTCTGACATTGCCATGGCATTTGTAAACTGTCATGGTGCTGGTGGAAGCGTCTTTTAGCATGCTAATTCATTATAATTAGCAGATAATGAACAGTAAAGATGACCAGAGGTCACTTTTGTTACCGTCTTGGTTTTGGTGGGTTTTGGCTGGCTTCTTTACCACAACCTGTTTTATCAGCAAGGTCTTTGTGGCCTGTATCTTATGCTGACCTCCCATCTCATCCTGTGACTTATTGTAGGTCTCAGCCTTATTTTACCCAGCCCCTGTTCAAGATGGAGTTGCTCTGGTTCAAACGCCTCTGACATATTCTTGAGTTTTTTCAAAAAATTTTAAACTTATAAATTTAAACTTTAAAATGATGTTTTAAAGGTTTGAATACTAATATTTAACCCTTTAACTTTGAATTTTAATGTCATGATAGATTCAGTATTGACAGCTGGCTCAGGCTGCATCTAGTAGTTATACTTGGTGGCTTTCATTCCCATAAAAATCCTATAGAGAAACTTCAGCACTCTCAGCAGAAAAACATTAAAATGATTGTGTGAAGCCTTTTTAGTTTTCTAAAGTCAACATGGAAACTTTTTAATGGAAAATCCAAAACTTCCCTCGGAAATTTCTACTAAGCTAATTCTAAGTGAATAGAGGGAATTCCTGAGGCATGAGAAGTGGAAAATGAATATACCCTACAACTGCAGGGATCAGTCTCTGTCAAGTGAACATGAAGAAATTCATTAAAAAAAAAAATTCTATGTCTGTGATTCCACATCTCATTTGTATACTGGTCAAATTCAAGTCTTTTTTCCAGGAAGAGTAATTTACCACTTGAATGAATTATTTTCTTCTACTTTTTATTTCTCTCTCTCTTTTTTGTTTTTAAAGTGCATGGACTTGAGAAAGGCATTCAGCAAGTCAAAACTGCAGAATGTGGTATCTGAATTGTCAAGGTGCCAGGATGACTGTATACCATTTTTGCACCTAGGTAAATGTCAATGTTGCCAGGAAAATATTCTTTTATTTTCTTCAAACTCTTCTTTATCTGATTTAAATGTTTCATTACCATAACATAAGACTGTGCTGAAGCCATAAGACCTGCAGGTGATTATCAGAGGTCCATATGGCTGCAAAAATAGAGTGTTCCCAGCTTTTCAAACAGCACTCACACATATAGTAAAGCAATGATTCATGAAGGTGGGGAAAACCAGGTTGTATTATCACATTATGGTAAAATCTGCATTTTGTTTTCTTTTTTGATGGAAAGAAGTTAAAGAAAGGGTGAAGAAAGGCATGAACTGATGTGTTTTAAAAAACTATTTGCTAATGCTAAATTATAAACATCACCAAAATATATAAGCAGATAAATGAAACATCACTTGCATAATAAAAACAGATTTTTCACAGCATAAAAATTTTCAAGGGAGGTTTTTAAAACAGGTATCTATCATCTTGAATTTTAAATACCTTTTAATTTCCCCAAAATAGCTTTATGTATACATTTTATTTTAAATTCACCTATTTACAAGCCTAGAAATTTGAAAAATGACTTTTTTAAACATAGAGACACATTTCATAAAAAATCACTGCCAACAAATAATTGTAAGAATTATTTTATTTCTATTGATTGAGAACACTGATGGCAGATAACTCCCTTTAAAACTTTAATCTAAATGAAAACATGTTATTAAATGACATGTTTTAAAATATATATAATACTTTTGCAAACATAAATCCTCTGTGATCCAGTGTTTCTTTTAGAAAGAAAGGATTGTCATATGATTGCACAATAGTGTTTGGATTATAATATAGCTAAGAATTTATTCTCCTCCTTTAAAAAGCCTTACATGATTCAGCAGCTATCTTCTGCCGAAATCACTGATACAGATGATTGTTTTTTAACTTCTAACCCCTGAGTAATAGAGATTAATTGTTAGTTAAATGCGGTCAATATTGTCTAGTATTGTAACTCTATAACTACATTAGAATCTGCTGAGGAAGGTAGAACCAAGTAGCAGGGATAGTGTTACATAAAGGGAGGGTGAAATTACCACAATGGCATTCATGTCTCTTATCGCCTTTATTAAGGTCTAGTGAAGTAGAGTATAAGCAGTTTGTCCTTATTGCCTCTAACTAGCTATCTGGTTGGTGCTACTGCAATTATTGTTTGTGTGTGTGTTGTTGTTGACCTGTTCTTTCCTGCTAAAGATTTTGGGATTTTAAACAGAAGGTGATCACTAAAATTGCAGTAATGAAGTCACTGTGTCTTTTTATGTAGATAAAGTGACTGGCTAGATACTTATACAGCTATGCATTGCTTAATGATGGGGATATCTTCTGAGAAATGCATCATTAGGGGATTTCATTGTTATGTGAACATCACAGAGTGTATTTACACAAACCTAGGTGGTATAGACTACTACACACCTAGACGACTACATACCTAGACTACATGGTATAACCTATTACTCAGACTATAACCCTGTACAGCACATTACTGCACTGAACACCACAGGCAATGTTAACAGAAACACAAGTATTTGTGTATGTAAACATATCTAAACATATAAAAGGTTCAGTGAAAATATGATATAAAAGATTTTTTAAATGGTACACCTGTACAGAGCACACACTATGAATGAAGCTTGCATGACTGCAAGTTCTGGGTGAGTCACTGAGTGAGTGGTGAGTGTAAAGGCCTAGGACATTACCGTACACTACCGTAGACTTTAAAATCATTGCGCATGTAGGCTACACTAAAATTATAAATCATATTTTTCTTTCATTAATAAGAAATTAACCTTAGCTTACTATAACTTTTTACTTTATAAACTTTTAAATTTAACTTTCTGATACTTTTGTAATACACAGCTTAAAATACAAATGCTTGTGCAGCGGTACAAAAATATTTTCTTTATGTCCTTATTCTAGAAGCTTTTAATTTTTTTTACTTTTAAAAAATTTTTAATTTTAATTTCTAGTATTTTTACTTTTTAAAAATGTTTTGTTCAAAACTAAGACACACACACACTACCCAAGGCCTACACAGGGTCAGGATCATCAGTATCACTGTCTTCACCTCCACATCTTGTCCCACTGGAAGGTCTTCAGGGGCAATAACATGCATGGAACTGTCATCTCCTATGATAACAATGCCTTATTCTGGAATCCTCCTGAAGGACATGCCTGAGGCTGTTTTACAGTTCACTGTTTTTTTTATAAGTAAGAGGAGCACACTCTAAAATAGCAATAAAAGATATATCACAAATACATGACTAGGAACACATAGTCACTTATTATCATTTTCAAATATAATGTGCTCTATGTAATTATGTGCTATACTTTTGTGTGACTGGCAGTGCATTATGTTTGTTTATACCAGCATCACCACAAACATGTAAATATGCATAACGCTATACAATGTCACTAGGAAATAGGAATATTTCAGCTTAATTATAATCCTATGGGACAATGATATGTGCAGTCTGTCATTGACCAAAATGTTATGCAGTGCATGATTGTACTCAACTCTGTTTAAACTGGATAGAGCACCACTTTCTTCTGTGTCTAAGCACATTTGCAAAGTATGTATCTATAACATATATAATTGAAACTTCATTTTCTTGGTAAGACAGCATTATAATCATTAATTTTATATTATTAAAAGCCAAAGCACCAGTGGAAATTTATTTTAGAGTTTGATATACCAAGGACCTGCAAATGAGAGCAGAGAAATAGGCTTCAACTTTTCCTAATGTTTATATATTGCCTTGAGTATTTTAGTTTTTTAAAAAATACATATTGGAAGGTAAATTTAGGGAGTGTTCATAAAATATTGTCTATATAAAGCAACTATATAGGAAACATGCCTAACTTGTTCGTCATGTATAGAGAGCTCCATTAATATAAACAAGACTTCTTTGAAAACCTTTCTGTCTGTGTTAATGGTAATAATGACTATTTATTAACAGTTTTCTGTATACTTTCTTTGAGAAGCAAATTTTGCTTTGTTTAACTGAATAACAACAGCCCTAATGAAGAGGCCATTCTTGGGAAATAAGTGCAAAATAAATGAACACGGAGGTTGTATAGGCAGTCTGAATGATGATTAGAAAAAATGAAAAATCACAAAAATTACTTTGAGAAGTATAATTCAATGGAATTTTTTATTATTGGTGGCCAGAAAAATCTACAGGAAAGGTCATATTTGGAGAAAAAAGAGTTTATTGAGCTTGCTGACAGAGCAAAGGGAGTGAACTGAATGGCTGCAGAGCACCTGTCATGGAGCTGTGATAGCATGTTGCATCCATCTCTCTATAGAAATACCCTGTCAGGCAGACCAGAAGACATATTTGATGTTGAGATATGGTCACCCAGTCAGTCTTACAGACATACCGTCAACTTACAAAGTTTTTAGGTATTCAAGTGATGCTGTGTAATGTGATGCTAAGTGGACTCAAAACAAGAAAAGCTTGATGATTTTGTCATTTTGAAGAAAGGGAAAAGAGAACTCTTGGATCTTTTGAAGATACTGACAGAAATGACTTTGCTAACCCAGCTGTTACCCTCAACCCAGGAAATTCCTTTTATCTCTATAGGCAGACAATTTAGGAAAGAAAAAATAATTCCAATTGTTCTTAGTGTCAATAAATGTGTGGTGGCCCTTTCCTCTTTCCATGGGGAATGGAATATTTTACTCACACAACCCACCTATGGGTATTGTCAAGAGGTCTGAAGAGAGGGGCATAGCAGGAAGAGTGACATGTACCTTAATTCCTGCTTGGGGCTTGCTGCGAAGAATCAAGGGACTTCGCTCTGGTGTTGACATCAGAGTGTGGTAAGGACATTCTCAAGAAAACTTGACTACTTCCTTGCAATTTGGTTCTGGTACATAGATGTGGCCATTAGTATCTGCCGGTTAACTGCAAAATTCTGGCAGTGGGAAGCTTGCTAAAGAAGCTCACGTTACCAGGACAAGTAGGACCTAGAAGAATGAGAATCCCATAGCTTCCCCAGTTTTAAATGGTCTTTGGAAAGCTGGAAAGCAGAGTGATGGTTTCTGCGGTTCCATCTGAGGGAGCTTAAAGGTCAAAGAATAGGCATAATAAAAGGTTGCATAGGTGGCTGCCAAAGAGAGAGATTTTTCTCACCCAGAATTGGAGCTAAGAGCAAGGTCTACTCACAGGGACTGAGGATGGCAATGAGACTCTGCCTAAGGAAGTCCTTCATGATGCTGGAGCCTGCAATAAAGGAAAACACTGCCCACAGGAAACCCAGCCGTGCCGTCTACATGGAAACCATCACACCAACTGAAGCTGCTAGGAACAAGACAAAACAGACCCTGCTAGAGTGGAATTAGTAGCGTCTCTCCATCTACAAAAGGTAGCTGGAATGACACAACCACTGCTGTCTCCCCAGTTCCTTCTCTCCATTACAAGACAATGAAGAGTAAAATCAGGCATGTGTGCTTGCCAAGTGCAGGGCCCTGGAACAAGGCACATGCAGGCTCCTGGAGCCACAGCAAAGCATGTGCAGGCCCTCAGAGAAAGGGTAAAGCATGATGTGAGGAGAAAGAGAAGTTGTGGGAGAGAGAGAGATGTGATGAGAAAATATAACTGGACAGGACTGGATAATTTTTTTTTTTTTTATGTGAAAGTAAACAGAAAATTATGGCACTCCATGAGTTGTCATTAGGAGTAGGGAAGGGGGCCGGGTGCGGTGGCTCACACTTGTAATTCCTTTTGGGAGGCCAAGGCAGGCAGATCATTTGAAGTCGGGAGTTGGAGACCAGCCTGGCCAACATGGTGAAACCCCATCTCTACTAAAATACAAGAAAATTAGCTCGGCGTGCTTGTACATGACTGTAATCCCAGCTACTGGGGAGGTTGAGGCAGGAGAATCGCTTGAAGCCGGGAGATGGAGGATGCATGCAGTGAGCTGAGATCGCGCCACTGCACTTCAGCCTGGGTGACTCTGTCTCAAAAAAAAAAAAAAAAAAAAGTGGAGTAGGAAAGGGAAATTTCCCAAACTACTGGTAAAGGCAGTTGTTGAGAAAAATAAAACTACGTTCTTATTGTACCCTATGGAGTTGATTCAGTGCAATAAACCTGAGAGAATTTCAAGTTAAATGTGGGAAACAAAGAAACAAAAAAAGGAATTTTTCTGTTTTTGACTGTTCATGTTCTAATCTATTGATTTCAGTCAATTAATGAGTTTAACAAACTTATTTTATCACAAAAGAAAGAAGCTACTACATGCCATAAAAACAATAGCCAGGCACCTGCCTCCTGAGCAGTACCAAACCAATCTTTGAAGTGGGTTTTAGCTCAGAGATCTACTTGTCCTAGTTATGTTAAAAAAAAAAAAAAAAGAAAAGAAACAGAATTCGCTATGTTTCTGCTTTGCTTAAAGGAGCCTAATCTGTAGAATTTACCTGATATGAAAATAATTTTTTCCAATAGAGGCCTACAATTCCAAAAAAAAATAAAAAATTGCACACCTGGAAGAAATTTGTGATAGCTGAAGGAACATGAGCTTTGGAAACAAATCTGGGCTCTAATCACTTTCCCATAATTTATTTTTATGAGACTTTGAGCAAGACTTTTCTAAGCCTTAGTTGACTTGAGGGTAAGGAGTTATGTGGATGATGATGAGATTAACTGAAAAAGCAAAGGCATCTTGGACATATTTATACCCTACTTAATAGTAGTTGAGCTGATATTATTGAGCCTCCACTTGGTTACAGTCTTTTGTTTTAGTTCGCAGTGCTGTGAACTAGTGGAGTACTTCCTCCTGCAGACATGTGCATGACTGACAGGGACCCTCCTGGAAACTTTCCTTTCTAAAGGAAAGGAAGCCAGATGAAGGGCAGTTATTGTAGGCAGAAAAGGACATCAAAATGATCTCCAGGCCCAACTCACCACACACTCCTATCTAAGTCTACAGAGATCCATGAAGTCTCAGAAATAAAATAAACAAAAAGAGACCTGGCACGGTGACTCACATCTGTAATCCCAGCACTTTGGGAGACCGAGGAGGGCAGACTGCTTGATGAGTCCAGGAGTTGGAGACCAGCCTGGGCAACATGGCAAACCCTGTCTCTCCAGAATATACAAATATTAGCCCAGCATGGTGACATGTGCCTGTAATCCCAGCTACTTGTGAGGCTAAGGTGGGAGGACGACTTGAGCCTGGGAGGGTGAGGTCGACAGCGCAGTAAGTCAAGATCAGGCCACTGCACTCCAGCCTGGGTGACACAGGGAGACAATGTCTCAGGAAAAAGAAAAATGATACTTACATTTTAATAACAGTTGTGATATGGTAGAACTAAACAGTAGCTTTTCTTCTGCATTTACTATAAAGAAAGTTGTAAAACTAAATGGGTAAAATAAAAGACAGAGAGAAAAAAATAGTACACTTGATGGATGACAGAGGAAATGACAGGTTTTGTGTATGACCACAAGAAAGACAATTCCTGGGAAGTCCAGATATTATTGGAAGAAACTTTTTAGAGGCCCATATGTCTGACAATAATACTGGATACAAGAGTTAGTGAAAATTATGCTGCATTTTACCTAACAGCTTATTCAAATCTCTCATGAGCAATTTGGATAAAGCTAAAATGAGATGTATTTTTTTATTTTTTCATGCCAATCTTTTTGTCCTCATGATTTTAACTAATTCTCTTTTCAATTCAGACTCTGAGAAGCAAGTTTGAATGATACTATATTCTATAGAGACTCTCTTTTATTACTGATAGTTTATCTTACGTTTCTTGCATTTTTTTAATGACAAGCTGTTTTCACTGCAAATATTTGTATGAAACATTATTTCAGTTAAGAATGCTGACAGATTTAAATGATGACTTCTGGAACCATGCTAAATGTATAATATTTTAGATGTATTCTGTTCAAAAAATATTTTTATATAATAGTAATAATATATTAAGATTGTTCCGAACATATACGTATATGCATTTTTTCCTAAAAGAAATAATTAGAATTTCTTAAATAACTTCATGAGATAAATCTATTTAACTTAATTTCATTTTTTTTTCATTTGTTTATTTCCTTAGATACAGGGTCTTGCTCTATTGCCCAGGCTAGAGTGCAGTGGTATGACCATAGCTCACTGTAATCTTCAACCCTTGGGGCTGAGCAACCCTCTTGCATCAGCCTCCCAAGTATCTAGGACTCAGGTGCATGTGACCATGCCTGGCTAATTTTTTAATATTTATTTTTTGTAGAGACTGGGTTTTGCTATGTTACCCAGGCTTGTCTCCAATTCCTGGCCTCAAGCTATCCTCCCATTTTGACCTCCCAAAGCTTTGGAATTATAGGTGTGAGCCACTGTACCTGGCCTACTTAACTTCCTGCTGTGTGCAGCCTCAGGACTTGGTGCCTTGTGTCCCAGCCACTCCAGCTTCAGCCATGGCTAAAATGGCCCAAGATATAGGTCAGGCCATTGCTTCAGAAAGTGGAAGCTGCAAGCCTTGGCAGCTTCCACATGGTGTTGGGCCTGCAAGTGCACAGAAATCAGCAATTGAGATTTGGAAACCTCCTCCTAGATTTCAGAGGATGTATGGAAACACCTGGATGTCCTGGCAGAAGGCTGCTGCAGGGCTCTGACCTCATGGAGAACCTCTGCTAGGGAAATGTGGAGTTGGAGCCCCCACAAATTTCCCACTAGGGCACTGCCTAGTTGTGCTCTGAGAAGAGGGCCACCATCCTCCAGAACGCAGAATGGTAGATCCACCAACAGCTTCTACTGTGTACTCAGAAAAGCCACAGGCACTCAAAGCCATTCTATTAGAGCAGCCAGGGGGGCTGAACCCTGCAAAGCCACAAGGTCAGAGCTGCTCAAGGCCTTGAGAGCCCATCCTTTGCATCAGCATGCCCTGGATGTAAGATATGGAGTCGAAAAAGATCATTTTGGAACTTTAAGGTTCAATGACTGCCCCACTGGATTTCAGACTTGCGTGGGGCCTGTAGCCCCTTTGTTTTGGCCAATTTCTCTCATTTGGAATGGGAACATTTACCAATGCCTGTACCCCCATTGTATCTTGGAAGTAACTAACTTGCTTTTGATTTTACAGGTTCCTAGACAGAAGATACTTACTTTGTCTCAGATGAGACTTTGAACTTGGACTTTTGGGTTAATGCTGGAATTAGTTATGTATTAGTCAGGCTTTTCTAGGAAGACAGGACTAATAGGATGAACGTATATATGAAAGGGAGTTTATTAAGGAATATTGACTCACACAATCACAAAGTGAAATCCTACAATAGGCTATCTGCAAGCTGATGAGCAAGGAAGCCAGTCTGAATCCCAAAACCTCAAAAGTAGAGAAGCTGAGAATGCAGCCTGCAGTCTGTGGCCAAAAACCTGAGAGCCCTAGCAAACCACTAGGGTAGGTCCAAGAGTCCAAAGCTGAATAACTTGGAGTCTGATGTTCGAGGGCAGGAAGCATCCAGCATGGGAGAAAGATGAAGTCCAGAAGACTCAGCCAGTCTAGTCCTTCCACCTTCCTCTGCCTGCTTTTTATCTCAGCCATGCTGGCAGCTGATTAAATGGTGCCTACCCAGATTGAGGGTGGGTCGGCCTCTCCCAGTTCACTGATTCCAATGTTAATCTCCTTTGGCAACACTGTCACGGACACTCCCAGGAACAATACTTTGCATCCTTCAATCCAATCAAGTTGACAGTATTAACCATCACAAGTTAAGACTTTGGGGGACTATTGGGAAGGCAGGATTAGTTTTGAAATGTGAAAGGGACACGAGATTTGGGAGGGGTCAGGGATGGAATGATACAGTTAAGCTTTGTGTTCCCACCCAAATCTCATCTTGAATTGTAATCCCTAGGGGATTACAGAGGGGGAGACCTGGGAGAGGTGATTGATCCTGGAGGTGGTTTCATCCATGCTGTTCTAGTGATAGTAAGTTCTCATGAGATCTGATGGTTTTATAAAAGCCTCTTTTTCCTCTGCTTCCTTCACGTGCTCTCTGTTTCCTGCTGCCTTATGAAGAAGGCACCTACTTCCCCTTCTGCCATGACTCTTAAGTTTCCTAAGGCCTCCCCAGTCATGAGGAACTGTGAGTCAATTAAACCTCTTTTTTTATAAATTACCCAGGCTCAGTAGTATATTTATAGCAGCGTGAAAACAGACTCATACATAAATATATGTATATATATATTTCTTCACAAATATATATATTTGTAAATATATACACGTTTCCTTACATATAAACAAATATATTTCCTTACAAATATATATATATCCTTAGAAATATATATATATTTCCTTGCAAATATATACATATATATATAATTCAGTTACAAGCAAATTATATCATTGATTAACTGGAAAATGTGAAGAGATAATGAAAAAGATAAATTAGTTTTATGAACAAAGACACTGAAACATTAGAAATCTTTAAAATAATGGCTTTTCACTAGTTGCAGCTCAAAGGAAACTATAAATGTTATCTCAGGAAATGAAAGCAAACTCTATTGTACCCATGTTTTTGTCTGTAGCTAGAAGAGCCATATTACATTTACAATAGCAACAGAGGGAATATGCTGACTACCACAGGGTGATATGTTAAGTATAGTTTATTGTGTATATTGGATGTGAAACTCAGGGATAAGGAAATAATTTGCTGATAGGGTGTAGAGAATAGAATGAAACTTGGTTGATTACTGTTTTGGGCACTAACATGAAGAAGAATATACTTAGATCTGAAGTTGTCCTGGTCTGGGAAATGCAGAGTTACCCTTCTCTGAAATCAATGAAACAGCTCAGAAAGGTGCCTAAATTATTGCAGGCTCCAACAGCACAATTTCAACATAGGTAAATTATTTTTAATGTAAAATATTGCTCTAATGTTTTATCACTATCACCTCTTATCTGTACAGTAGTTACAGACTGAGATACTATATGATATTGACATTAATATCATATAGTATCTCTAACTGTACAATAGAGACTGAGATACTATCTGATCTTAGCATCACAAAGACTTTCATTAGATAAAAAAGGTACAGGAAAATGAATACAAGTTATCAAATCTTACTATTTTATTCTTTTTTTAAACACTATTCTACAAATTGAAGCAACCAGCACATTTGAGGTATTATACTTAAATTTAAGTTAACATCAAGTTCTATAGAAACACAAAGATTGAAAAGATGAAGTTCCATTTTCCAGTGGTCCAGTGGGAAATTTCATTTATGAAATCTTCTCATCCCTGATACTATCATTTTCTGAAACTGACATAAAGTGGAGGACATGGAAATTTAAGGAAAATAATATTGTGTATTATGTTATTTTGTATATGTATAATAATATAATTATAACATAATTTTTCCTATTACATTTCCGAATGTATAATTACTAGGCTTTCACTACTTAGAACATATTGACAATGCCTATCCATTTGTATCTAAATTCCTTTTATTCTTCCACTGAAGAGTCATATTCCATAATTTAAAAATAGCATAGCAAGAAGAAAAATCTAATATAATCTACATACTTTGTGATGGCCTTCTTAAGAAAGTATTTTAAATCAAGCAAGAAAAATATTTTTTTCTCTCAAAATCTTCTTCCTCTCTTCAAATGAGTCTTTCGTTTTATTGATCCTTTGCACTGTCAATAAATTTCTTAAATCTGATAAACTTGGGTTTCCATTTTACTCTAACATGTTTTCACCTATTTTTCTCTTTTTCATCATGCATAAGACAATATTTCTGTGTTAAAAAAGCTTCTGAAAGCTAATATATGAAGAAAAAAAAAAAAACATGTATCAATTGCTGTGGCCAGCCTGAAGGACAACAGAATTGCTTTGCATGTTGCAGTCTTACCTTTGTTCAAACAGGGAATACTTCATTTCATCAAACTTATAATGTTCTTTATTTTTGTATATTTATTTTTATTTTGTAGCAACAGAGTCTTGCCATGTTGCCCAGGCAGGTTTGAATGCCTCACAGTAAAATTATAATTTAACTCAAAGTTGCTTTTGTACTTTTATTAGCATTTACATTTTTGCCTATTTGATTCAGATTATTTTAGTCTATTTTATTTAGGTATTTTATTATGTAGAAACAAAATGTGGATCTAGCATTCAACAAAAGTGCTTCTTTTAAACAACAGTCATTTAGTAAATACTCAACTGAATTTGTTGAACTTAACATATGTTAGGTATTCTGAAAATATACATGGTATCATGTGGCTCTGAGGAATTTGAGATTATATTTTTGATTCTAACATAAAGAATATTCTAACCCCTAGATATAAAGATGCTTTCGTTTAAGAGATGCAAAGTTATCCCTCTCTAAAATACACAAAATGACACACCTAACCCACTAGACAGGAATGTAGAAAAGACATTCAACTATATTGGTGGTAAACCTATATGCCCTTTTTATACACTTCTGCAAAGAACGTGTTTTCAGGTAAGAAAATCCATTCTAAAAAGGTTTATTAGTTAGATCATCTGAGCTATAAAGACCCAGCAGAGGATGCATAGAGACATGCTTAGCAGTTGGCGGTAGAAATCTGCAACATGGATAGCTGGGGGTGGAGCCAAAATGGCCGAATAGGAACAGTTCAGGTCTACAGCTCCCAGCCTGAGCGACACAGAAGACGGGTGATTTCTGCATCTCTGTTTAAGGTACTGGGTTCATCTCACTAGGGAGTGCCAAACAGTGGGTGCAGGACAGCCGGTGCAGCGCACTGTGCGTGAGCCGAAGCAGGGCGAGGCAGTGCCTCACTTGGGAAGTGCAAGGGGTCAGCGAGTTCCCTTTCCTAGTCAAAGAAAGGGGTAACAGATGGCACCTGGAAAATCGGGTCAGTCCCACCCTAATACTGCGCTTTTCCAACAGGCCTGGAAAATGGCACACCAGGAGATTGCGTCCCACACCTGGCTCGGAGGGTCCTATGCCCACGGAGTCTCGCTGATTGCTAGCACAGCAGTCTGAGATCAAACTGCAAGGCAGCAGCGAGGCTGGGGGAGGAGCGCCCGCCATTGCCCAGGCTTGCTTAGGTAAACAAAGCATCCAGGAAGCTCGAACTGGGTGGAGCCCACCACAGCTCAAGGAGGCCTGCCTGCCTCTGTAGGCTCCACCTCTGGGGGCAGGGCATAGACAAACAAAAATTCAGCAGGAACCTCTGCAGACTTTAATGTCCCTGGTCTGACTGACAGCTTTGAAGAGAGTAGTGGTTCTCCCAGCACACAGCTGGAGATCTGAGAATGGACAAACTGCCTCCTAAAGTGGGTCCCTGACCCCCAAGCAGCCTAACTGGGAGGCACCCCCTAGTAGGGACAGACTGACACCTCACTCAGCCAGATACTCCTCTGAGACAAAACTCCCAGAGGAACTATCAGACAGCTGAATTTGTGGTCTCACAAAAATCCACTGTTCTGCAGCCACCGCTGCTCACACCCAGCCAAACAGGGTCTGGAGTGGACCTCTAGCAAACTCCAACAGACCTGCAGCTGAGGGTCCTGTCTGGTAGAAGGAAAACTAACAAACAGAAAGGACATCCACACCAAAAACCCATTATCAAAGACCAAAAGTAGATAAAACCACAAAGATGGGGAAAAAACAGCAGAAAATCTGGAAACTCTAAAAAGCAGAGCTCCTCTCCTCCTCCAAAGGAATGCAGCTCCTCACCAGCAACGGAACAAAGCTGGATGGAGAATGACTTTGACGAGTTGAGAGAAGAAGGCTGCAGATGATCAAACTACTCCGAGCTACAGGAGGAAATTCAAAACAATAGCAAAGAAGTTAAAAACTTTGAAAAAAAAATTAGATGAATGGATAACTAGAATAACCAATGGAGAGAAGGGCTTAAAGGAGCTGATGGAGCTGAAAGCCAAGTATTGAGAACTACACGAAGATTGCAGAAGCCTCGGTAGCCGATGCGATCAACTGGAAGAAAGGGTATCAGCAACGGAAGATGAAATGAATGAAATGAAGCGAGAAGGGAAGTTTAGAGAAAAAAGAATAAAAAGGAACGAACAAAGCCTCCAAGAAATTTGGGACTATGGGAAAAGACCAAACCTATGTCTGATTGGTGTACCTGAAAATGACAGGGAGAATGGAACCAAGTTGGAAAACACTCTGCAAGATATTATCAAGGAGAACTTCCCCAATCTAGCAAGGCAGGCCAACATTCAGATTCAGGAAATACATAGAACGCCACAAAGATACTCCTCAAGAAGAGCAACTCCAAGACACATAATTGTCAGATTCACCAAAGTTGAAATGAAGGAAAAAATGTTAAGGGCAGCCAGAGAGAAAGGTCGGGTTACCCACAAAGGGAAGCCCATCAGACTAACAGCTGATCTCTCAGCAGAAACTCTACAAGCCAGAAGAGAGTGGGGGCCGATATTCAACATTCTTAAAGAAAAGAATTTTCAACCCAGAATTTGATATCCAGCCGAACTAAGCTTCATAAGTGAAGGAGAAATAGAATACTTTACAGACAAGCAAATGCTGAGTGATTTTGTCACCACCAGGCCTGCCCTAAAAGAGCTCCTGAAGGAAGCACTAAATATGGAAAGGAACAACTGGTACCAGCCACTGCAAAAACATGCCAAATTGTAAAGACCATCAAGGCTAGGAAGAAACTGCATCAACTAACGAGCAAAATAACCAACTAACATCATAATGACAGGATCAAATTCACACATAACAATATTAACTTTAAATGTAAATGGGCTAAATGCTCCAATTAAAAGACACAGACTGGCAAACTGGATAAGGAGTGAAGACCCATCAGTGTGCTGTATTCAGGAAACCCATTTCAAGTGCAGAGACACACACAGACTCAAAATAAAGGGATGGAGGAAGATGTATCAAGCAAATGGAAAACAAAAAAAGGCAGGGGTTGCAATCCTAGTCTCTGATAAAATAGACTTTAAACCAACAAAGATCAAACGAGACAAAGAAGGCCATTATATAATGGTAAAGGGATCAATTCAACAAGAAGAGCTAACTATCCTAAATATATATGCAACCAACACAGGAGCACCCAGATTCATAAAGCAAGTCCTGAGTGACATACAAAGGGACTTAAACTCCCACACAATAATAATGGGAGATTTTAACACCCCACTGTCAACATTTGACAGATCAATGAGACAGAAAGTTAACAAGGATATCCAGGAATTGAACTCAGCTCTGCACAAAGTGGGCCTAATAGACATCTACAGAACTCTCCACCCCAAATCAACAGAATATACATTTTTTTCAGCACCACACCACACCTATTCCAAAATTGACCACATAGTTGGAAGTAAAGCTCTCCTCAGCAAATGTAAAAGAACAGAAATTATAACAAACTGTCTCTCAGACCACAGTGCAATCAAACTAGACCTCAGGATTCAGAAACTCACTCAAAACCACTCAACTACATGGAAACTGAACAACCTGCTCCTGAATGACTATTGGGTACATAATGAAATGAAGGCAGAAATAAAGATGTTCTTTGAAACCAATGAGAACAAAGACACAACATACCAGAATCTCTGGGACACATTCAAAGCAGTGTGTAGAGGGAAATTTATACACTAAATGCCCACAAGAGAAAGCAGGAAAGATCCAAAATTGACACCCTAATATCACAATTAAAAGAACTAGAAAAGCGAGAACAAACACATTCAAAAGCTAGCAGAAGGCTAGAAATAACTAAAATCAGAGCAGAACTGAAGGAAATAGAGACACAAAAAACCATTCAAAAAATTAATGAATCCAGGAGCTGGTTTTTTGAAAAGATCAACAAAATTGATAGACCACTAGCAAGACTAATAAAGAGGAAAAGAGAGAAGAATCAAATAGATGCAATAAAAAATGAAAAAGGGGATACCACCACCCATCCCACAGAAATACAATCTACCATCAGATAATACTACAAACACCTCTATGCAAATGAACTAGAAAATCTAGAAGAAATGGATAAATTCCTCAACAAATACACCCTCCCAAGACTAAACCAGGAAGAAGTTGAATCTCTGAATAGACCAATAACAGGCTCTGAAATTGTGGCAATAATCACTAGCTTACCAACCAAAAAGAGCCCAGGACCTGATGGATTCACAGCCGAATTCTACCAGAGGTACAAGGAGGAACTGGTACCATTCCTTCTGAAACTATTCCAATCGATAGAAAAAGAGGGAATCCTCCCTAACACATTTTATGAGGCCAGCATCATCCTGATACCAAAGCCTGGCAGAGACATAACCATAAAAGAGAATTTCAGACCAATATCCTTGATGAACATTGATGCAAAAATCCTCAATAAAATACTGGCAAACTGAATACAGCAGCACATCAAAAAGCTTATCCACCATAATCAAGTGGGCTTCATCCCTGGGATGCAAGGCTGGTTCAACATATACAAACCAATAAATGTAAGCCAGTATATAAACAGAACCAAAGACAAAAACCACATGATTATCTCAATAGATGCAGAAAAGGCCTTTGACAAAATTCAACAACCCTTCATGCTAAAAACTCTCAATAAATTATGTATTGATGGGACGAATCTCAAAATTATAAGAGCTATCTATGACAAGCCCACAGCCAATATCATACTGAATGGGCAAAAACTGGAAGCATTCCCTTTGAAAACTGGCACAAGACAGGGATGCCCTCTCTCACCACTCCTATTCAACATAGTGCTGGAAGTTCTGGCCAGGGCAATCAGGCAGGAGAAGGAAATAAAGGGTATTCAATTAGGAAAAGAGGAAGTCAAGTTGTCCCTGTTTGTTTGCAGATGACATGATTGTATATCTAGAAAACCCCACTGTCTCAGCCCAAAATCTCCTTAAGCTGATTAGCAACTTCAGCAAAGTCTCAGGATACAAAATCAATGTACAAAAATCACAAGCATTCTTGTAGACCAATCACAGACAGAGAGCCAAATCATGAGTGAACTCCCATTCACAATTGCTTCAAACAGAATAAAATACCTAGGAATCCAACTAACAAGGGATGTGAAGGACCTCTTCAAGGAGAACTACAAACCACTGCTCAATGAAATAAAAGAGGATACAAACAAATGGAAGAACATTCCATGCTCATGGGTTGGAAGAATAATATCGTGAAAATGGCCATACTGCCCAAGGTAATTTATAGACTCAATGCCATCCCCATCAAGCTACCAATGACTTTCTTCACAGAATTGGAAAAAACTACTTTAAAGTTCATATGGAACCAAAAAAGAGCCCACATAGCCAAGTCAATCCTAAGCCAAAAGAACAAAGCTGGAGGCATCACGCTACCTGACTTCAAACTATACTACAAGGCTACAGTAACCAAAACAGCATGGTACTGGTAGCACAACAGAGACATAGATCAATGGATCAGAGCAGAGCCCTCAGAAATAGTGCCACATATCTACAACTATCTGATCTTTGACAAACCTGACACAAACAAGAAATGGGGAGAGGATTCCCTATTTAATAAATGGTGCTGGGAAAACTGGCTAGCCATATGTAGAAAGCTGAAACTGGATCCCTTCCTTACACCTTATACAAAAATTAATTCAAGATGGATTAAAGACTTAAATGTTAGACCTAAAACCATTAAAGTCCTACAAGAAACCCTAGGCAATACCATTCAGGACATAGGCGTGGGCAAGGACTTCATGTCTAAAACACCAAAAGCAATGGCAACAAAAGCCAAAATTGACAAATGGGATCTAGTTAAACTAAAGAGCTTCTGCACAGCAAAAGAAACTACCATCAGAGTGAACAGACAACCTACAGAATGGTGGAAAATTTTTGCAACCTACTCATCTGACAAAGGGCTAATATCCAGAATCTACAATGAACTCAAACAAATTTACAAGAAAAAAACAACCGCATCAAAATTGGGCAAAGGACATGAACAGACACTTCTCAAAAGAAGACATTTATGCAGCCAAAAAACATATGAGAAAATGCTCATCATCACTGGCCATCAGAGAAATGCAAATCAAAACCACAGTGAGATACCATCTCACACCAGTTAGAATGGCTATGATTAAAAAGTCAGGAAACAACAGGTGCTGGAGAGGATGTGGAGAGATAGGAACACTTTTACACTGTTGGTGGGACTGTAAACTAGTTCAACCATTGTGGAAGTCAGTGTGACGATTCCTCAGGGATCTAGAACTAGAAATACCATTTGACCCAGCCATCCCATTACTGGGTATATACCCAAAGGACTATAAATCATGCTGCTATAAAGACACATGCACACGTATGTTTATTGCAGCACTATTCACAACAGCAAAGACTTGGAACCAACCCAAATGTCCAACAACGATAGACTGGATTAAGAAAATGTGGCACATATACACCATGGAATACTATGCAGCCATAAAAAATGATGAGTTCATGTCCTTTGTAGGGACATGGATGAAGCTGGAAACCATCATTCTCAGTAAACTATCGCAAGGACAAAAAACCAAACACCGCATATTCTCACTCACAAGTGGGAACTGAACAATGAGAACTCATGGACACAGGAAGGGGAACATCACACTCCGGGGACTGTTGAGGGGTGGGGGGAGGGGGGAGGGACAGCATTAGGAGATATACCTAATGTTAAATGACGAGTTAATGGGTGCAGCTAAACAACATGGCACATGGATACATATGTAACAAACCTGCACATTGTGCACATGTACCCTAAAACCTGAAGTATAATAAAAAAAATAAAAAAAAATTCTGCAACATGACAGACACTTAGGAAAGAGATCATATTTTCATAAAAAGAATAATTGTAACAGCTGATATAGAAAGCTTTTCTAAGAAATCCATACATGTAGAGGCCCTCAGGAAGGCAGTGACCATCAACAGAAACAGAGTAGGAATGAGCAGATCTAAATGGTAGGATTTGGCTTGTCTGACTTCTCTCTTGTGTTCCCCTCTCCAGAAAGTTGAAGACTTTCAGTACTCGTACTCTCATTCAGATGCACACAATTACCTCAAAATTCACACACATAAACACACCCTCCACACCCCTGTGGGCTAGCCACCAGATTAAAATTTTTAAAACAATGTCTAACATCTCAGAAGGCTCTTTTGTACCCCCTCCAAGTAAGTTAATACCCCCAACCCCAGCAGTAGCTACTGCTTTGATTATTACCAGACTCAAATCCTTTTCAAACTTGCCTTATCTACATATGTATACATTTAAAAAAATATGAAATGGACAAATGCATACTCATCAATCATCTTAAGAAATAGAACACTGTTTTTTATTTTCATTTTAATAGTTCTGTTCTGGTTCATTATAAAAGAAATTTTAGTACAAATTTAGATAAATATAGCGTTTTTGTTTGTCTACCAGTGCCCCCAAAACTAACTTGGTTTGTGTGTAAATTTTCACTATTACCAAAGCTCTGTAAAAAATATGCTTTGTAAGTGTCCTGGTGAATATTTGTGACTATTTTTCTATTATTGATACCTAGAAAATTGGTCATAGGATATGCATTCTTTTGTTCTATTAAAATATTTTTACATGGTTCTCTAAATAGTTTACATTATTATTGTAATTACATTATATTAGTAATATTTTTCCATTTCCTCCATGTTGTTTTCAATATTTGGTGACATCAGACATAACATTTCAAACTAATGAGTATGATATGGCATTTGGTTTTTGTTTTAATTTATAATCCCTTTGGTACTTTTAAAGTTGAACATTTGTATATGTTGATTGAACATTCAGATTCTTTATTCGATGCACTGACTGTTCATTCTCTTCACTCATTTCTCATTTTATTTTTCTCTTTAATTCCTGGTTTGTAGACATATTTGTATATTCCAGAAACTAGTCCTTAACTGGTTATATAATTTGCAAATATCTTCTCTGCATGTGTAAGTTTGTCTATTAACTTTAAATGTGGTATGTTTGTTAAACATATGGTTAAATGAAGTCAATTTTGTCCAGGTTTTCATTCTTGGTTGTACATTTTATGTCTCATCTACAAAATCTTTCCTACTGTCACTACATGAAGATATTCTTCTCTATTTTATTTTTAAAATGACACAATTATAATCTTTATGTTTAAGTCTTTAATCCATCTGCAAATTACTAACATATAAAGTGTGATAGGCAAATCCAATTTCATCCTTTTTTCCTGTTACATTATTACATTGGTTCATTGACTGTCTCTGTGCTGGTATCACACTGTTTTTATTAATACAGATCTATATAAAATCTTGATAAATGGCAAACTTATTCTCTTTTGTAAAAACTGACGTAGTTATTGATCACTTATTAACTTTTTATTAAGATTTTAAGATCAGCTTGTGAAGTTCTGTAAAAAGCCATTAAAATTTTGAATGGAATTGCATTGAATTCATAAGGTGAGTTGCGAACAAATAGCCATCATTAAGCTATTGACTCCCTCTATATACACCTTTTAATTAGGTCTTTTTCTACATTTTCTTGTTTTTCCTGTAAAAGTCTTTATATATAATGCACAATTTAAGATGGTTTGGTTATTTGTCAATTTATATATACACTTTATGGTTTTTGTTTTGTTGTAAATAAGGTAATTTTTTTCTTAATTACATTTTAATATACTGATTGTACTTTCTTGTGTGTAAGAAAATCCTTAATTTTGAACATGAACTTGCTTTTGGCAAATTATGAGTTTGGTTTGCTCCTTGATTTTAATAGATAATCATATTATCTACAAATCATATGTATGTTATTTCTCCCACTCTAGTCCTTATAAAATTTTAGGTGCTTTTCTTTTCTCAATGTGTTGAGTAGAGCCTCAGGTAAAATGTGTAATTGAAATAAACATAGTGATAGTAGTTATTTTCATCTTTTTTCTGATTATAAAGGGAATGCTTTAATATTTCATTCTGAAGTCTAATGTTACTCTGATTTTCTGAACAATACCTCTTTGTGTTAAGTAAGAGTTTTGTTGAATTAAAAACTTGAATGATTGCTAAATTTCATCATTTTTCTGCAACTACAGAAATGAGGATACACTTTTTCTCCATCAATCTGTTGAAATAGTATGTTTTATGAATACATTTTATAATATAAAAATATTTTACAAATTCTGTGATAAATTTTACTTGATTATTATATATGATATATATATATAACATCATATATAATGTATAATATGAATATATAAGTTATATACATAAATATATTTGTGCACTGGATTAAGTTACTATTATTATCTTTAGCATGTATAGACCTATTTTTTATATGTGAGATTGCCTATAATTTTACTGGTATAGCCTTTACCCAGTTTTAAAATTAAAGTAATATTAGTTTCCTAAAGTACATTGAGAAGATTTAGCCCTTCTGTTTTATTTTTTAGGACAATGTACATGCATTCATACCATCTGTCCTGTGAAGGTTTGATAGAACTTATATGTAAAAACTTATGGGAAAGACAAGAGAGTGTGGTATGACAAAAGCAATGTGAAAATATTCTTTAGCAATACAGATGGTGTTGATTTGCTCCAATGAGAGAAAGACTGAGAATTGACCATATAATTTAGCAAAATGGATATCATTGTTGATTCTGATTGGAGTACATCTAGTAATGTGGATTAGGGCCTATCTAGAGTAGATTTAAGAAAAAATATGGAGGAGATGGTTTTGAAACACAAGGATAAAGAGTTCTTTCACTAAGCTTTGCTGAAGTGGAGAGCAGATATGTGAGACAGCTGCTTGGGGATGCTCTTCAGTATTGCAACTTTTATTGTTTCTCCTTTGTCAGTTACCTAAGAGCAAGATTATCAGCTGAAGTGAAGAATTGGAGGAGGTACTGTAGACTTTAGGAAAGAGGAGATGGTATGGAATGGTCATCTAGAATACAAATGTGTATATACTAGGGAAATGAAGGCATTTGTTTCTAGACAGCTCTGACCACCCCAATTAATGTTCGTGGCCATTAATTTAAAGTGATATTAATCAGCAAGATTTTTTGGGTTTGCTACACTCAACTCATTAATGTAAAATATAGAGTAGATAGAGTTCAAATTATCTAGGGTACATATTTTTATTTTTATTCCTTTTTTGACAACCGAGTACAACAAAGTGAAGAAATTAAGAGAAGGTGAAGATTAGAGAGTGATCATGATGGCACATGCAATTTCAGCTGAGTAAGATGAGAAAAGAGGATGTATGTGAGGAGCAGGAGTCTGAAAAAATGGCAGAAACAACACACTGTAAAATTATTAGGATAGAATGATTGCTAGTGTCAAGATAGTAAAGGGGCAAACTAGAGAGAAATGAGATGGTGGTCAAAAAGTGGAAGTCTTGAAATTAAGATTATGAAAGGGTTACAGTTATTGATAATCTCAAGGCTTGGTCAGTGAGTAGCTGACATGGAGTGATGGGTAAAGTCTTGGAATATAAGGTCAAGAATTCGAGTCATTTTGGTAAGTCTTGTGTACATAAAAGTCATAAGAATAAAAATAGACATGTCAAAGAGGCTTGAAAATGAACAAGGGATTAAAATATTCAAAAAGCAGCACGTGCTATAGATGTAAGGGTAGTTGGTTGTAGAATCATATGACAGAACTTTTGAAACTGAGAATTTTAGGAATGACAGAATTAGAAATTTCCGGAAGAGGCAATGAGGACATTCCTCATCACCAGAAGAGCAGATTCCAGAGGTAGAAGAAAGGACCAGCCCCCTCTTGACAAGGATGCTAGGGAAGGAATAGCCTAAGGGGAAAACGAGCAGGGAGCAAGAAGATGACCCTTGGCTTCAGAGAAGAAGTTGAAGATGCGGTGGAAGTGAGATCCTATGGACACAGGAGAAGGGTGCTCGTGTCTCAGAATGGATAATCAATCAATGCTACTTCCATGGATGTCTTTCCATCTGGTCCCCAACATAAAGTAGTCAATACTCAATGAGCCACTGTTTCTGCTCATATAATCCTATGTGATACTATTGTCTTCATGTTTGGAAGCCAGGATAGAACAGATTTGGGTGAGGTAGAGTGGCAATAAGAGCAAAGCGGAGGGAGGTAAAATGGGAGAAAAACACAAGGGAATATTTAAAACCAAATTTATAAAAGAATACACACAATAACATAAGAGGAAAGCAAAATCTAAGTAATACTGATAATCTTGAGAATCATTTCCTTCTGTGTCAATAACACCTGAACTAGCTGTATTATTATTTTCTAGTTTGGAATTTATGACTACTTTGGAATTAATGACCAAGGCTGAGAAAGAGTCAAGGAGCTATTCCAACTGGTCTGTGTTTTATGGGAAACAACAAAGTATCTTATTTCATCAAATAGATCTAGAAGTAGGGAAGCATTGCCAGTTATTGGAGCTGCACTTCAACCAGATGTGTACAGGCACTGAACTAGAGGCATCCTGCTCACACATACATCCAGGCTATCCTGTTGCTATTACCTAACCTCTCTGTATGTCAGTTTTCTCATCTGTAAAATGTACAAAAAAGTGACTACCTCATATGTTGACATAATTACATGAATTAATAGTGAGCAAGTACCTTAAACATGACCTGGAACATTGTAGGGATTTTATTATTATTATTCACATTGTTCTAAGATTTGTACAGTAATGAGTCATGGGACTTTGTCTTGGAGGTGTCAAGGTAAAAAAATTAAGCAATAGAACACAATTTCAAATTACTCAGTTTTGTTACTATTATTTCACAAATCTTGAGAAGGGGATAAAAGTCTATGCAATACTTCTTAAGATAGCTTCCTTTCCCCTTCACCTTTGTTGTCCATGTGCTGTTCACACTCTAGCTGTTTCATCTCTTCTCTCTTAAAGATCTTCTCTAATGACATTGGTTAACAAGTCTTTGTGCAAATCTCAACTTCTCAGTAAAGTTAATTCCTTATAACTGTGTATAAAACTATAATAAGTCCCCCATAACCAACCATGCCTATACTCTTCATCATCAATCTTATCATTTTATCATGGAAACTTTCAACTTCTAACAAACTACACAATTTACTTATTTATCATGTCTATTATTTGTCTTCTTCTGTTAGAATAAAAGCTCCATAATGGTATAGATCTTTGTTTTATTCACTGAAGTGTCCGAAACACCTAGATAATGTCATGCCTATAGTGCATGCTCAATAGGAATAGGTATTCCCTCTATTATAACAGGTACAGCTTAAGGATTTTCTTTCACCTCCAGGAATACAGAGACAATCTCTTACTCTAAATATTTCTCATGCTCCTCCTACCCCATAGGACCTATTCTCTACTATATACTCTTTGAATCTGCTTACAAAAGCCTCAGTGCTGTTTGATTGATAGAAACCTAGTGTGGAAACGGTGATGAGGACTAGATGGGAAGTCAGTTTTCAAGGAGCTTGGAGAAAAGAATTTGTGAAAATACCATAGCAATAATTACTTGTTTCCTTTTTATAGTCTCCATAGTTGTTTTTGATATACCGGTAATTATTCTTTTCAGCTAGAAATAAGTTATTCAAAGAGATCTCAATAAAGAACTTGCCATCTAAGAATGTTATATTAGGATGCCAAGCAAATGGAACAAATTGTATAACGAAGCAACTGAATTGTCTTCCAATATATTCTATGATGCCCCACTGTCATACTAATTAACTTCTTTAAGCACTTAAACTGAAATTTATATTGACTTCCTCAGTTTATTCTCAACCAAATTTTTAAGCTTCATGTCTCCCTGATCCCTTAAAAATATTCTAAACACAAAGCAAGTTGAAGAACAAGAAACTGGCCTTTAATATTTTCAGTACTGATATATTTGACACAGTTGCATATATTTGATTCTGATAGTGTAAAACTCTTGAGGAAGTCTTGAGGAAGCAACGCTGCACTTCTGCAGTTATACATGTGTCTGATGTAAACAAGGAGAATTTGTGTAAAAACCTTAACACAAACCCTTTTTTACTTGTGGGAAGCCAAGGGCTAAAGATATTCATGTCAATTTAATATACAAATGGTTATTTGATGAACTACTTAAAAATGCTGGGGATTACATAGAAAAGTCATTCATTGTAGGAAAAAATTGTTTAGGATAAAGTTTTAGTCTTTCCATTCCCTGATGTTTTAATATTTATCATTGTAGACTGTGAATTACATATAAACTGTGAAGTCCCAACAGCCAAAAAGTTAGTAGTACCATTTCCTACTCACTAAAATTTCTTTGGGACCAATTCCTAAAAATGTATGATAGTAAATGTATAAAATGATTTATATTCTTTATCTTTTTAAGATATTTGTATTCTCAACTCTGACAAAACGAAAAAAGTACAACTTCAATTTAGAGTATAAAGAAAATCAAAAATTGCTGGAAGGCTCACAAATGATTAAGCTTTTACTATAAAGAATTTACCAGAAAAATGGAAACATTATATACTGGGAAAGACTTTCCCACAGAGCTGGGTTAATAGGTTCAGATAAGCCCATGGCCTAAGTAGGTTCTTCACTACTTAGCTTTTTCCTTCAAGGACTCCTCCAGATGTGTCTGCTGTGACAGCAGTTTTAGGAGTTTAACAACACAGTGCCTTTTGATCTCATTTCAACTGCTGTGATTAAACAGACACACATCACTTGCTGTGCCACCGTGAAAGAAGCTTGTGGTTCACCTTTGCTGAATTAGTACCCACTGAGCACTGCAAATATTTAAAATGTCAATCCATTTGATAATGTCAGGGAGGCCTGCAAATACCACAAAATGGCACCAAGGAAGCATTCAACATAGACATAAAAAAAAAACAAACACTTAACATCTCTCTCCTTCAAGATAAAATGAGAATTAAATGGAAACAGTAAACCTCTGATGAAGTTACTAAGGTGGGCAATGTAATAGCTCCAAGTGAGACATGGGCTTGTAACTTACTGTTTTGTATGTTCTTGATCTCAAACCCAGTACTATTTTTGGGGAATTAGTTTATATTGACATAAGATTAGGGAGTTCTTACGACAAAATTCAACTGATGTCATCCTTAGACAATCTGTGGATACCTGCCCCAAGAGCTCAGCTCTAAATGGAAACTTCAAGTCTCAAGTGACATCTTTACTTCATCATCAAATATTTAATTCTAAAACCACAGAGGACATCATTCTGATGTAGAGTTTGGAAATATCAGCAAAACCACAGACTACCCAGTAACCTCATGAACTCTTCATAAACTCCTGCTACTAAAATCAAGCTCAAAATGCAACTATCCTTTTGATGTAATTTAGTTTTGTTAGATTATAACTATTGATACGCAGTAAATAGGATCTCAAACATTTTTGGTTTCTTCTACTTATATTTGTATTCATTAGAGTAAAAGACTAAATTGCCCTTCAAAAATACCCAACTCATTTCTCAGTGAGAGAACATTCAGAAGTTAAGTATCCAAAGTCATTGGAAGCTCTGCTCCATGGGATATTTAGGATCCAGGAGGGCAGGTCTGACATATTCACAGGGGACTTCCAAGACTTGGTTTGCTGTCATTCTTGCCTGTGGAAAAAAGGAAAGAGCCCTAGATTTCCTCTTAAAATGTAGAAGAGGTGAGGTGGCTCATGTCTGTAATCCCAGCACTATGGGAGACCAAGTTGGGAGGATTGCTTGAGCCCAGGAGTTTGAGAACAGTCTGCGCAGCATACTGAGAACTCATTTCTCCAAAAAAATAAAAAAAAATAAAAAATGAGGTGAGAGGATTGCACTCAGCAGGTTGAGGCTGCAAGGAGCCATGATTGCTCTACTGCACTCCTACCTGGGAGACAGAACAAGACAAAAAGAAAAAAAGAAGAAAGAGAAAAAGAGAGAGAGAGAAAGAAAGAAAGAAAAAGAAAGAAAGGAGAGAGAGAGAGAGAAAGAAGAAAGAAAGGAGAGAGAGAAAGAAAGAATAGTGTAGCGAAAGTTGCAAATATCTCTCTCACATTCTACTGATGTGAGCTTAGTCACATGGCCACAATTGGCCACCAGTTTGAGAATTATAGTCTAGTGTCCAAGAAGAATGCAAGAAAATTAATTTCTCCCCATGGAATGTTTGTTCATCTATGTGTTGTAGTGTGAGTCCATTCTTGCCATTATGCATGAGAAAGGATAACATTTTGAGTTGAATATGGTAAAAGAGATAAAGAATATATATATAAGCACAGGAGTCAAGAATATTCAAATATTGATAAACATAAAATTCACATATAAAGAGTTAAAGAAATATTGGTACATTTGTGTCAGCATCCTAAGTCACAAATTTCTCCTATTGAATACAGTTTTGTTGTATTTTCTTTTGCTTTAAGAAAATAAGTGACTTTTATTTTTGTCATTAGATGCCTCCAAGTTTCAAATGTAAGGAAGTTTATAAGATGGAATCAAACTGAATAATTTAAAAGAGTTAGTACTTCTAGTGACCACAAGTTTAAACATTATAGGAAACGATGCTTGAAAGTAAACGTTTATGAACAGCACTATATTTCCATTATTTGTTTTATTTTATTTATTAATTTATTTTCTGAGTTTTAGGTCCCACCCTTAACAGCACTTCAGTCTATTTATTTAAATTGATGCATAATAGATATTATGAGAATGCACTCATCTTGGAAAATGAATAGTTTGGAACTGGAATTTTATGCCTGATTGAAAATTTTCAAGCCTAATTTTACTCTGGAACTAATCTTTCTATGAAACACTTTCTATCTTCAACTAGTGTTTGCATGCCTTCAATAATTGTAGATGATTCTTTTAAGCATGTGGATAATATGACCAGCTTTAAGTTTTGAAAAAACACTGTCAACCCTATTGAAATCCACAATCTTAAATGTGGAAATCCCAAAAGAACAAAATTTCTGAAGTCTAAAATCCCCAAAATCACAATTCTAAAAGATAAAAATCCTGAAAATATAATTACAAAAATAATAATTTTTGCAGACGTGTGTTTGCAAGCATAAACACCTAGCTATACTAACAAAAACCACATCAATATAACAGTTATGAGCAGGCAAATTCTATTCAAAAAGAAATATGTCCAAAAGAAAAGTATACAAACACATATCACTATGGTTGATCATTGTGTGCATGGCTTTATGACTATGGTTGTCTGAAATACTATGATAAACAACTTAAGCCTTTTGACAAAATTGATCAAAAACCGCAACAGCTCACCATCACATATACAGTTACCCAAAGAGAAAAACCTCTAAGAAATTTTGTCTTTCACAAATGCAGTTGTACAGAAATGGCATGTTTCCATTTACTAAGGAAGTTTCAAAATTTTTTACAACATGCACAATGCTTACACACAAAGTCAAGTTGTGATAATCCACTTTCATAGAGTCACAAAATGCACATGAAAAGAATTACAACTCTAAAAGTACTGGAAATGATGGAAAGATAAAATATGTAGCATAGCGAATTGTGTAAAATAATGCTGACATTTTAAAATAGTGGGTGAAAACTATAAAAAGAAAAAAGAAAGAAAAAACCCACAAAAATTTCCCAAAAACAGAAAAGAAAATTTGATACACACAAAGTGTATTGCAGGGAATCCCCAGAATTAGTCCATATGGGCTGGCCAATTTTCACAATCATTAACTATATTTTGAAGTCTTTCATAGAAATGATAGCTGCATTTTTTTTTTTCTTTTAGGCCATGGCTTTCCTTGGAGAATACATTCACATACATTTTCTGTGCAGTGTTGCTCTTTTTAAAAGTATTCTGTATTTCTATACACACTGACATGAACATTTCCTAATAAACTTTCCAATCTTCTGTGCCATGCTTGTATGTTGCTTTGGGAAATCTGTTCTCCATGCACTCAAACACCAAGCACATATTTGGTGTAAACAATACTGGTGATCAAGCAGTAACACTGGTGCATAGATGTCTTCTTATCCTATTGTGCAAATAATTATTTGCAAGCTAGTCAGTAATTTGCTGACTTTTTTCAGGCAAATGTGCCCTTAATTCATTAAAAGCTATTGGAATTTCATCAAAAGGGAAGAATGCTAATTCAGACAAATGCCATATTTTTAAACTGAAGTTTTTGTCATTGTTGCATTGTGTGGCAAATCCAGGCATCTCGACTTTTTGCCAAATGCAAATAAAGGCAACAACAAGGTAACAGTCTAACCTATCATGTTGCAACAAATATGATGTAACTATCCTGCTTACAACTGAAAACGTACTAATCCCTTTCTCAGAATTCAACTTCCAGAATTTTGAAATATAGGATTTTAACTGTTTGGGATTGTGATTTTGGGGATATTTTACATTAGGAATTTTAAATATTAGGGATTTTGCTCCTTTGGGATTTCAACTTTCCAGATTATGATCAGCACTGGGAGCTCCAAGGGTGGCCTGAGATGATCTAGGAAGTTAAATTAGGAGACTATTTCTGTGCTTTATACAATAAATTTTTATAATTTAGGCTACAGTTAAGGTAGTGGAGAGAAAGAGGAGCAGGTTCACTCTAGAGCTTCTTACGAGGTAAAATCAGTAAGACTTTATATAATGCATATGGGTAGAAAGGGACAGAGCGGTATTGAAGATAGCCCTATGATTTCTGGCTTGTATAACAAAATAGATGTTGCTACTGTTGTCTGCAATGGAATGGTGCTGAGAACCAAGATGTAGGAGAAACGTAAGATTCAGTTTTGAAAAGTTTGATTTGCATTTCTCTTAAGATATACAGTAGAACTCCAAAGTAGGTAGTTGGATAAATAGGTCTGACATTCAGAGGAGAGGTATAAGCTGAAGATAAAAAGTTGCGAGCCCCCTGAAAAAAAGTGAAAATTTAAGCCATACAGAGAAGTATACTTATCTAGGTATAACAGATAAAATAAAAAGTGAGAATATAAAATAAAAATATTAAAGAACTTTTAATATTTAATGGCTTGGTAGAGGAGAATGAGCCTGCAGAAGAGAGAGAGAGAATGCATAGAAAGAAATACACAGATAAATGTTATGTTACATCAAATCAGCAAAGGTAATAAAGCATTTACAGATGGAGGCAAAGGGCAACAATGTCAAATGCTTCCAAAAGTTCACGTAAGATAAATAGTAAAAGATTTCCACTAGACTTAGTGACATTGTATTCACAGGTCAGATTATAATAGAGTGAGAGATGTAAATCCAACTGGAAGAATTGATGATTCAGTGATAGGTGACAATGTCTCTCTCATAAAAATTTGACTATAAAAAATGGAGACGAAGAAGCAGCTGGAAGGTCTATTGTATTCATTGTTTTTATTAATGCTTTTGTTTCTATCTTTAAAAATGCTTGAATGAGAAATATTTCATTATGTTTAAAAATTATCAGAAAGAAAAAGTGGGTTGAATACGATGAGATAAGTGATAATCAATAGTGGAGACAGAAGACATGAGGGGTTAGGCTGCAAAACACATGTGGGAAAGAGGCACCTTTATGTTATTATCAGGGAAGGAAAAGATGGTGAGAAGATTAATAGAATGGGTTTGCTTTTTCAGTAGAGATATTTGGCCTTCTGGTGGTTTCTGCATTCTCTGTGAAACAGAGACTGCTTTGTCAGAAGTTTAAGGGAGTGGAAAGTTTTAAAAAAATCATTGCAAAAAGCAATATAGAATCTAGTGCATGTTACAGGAGAAATTGGAGTGATTGTTAATAACATTTCTTGCTAAGGGTATATCCCTTGATAAATCCTAATTTAATAGAAAATCAATAGAAAGAAAAATATGTCTCTTTTCAGTATCATTTATACTAAATTCATTCACTTGTATATGACTGTTACTAAGGGTTACAGAAAAAATAGAAAAAGACTAAGGACTCTAAGTTTCTTATCAAATCTGAGATTGAAAACGATTTGACATTTAAAATAAAAAAATTTGCCTTTTGTTAAATGTGTTCCTTTTTATTTGACTAGCATACTGTTTCAACTACTTTCAAATGTGTTTGGTACAATAAAATTCTTCTTCAAAAGTGCTTTAACTTAATTGCTAAAATCTGGCTTTTAGAAAGATATTGTAGTTTGTAAATAGTAGGGACTATATTGCATCAGAACGTTTCTAGATCGTTTACCTGGATGCTATATCTTCAAAATATTTTGAAGAATTTTCACATTTGGAAAGAAAAAGGTTTTAAAATCTTTGACATAAACCTTTTTAAAGAAAAGTACACTTTTTCTATTATAAATAATTCAAATCAATGAAAAATTTGAAGTTAGAATAAAATTAAAAATCTGTTAAATTTTGTTGAACATTGTTCATGTTGGTATTATCAGCATAAGCTAAAAATATCACAACACAATAAATCAGCAGATTAGACAGCTTCTCTGGTATACCCATATTTTGATAAAAACTCCCACTCTTTCCCCAAAATATGGGTTAGCACTTTCACAGCTTATTTCACTCTGTTTAATTTTGTTACCATTCAACTTCCCATGAAGCAATTAAGTATCAAAGATTGATAACATCAGTTTTCATAATAGTTTTCAGATTACATACTGACAACAAACCATTGAAACTATGTCCCAATCTCATTCAAAGTGAAATGCTTTAAAAAGCCCGACAAAATTTGGAGTAGATAAATCAATAGAAAGATTTCTGCAAAAGTAAAAGATTTTCATATTTTCAATCATAAATTGTAAAATTACAGGTTTCATGGTGATTCTCAAACTTGTTTGTAAGCCTGACACAATTGAGGGACTCATACAATCTGATCAACGATGCCTTCTATCTATAGCAGTATTTCTTGAAGTGGGGAAGATAAACTGAAAGAAGAAAGTAGAGTCTGGTGATGAAGAAGAATGGAAAGGGAATATATAATCAGCAGAAACAAAATAAGCAATTTAAAAAAATACTCCACGTAAGAATAAACTGGCTGGGTACGGTGGTGCATGCCTGTAATCCCAGAACTTTGGGAGGCTGAGGCAGGTGGCTCACCTGAGGTCAGGAGTTCGAGACCTGCCTGGCCAACATGGTGAAAACCCGTCTCTACTAAAAATTCAAAAATTATCTGGGCATGGTGGTTGGCACCTCTAATCTCAGCTCAGGAAGCTGAGGCAGGAGAATCGTTTGAACCTGGGAGGTGGAGGTAGCAGTGAGCTGAGATTGTGCCACTGTACGCCAGCCTGGGTGACAGAGGGAGAATCTGTATCAAAAAAAAAAAAAAAAGAAGAAAAGAAAAAGAAAAAATAAATTATTAAGACGGCATAACCCTTCTCCTACCATTGAAAAATCACTAGTTTTCTATATTTGGCTCTGGGTTAGAAATCTGGCCCATTTACTGACACGTTTTTCCATCAGTGGACACAGGAGAGAAAGATAAAGAAACAGACACAGATTTCATTCTTTCCAGTTTGATTCTAGTTGTTTGCGGATCAACTTTGTAAATCTATGTTTTTAAAATGTATTAACAGCACAAATATTCATCAGTGGATGAATGGGTAAATGAAGTATGCTGTAAGCACACAATGGAATATTTTTTATTCATAACAAAGGTTGACTAATACATGCTACAATGTGTATAAACCTTAAAAAGGTTGGCCGGGCGCGGTGGCTCACGCTTGTAATCCCAGCACTTTGGGAGGCCGAGGCAGGCGGATCACGAGGTCAGGAGATCGAGACCATGGTGAAACCCCGTCTCTACTAAAAATACAAAAAATTAGCCGGGCGTGGTGGCGGGCGCCTGTAGTCCCAGCTACTCGGAGAGGCTGAGGCAGGAGAATGGTGTGAACCCGGGAGGCGGAGCTTGCAGTGAGCCGAGATTGCGCCACTGCACTTCAGCCTGGGTGACAGAGCGAGACTCCGTCTCAAAAAAAAAAAAAAAAAAATTATTCTAAGAAGCCAGACACAAAGTTCGCATATTGTATGATTACATTTATATGAAATATGCGGAATAGATAAATCCATACAGATAGAACACAGACTGTGGGTTGCTGGGGGTAGGGAAGGAATGCATGGGAGAAAATGCTTAATGGATAAGCAGTTTTACTTTGAAGTGACAGAAACATTTTGGAACTAGATAGTTGTGGTGGTTGCACAACTACATATTGTGATTATTAAGTGTCACTGAGTTCATTTTAAAATAGTTCATTTTATAGTATATGAATTTCACCTCAATGCATTATTTTTAAAAAATTTAACCGTATTACAAATGAAAATGCTACTAAATTTAATAAGTACTGGTAGAATTTGAAGTCGATATTTATTACATAATAATACTAGCTCCCATTTATTATGTGTTATTGCACTTAATTCTCCCTACAACCCTGTGAGGTATATGCTATATCTCATACTGAGAAACCAAAATAGACCCCGTTTGAGTTACTTGCTCAAAATAATGTAGCTTGTGAATGGCAAAGCTGAGCTTTACTTTTCTGACTTTAAAACCTATATTCTGAAAGATAAAACTGCCATTGACCCAGCAATCCCATTTCTGAGTATTTACAAAAAAAAAAAATTGTTCTACCCAAAAGATACATGCACCCACATGGTCATAGCAGCACTACTTAGATAAGCAAAGACATGAAAATCACCTAGGTGCCCATCGAAAATGGATTGGATAAAGAAATGTGGTACATATATTCCATGGAAGCTACACATTCATTAAAAAGAACAAAATCATGTCCTTTGCAGCAACATGGATGCAACTAGAGGCCATTATCCTAAGCAAATTAATGCAGAAAGAAAAAAAAAATATCGCATGTTCTCACTTACAAGTGGGAGCTAAACTTTTGCTACATATGGACATAAAGAAGGGAAGAGTGGACACTGAGAACTCCAAAAGGAGGAAGGGAGGGAGGGGAACAAGAGCTGAAGAACTTCCTATTGAGCACTGTGTTCACTATCTTAATGACTGGGCCAACAGAAGCCCAAACCTTAGCATTAAGCAATAAATCCTTGTAAAAAAAACTGCACATGTAACCCCTGCATCTAAAATTAAAATGTAAATTTAAAAAGTGAATTCAACAAAAAGATTTTGTAATACTGAAAAAAAATCTATGTTTTTAAAATTTCACTTCTCTACCCTTTATTATACATACTTGAATTCTCAAGTACATACCTTTTCAATAGAACTCTACTATATCACAGCCAAAAATGTGAACTACATGGTCTTTACCTCCATTAAAAGAAACCTTGTAAGCAGTCAGAGAAGTCAGGGAAGTATATCTGGAGACAGATGAGAAGACAAGAAGGAAATAAAAACAAATCTATGTCAAAGGAATATTTTTATTCCAAACTTTAATATGTAAACATATTGGAAATGTGTGAAAGGCTAAGAGCAATGAAACAATTTATTCTTAAATAACAAATTGAGAAAATAGCTAATAGGATAATCACATGGAAACAACCAAGCAATTAATTTTCCTCATGAATCATAGACATGAAGGCATAAACATAGGTATTAGTGTTTTATCCTGAAGGTGAGGGATTAGCTGGTATAGGAAGGAGACCCTGAGAACAAAGATGCAAGGTGGGCACATAAAAAATATATAAGTGGAGGGCGGGAGCCAAGATGGCGGAATAGGAACAGCTCCGGTCTCCAGCTCCCAGCCCCAGCGACACAGAAGACGGGTAATTTCTGCATTTCTGCTTGAGGTACCGGTTTCATCTCACTAGGGAGTGCCTAACAGTGGGTGCAGGACAGTCGGTGAAGCGCACTGTGCACAAGCTGAAGCAGGGCGAGGCATTGCCTCACTCGGGAAGCGCAAGGGGTCAGGGAGTTCCCTTTCCTAGTCAAAGAAAGGGGAAACAGATGGCACCTGGAATATCGGGTCAGTCCCATCCTAATACTGCGCTTTTCCAACGGGCCTGGAAAACGGCACATTAGGAGATTGTGTCCCGCACCTGGCTTGGAGGGTCCTATGCCCACGGAGTCTCGCTGATTGCTAGCACAGCAGTCTGAGATAAAGCTGCAAGGTGGCAGCGAGGCTGGGGGACGGGCGCCTGCCACTGCCCAGGCTTGCTTAGGTAAACAAAGAAGCCAGGAAGCTCGAACTGGGTGGAGCCCACCACAGCTCAAGGAGGCCTGCCTGCCTCTGTAGGCTCCACCTCTGGGGGCAGGGCACAGACAAACAAAAACTCAGCAAGAACCTCCACAGACTTAAATGTCCCTGTCTGACTGACAGCTTTGAAGAGAGTAGTGGTTCTCCCAGCACGCAGCTGGAGATCTGAGAACGGACAGACTGCCTCCTAAAGTGGGTCCCTCACCCCTGAGCAGCCTAACTACAAGGCACCCCCTAGTAGGGACAGACTGACACCTCATTCAGCCGGGTACTCTTCTGAGACAAAACTTTCAGAGGAACTATCAGACAGCTGAATTTATGGTCTCATGAAAATCCGCTGTTCTGCAGCCACCGCTGCTGACACCCAGCCAAACAGGGTCTGGAGTGGACCTCTAGTAAACTCCAACAGACCTGCAGCTGAGGGTCCTGTCTGGTAGAAGGAAAACTAACAAACAGAAAGGACATCCACACCAAAAACCCATCTGTACATCACCATCATCAAAGACAAAAAGTAGATAAAACCACAAAGATGGGGAAAAAACAGGGCAAAAAAACTGGAAACTCTAAAAAACAGAGCACCTCTCCTCCTCCAAAGGAACGCAGTTCCTCACCAGCAATGGAACAAAGCTGGATGGAGGATGACTTTGACGAGTTGAGAGAAGAAGGCTTCAGACGATCAAACTACTCTGAGCTACGAGAGGAAATTCAAAACAATAGCAAAGAAGTTAAAAACTTTGAAAAAAAATTAGAAGAATGGATAACTAGAATAACCAATGGAGAGAAGGGCTTAAAGGAGCTGATGGAGCTGAACGCCAAGTTTCGAGAACTATGCGAAGATTGCAGAAGCCTCACTAGCAGATGCGATCAACTGGAAGAAAGGGTATCGCTGATGGAAGATGAAATGAATGAAATGAAGAGAGAAGGGAAGTTTAGAGAAAAAAGAATAAAAAGAAATGAACAAAGCCTCCAAGAAATTTGGGACTATGTGAAAAGACCAAACCTACGTCTGATTGGTGTACCTGAAAATGATGGGGAGAATGGAACCAAGTTGGAAAACACTCTGCAAGATATTATCCAGGAGAACTTCCCCAATCTAGCAAGGCAGGCCAGCATTCAGATTCAGGAAATACAGAGAACACCACAAAGATACTCCTCGAGAAGAGCAACTCCAAGACACATAATTGTCAGATTCACCAAAGTTGAAATGAAGGAAAAAATGTTAAGGGCAGCCAGAGAGAAAGGTTGGGTTACCCACAAAGGGAAGCCCATCAGACTAACAGCTGATCTCTCAGCAGAAACTCTACAAGCCAGAAGAGAGTGGGGGCCGAAATTCAACATTCTTAAAGAAAAGAATTTTCAACCCAGAATTTCCTATCCCGCCAAACTAAGCTTAATAAGTGAAGGAGAAATAAAATACTTTACAGACAAGCAAATGCTGAGTGATTTTGTCACCACCAGGCCTGCCCTAAAAGAGCTCCTGAAGGAAGCACTAAACATGGAAAGGAACAACCGGTACCAGCCACTGCAAAAACATGCCAAATTGTAAAGACCATCGAGGCTAGGAAGAAACTATAGCAACTAACGAGCAAAATAACCAACTAACAGCATAATGACAGGATCAGAATCACACATAACAATATTAACGTTAAATGTAAATGGGATAAATGCTCCAATCAAAAGACACAGGCTGGCAAACTGGATAAGGAGTCAGGACTCATCAGTGTGCTGTATTCAGGAAACCCATCTCACGTGCAGAGACACACATAGACTCGAAATAAAGGGATGGAGGAAGATCTATCAAGCAACTGGAAAACAAAAAAAGGCAGGGGTTGCAATCCTAGTCTCTGATAAAATAGACTTTAAACCAACAAAGATCAAAAGAGACAAAGAAGGCCATTACATAATGGTAAAGGGATCAATTCAACAAGAAGAGCTAACTATCCTAAATATATATGCACCCAACACAGGAGCACCCAGATTCATAAAGCAAGTCCTGAGTGACCTACAAAGGGACTTAAACTCCCACACAGTAATAATGGGAGATTTTAACACCCCACTGTCAACATTAGACAGATCAACGAGACAGAAAGTTAACAAGGATATCCAGGAATTGAACTCAGCTCTACATAAAGTGGACCTAATAGACATCTACAGAACTCTCCACCCCAGGTCAACAGAATATACATTTTTTTCAGCACCACACCACACCTATTCCAAAATTGACCACATAGTTGGAAGTAAAGCTCTCCTCAGCAAATGTAAAAGAACAGAAATTATAACAAACTGTCTTTCAGACCACAGTGCAATCAAACTAGAACTCAGGATTAAGAAACTCACTCAAAACCGCTCAACTACATGGAAACTGAACAACCTGCTCCTGAATGACTATTGGGTACATAATGAAATGAAGGCAGAAATAAAGATGTTCTTTGAAACCAACGAGAACAAAGACACAACATACCAGAATCTCTGGGACACATTCAAAGCAGTGTGTAGAGGGAAATTTATAGCACTAAATGCCCACAAGAGAAAGCAGGAAAGATCCAAAATTGACACCCTAACATCACAATTAAAAGAACTAGAAAAGCAAGAGCAAACACATTCAAAAGCTAGCAGAAGGCTAGAAATAACTAAAATCAGAGCAGAACTCAAGGAAATAGAGACACAAAAAACCCTTCAAAAAATTAATGAATCCAGGAGCTGGTTTTTTGAAAAGATCAACAAAATTGATGGACCGCTAGCAAGACTAATAAAGAAGAAAAGAGAGAAGAATCAAATAGATGCAATAAAAAACGAAAAAGGGGATATCACCACCCATCCCACAGAAATACAATCTACCATCAGAGAATACTACAAACACCTCTATGCAAATAAACTAGAAAATCTAGAAGAAATGGATAAATTCCTTGACAAATACACCCTCCCAAGACTAAACCAGGAAGAAGTTGAATCTCTGAATAGACCAATAACAGGTTCTGAAATTGTGGCAACAATCAATAGCTTACCAACCAAAAAGAGTCCAGGACCTGATGGATTCACAGCTGAATTCTACCAGAGGTACAAGGAGGAACTGGTACCATTCCTTCTGAAACTATTCCAATTGATAGAAAAAGAGGGAATCCTCCCTAACACATTTTACGAAGCCAGCATCGTCCTGATACCAAAGCCTGGCATAGACATAACCAAAAAAGCGAATTTTAGACCAATATCCTTGATGAACATTGATGCAAAAATCCTCAATAAAATACTGGCAAACTGAATCCAGCAGCACATCAAAAAGCTTATCCACCATGATCAAGTGGGCTTCATCCCTGGGATGCAAGGCTGGTTCAACATATGCAAATCAATAAATGTAATCCAGCATATAAACAGAACCAAAGACAAAAACCACATGATTATCTCAATAGATGCAGAAAAGGCCTTTGAGAAAATTCAACAACCCTTCATGCTAAAAACTCTCAATAAATTAGGTATTGATGGGACGTATCTCAAAATAATAAGAGCTATCTATGACAAACCCACAGCCAATATCATACTGAATGGGCAAAAACTGGAAGCATTCCCTCTGAAAACTGGCACAAGACAGGGATGCCCTCTCTCACCACTCCTATTCAACATAGTGCTGGAAGTTTTGGCCAGAGCAATCAGGCAGGAGAAGGAAATAAAGGGTATTCAATTAGGAAAAGAGGAAGTCAAATTGTCCCTGTTTGCAGATGACATGATTGTATATCTAGAAAACCCCATTGTCTCAGCCCAAAACCTCAAGCTGATTAGCAACTTCAGCAAAGTCTCAGGATACAAAATTAATGTACAAAAATCACAAGCATTCTTGTACACCAATAACAGACAAACAGAGAGCCAAATCATGAGTGAACTCCCATTCACAATTGCTTCAAAGAGAATAAAATACCTACGAATCCAACTAACAAGGGATGTGAAGGACCTCTTCAAGGAGAACTACAAGCCACTGCTGAATGAAATAAAAGAGGATACAAACAAATGGAAGAACATTCCATGCTCATGGGTTGGAAGAATCAATATCGTGAAAATGGCCATACTGCCCAAAGTAATTTATAGATTCAATGCCATCCCCATCAAGCTACCAATGACTTTCTTCACAGAATTGGAAAAAACTACTTTCAAGTTCATATGGAACCAAAAAAGAGCCCACATCGCCAAGTCAATCCTAAGCCAAAAGACCAAACCTGGAGGCATCACGCTACCTGACTTTAAACTATACTACAAGGCTTCAGTAACCAAAACAGCATGGTACTGGTAGCACAACAGAGACATAGATCAATGGAACAGAACAGAGCCCTCAGAAATGATGCCGCATATCTACAACTATCTGATCTTTGACAAACCTGACAAAAACAAGAAATGGGGAAAGGATTCCCTATTTAATAAATGGTGCTGGGAAAACTGGCTAGCCATATGTAGAAAGCTGAAACTGGATCCCTTCCTTACACCTTATATAAAAATTAATTCAAGATGGATTAAAGACTTATATGTTAGACCTAAAACCATTAAAATCCTACAAGAAAACCTAGGCAAAACCATTCCGGACATAGGCGTGGGCAAGGACTTCATGTCTAAAACACCAAAAGAAATGGCAACAAAAGGCAAAATTGACAAATGGGATCTCATTAAACTAAAGAGCTTCTGCACAGCAAAAGAAACTACCATCAGAGTGAACAGGCAACCTACACAATGGGAGAACATTTTTGCAACCTACTCATCTGACAAAGGGCTAATATCCAGAATCTACAATGAACTCAAACAAATTTACAAGAAAAAAACAAACAACCCCATCAAAAAGTGGGCGAAGGACATGAACAGACACTTCTCAAAAGAAGACATTTATGCAGCCAAAAAACACATGAAGAAATGCTCATCATCACTGGCCATCAGAGAAATGCAAATCAAAACCACAATGAGATACCATCTCACACCAGTTAGAATGGCCATCATTAAAAAATCAGGAAACAACAGGTGCTGGAGAGGATGTGGAGAAATAGGAACACTTTTACACTGTTGGTGGGACTGTAAACTAGTTCAACCATTGTGGAAGTCTGTGTGGCGATTCCTCAGGGATCTAGAACTAGAAATACCATTTGACCCAGCCATCCCATTACTGGGTATATACCCAAACGACTATAAATCATGCTGCTATAAAGACACATGCACACGTATGTTTATCGCGGCACTATTCACAATAGCAAAGAGTTGGAACCAACCCAAATGTCCAACAACGATAGACTGGATTAAGAAAATGTGGCACATATACACCATGGAATACTATGCAGCCATAAAAAATGATGAGTTCGTGTCCTTTGTAGGGACATGGATGAAACTGGAAAACATCATTCTCAGTAAACTATTGCAAGGACAAAAAACCAAACACCGCATGTTCTCACTCATAGGTGGGAATTGAACAATGAGAACTCATGGACACAGGAAGGGGAACATCACACTCTGGGGACTGTTGTGGGGTGGGGGGAGGGGGGAGGGACAGCATTAGTAGATACACCTAATGCTAAATGACGAGTTAATGGGTGCAGGAAATCAACATGGCACATGGATACATATGTAACAAACCTGCACATTGTGCACATGTACCCTAAAACCCTAAAGTATAATAAAAATAAAATAAAATAAAATAAAATTTGAGATGAAGGCCAGGCGTGGTGGCTCACACCTGTAATCCCAGCACTTTGGGAGGCTGAGGTAGATGGACCACCTGAGGTCAGGAATTCAAAACCAGCCTGGCCAACATAGCAAAACCCCATATCTACTAAAAATACAAACATTAGCCAGGCGTGGTGGCATGAGCCTGTGATCCCAGCTACTCAGGAGGCTGAGAGAGAATAATTGCTTGAACCTGGAGGCAGAGGTTGCAGTGAGCCAAGATCGTGCCACTGCACTCCAGCCTGGGCAACAGAGCAGAACTCTGTCTCAAAAACATAAAAAAATTTTAAAAAATAAATAAAATAAAATTTGAGATGAGATTTGGTTGGGAACACAGAGCCAAACAATATTACCTATCTACCTTAATACTGACCTATATCACCTATATTGAGTCTCTCACAGTAATTAATAATCACATCACACACACACATACGTCTACAAAAATCTAATGTATTCCTTTAAATTATATGTATAAATAATAGTTTATTAAAGTTCCATTTACCTGATAATTACTCACCAGCTATAATGTGACCATGGATTAAATTGGAAAAGTTTTCTTTTTTTTTTTTTGAGACGGAGTCTTGCTCTGTCACCCAGGCTGAAGTGCAGTGCAGTGGCGCAATCTTGATGCAACCTCCACCTGCTGGGTTCAAACTATTTTCCTACCTCAGCCTCCTGAGTAGTAGCTGGGACTACAGACGTGCACCAACATGCACGGCTGATTTTTGTATTTTTAGTAGAGATGGGGTTTCACCATGTTAGCCAGGCTGGTCTCAAACTCCTGACCTCAGGCAATCTGCCCACCTTAGCCTCCCAAAGTGCTGAGATTACAGGCGTGAGCCACTGTGCCCAGCCTAAATTGGACACGTTTTTAAAGGTCTAATATTTTGAATATTTTTTCCAAATGCTGGAGGCATAGTGATTTCACTTGTGAAGTAGCTTGTGGAATCATTAGCACTTTTCTGCATTGGTGAAAGCATGCTTGATTTCTTCCATGCAAAGAGAATTACAGTTGGAAAGTCACCTATTATGTACAAGTATGCCTTGACACTGCAGCCTTTTTCCTTATTTTGCCCATGAGCCTATTGATCTGAACATTTTGATTGCAATCTATGATTAAAATAGTGACATTATCAACAAGCATGAAACCAAACTTAAAAAAGCAAAGAAATTAATGGTAAAAGTCATCAACGCAAATAAATGACTAAAAGATTGTATCTTGTGCTAATATGAAAATTATAAAAAGTGACAAGCTTATTTTAATAGAAATAATATTTTATTTTTGGAATTGAATGAGAGGCTAACTATAGCACCAACAGTAGAAAAGAGTTGAGTGCAGAAAAATGTTTGTATCCCCATGGCCTAATGTATGGTGATTATACAGCTTGGCATCCCAATATAGTTCTTGTTTAAATATAAAAGTGTGTCTTTATATTTAAAATAGGTTTTTGGAGGTACCATAATACCATAACATAGATAGATTAAAAAGAAAATGATGGTCATGGAAAAAGCTATAACATAATAATGCAAGACCCAAATATAAGCTACCTATAAAAGCCCGACTTCCCCTATAAAGACATGCATAGACTGAAAGTGAAAGGATGAACAAAAAACATTCCACACAAGTAGAAACCAAAAACATGCAGGAGGGCTACACTTATATTAAGCAAAATAGACTTCATGGCAAAAATCATAAAAAGAGACAAAGAATGTCTTTATATAATGATAAAAGATAAATTAATCAAGAGAATATAATTGTAAATATGTATGTACCCAACATGGGAGCATCCATATATATAAAGCAAACATTATCAGAGTTAAAGAGTGCATTAAACTCCAATACAATAATATCTAGGGACTTCAGGGCCACACTTTCAGCATTAGACATGTCATCTAGATGGAAAAAATCAAAAAAGGAACATCACACTTAATCTGCACTATATGCTCAATGGACTTAGACATTTACAGAACATTTCATACCACAGCTGTGAATACACATCCTTCTCATTAGCACACAAACATTCTGTAGCACAGACCAGATATCAGAACACAAAACAAAGCTAAACAAACTCAAAAGAATTGAAATTACATCAAGTATTTTCTAAAATGGCAGTGGAAGAAAACTAGAAGTCAATCACAAGAGTAACTTTGGCAACTTTGTAAATATATGGAAATCAAACAACATGTTTTGTTTCAATGAAGAAATTAAGAAAGAAATAAAAGCATTTCTTGAAACAAATGAAAATAAAAACACAACATACCAAAACATATGAGATATAGCAAAAGTAGTTCTAAGAGGGCAGGTTACAGCAATACACGACTTCATCAAACAAATAGAGAGACTCAAATAAATAATCTCATCGTGGACCTTAAGAAACTGGAAAAGTAGGAACAAACCAAACCCTAAACAAGTAGAAGAAAAGAAATAATAAAAATGAAAGCAGAACTAATGAAAATACAGACAAAAAAAAAACCCACAAAGGATCAGTGAAATGAAAAGTTTATTTTTTTGAAAAGATAAAGAATACTGACAAACTTCCAGCTAAATTAACCAAGAAAAAAAAGAGAGGGCCCAAATAAATAAAATTAGAAATGTAAAAGAAGACATTACAAATCTGTTTTACATTCTGTGAAAACGCAGAAATACAAACAATCATTAGAGATGGTTAGGAACAACTATACTCTAACAAATTGGGAAACCTAGAAGACATAAATAAATTTCTGGATACATATTATTCATTAAGATTGAGCCATGAAGAAATAGAAAACCTGAAAAGACCGAAAATGAGTATTACAATTGAATCAATAACAAAGAAAAGCCCAAGATTGGTTCCACTGCTGAATTCTACCAACCTTCTAAAGAAAAACGAACACCAATTCTTCTTAAACTATTCCCAAAAACTTAAAGAGGAGGGAATTTTTTTCAACTCATTCTAAGAGGCCAGTATTACCCTGATATTAAAACCAGACAAGGACATAAGAACAACAACCACAAAGAAAAAAAAAAAACAAAACTTACAGGCCAATATCCCTGAAGAACATTTATGCAGCCAAAAAACACATGCAAAAATGCTCATCATCACTGGCCATCAGAGAAATGCAAATCAAAACCACAATGAGATACCATCTCACACCAGTTAGAATGGCCATCATTAAAAAGTCAGGAAACAACAGGTGCTGGAGAGGATGTGGAGAAATAGGAACACTTTTACACTGTTGGTGGGACGGTAAACTAGTTCAACCATTGTGGAAGTCAGTGTGGCGATTCCTCAGGGATCTAGAACTAGAAATACCATTTGACCCAGGCACCCCATTACTGGGTATATGCCCAAAGGACTATAAATCATGCTGCTATAAAGACACATGCACACGTAGGTTTATTGCGGCACTATTCACAATAGCAAAGAGTTGGAACCAACCCAAATGTCCAACAACGATAGACTGGATTAAGAAAATGTGGCACATATACACCATGGAATACTATGCAGCCATAAAAAATGATGAGTTCATGTCCTTTGTAGGGACATGGATGAAACTGGAAAACATCATTCTCAGTAAACTATCGCAAGGACAAAAAACCAAACACCGCATGTTCTCACTCATAGGTGTGAATTGAACAATAAGAACTCATGGACACAGGAAGGGGAACATCACACTCTGGGGACTGTTGTAGGGTGGGGGGGAGGGGGGAGGGACAGCATTAGGAGATATACCTAATGCTAAATGACGAGTTAATGGGTGCAGCAAACCAACATGGCACATGGATACATATGTAACAAACCTGTGCATTGTGCACGTGTACCCAAAAACCTAAAGTATAATAATAAAAAAATAAAAAAATAAAAATAAAAATAAAAAAAAGACTTGGTCCAAAAAGAATGTAAAATATGTCATTAATAATTATTTAATATTGATTATACATTGAAATAAAAAGAAGGCAGGGCATGGTGGCTCATATCTGTAATCCCAGAACTTTGGGAGGCTAAGGTGGCAGGATTGCTTGAGCCCAGGAGTTCAAGAACAGTGTGGGCAACGTAGGGAGCCCCAATCTCTACAAGTAATTTTAAAAATTAGCCAGACACAATGGTGCATGCCTGTAGTCCTAACTACTCTGGAGGCTCAGGTGGGAGCGCTTGAGCCTAGGAGGTCAAGGCTGTAGTGAGCCATGACCACACCACTGTACTCCTGCCTGAGCAACAGAGCCAGACCCTGTCTCAAAAATAAATAAATAAATAAAAATACATAACAAGCGTTTGAAACAGGTTAAATAATTTTTTAAATTAATTTCACCTGTTTCTGCTTTTTAATGCAGCTACTAGAAAATTTAAAATGACACCTGGGGCTCGCATTACAGTTCTGTTGGATAGCACTGCCCTAGAGCAATGCCTCCATGTTGGCCGCCCAACAAAAAAAAAAAAAAAAAAAAAAAGAAGTAATGTTTAAGACATTGGTTTAGGAAAAAATTTTATGACTAACACTTTAAAAACACAGGCAAAAAAAAAAAAACAGACAATGAGGGTATATTAAACTGAAAAGCTTCTGCACAGCACAAGAAATAATCAGCAGTCTACAGCCATACCACTCTTAACCTGCCTGATCTCATCTGATCTCAGAAGAAATGATCAACAGAGTTAAGAGACAAAAAGTAGAAAGAGAAAATATTTGCAATCTATTTATCTGACAAAGGACCCATATCCAGAATATGCAAAGAATTCAACAGCATAGAAAGCAAATCATCCAATTAAAAAGTGGGTAAAGGAACTAAATAGACATTTCTCAAAAAGAAGACATACACATGGCCAAAAAACATTAAAAAATATGCTCAGCATCACTAATCAGAGAAATAAAAACCAAAATGACAATGAGATATCACCTCATGTCAATTAGAGTGGCCATTGTCAAAAAGACAAAAAAACAACAACAAATGCTGGCAAGGATGTAGAGAAAAGAAAATTCTTATACACTATTGGTGAGAATGTAATTTAGTACAGCCATTATTAAAAACAGTATTAAGGAATTTTGAAAAAGTAAAAATAGAACTATCATATCATCCAGTAATCCTGCTACTGGGTATTTATCCAAAGGAAAGGAAATCAGTATATCAAAGACATAACTGCACCCTCATGTTTACTGCAACTCTATTCATAATAGCTAAGATATGGAATCAACCTAAATGTCCATAAACAGATGAATACATAAAGAAAATGTGTTATATACACAATATAATACAATTCAGCCATAAAAAGAAGAGGGTTATGAACATCATTAATTAACTTAAAAATCATCATTATGATTAGATTATAGTGGATGAGGATGTCATGGTTAGAGATGTGTGCAAGGTGATAAAGAAAGACCACATCACACAAAGGGTTCTAGGTTAAAACTAAGCATAATAAATTGTGTTAATATATTGAGCACTAATGAATCAGCCATATTTTCTTGATATAAACCTTTCTTTGCTATGGTGAATTATTCAGTTAGTACTCTCCTGGATTCTATTTACTAATGTTTATTTATATATTTTGATCCACATTAATGTGATATTGAGCTATAGGACAAAAAAATCTATTTTTCTGCTTCCCTTGTCAGTTATTCACGTTAAAGTGTTCAGCTTCTTAAAATTAATTAGTGATAATTCTATTGTTTTTGTGGCTGCACAAGTTAAAAATGTTTTTTCAAAAGATAGCCTTCAACTAAAAATCTATTCGGATTTGCCAATAGACCTGTGCCTTTTTAAATATGTAGAATGATATTTACTTTTATAACCTTTTTCTTCTTAATTTGCCTGCTCAGTTATTTTATGTTTTTTTTCTAGCATGATTAATTTTGTTTTGGAAATGATTCAATATGTATAGACTTAAATTTTTTGACAAACAGGTAGCATTGTACCTGATAATCTTTTATATCAGTTTTAATCTATCCTATGACTATGAATACATTTACTTGTTAATTCTTAATAAACTGTCTCTTTCTTTTATTTTTTAGATTAAAAAATTATGGAAACACTGAAAGAAGTAATTCTAGGAATAAATTACAGGAAGACTGAGAGTAGTCCTTTGAAAGTACAGGCATTGCATTTTAAATACTTTTTACTGTATTTTGTTTTTAATTAATTCATTTTAGGTTTGGGTTTAATTTATTCATAATAAGTTTTACTCTAAATTAATTTTCTAATTTATTAGTATGAGAAGTTATTTTTTCTTTCTTTTTAAATATAAACACATTTAAATTATATAATTTGCTTTGAGTACAGTTTTAATTGCATCCCCACATTCTTTATTTCACAGCATACATGATGATCTGTCATTTTGTTTTTAAAAGCCTCAGTTATACAGGGTATTTTGCCAGTACCTTTCTTAATGTCAAAGGAGCTTTTGTTTGATGTCATTTTATGCTTAAAGCATTTCATACTTGTAAATTTTAAAATATTTAATTTTTGAACTTTATAAAGGAGTTCCTGCCTGTGCTGATTTCTGCTTGTGGGTGCTAGGGCCTCTACTAAATTGGACTTTCTGTATTTGTCATGCATTTAATAAAAACCCTATGATCTTTTTAATAAATAATAAAATTATAGTTTAGTATATGTTAGTTCAGGTGAGAATTTAGTATTTAACAAAACAATGTGCTCCTGAATGTAAATATGCAAACAGAAGGATGAAACTAGTATGACAATTGGGAATGGAATAAATAATCTAATAAATGTAGAAAAAATGGAAACTATTTCTTAAATGTCTATCTGATTACCATAATGTCTTAACTTTCTTCTAGAAGTTTACAATTTTAGGTTTTTAAGAACAATAGCTAATGTCTAATGTCTATTGAAGTAGAAATGTATTAAGACTAGGAACTTCAAGGAAATGATTACATAGTTATCAATAGTAAGTTCTACTTTAACTGTCATTTTTGGAAAATTGGGCAAAAAATCAGAAATTTAATATCCATAATGAATAAAATTACTTAATTCTTTTATTGAAATTCTTACTTAGGAGACCTAAAATTATTACCTAAGAACCCCAAACATAAAACCTTGGCTCAGTTGCTAAACAGTAACACAAATTTTAGGAAAATCAAGCAATAATAAAGTGAGCTGGCCAGATAATATATAAATAAGGAGAATAAATCTGCAGAAATAATAAATATGTTATCAATATAGATAATAAATGCTTATTCACATATGCCAGATGATAGACAAGTTAAATCATTTAATTCTAAAATAACCTTGCATGGTAATGATAAATACTTGCATTTAGCAAGGAGAAAAATGAAGTGCAGAGAAATATTTTGCTGAGGTTAATTTTTTTTCACCAAGCCAGGCTGTTCCCAGTGATGCCTCTTAAAATAAAAACAGCAATGTCAAGATAAAACTCAGCAGAGAGGACAATTTATAACATTTGTAATTGATGATAACTCAAGGAAGTAAAAGAGGTTTATTTTAATGATTGCAAGTTATTTCATGAAACCCAATGGCAAGAGTAATAATATCAGCTAACATTTATCAAGTATTTATTATGTGCCAGGATCTGCTATAAATACATTAGCTTGTTTAATCTTCTTACCAACCTTATAGTATTATTATGAGGGTTTAATGTACTATAACTCTTATAATAATATATACCATTATTATGGCATTATATACTCTTATTATCTCCTTTTTAAAGAGGAGGAATTCAAGGTACAAAAAGGTAAGATTTTTGCCTATGTTCACAGGGCAGGATGAGAAGGCCTACAGTCTGGTACCAGAACCTTACTGTGTTTTGAAGAGTGGAATTAAAGAGTGGAACTGAAAAATCCACCAGAATGTTCTTTCTCTGATCTTCTGAGTATTACTGAATGCTTCTAAGTTTAGGTGATATAGGCCTGTTGTAAGCAGCCCCTCACAACCGTTTCCAAATCTTGCAGGTCTAATGATTTTTAATTGACGATCAATTTGAATCAGCCATCCAAACTTGGTCCAAGAGAGATGAGATCCCATATTAGAAATTTGGTTACTGGGATCTTTCTATGGTAGATAAAGGGAAGATAAAAATTCCTCCCAAAGAAAGTCACTCTGAATAGACAAAACAAATACTACCACTGTGGCAAAAGTAAGAATTGAGGTAAACAAAAAAGTACCATTAGCCGTGACACAGTATGATCATTATTTGATCTGATACAAGTTTCTCTTTCAAAACAGCCCATGCCTTCAAATTATGAACTGTGTCTTATTCAACTTTGTGTTTCCATGTTGTGGGCATTGTCTGATGTACGAGGCTGACTTCGAATGTTTTAGAAGTGAACTGAATGATATACTAATTTACGTTTTCCCCAAGATGTGTACAGTTCATTAAATATTCTCCCAAGGAGGTGTATTTATTAGAAAAAAATACTGCAGATTCTACATAAGTTTTAAAAATGCATTTCTATAAGTGAATTAGCTGTATATTATCTTAATCACATTAATAAGAAGTGGGAATAAAGAAATAATAGGAAGTAATATATTCACAAAAAAGTAAACATTAAGGGAGCCAGAAACTCTGAATTGATATGGTGCAAACCTCATCCCATGCACTCATGACCCCTGGAGCACAATGAAGAATTTGATAATCTCTCTTGGGTCATCAGGAGGCCAGAGGGCTAGAAAGGGACCAATAGCAAGCCAATCTTTAATAGGACTCAGAAGGAAACAGAAATTGTTTGGCTTCATTTAGATAAATAGCAGAGGTTCACCCAAGAACTTTCATGTTGTAATTAAAAACATTTATTATGTTAAACTAAACACAGAAACATTATGGAGAGGAAGCAAAAAATACATAATTCTGAGAAAAAACAGGAATTTTTGAGGAAATTACGTCTAGAGAGGGCTGCATCCTTCATTTTTTCCAGGTGTGTTAGTTCACTTCTTCCTGCCAAATGTGGCTCATCACCTTGTTTTGTACCATATGTAGTTTCTTGAAATTAATAAAGGCTTTTCTAAATTATTATATAATACATTAATATAAGAACAAAATCACATTTTTACATTCAATTTCAGAGGGTTCAGCCTCATCCGTATATTCTCCAGAGGTCATGGTGCTCCAAAATAAGAGGGCTCGCTGGATTAGAGTATATCAATTTCTAGAAAACTCTGAGAAGTCCTGTTTAAAGGCATTGGCCAAGGGTAAGAAGGAAAATGTGGTTAAGCCGTTATTAATAATTAGCATTTTGTTGCAGTGATCAAAACTCTTCTCTATTTGATAGCTGGATAAGTCATATACACAGAGTGGGAAGTTTGACTGGATACACAGATCTTAGAATTATCTGAGATTGGCAAAATACTACAGAAATCAGAGGGAATTTAAGGATATAGTCAAGGACAAAGGCTTTGCCATGGTTAGCAATGTTTACCAATTTTTGTTCATCTTAATTCTGAATAGAATTATTTTAGATGTATAGCAGTAGTGCATTCTCTAAACAATAAAGAAAATTCCACTGAAATAATTTTAAAAGTGATTAAAAATAATATTTAAAAGCTTCTGTATGAGCATTTAAACTATGTATTAAATTTGTATTTGTGTAGCATGTGTGTGTTTGTGTGCCTGGGAGAGAAAGGATGATATGGTTTGGTTGTGTCCCCACTGAAAACTCATCTTGAATTCCCACATGTGGGTTGGACCCAGTGGGAAGTAATTGAATCATGGGGGTGGGTCTTTCCCATGCTGTTCTTGTGATAGTAAATAAGTCTCGTGAGATCTGATGAGTTTAAAAATGGGAATTTCCCTGAACAAACTCTCTCTCTTTGCCTGCTGCCATCCACGTAAGATGCGACTTGCTCCTCCTCACTGTCTGCCATGCTTGCAAGGCCTCCCCTGCCATGTAGAACTGTAAGTCCAATAAACTTCTTTCTTTTGTAAATTGCCCAGTCTCAGGTGTGTCTTTATCAGCATTGTGAAAACAGACTAACACAGTAAATTGGTACCGGGAGTGGGGCACTGCTAAAAAGATACCTGAAAATGTGGAAGCAACTTTGGAAACGGATAATAGTCAGAGGCTGGAACAGTTTGGAGGGCTCAGAAGAAGGAGGCAGAAAAATGTGAGAAAGTTTGGAACTCCCTAGAGACTTGTTGAATGGCTTTGACCAAAATGCTTATAAGGATAATTGACAATGAAATCCAGGCTGAGGTGGTCTCAGACTGAGATGAGGAACTTGTTTGGAACTGGGAGAAAAGGTGACTCTTGTAATGTTTTAGCAAAGAGACTGGTGGCATTTTGCCCCTGCCCTAGAGAATTGTGGAAATTTGAACTTGAGATAGATGATTTAGGGTATCTGGAGGAAGGAATTTCTAAGCAGCAAAGCATTCAAGGGATGACTTGGGTGCCGTTAAAGGCATTCAGTTTTACAAGGGAAACAGAACATAAAAGTTTGGAAAATTTGCAGGCTGACAATGCAATAGAAAAGAGGATCCCATTTTCTGAGGAGAAATTCAAGCCGGCTGCAGCAATTTCCATAAGTAATGGGCAGCCAAATGTTAATCCCCAAGACAACTGGGAAAAATGTCTCCACAGCATGTCAGAGGTCTTCATGGCAGCCCCCTCCATCATAGGCTCAGAGGCCTAGGAGGAAAATATGGTTTTGTGGGCCAGGCCCAGGTTCCTCATGCTGTGTGCAGTTTAGGGTCCTGGTGCCCTGTATCCCAGCTGCTTCAGCCATGACTGAAAGGGGCCAACGTAGAGCTCAGGCCGTGGCTTCAAAGGGTCCAAGTCCCAAGCCTTGGCAGCTTCCATGAGATGTTGAGCCTGTGAGTGCACAGAAGTCAAGAATTTAGGTATGGGAACCTCCACCTAGATTTCAGAAGATGTAATGGAAACCCCTGGATGCCCAGGAAGAAGTTTGCTGTAGGGCCGGGGCCTTCATGGAGAACCTCTGCTAGGGCTGTGTGCGAGGAAAATGTAGGGTTGGAACCCCCACACGGAGTCCCTACTGGGGCGCCACCTAGTGGAGCTGTGAGGAGAGGGCCACTGTCCTCCAAATCCCAGAATGGTAGATCCACTGACAGCTTGTAATTTGTGCCTGGAAAAGCTGCAGCCACTCAATGTTGGCCTATGAAAGCAGCAGGAAGGGAGGATATACCTTGTAAAGCCACAGCATCAGAGCTGCCCAAGGCCATGAGAACCTACCCATCAGCATGACCTGGGCGTGAGACATGGAGTCAAAGGAGATCATTTTGGAGCTTTAAGATTTGATTTCCCCACTGGATTTTGGACTTTCATGGGGCCTGTAGCCCCTTTGTTTTGGCCAATTTATCCCATTTGGAATGGCTGTATTTACCCAATGCCTGTACCCACATTGTAGCTAGGAAGTAACTAACTTGCTTTTTATTTAACAGGTTCATAGGCATGAGGTACTTGCCTTGTCTCAGATGAAACTTTGGACTGTGGACTTTTGAGTTAATGCTGAAATGAGTTAAGACTTTGGGGGACTGTTGGGAAGGCATGATTGGTTCTGAAATGTGAGAACATGAGCTTTTGGAGAGACCAGGCATGGAATGATATGGTTTGGCTGTGTCCCCACCCAAATCTCATCTTGAATTCCCACATGTGGGAAAGACCTGGGGGGAGGTAATTGAATCATGGGGGTGAGTCTTTCCTGTGCTGTTCTCATGATAGTGAATAAGTCTCATGAGATCTGATGGTTTTAAAAATGGGAATTTTCCTGAACAAGCTCTCTCTCTTTGCCTGCCACCATCTATGTAATATGTGACTTGCTCCTCCTCATCTTCTGCCATAATTGTGGCCTCCCCAGCTATGTGGAACTGTAAGTGCAATAAACCTCTTTCTTTTGTAAATTGCCCAGTCTCAGGTATATCTTTATCAGCAGTGTGAAAACAGATTAATGCAGAGGGTGAGTGAAAGATAGACATGAGACGACACAAAAGACAAGCCAGTAGATAAAAGTCTAAATACAGATCTAAATATTCATGTGATATTATAATAATTCTCATTGAATATATACATAAAATACATTTATTGAAAATACTTAGAATCTTAGGTATAAAGAATTTTTTTATAAACATTAAAATCTAGAAGAATTAATGATGGCTTTTGACAAAATTATCAATTTTTTCTGGATACATAATTTTGATTTAAAGGTGTCAATGAAATAATTATTTGCAGGTTAAACTGTTTCACCATTATCAATTTCTAATGCCTCAGAAATGACCTCTTTTTCTTTGTGTGAGAATCTACAGAACTAATTTGTGGAAAGCAGCTTACCAGTTTGTTCATGTTGAAGGTACACAATTCTCTTGTAAATATATGATTCCTAAGTTGTAAGTTTTAATTTAAAAAGTTCATTACCTTTTCTGAAAATAATAGTACCACTCAGTTCATTACATATGTATTATTAGGATAAAGGATGATTAATGAGCTCAAATAACTCAATCAAAAACATAGTTTTTTAAAAATTATAGATTTTTTTAGTATAAATAATTTTGGTTAAGTACATTTCACTATAGGTTAATTAATCCTGAAGTATTTATAGTTATCAGTTTTTTAGCATTTAAATTATATACTTTTTGTTCCTCATATTTTTTATGGAAGCACCTAAAAATACTCTGATCATTCTGTTATAAGGCAAGTTATTTCATTGTTCTTGAAGTAATGATCTACTGATAAATATTTTCAAATAATTGAGATGTACTAATAAAAGGGATTTTTAATGTATTACACTACAATTTCTGAGAACTCAACCATGACAAGACTGTATCAATGCATATGCAATATATAAATTCTTAACATAGAATCTGTTTCTTTCATAAAGCTATATATCACTTTAGTAAAATGTTTTTATATACAACTTATTAAGACAGTATTAGATTGAAATGAATAAGCTTAATTGTAATTATATAATCATTCTAGTAGTAAAATCCATGTTATTTTGTGAGATATATATACAAAGAGGGAATATTAACTAAGAAAGCTTATTGCCTACATGCATGTCTTCCTGTTTCCAATCCATCCAATTTCTTACAGCAGAAATATTTTTGAATCATTTTTAATTTATCTTACTTTGCTTTCAACTACTCATGGTGACTTGCAATTGTCTACGGCATCAGATTCAAATCGTTTATTTTGCTTTCATACGTCTTCATATCTGATCTTTCTGGTCAATCTCAGTTATCAACTGCATTCAATAATCACCTTTGCCTTCAGTTCAGGCCAAGTCCATTACTCATGCAGCCACACATCATGAGTGAATGAATTATCCAATCATTCATTTATATGTTCAACATTTTTTTCTTAAGAAAATATTTATTCAGTCAGCATTACTATGCCACATACCAAAAAAGAGAAAAAAAATAACCTCAAAGAGGTTAAAATCTACAAAGGAAGATCATGTTCATTCACATATTTAAATAAAAGGTATCATCCTCCTAACTATCACCATTAAAATAGTATCATTTATTGAGCACTAGCTATGTGGCAGACACTATTCTACATGCTTTCTATGTATCATCTCTTCTAATTTTCAACATCATCCTGTAACATAGCACTTATTATAATCCACATTGTACTAATAAAGAAACTGAGGCCTGGAAATATTAAGTAGTTTCTCCAAGTCAGAACTTGGAGGTGGTAGAGCTGAAATCAGCAACCAGGCAGATGGATTCTTGGCACAAAAGAGATCTAATCCGATTTTCCCAATTGTTCTATGAAGTAGACCAAGTACATGTTATTTATTCATTTCATGGACCATGGGAAAAAATGGTGAGAAATAAAATGACTTGTTCAGCATTGGATGGCAAGCCAGAATTTAAATTCAGATCTTCTACTTTTTAGTCCCATATTTTTTTTTTCACCTACGCCACATTCTAAAATTTAGTGTTAAACTATTTCAGAGAAGTACTTTGCTTTTGGCTGAGGCTTGCTGGATAGAACTTGTGCAGAAAATATTACTTAACACTATGTTTTGAACAGATGGTATTTTATATTTGATGAGAAATAAAGGACAAAAGGAAATATGTGGAAACTTCCTGGAGATTATTTAGGTGACGGCAAGTCTTTCTGTTTGAGAGAAGCACAGAGTTTGTGTTAAGATGATTATTCCTTATCAATGAGCTGAAATCAGATTATGGAGTGTCTTAAAATGATGACTTCATTAGCTCACAAGGAGAAAGGCACTAAAGTCCTGTTTAGAATAGAGTGAGAAATTTAGGATGACTCATCTTACAATGATTTGTGAAGTACAGTTCACTAATATTGTATAATCACCAGTATGTGTGCCATTGCATCTGAGTTACCTAGACAGCTTGTTTGAAACCCACTTGCTCTTGAGTGCAGGTAGGTGTAGGTAGATCTGGCAAAGCCCTTAGAATCTGCAGTATTTATATGAACAATGATGTTTGGGTTTAGACTGGAGGATAAATATATAGGAAAAGTGGACCCAATAAGGATATTGCGGTACTGAATGTAAGAAAAAAAAAGACAATTTGAACTTGGGTATTTTCAGAAAGAAAGGGAGAGAAAAGGCAAATATGCCCTACAAAATATTCCATATATATTTACAAGTAACAAAATCTGAATGAAGAAGAGATCTGAGGTATTTCAAAGGCATTAAGACTGTGAGGCTTTGAGACCATAATTTAAAGAATAAATAAGAGCATGAATCAAGACAGGAAGCAAGCAAGAAAGAGAAGGATTTGAAGATCATTAGGGAATTTACTTTGAACCTGGAGTAGAGATGATTGTGATTGTTTGACGGCTTGTAGTCTCTTGTGAAACCAGAGTCAAACCTCACCTTTAACTCCTAATTGAGAGGTGGGTCTAAGTAGCCTTGTTTATTCCAGATTAAACCATATCCTTGGTCACAGCTTTTAAGATCAGGGATGGCATCAGATTCAACCTACACTAGAGTCTTGCAGAAGTGCATCTAGCTAGTCTGCTTACGATGTTAGGGATTAGCCTCAGCTTTGAGGCTTCAATTTAGATTAATAGGAGATTTTTCCATATTCTGGTTATCTAGCTACTCCTGTAATTTCTTGTGTAACTACATATCACTAAATTCAGATGTCAGCTGTCACCTCATTGTCCTCTTCAAGCTCCTTCTAAAGAAAAAAAGTTACTCATATATTTATGTTTTTGAGCAACATTGTATTTATTAAATATTTCATAGAGGAAATGGAGGAGAGGGTACAGACTTCATGCCATACAGCAATCAGTTTAGTAAAATCTTCACTAAACACAGAGCAGCAGGGTATAATTGGGCAGGAGTGCACTGCACAAAGGCTCCCTGCTGAGGTGGTAAATGAGATCAAAACATTGTTCCACTCACCAAGTCATGAGCCCTGGTGAGAGACTACATCAGTCTAGACAAGGAAAAGAGCTTCTTTGTACCCTACTCTCTGGGAGAGCTGCCTTCCTGAAAACCATCCTCTTGAAGGAGTGACTTTATGTAATTCATGGAAGAGTGCCATATATGCTAAGAGGCACACTGGATTAGATATTACGGTTTAGCTCAAAGTCCATCTTTGGCCATATCACCACTTAGAGGTCCTTTTCCCCCCTCCGTCTCTATCCTATCACATCCTTTCTGTTTTCAGCATTTCATCTTGCTCTATTGTTCTTCCAGCACCAGTAATTGTAGAGGGATCTAGCCAGCACCAGAAAATGCAGCCAAAAATAGGGAAAGAGCAGGAAAAACAATAACTTTCTCTACCCTGGGATCTCCTGCCAGTGCTTACTCTCAACTGTCACCAGTAAGAAACCAGAAAGCAAGATAACCCTGGTGAAGCAACTCATAGATATCAGCATTCTGCTTGATACAGAAAGGTAAAGGAGGGTAGAGAATGGATTGGAGTGGACAGAGCAGCAAAATAATTTTCATTCCAGCCTCTGCAGTCTAAATACATTAACAATCTCCTTTAAGGTTAGTCATTTTCAGGTGCAAAATATTGGCTTTCATACTTTTTTTTTCCGTAACTCTGAATTTCAAAAATATTAATTTGAAGCACATGCTTGTCTGTTCATCTTTTCCACATTTATGTAAATATCAGTTTTAAATCATGTATTAAAAGGAAAAATCCTTAAACTTTTAAATTTAGCAGAGTGCATTTGAGTAAAACACATAAAACAATAAATGAATCCAGCAGTCCCCAGAACCAAAACAAATTCATAGGACACTAGCCAACAACATACAAATAGGACTCTAGCCAACAACATATAAGGAAAGTGAAGTATGGAGACAACTTAGTTGGTTACAATGTAATTGGTTAATTGGTTACAGAACCTCCTGCTGTTAACCGATCCGTGGCTACTGTGATCAGACTCTATACTGTATTGGTTCGGTCCACTGAGCCTAGGGCAGGAACCCAGCACAAATCAATGGCCTCTTACAATTTTATTTAACAATGAAAACATTGATTCCAAAATCTTTAAGAGTTTGAAAATTCAAAGACGTATACTATATTTGACTTAAGAAACTAGAGAAGTAAATTTTATACTTGAAATACTTCTCAATGTATATAAAGCCCTTTCTTTCTATAAACATTTTTGTTTCATTAACATAACATCCTATAGGATCCCCCAAAACATATTTTGTTGTTATCTAAAAGAGAAGTGTGTCAAATGTGACAGCAGATCATTTCCAGATTCAATTTGGTTACTCACTTTCGGCAGAAGAATCATTCATTAGATGGGACAAATTCCCTGGGATACCTGAGGCTACTCACTGTATTTAGCCTAGTTAGCTGTTTTGAGTAAATTGAAAAGGCTTGATCTCAAATGTAAAGACAAATGGTAGAGTGACTGTGAAAAAGCTTCAAGATCCAATTTTGGGCAAATAAGAGTTCTGCTTTTACTTGGCAATTGAAAATGCTTTTCAACTTCACCAGATGGGAATTTAAGTACTTTCTCTGTTGTCAGTCTTAAACAAGAAATGAATTGTCAGAAAAGGGGAAAAGTAGAGTTTATTTTAAAGTGAAGACATACAGTGAAAGAGTTAGTAATAAACAATTCTCAATCACAATTCTATACAAGAAGTTACCAGAACATGTAACAATAATAAACAAGGCATGAAGTAGAGTGATGTTGAGAAAACAATGTTCAAAAAAGTGTATTTAAAAAAGATAAACAAAATTCTGAGAAAGAAACTTCAAAAAGCGTGGGCTGTAATTTGTTTTGAATTTCGGTTCTCCTGTTACAAGAAAATGCCCCATGGTAGTCAAAATGAAATATTCAGTGAGCTTAAGGTAGATCAATGAGCCAGTTATGTGACGCATATGTCATTTTTGTATAAAGAAAAATTGTTGGCCAGGAATGGTGGTGCATACCTGTAATCCTAGCACTGGGTGGATGGCTTGAGTCCAAGAGCTTGAGACCAGCCTTGGCAACATGGAAAAACCCCATCTCTACTAAAAATACAAAAACTAGGCAGGCATGGTTGTTCACCCCTGTAGAACCAGCTACTCCTGAGGCTGAGGTGGGAGATGACTTAAGCCCAGGAGGTTGAGGCTGCAACAAACTGTGGATGTGCCACTGAACTCCTGCCTGGGTGACAGAGTGAGACCCTATCTCAAAAAAAAATAATAATAATAATAAAGAAAAAAGAGAAAAATTGTTAACTAGAACAATATTAGTACTGAAGTCCCATCATTAAGTTGAATGGAGAAGAAATGAAATTAGCTGAAGTTAGATCACTTTGAACCTCACATAGACATGGAGATAAACGGAATGGTGTCAATACATGCAACTAACTATATGGTTCCAGATATAACTTTTATAGCTCTTTCTCTTTTAACTGTTACTTTTGCTGACTGTGATACATATTCTGCCTGAAAAAAAATTAGGATAACTTCACACTGGGATCCTAAACAGACGGGAAAGAGAATATAAGTCACTTTGACAAAGCTATACCAAGATTAGACTGAAAGTGGATTACACTGACAGAGAGAAAGCTCTAATACAGAGGCTGGGCAAGTACAGAAAGTAGAATGGATGGGAGAGTAGTCCTAAGATCTTAACCACGGGTAAGAGGAGGTGGTGAGCAACTCTCTGAGCCATATTTCAAGGGGCAGAATAAGACTTGGGGCGAATGATTCCCTTTTACATTGGTAACTTAATCTTTCATTTGGCAGTCCCTCCAGGCCCCCCTGCTGTATTATCTGAGACAAGAGGATTACAAGGATTTTGTAGCCTCTTTACACTGAGGCATGTCTTTCAAAGCAGCACTACACATTCAAGATGAAAAGGCCACCTTCTGTTCCCTAGATTTCCAGTGCATGATTCCTCCCAAATGCTTCTCTACATAGAGCATCTGATTGTTGAAATTCCAACCATATGTTTCTGCTTTCTTCAAAGAAATCACAGTCAACATACCAGAGTCCTCTAAAACCTCTAAGTCAAGGCAATACTTAAGAAAATACATTTTATGTCCTGCTTAATATAGTCAGAATATAATCCCCAAATACTTCCAAGAGGAGAAGAAATGCTATGGTTATCCTGAAAGATTTCTCCATTTTTTACTTAATAAAATGAGAACCAAAATAAAGTAACCTGATTTTTATCTTCACCTCTAAACTTGCTAAATACCTTAGCATCTTTGTCACATCATAGAAGTATTTTAATGTGCTAGAAAATAATCATTTGAGACTACATTTCATGCCTTTTGAATATTGGTTATGGGGCATGATTTGGCTCAACTCTTAGCATTTTGAAAATCAATTGGGTAGATAGGAATGGGAAAGGAAAATTACTTAATAGTCAGTATTAGGAAAATTCATACAAATAATATGGTGCTTGCCAATTAGAAAAATATAACAGTGTTTAAATAAAACATTACACACCGAAGAAAATGGACTACAGCTACATACATTAATGTGAGAGTATGGCCCAACAATAGTCAAGCCTATCTAGAAGAAGAAAAAAGTAGTGTGATTTGCTTTACTAGACATAAAAAATAACACTCTATTAAATTATATAAGGTATTAGCAGTGTAAAGATATTGGAACCTAGAAATAGACCACTTTTAAGACAAATTTTTCATTATTTAGTTAGTATTGAAGATTAGTAGAAAAACAATAGCTTTTTAATGGTGCTGAGACAATTTTTACGTGGAAAAATGAATATGGAAACCTACCTGATACTAGATACAGAAATTCATTTCATATTTATTGAGTTCACAATTTGTTTAAGTTATAAAACATTTAGAAGAGAATACACAGAAATATCTTAGGATATGGAAGGATTTCTTAAGCAAGAAACAAAATTTATAAAACATAAGGGACAAGAGCATCTTTGGATTGTTTACAACACCAATGATAAATGCTTGACGGGTTGGATACCCCATATTACATGATTTGATTATTACGCTTTGCATGCCTGTATCCAAACATTTCATGTACCCCATAAATATATACACATGCTATATACTCACAAAAATTAAAATAAAAACAATTTAAAGTATATATTTTAAAGCCCAAAATACATCTCATAAAGAATGAACATGGTAAATCACAATCAGGATGAAATTACATTACTATGAATATTCAACTTGTGAGAAGAATAACTCCCAATCAAAAAGGAAAAAAAAAACAAGTAAAATGAGAGCAAAAGAGCTTAAAAGGCACTTCATAGGATATTTAATACAAATTCAATAAACAAATATATAAATGCAAATTATAACTATAATTACATGATATTTTATACTTTCCCACCCTCTAAACCACACAATTTCACTAGGCATCTTAATTTTCACATTCTGGTGGATGTAAAATGACTAATTGCCATTGGTCACTTGTTTTTCTACACAGAAAATTTGCCTAATTAATTATTTGTACCTTGTTGATACCATAAGTAATGGATTTATGTTAAGTGCTACATCTCGTTTGTGAACGTCACTCTCCCCTATGCTGGAGCAAAAATCAAAAGGCCCACAGGTCTTCATGAAGAAACCTAAACTTTACTTGAGTGTCCTAAGCTGAGGACCATAACTCACTTTTTCTACAATGGGATGTAGAAGAGAGAAAAGTAGGACATTTCAAATGGAGTATATCTGTGTGCTAACACAGTTTTCTTTTTCTGACATCTATTCAGTCAGAACAAAGAACAATGTAAACTGATTCTTTGGGCAGCAAGCTGTGTCCTAACTGTATTAAAGTCTGTAGTCTCTAGAAGAACCAAGTAGTGTCCAGATGCACTGATTTTGCTCACTGCAGGAGTTCATGAGTCCAGCAGAGCTGCTTTAGAACTGCATGCTGGGGCTTTTCAGTAGAACAGGACATGCCTATCAGAAAACAGATGAAGGAGACAAGAACTCAGAAACAATAGGAACAGGAACTTATGGATCACACAAGGACTAACAGTGGAGTGATTTAATTACTGAAAAGGAGGTATGGAGAAAAAAGACAATTGTGTGAAGGAAGTACATAAATTAAGACAGAGAAGAAGATGAAAAAAATGAGCATAAGCAGGGTCTCACATACTCATACAATGGAGAAATATAAATTTAAAGAAAAATGTGTTGTTCATTGAACCTCAGTAAGCTGTATCTTTTTTCAACCGCACTAGGATACCTATTTTTTTAGAATTTAAATATTAAAAAAACAATAGATTGTTTATTTTTTCCTGTTTCCCCTTGAATTGCATTTTGAATTTTTTCCAAAAGCAGTATAAGCTGTGTATAATTCTCCAATATTGCTGCTGAAATTCTATATTGATATTTCTAGTAGGCATCTTATCTAAATTTTGTCAGTCCCATGTTCTCTCCTCTCCAAAAAACTAATTATAGTGTCATATTTAACTTTTTCCTCTAACGTCATATCCCAAATAAAGATATATTTTAACAAGATACACTTTAGATGATGAAGCAACGAACTGAATATTTTGATCTTTTGGGATAGATATGTATTTATCAATAGAGAAATTTTCGGTAAGAGTTTTATTTTCTCAAAAATGATGTGAGTTTTTGTTTATTTGTGTGTACGGGAGGCTTTTTGTGGGGTTTGTTGCTTTTAAAATGATCTCTTTTTCCTTCCTTTTTTGTGTTTGAAGGTTGTGATATATCTTATTTTAGTCAGTTTTCTTGATTATAAGCAATAGTAATCAACCAGATAACTGAAGCAGAGACCAATGGGTTGAAATGATATTTCAGGGCTCACAATCTTGACAAGAAGGCTAGAAAACCACACTCACATAATGGGTAGAAACAAATAAGTTAATCAGCAAAGAACTCATCCAACATCAAGCCAAGAATATTGTGTATGCATACCACAGCGTTGATGATAACCAACATCAGGCTCTCAGCGCTGCCCTCCTTGGACTCCCACTGACACTATCTCCTCTACGGATAATGTATCAAATGGCCTTGGATATTTGGACTGTTCTCTCAAGATTCAAAGCCCAAATAGAGCATACAAACTTGAATTATGTACCTGTGTCTTATCTCCCAGGAGCCATTGGGGAAAATACTCATTGTTGAGTTTCTAATAATGGGAAATTCTGCCTCTAATCATATCTCACACAATGATGGATGCCTTTAAATTCAGAATGATGTTTTGATATGAAGCTTAAAAAGTAACAGTTGTGCACATATATAACTATTAAAATCACTTTTAACATATCTCATTGAGTTTTCTATAGTCTATCCTACTTTTTGTACAGCTAAGGCCTCTTCTCCAATGTACAAACAATAAATTTTTAAATTTACTGCATATATCAGAAACCACTTCAATCTTTGTAGTCAATAATTTCATCTGTCTTCTTCAAAACCTTTAAAAATATCAGGTCTTTCTGTTTCAATATTGTTTATGCCATATTACAAGATGAAAATTCATGTTTTGACTCCTTTGGTGTGAGATTCAGCATATAAAAGTTATAAAGTGACTGTCTACATTAAAAACAAATTATCAAGAGAGGACAAAATGATGGCCAACTAGATGCATCCAGTAAGCACCACTTTCACTGAGAAAGACCAAATTTTCGTGGAAACCAACATAATTTGGACAGATCTTTAGAGAGAAATTAGCAAGAGCATAAGGAGATGCAATGCAGATGCTGAGGCTGAGGAGGGAGAAGGCTGGGAATCCTGTGCAGGATAAACAAACACTGGGGCTAGTTCCTGGCCCAAAACAGCTCCTGTGGAACAAGTGAGTGAAGGGACTGCAGGACTGCCCACGCTTGCTGTGGACCTCTGGGATCCTGGCTACAGGAGGCCCCATGACCCCATGAATGTTTGAGCTGACAGGGGAATCTGTCCAGAGAGTAGGCAGAGATCAAGGTTCAGCTGGCATAGAACCAGAGGCCATTGTGCCTAGTGCAGCTCTGGCAGAGTGTGGCCACCCATTCCCCAAGACCTCCCATCTCCCTCCAAGAAGCTCTAGCTCCAGCTGCCCACCAGCTAGAAGAAAGTGGGGCTGGCTTTCCCATGGGACTGGAACACATCTGTTCTATAGGCCCTCTTTCCCACCAGCAAGGACCCCTACTTGGCCACCCTGAGGAGTGTGTGCATAGTACATCTTCTGCTGCCCAGCCTGGGTGCTTTGCTCCACATAAATATACTTATGGCACACTGGGAGCACCTTGGTTCCCCCAGCACACCTGAACCTAATTCAGAGGGTCCAGAGGATAGAGCTGCAAGCCAATCCCAGAGCCCCAGGGCTGCAGTGCACAGGTTAGGAATACTAAGCCAAGATGTGTGTCCAGTACTTGGTTGGGAGAGGAGCACACACTCTCAGAGAACTGAGTGTGTGAGTCATGTGGGTTTGTGAACTGGTGTGGGAGTAGAACATGCTACTCTCCACAGGGCTGGCCCAGAAAATGTGTAGCTTATCTCTCTGCTCTGGTCTTTGCCCAAGGGAGCTCCGTGGCATGAAACACCTAATGAAAGAAATGCAGGTGCAGTGCCAGTTTGTGAAGGGGTCTCCCCCAAGGTCCAGGAGCAGACCTAGTGAGGTGGGGGGGTACCCTTCTTCTTTCACATCACAGAGCATGGCTGCAAATGTGAGGAAATATACAGGAGCCAGAGAGCTAAGAGCCTGTCTACTGCCCATTACTTATAACCACCATCTACTGGATTGCAGACCAAACTACAACAATAAAAATGCTTTACCCATATACCCTGCTGTGAAACCAAGGGTAAGAATTCAGCCACAAATAAATATCCTTTAATGAGCTTCGGCCCTCTGAAAACATCCCAAAATGGAGCCAGCTGACTATAGTCAACTAATACCACAGTTAAAGGAACATCAACTCTCCCAAATGAGAAAGAGTCAGTGCAAGAACTCTGGAAATTCAAAAACCCAACATATCCCCTTGCTTCCAAAAGAGTCCACCAGCTCCCCAGCAATGCTTCTTAACCAGGCTGAAATGGCTGAAATGACAGGCATAGAATTCAGAATCTGGATGGCAAGGAAGCTCAGTGAGATTCAGGAGAAAGGTGAAACCCAATCAAAAGAATCCTAGGAATCCAATAAAATGATATGAGAGCTGAAAGATGAAATAGCTGTTTTAAGAAAGAATGAAACTGAACTTCCAGAGACACAAAATTCACTAAAGAAACTTCATAATACAATCAGAAGTATTAAGAGGAGAGTAGATCAAGCTCAGAGAAGAATCTCAGAGCTCAAGGACCAGTTCTTTGAGTCAACTCAGATTTTAAAAAAAGAAAAAAAAAGAAATGCAAATCAAAACCACAACGAGATAGCATCTCATGCCAGTCAGAATGGCAATTATTAAAAAGTCAGCAAACAACAGATGCTGGTGAGGTTGTAGATAAAAAGGAATGTTTTTACACTGTTGGTGGCAGTATAAATTAGTTCCACCATTGTGAAGGGCAGTGTGGTGATTCCTCAAAGACATAGGGGCAGAAATACCATTTGAGCCAGCAATCTCATTACTGGGTATACACCCAAAGGAATATAAATCATTCTATTATAAAGATACATGCATGCATATGTTCATTGCAGCACTAATAACAATAGAAAAGACATGGAATCAACACAAATGCCCAACAATGATAGACTGGATAAAGAAAATGTGGTACCTTTACACCATGGAAAACTATGCAGCCATAAATAAGAAAGAGATCATGTCCATTCCAGGGACATGGATGGAGCTGGAAGCTGTTATGCTTAGCAAACTAATACAGAAACAGGAAACCAAACACTGCATGTTCTCACTTATAAGTGGGAGCTAAATGATGAGAACACATGGACACATAGTGGGGAACAACACACACAGGGGTCTTTTGGGGGTGGGGGAGGGAGAGCCTCAGGAAGAATAGCTAATGGATGCTGGGTGTAATACCTGGGTGATGGGTTAATCTGTGGAGCAAACCACCATGGCTCACATTTACCTATGTAACAATCCTGCACCTTCTTCACACGTACCCTGGAACTTAAAATTGAAGAAAAAGAAAGAATTTTAAAAACTGTACATAACCTCCAAGAAATATTGGATTATGCAGACACCAAATCTAAGACTCATTGGCATTCCTGAGAGAGAACGAGAGAGAATAGGCAACTTGGAAAATATATTTGAGATGTAGTCCACGAAAATTTCCTTTATCTTGCTGGAGAGGTTGACATGCAAATTCAGGAAATACAGAGAACCTCAGATACATACCATACAAGACAACCTTCCCAAGACAAATAGCCATCAGATTCACTAAGGTCAATGTAAAAGAAAAAATAGTAAAGGCATCCAGAGAAGAGTCAAGTCATGTACAGAAGGAATCCCGTTAGGCTAGTGGCAGATCTGTCAGCAAAAACCTTACAAGCTAGGAGAGATTAGAGGCCTATTTTCAGCATTCCTAAAGAAGAGGAATTCCAACCAAGAATTCCATGTCCTTTCAAACTAAGCTTCATAAGTAAAGAAGAATTAAATCCTTCTCAAACAAGCAAACACCAAGGGAATTTGTTTCGACTAGACCAGCCTTACAAGAGGTCCTTAAGAGAATGCTAAACATGAGGTTTCAATAATGACAACTGCTACCACAAAAACACACTTAAGCACATAGTCCACGGCACTATAAAGCAACTACACAATCAAGTCTACATAACAACCAGCTAACAACACCATGACAGTATCAAAATCTCACATGTAAATACTAACCCTAAATATAAATGTGCTAAATTCCCCATTTTAAATATGCAGAATGTCAAGCAGGATAAAGAGACACAAACAACTATCTGCTATCTTCAAGAGACCTATCTCACATATAATGACATCCACAGGCTCAAAGAAAAGGGATGGAGAAATATCTACCACACAAACAGAAAACAAACAAAAAAAAGAGCAGGAGTTGCTAATCTTACATCACATAAAACAGACTTTGAACCAATAAAAATTAAGATGAACATAGAAGTGTATTACATAATGACAACAGGTACAATTTAAAAGAAGAATTAACTATTGTAAATACATATACATCCAACATTGGAGCACCCATTTATATAACAAGTTCTTCTTGGCCTACAAAAAGAATGAGACAATCACACAATAATAGTGGGAGACTTCAACAACTTACTGGCAGTGTCAGACAGATCATCAAGGCAGAAAACTAACAAAGAAATTCTCGACTTACACTTGACATTTGACAAATTGGAACTAATAGGCATCTAAAGAACACTCCACCCAATAACCACAAAATATAAATTATTATCTTCTGCACATGGAACATATCTTAAGATTGACCAAATTCTCAGTCATAAATCGAGTCTCAATAAATTCAAAAAAATTAAAATCATACCAAGGACATACTCATACCACAGTGCAATAAAAATAAAAATCAGTATAAAGAAGACTTCTCAAAACTACACAAATACATGGAAATCAAAGAACTTGCTCATGAATAGCTCATGGGTGAACAATGAAATTAAGGCAGAATCAAAAAATTATTTGAAATTAGTAAAAACTGGGACACAACAAATATCTTGGATGCATACAAAGCTGTGTTAGGAGGAAAGTTTATAGTGCTAAATGCCTTCATCAATAAATTAGAAAGGTCTCAAATTAACAATCTTAAATTTGCACCTGATGGAACTGAGAAAAAAGAACAAACCAACCCCAAAGCTAGCAGAAGAAAAGAAATAACTAATGCCAGATAACAACTGAATGAAATTGAGATGCAAAAATCCATACAAAAGATCAGTGAAACTAAAAGTTGGTTCTTAGGAAAAATAAACAAGATCAGTAGACTGCTAGCTAGATTAACAAAGGAAAAAAGAGAGATAGTTCAAATAAGTACAATCAGAAATGATAAAGATGAAATTACAACTGATTGCACAGAAATACAAAAGATCTTCAGAGAATAATATGAACCACTCTATGTACGGAAATTAGAAAATCTAGAGGAAATGAATAAATTCCTGAAAACTCACATTCTCCCAAGATTTATTCAGAAGACATTGAAATCCTGAATAGAACAATATCCTGCTCTGAAACTGAATAAGTAAAACAAAACCTACCAACCAAAAAAAAAAAAAAAAAAAAAAAAAAGCCAAAGACCAGATAGATTCACAAATGAATTCTGCCAGACGTAGAAAGATAACCTGGTACTAATTCTACAGAAACTATGCCAAATTATAAAAGAGGAGGAACTACTGATTAACACATTCTATGAAGCCAGCATCAGCCTAATACCAAAATCTGGCAGAGGCATAATGAAAAAAACAGAACTTTAGGCCAAATATCCCTGATAAGCATGGATGTAAAATTACTCAACAAAATATAACAAACCAAATTCAGCAACACATCAAAAAGTTAATACACCATGATGAAGTAGGCTGTATTCCTGAGATGCAAGGTTGTTTAAACATGTGCAAATCAATAAATGGGATTCACTACATAAACAGAATTAAAAGTAAAAATCTTATGACCTTCTCAATAGATGCAGAAAATAACTTTTAATAAAATCCAACATCCTTTCATAATAACACCCTAAAACAGAATAGGCATCAAAGGAACATATCTCAAATTAGTAAAAGTCATCTATGACAAACCCAGAGCCAATATCATACTAAATGAGAAAAAGCTAGAACTATCTTTTCTTGAGAACTGGAAGAAGACAAGAATGCCTACTTTCACCTCTTCTATTCAACACAGTGTTGGAAGTCCTTGCCAGAGAATCCAAGCAAGAGAAAAAAATAAAAGGCATCCAAATAGGAAAAGAAGAATTCGGTGGGTCCAAGATGGCCGAATAGGAGCTGCTCTAGTCTACAGCTCCCAGTGTGAGTAGCGCAGAAGACAGGTGATTTCTGCATTTCCAACTGAGGTACTGGGTTCATCTCACTGGGGCTTGTTGGACAGTGGGTGCAGCCCATGGAGTGTGAGCCAAAGCAAGGCAGGGCATCGCTTCACCCAGGAAGTGCAAGTGGTCTGGGAATTCCCTTTCCTATCCAAGGGAAGCTGTGACAGATGGTACCTGGAAAATCGGGACACTCCCACCCTAATACTGTGCTTTTCCAATGGTCCTAGCAAACAGGGTACCAGGAGATTATATCCCCATGCCTGGCTTGGAGGGTCCCATGCCCACAGAGCCTCACTCACTGCTAGTGCAGCAGTCTGTGATCGAACTGTAAGGTAGCAATGAGGCTGAGGGAGGGGCATCTGCCATTGCTGAAGCTTGAGTAGGTAAACAAAGTGGCCAGGAAGCTCGAACTGGGTGGAGCCCACCAGAGCTCAAGGAGGCTTGCCTGCCTCTGTAGACTCCACTTCTGGGGGCAGGGCATAGCTGAACAAAAGGCAGCAGAAACTTCTGAAGACTTAAATGTCCCTGTCTGACAGCTTTGAAAAGAGTAGTGGTTCTCCCATCACAGAGTCTGAGATCTGAGAATGGACAGACAGCCTCCTCAATGGGTCCCTGACCCCCGAATAGCCTAACTGGGAGACACCTCCCAGTAGGGGCTGACTGACACCACATACAGCCGGGTGCGCCTCTGAAATGAAGATTCCAGAGGAAGGATCAGGCAGCAGCATTTGCCGTTCTGCAATATTTGCTTTTTTGCAGCCTCCGCTGGTGATACCCAGGCAAATAGGGTCTGGAGTGGACCTCCATCAAACTCCAACTGACCTGCAGCTGAGGGTCCTGACTGTTAGAAGGAAAACTGGAAAACAGAAAGAACATCCACACCAAAACCCCATCTGTACATCACCATCATCAAAGACCAAAGGTAGATGAAACCACAAAGATGGGGAGAAATAAGAGCAGAAAAGCTGAAAATTCTAAAAATCAGAGAGCCTCTTCTCCTCCAAAGGAACACAGCTTCTCGCCAGCAACAGAAAAAAGCTGTATGGAGAATGAATTTGATGAATTGACAGAAGTAGGCTTCAGACAATTGGTGATAAAAAACTTCTCCAAGCTAAAGGAAGAAGTTCGAATCCATCACAAAGAAGTTAAAAACCTTGAAAAAAGATTAGACAAATGGCTAACTAGAATAAACAGCATAGAGAGGAGCTTAAATGACCAGATGGAGCTGAAAACCATGACACGAGAACTATTTGACGCATGCAAAAGCTTCAGTAGTGGATTCGATCAAGTGGAAGAAAGGGTATCAGTGATTGAAGATCAGATGAATGAAATGAAGTGAGAAGAGAAGTTTAGAGAAAAAAGAATAAAAAGAAATGAACAAATTCTCCAAGAAATATGGGACTATGTGAAAAGACCAAATCTACATCTGATTGGTGTACTGGAAAGTGACAGGGAGAATGGAACCAAGTTGGAAAACACTCTGCAGGATATTATCCAGAAGAACTTCCCCAACCTAGCAAGGCAGGCCAACATTCAAATTCAGGAAATACAGGGAACGCCACAAAGATACTCCTCCAGAAGAGCAACTCCAAGGAACGTAATTGTCAGATTCACCAAAGTTGAAATGAAGGAAAAAATGTTAAGGGCAGCCAGAGAGAAAGGTCGGGTTACCCACAAAGGGAAGCCTATCAGACTATCAGCAGATCTCTCAACAGAAACTCTACAAGCCAGAAGAGAGTGGGGGCCAATATTCAACATTGTTAAAGAAAGAATTTCAACCCAGAATTTCATATCTAGCCAAACTAAGCTTTGTAAGTGAAGGAGAAATAAAATCCTTTAGAGACAAGCAAATGCTGAGAGATTTTGTCAACACCAGGCCTGTCTTACAAGAGCTCCTGAAGGAAGCACTAAACATGGAAAGCAACAACCAGTACCAGCCACTGCAAAAACATGCCAAATTGGAAAGACCATCGATGCTAGGAAGAAACTGCATCGACTGACGAGCAAAATAACCAGCTAACATCATAATGACAGATCAAATTCACACATAACAATATTAACCTTAAATGTAAATGGACCAAATGCTCCAATTAAAAGACACAGACTGGCAAATTGGATAAAGAGTCAAGACCCATCAGTGTGCTGTATTCAGGAGACCCATCTCACATGCAGAGAGACATATAGGCTCAAAATAAAAGAATGGAGGAAGATCTACCAAGCAAACCGAAAACAAAACAAAAAAAAGCAGTGTTCACAATCCTAGTCTCTGATGATAAAACAGACTTTAAACCAACAAAGATCAAAAGAGACAAAGGAGGCCATTACATAATGGCAAAGGGATCAATTCAACAAGAAGAGCTAACTATGCTAAATATATATGCACCCAATACAGGAGCACCCAGATTCATAAAGCAACTCCTTAGAGACCTACAAAGAGACTTAGATTCCCACACAATAATAATGGGATACTTTAACACCCCACTGTCAACATTAGACAGATCAATGAGACAGAAAGTTAACAAGGGTATCCAAAAATTGAACTCAGCTCTGCACCAAGTGGACCTAATAGATATCTACAGAACTCTCCACCTCAAATCAACAGAATATGAATTCTTCTCAGCACTGCATCACGCTTATTCCAAAATTGACCACATAGTTGGAAGTAAAGCACTCCTCAGCAAATGTAAAAGAACAGAAATTATAACAAACAGTCTCTCAGACCACAGTGCAATCAAACTAGAACTCAGGATTAAGAAACTTACTCAAAACCACTCAACTACATGGAAACTGAACAGCCTGCTCCTGAATGACTACTGAGTACATAACGAAATGAAGGCGGAAATAAAGATGTTCTTTCAAACCAATGAGAACAAAGACACATCATACCAGAATCTCTGGTACACATTTAAAGCAGTGTGTAGAAGGAAATTTATAGCACTAATGCCCAGAAGAGAAAGCAGGAAAGATTTAAAATTGACACCTAACATCGCAATTAAAAGAACTAGAGAAGCCAGAGCAAACACATTCAAGAGCTAGCAGAAGGCAAGAAATAACTAAGATCAGAGCAGAACTGAAGGAGATGGAGACACAAAAAACCCTTCAAAAAATCAATGAATCCAGGAGACATTTTTTTGAAAGGATCAACAAAATTGATAGACCACCAGCAAGACTAATAAAGAAGAAAAGACAGAATAATCAAATAAACACAACAAAAAATGATAAAGGGGATATCACCACCAGTCCCACAGGAATACAAACTACCGTCAGGGAATACTATAAACACTTCTACCCAAATAAATTAGAAAATCTAGAAGAAATGAATAAATTCCTGGACAAATACACCCTGCCAAGACTAAACCAGGAAGAATTTGAATCCCTGAATAGACTGATAACAGGCTCTGAAATTGAGGTAGTAATTAATAGCCTACCAACTAAAAAATTCCAGGACCAGACGGAATCACAGCAGAATTCTACCAGAGGTACAAAGAGGAGTGGGTACCATTCCTTCTGAAACTATTCCAATCAATAGAAAAAGAGGGAATTCTCCCTAACTCATTTTATGAGGCCAGCATCATCCTGATACCAAAGCCTGGCAAAGACACAACAAATAAAAGAGAATTTTGGACCAATATCCCTGATAAACATCGATGCAAAAATCCTCAATAACATACTGGCAAACCAAATCCAGCAGCGCATCAAAAAGCTTATCCACCACGATCAAGTTGGCTTCATGTCTGGGATGCAAGGCTGGTTCAACATACACAAATCAATAAACTCAATACATCATATAAACAGAAGCAGAGACAAAAACCACATGATTATCTCAATAGATGCAGAAAAGGCCTTCAACAAAATCCAAAAGCCCTTCCTGCTAAAAACTCTCAATAAACTAGGTATTGATGAGACGTATCTCAAAATAATAAGACCTATTTATGACAAACTCACAGCCAATATCATACTGAATGTGCAAAAACTGGAAACATCCCCTTTGAAAACTGGCACAAGACAGGGATGCCCTCTCTCACCACTCCTATTCAACATAGTGTTGGAAGTTCTGGCCAGGGCAATCAGGCAGAAGAAAGAAATAAAGCGTATTCAGTTAGGTAAAGAGGAAGTCAAATTGTCACTGTTTGCAGATGATGTGATTGTATATTTAGAACCCCCATCATTTCAGCCCCAAATCTCCTTAAGCTGATAAGCAACTTCAGTAAAGTCTCAGGATACAAAATCAATGTGCAAAAATCACAAGCATTCTTATATACCAATAACAGACTAACAGAGAGCCAAATCATGAGTGAACTCCCATTCACAATTGCTTCAAAGAGAATAAAATACCTAGGAATCCAACTTACAAGGGATATGAAGGACTTCTTCAAGGAGAACTACAAACCACTGCTCACCGAAATAAATGAGGACACAAACAAATGGAAGAACATTCCATGCTCATGGATAGGAAGAATGACTATCATGAAAATGGCAATACTGCCCAAGGTAATTTATAGATTCAATACCATCCCCATCAAGCTACCAATGACTTTCTTCACAGAATTGGAAAAAACTACTTTAAAGTTCATATGGAACCAAAAAAGAGCCCACATTGCCAAGAAAATCCTAAGCTAAAACAGCAAAGCTGTAGGTATCACACAATCTGACTTCAAACTATACTACAAGGCTACAGTAACCAAAACAGCATAGCACTGGTACCAAAACAGAGATATAAACCAATGGAACAGAACAGAGCCCTCAGAAATAATACCACACATCTACAACCATCTGAACTTTGACAAACCTGACAAAAACAAGCAATGGGAAAAGGATTCCCTATTTAATAAATGGTGCTGGGAAAACTGGCTAGCCATATGTGGAAAGCTGAAACTGGATCCCTTCCTTACACCTTATACAAAAATTAATTCAAGATGGATTAAAGACTTAAATGTTAGACCTAAAACCATAAAAACCCTAGAAGAAAACCTAGGCAATACCATTCAGGACATAGGCATGGGCAATGACTTCATGTCTAAAACACCAAAAGCAATGGCAACAAAAGCCAAGATAGACAAATGGGATCTAATTAAACTAAGGATCTTCTGCACAGCAAAAGAAACTACCATCAGAGTGAACAGGCAACCTACAGAATGGGAGAAAATTTGTACAATCTACTCATCTGACAAAGGGCTAATATCCAGAATCTACAAAGAACTTAAACAAATTTACAAGAAAAAATCAAACAACCCCATCAAAATGTGGGCAAAGGATATGAACAGACATTTCTCAAAAGAAGACATTTATGCAGCCAACAGACCCATGAAAAAATGCTCATGATCACTGGCCATCAGGGAAATGCAAATCAAAACCACAATGGGATACCATCTCACATCAGTTAGAATGGCGATCATTAAAAAATCAGGAAATAAGAGGTGCTGGAGGGGATGTGGAGAAATAGGAACACTTTTACACTGTTTGTGGGACTGTAAACTAGTTCAACCATTGTGGAAGACAGTGTGGTGATTCCCCAAGGATCTAGAACTAGAAATATCATTTGACCCAGCCATCCCATTACTGGGTATATAACCAAAGGATTATAAATCATGCTGCTTTAAAGACATATGCACACATATGTTTATTGTGGCACTATTCACAATAGCAAAGCCTTGGAACCAACCCAAATGTCCATCAGTGATAGACCGGAGTAATAAAATGTGGCACATATACACCATGGAATACTATGCAGCCATAAAAAAGGATGAGTTAATGTCCTTTTTAGGGACATGGATGAAGCTGGAAATCATCATTCTGAGCAAACTACTTCAAGGACAGAAAATGAAACATCGCATGTTCTCACTCATTGGTGGGAATTGAACAATGAGAACACTTGGACACAGGGTGGGGAACATCACACACCAGGGGGCCTTTCATGGGGTGCGGGGATTGGGGAGGGATAGCATTAGGAGATATACCTAATGTAAATGACGAGTTAATGTGTGCAGCACACCAACATGGCACTTGTATATATATGTAACAAACCTGCACGTTATGCACATGTACCCTAGAACTTAAAGTATAATAAAAAATAAAAAATAATAAAAAAAGAAGAATTCAAACTATGTCTCTTCATTGATGATATGTTTCTATACCTTGAAAACTCTACAGATTCCACCAAAAGGCACCTGGAACCAATAAACAACTTCACTAAAATTTCAGGATACAAAATTAATGTATGAAAATCAGTAGCATTTCTATACACCAATAATATTCGAGCTGGGAGTTAAATCAAGAGTGTAATCCAATTTACAATAGCTGCAACAACAATGAAAATAACTAGTAATACATCTGCATCTACCAAGGAGGTGAAAATATCATATAAGGAGAACCACAAAACAGTGCTGAAAGAAATAATAATTGACACACAAAAAAATGAAATAACATTCAACAATCATGAATTGGAAGAATCAATATCATAAAAATGGACAAACTATCCAAAGCAATCTGCAGATTTAACACATTCCTATAAGCTCCCAATGTTATTTTTCACAGAAGTAGAAAACACTATTGTAAAACTCGTATGGAATCAAAAAAGAGCCCAAATAGCCAAAGCAATCCTAAGCAAAAAGAACAAAACAGGATGCATCACAGTATTCTACTTCAAACTATACTATAAAGCTACAGTGACCAAAACAGTATGTTACTGATACAAAACCACATAGAATAATGGGACAGAATATAGAAGCCAGAAATCCACATACCTACAGTCATCTGATCTTTAACAAAGTCTACAAAAGCAAGCAATTGAGAAAGAAGTCCCTATTCAATAAATCATGCTGGGATAGCTGGCTAGCCACATGTGAAAGAATAAAACTATACCTTTACCTTTTACCATATACAAAAATTAACTCAAGGTGGATTCAAGATTTCAATGCAATACCTCAAACTAAAGAATCCTAAAACAAAACCTAGGAAATACTTTTCTCGACCCTGGTCTTGGCTAAGAATTTTTGGCAAGTTAAACTAAAGAGCTTCTGCACAGCTCTTTAGAAAGAAACTATCAACAGAGTAAATAGACAACCTACAGAATGTAAGAAAATATTCATAAACTATGCATCTGAAAAAGATTTATTCAGAATTTAAAAGGAATGTAAATTAAAAAGCAAGAAACAAGCCCATTAAAATTAACAAAAGACATGAACAGACGCTTCTCAAAAGCTGACATACATGCAACTAACAAACATGAAAAAGTGCTCCACATCACTAATCATCAGAGAAATGCAAATCAAAATCACAAGGAGATACCATCTCACACCAGTCAGAATGGCTGTTATTAAAAAGTCAACAAAATTTGCTGGTGAGGCTGCAGAGAAAAGGGAATGTTTATACACAGTTGGTGGACATGTAAATTAGTTCAGGCACTGTGGAAAGCAGTTTGGGTATTTCTCAAAAGACTTAGAACTCCCACCAGAACCAGCAATCCCATTACTGGGTAAATACCCAAAGGAAGATAAATTTTTCTATCAAAAAGACACATGCACACATATGTTCATAGCTGTGCTAGTCACAATAGCAAAGATAGGGAATCAACCTAGGTGCCCGTTAGTGGTGGATTGGATAAAGAAAATGTGGTTCATATATATAATGGAATACTATACAGCCATAAACAGAATGAAATTATAACCTTTGAAACCTCATAGATGAAGCTGGAGGCCAGAATCCTAAGCAAATTAATGCAGGAACAGAAAACTAAATACCACATGTTCTCACAAGTGTGAGCTAAACACTGAGCAAATATTGACATAAATATGAGAACAATAGACACTGTGCACTACTTGTGGGGAGGGAAGGATAGGGGCATGGGTTGAAAAACTGCCTGCGTGCAATATACCCATGTAACAAACCTGCATATGTACTTCCTGTATCAAAAATAAAAGTTGAATTTAAAATAAATAAATAAAATTTAAAAATAAAAAATTTTACAGTTCTGTCTTCTTAAGATAATAGAAAACAGAATATATTTTTTTCAGAGCTGTGGATTGTTATAAAGAAAACATCTTTAAGAGAACAGGTGGAATTTTGCATACTATCTTCTATTTAGGAAACATATGTGCGGAAAATAAATAGGCCCTGTGTATCTAGGGATGAAAAATATAGATGTGATCCCTGTGCTCTTGAAGTTTGGGTTGTTGTGCAGCCTCTGGTTGTAATTCCTTCTCTAGATTGTCAATTTATATAAGTAAGGAATAATGGATTTTATTCTTCTCTATTGCTTATGTATGATAAGAACACAATATTCACATGACTAAATATGATTTTAGAATTTCAATTAAAGTTGACTATTTCATTATTATTTGATTGAGTTTTTATTTCCTTTTTATACCTAAAGTGTCTTTGAAAGTTAATAAATAAACTTTTGCTTTGAAAATGGCACTAAGGCATGATCTTCTTGAACTAGAATTTTTGTTGTTATTGTTAATTGGTTGACTTAAAGGAATACACACTCATGGTGACAACATAAAACATTGCAAAACTGTATAGAATTAAGACTATTTTTCCTATTAAAAATCTCAGCAAGTTATTTTGTGGATATTGACAAACTAACACACGAGTTTGTATGGAAGGCAAAAGATCCAGAGCTTCCGACACAATATTCAAATTGCGAGAGAAGGGGAAGGTGCTCACCTATTAACTTTGGAAGTCAGTGGTGTCTATAACTCTAAAAGCAAAATGAATTATACATAAAATCTGACCTCTAGTTGATAAAATTGTTTGCCATGTGGATATGGGTTAGCAATATTGATACTGATATACATGTATATTGGAAGTGATGGTAGGTTGTAGGAATAAGATTTCTTATTGTTGGATTAGGAAGTTACAGTTAAGCAGGGGGAAGAAACTAGAATGATTCATATTGCAATGGATTAAATTTGAAGAGATCCATAAGATTTCACACTTAGCTTAATATGGGTACAGATGTGTACATATAGAAATATTTATAGATATGAGAGACCCTAGAAGCAAAACTATCCCAGTAGTAAGGAGCACTTATTCACATATTGGTTTCTAACTGTATTCTCCAGCAAAAGGATTTAGTGATCTTTGGAAAAATAACTAATTCTAGGACTGGGGTAGAAAATACACAAGATAAGCTTGCAGCATTTTGTAGAGACAGAAAGTAAGGAAGTGCTAAATAAACAAAATATTTTGGAGTGAAATGGACTGAATGCTTGTGTCCCCATAAAATTTATATTTTGAAACCTCAATCCCCAATGTGGTGATATTAGGTGGGGCCTTTGGGAGGTAGTTTGGTCATGACAATGAAGCCCTCATGAATGAGGATTAGGACCCTTATAAAATGTATCTCAGAGAGCTCTGTCACCCTCTTTCTGCCATGTAAGGATACAGTGAGAAGGCAGAAGTCTGCAACCTGAAAGAAGTCCCTCTTTCAAAGCTGATTATGTGAGCACCCTAATCTTGGACTTCCAGACTCTAGAACTGTCAGAAATGAATTACTGTTGTTTACAAGCCACCCAGTCTATAGTACATTGTTACAGGAGCCTGAACTAAGATATTGGGCATTTTAAAAGAGCATGGAAGCCAACTAATAGAGTTTCCAATGCCCAAAGCTGAAACAATTTGAGCAGCAAAGAAATAAGATAGTATTAAATTTTAACCCAAAGTGTAATTAAATATCAATAAGTCTATACAGACATAAATAGATGACTGAAAAAATAACTAACTGAATAACTAACAAATCTCTCATGCATAAGAATTCCAAATAATTTATGCATATACTTTACCCTAAAGAAGGTGGTGCATAATTCCCCATTCCTTAAGTATATGTCAAATAATGTAACTTACTTCCAAGCAAGTCAGTGTGAAAAGAGGGTGAGGTAGTGGGAGAGAGAGTAAAGGTACAGTAGTGAAACATGACAAATGCTACCTCAGCCAAGTGATAAGCGTTAATGTTAATGGTGGCAGTCACACTGATAGCATATATCCTTGAAATGATGTGATGGCATTGGAAGTATACATGTGTGGTCTTCCTCCCCAATACCCAATGTCCCAGCCTACTCATGAGAAAATGATCAGATAAGCTGAAATACAGTGGCATCCTATAATATACTCGACCAGTACCCCTGAAAACTCTGGAAGTCAAGGATAGTCTGAAAAAGTGTCACAGCCAAGAGGAGCCCATAAATATACACACCTACTATGTACCCACCAAAATTTTTAAAAGACAGAACATTAGGGAAAACTGAAGAAATCTGAATATAGACTTTAGTTAACCATAATGTATCAATAGTGGTACCATACTCATGCAAGATGCAAATAGTAGAGAAAATGGATTGTGGGGTATACAGGACTTATCGATACTATCTTTGTAATTTTTCTGTGAATTTAAAACTTTTCAAGTAAAAAGCTTATGAATCTGAGTGAAAGGTTTTCTTCTGTCTTATGCAAATTCTAATTCTGAATTCTTCTTCACGGAGGTAAGCACCAGACCCAGTTTCTTTGTCAATTTTAATAATCTACATATTTACGGCAATATGTATAATATGTATATGTGGTAATTTATAGAGTATTCGATGTGTAAATATGTACAGGGATATATGAAGTAGATAGATACATGGTTAATTATATTTACGTTTGTAATACTACACATTTTATATATTTAAGAGTGTATATATTTGTAAACATACTCTTCACTTAAATAAATTTTAGTATTTAATATATAGACATTCTATTCTGAACATTTATTAATATTTCTTAGAACTTATTATATGTTGGTGCATATATGCTCACTTCATTCATGTTCCAACAGCTAGCAGCAAAACATTGAATTAATTAACTGATTTAATGAATTTCCTGTTAATGGTAATGTATGTTGTTTTTGCATATAAACATGACTATTCTGCAAATGGAATTGCTGCATCAAAGTATATATGCATATGAATTGTTTGATAGCTACTGCCAAAATACTCTCCAACAAGGTTGTACCATTTTGCCTTTCATCAACTATGTATGCAAGTTCCTATCATCTCTCATAATCAGTAATATCATCCAGTACAATTTTTTATACAAAAGTATATGATGTTGTTGTTTTAATATATATTTGTATGATCAAGATTGCATATCAATTTACTATTTAAAAGCCCTTTGTACCTCAAATCAGTGGTGATAACTGTGAATGTATTCATCAACAGTGTTTGTTAGACAAATTGCTAGCCATTTAAAAGAGGATAACATTGGCTTCATATCTTCTACCAAACCACAGAATAAACCACAAGATTATCAACACTTGAAATGTTTGAAAAAACGAAACCTGCAAATAGTTGAAGAAAATGGGGAATTTTTTTATGGCTTTGGAACTGGAACATTATTTTGATCTATGCTTCAGGAGCTACTTTTAAAATGTCCAGATACCATGAAAAAAAATTGAGTCTTTAACTTTATCAAAATTAAAATTATCTGCACATTCAGGAAAGAATCAGAAGCAAAAACAAACAAAACAAACAAAAAATATATTCATATGTACACAAAGACATAAGAAAACAAAATGACACTGGAACATATGAAAAGACATTCCATCTCATTCATATTAAGTGGAATTACACAAAGATATATGTGTCTTATCTATCCAGACTGTCAAAAAGCTAAATGTTAACACTATTTGCAGGGCTTTGAGAAAGGAAGCACTCTTACACATTGCTGGCAGGAGTGTAAAATACTTCAACCTCTAATGAAGGGAAATTTGACAATATCTTTCAAAATTGCAATTACATTTACTCTTTGACTCCGGAATTCCACTTTGGAAAATATATCTTACAGACATACCAATAAACATAGAAAATTACCTATATATGTCATTTTTCATAGCCTTCTTGTTTATAAGAGCAAAATGTTGAACACAAGCCAAAGGACCATCTATATGGGAGTTGTTAAAATAAACTATAGTATATCCATATAGCGTAATATGTACAGCTTTTAAAGAATGAGAATGCCCTCTATGTACAAAAAGGAAAAACTCCACATTATGTTTTTGCATCAAAAAACGTGTGGTTAGAAGAGTGGATAATATTTGCTATGTTCTGTGTAAGGTAAGGGTAAATAAAACTATATCCTTTCATTTTCTTATGTCTGTATGAATAAATGCTAAATAGATACATTGAAAAAATAATAGAAATTGTTTCCCTCAGGGGATGGGGGTTTGGTGTGGACACGGCACAAGGATAGGAATGACATTTCAATGTTTATCATCTATCATTTTCATTTTGATCCATGTGAATATATTTACCTATTGAAAAAACCTAAAAAAATAACAAATTAAAGGCAGAAAACTGCTTTGTATATTCTTTGTTTATTTTTATATTGAGTTGTGTGTTTCTTTCTTACTGAGTATAAGCTTTCTTTTCAAAATACAGAGATTGATCCTTTGTAATATATTTTGTAAATATATTTTTCACATTTGGTATTTCTCTTTTTGTTTTGTTTGTGGTATTTTTCCTATTGGAGAAATGTCTCATTAGTCAATGATCAAATTCATTTTTATTTTATAACTTTTGTGTTTTGTAGGTTACCTAAAATGAGTATTTGCCTATTATTAAAGAAAAATTTATCTATTATTTTTGTCTAGTATTCTATGATTTCCTTTTATTCAACAATAGTCTTTGATCTATATGTTATTTTGGTGTTTCAAAAAAAGTAGATAGCAATTTTTCTAACCTTGAACAATTCTAGCCAATTATTATAATATTTATTGAGTGATACACTTTTCCTCCACTACTTTAAATAACACTTTAATTACATACTCAAATAAACTACCTTCTATCATCTTTCTTTATACATTTATTTTGATCATTTAACCTATTTTCTGCTGTTATAAATAGAACATTTACCCTTATTATATTCTCTTATTATTTTCCTGGTTTTGTTTATAGAAAATATATAAGCTTTTATTCCTTAGTCATTTAATCAACCACTTACTAAGTTTCCTTATAGCCTCATAGTTTATGGTTAATGTTTTGGGATTCACAAGTATAAAATCGTATCAGTTCAAAAACTTAATTAATTCACTGCATGAATTTAGAGTAATAACATGTGCTTTAATTAGTTTGAACTTGTCTAAATGAAATCACTTCTTGGTAAACCACACACAATACAGACATATTAACGTTGCCTATGTTGTCTCTGGGCGCTTATTTTAATAATTTGTTTTGCTCCCGATAGCATAGCACTGGTGAAAATAAAAAAAGAGAAACAAAAGTATACATGCCATATTTTTTCCTAGTTCCTCTGAAGTCAATTTTGTATAGGTAAGAATAAGAATTAGAGTTATTTTTCACAATCAGTTGCAAAGATTATTTTCAACTTTGTGATGGAGGAGTTTCAAGATTTAGAAGAGAATGCATTACCTGGAAAAGAAGAGTATAAATAAAGATAGAAGTCAGATTACTTAGTAATGTATAGCTTTATTTTCATCTCAGACTATTACATCCATAATTCTCAGCTAGTATTTTTGCTCTAGGATAATCAATACTCAACACAATGTAATAATGTTGGCTAACACTGCAAACAGTTTTCATAAATGTTCTGCAAAAGTCTACAGGACTAATTATCCCTTTTACCATTTGCATTCCTTTACTTCATTTTACTTTTGTTAGTTATTCCTTGTTTCTTAGCAAAATTATTAGACATTTGAGCTCAGTTGCTTTATAACTTATGTAAATATCACTGTGTTCTGTCTTAATTTTTCTCTTCAGAATATGTTAAATCCTTTTCACTATCTTTTCAGTTTTCAAAAACTGAAAACATGACAAGCATCAGGTTCAGTTTTTTTATATGTCAACACTTAGAGATACATACTCAACATTTAAAAAATTATGTAATATCTTGACATATCTGCTACAATAAGAACTATTTCAATATAATATTTCTAAGATCTGTATTGAGAAAGCTTTAATTCACATCCCCATGTATTCAGTGTGTCCATGTGCTGGCTGCCTTCTTTTGGTGACCTATTCTATTCTAGGAGCAAAAGCGTACTTCCATGTGCATACATAATAGATAGAAACTACTAGTTCTTTCCTTCGTGTGTGGGTAAATTTAATTCAGAGGACAATACATTATCATATATCTAAGTGAAGATAATTAGGGAGTCCAGTGATTCTGGGCAATTTTAAAAGTAACTCAGAAGTATGTAAATTAAATGGTCAATAATCAATTAATTATCTGAAACAGTATATCATCAGGATTAATTTATAAATGTAGAAGTATGTGTTTCAATATATAAGTATTAATGGTGCTTATGATGTGAAACATTGGATATTTAGAAATTGTTGCCAGGTAATGGTCAGAAAATCATGGTTTTAAAGATTTTTATCATTTCAAAGGACATTTCTAAATTTGTGCATCTTTATTAGACTGAATTACAAAGTACTTCAGTCGTTCTAAGGAGATGCAAGGACAAAAGAAATTTTAAAAAGTAAAATTTGAATGTAAACTTTCCGTTGCAATTAAAACTAAACTTGCAGAGATTTTAGTAGACTATGCAACTTCCTTTATTAGTTAGAACAATACCATAAGACACTCTAATTTTATTAATATTAATAGTAAAATATCACTAGATTTGAGTTTTAGTTTTGAGGATAGATTTTGTATTTTGACATTTTTAAGAATGAGTAATAGAGATCCTTTTAAAAATTATATCACTTACAACATAACACAATTTATGCTTTTATCACTTATAATTAAATTTGAAGGTTTTTTTTTAGTTTCTGTCTTTTGAAACATATTTGAAATACTATTTTACATGTCTGGTGGGTTTTTTTCTGAATGCTAATTGGGACATACTCCCTCATACTAACTTCTAAGAATTTAGTATTTCCTCCTTTAACATATTTTTTCTGTAGAAAAAACATATAAAATATATGCAACATTTATCTATTTTTTTCTAAAAAATTGCATAAATCATTTGAAACTGTAGAGTTTCAAAATAAGATTGGAAAATGCTTGAGTGATGCCTCTACTATTTGCATTGCAGTTGGGTGCCACATTGGAGAAAGCCTGTGCATATAATCTTAACTCTCTTCCCAGTGAAATCAAAGCATGGTCCCTTGTGACTTTTACCTATTACTTTCAGTATTAATTTCTGGGAAAATAAAAATGGTTGGCATTTTTTCTACACTATTCCTTAAGCCATTAGAAAAGCTATTCTGTTTCTTATAGGATTCATGTCCATACCCAGTAAGTAATCCCATCCTGTTTATGTGCATTAATTTTAAATGTCATTCTTGATACTTTAATCTTAGAATTTTTAAAAGACTTGGTATTAAATAAATAACTGTTTTGATGATTTATGAAGAGCTAGGATTTTGGGCTAGGTAACTTCTTAAGATTATCTTAGTACAAAAACTGTGTAATATAATAAATAACTCCCAAATCTCAGTGACTTGATACACTAAAAGTTTTTGTTTGCTATGTCACAGTTCATTGAGATCAGCAAAGATGGGAAGTAGATAATTTCATGTGGGGAACTTTTATGGGTAAGGTGAAGAGATTGTGCAACTTTCATTCAGGTTCCATTGGCCAGAGCTCAGCCACATGGCCCAAATCTAACTATGAAGGATTGGAAAACGTGGTTGTGTTGTGTACACAGGAAGAAAATGAGATTCAATTGCTGAATACCTAACATTATTGCTGCCTCAGTCCACTTTTATCAACAAACATTTGTCCCTCTTAGTTTTCCAAATGAAGACAATCCTCCCTGAGTCAATGGTCCAGTTAATACATCCAGCTCGAAGATAAGGTCCTCTGTTTTACGTACAACCCCGTCTGGTCTGAGTGTGGCTCTTGGGTTCAAACAGCCTACGAGCTAATATGGCAAAGCAGAGAAAACAATTATTCCTTTCAGTAAAGTGGAAGGATAAGAGTCCCATGACAGTCACTGGCCAATAGCAATTCTGAAACTCCTCTGGATAAACAGCATAAAATCCTTCTGTTCTGAGGATTAAACAGTTCCTTGAAGAGGCCATGATTCTGCTCTCTGTGTGGTTTTCTTCATCCATTTTTCTCTAGCAATATTCTATGGAAAGTTTCTTTCATCTGTTGATGGGGAAGGTGTTGCTTTGTAGCCTTCTCCGTGACCTAGGGTCGTTTTAATGTTCAACTAACAGTATCAGGCATTTTGAAATCAGGCTTTAATTTTTTCAAAACCAATACAAATCCCTCCCAGAATTAGTAAGCTTCTGATCCACTTGCTTCCAGCAGGCCCTGTGTCAGTACCTGCCACTCAAATATTATTTTCCTAGACATGGTTCTGTAATCTTTGCTCTGTATTTTTTCTTCTTTCAACTTGTTGCTGCAACTTGGTGGCTAATAAGCTTGTATGAAAATGACACATCTTTTATCCATTCATTGTCACAGAGTCATTATTTTCAAGGGAGAAGGCATATTGGGACTTCGTCACTGAAAGTCTATTAGAATTGCATCTATTACTATTTATGTCTAGATGTTGTCTTTCCTAAATCTTCAAGAATCCAAGTTTCTGAACACTAGTTTTTTCCTTTCTATTTTCTATTTGGCCAATTATTTTTTTGTATTCATTTTTTTCTTATAATTATTTGCTAAGTACAGTCAATGAAAACCAATGTAGATGATTACTAACCATTTTCCTTTAGAGCTATAAGCTCAGTAAGCATAATGGTTTCTTTGAATTTTCACAGGTGAAGGTTTTAGCAAAGTTGTTGCCATTATACGGCATTAACACACTTAATTTAGGTATTTTTTAAAAGGTTAATGTCATATTAATTTACATTTTAATAAACATGAAATTTCAATTATAAAAATATTTACCATTCAATTTATGGTTAACAATTGGTCTAAGTGGAAGTGTAACCTTGAAACATTAGTAATGTATTTATCATAAATTCCTAACTTCGATATCAATTAACCTGTCTTTAAAGGTTACAAAAGCAGAGATTAGTGTTAAGTAATAAACTCAAGAACAAGGCAATGCAGATATTTGAATACTGGTGATTTAGTACATGAACAGTAAAATGTTTAACCCTGACTCAAAGTGAGAAGACATTAATATTCACTGATTATACTTTATAGCTAACATGCATAGTAAGATTTGTATAAAAAAAAATTTGTATAGGCCTTCAATCTTGTTCAGAATTTTGTACAGGCCAGGCATGGTGGCTTATGCCTGTAATCTAGCACTTTGGGAGGTCAAAGCAGGCGGATCGCTTGAGGTCAGGAGTTTGAGACCAGCCTGGCCAACATGGTGAAACCCCATCTCTACTAATAATGCAAAAAATATTAGCTGGGCGTGGTGGTGCACACTTGTACCACCCAGCTACTTGAGAGGCTGAGGCAGGAGAATCGCTTGAACCCAGGAAGCGGAGGTTGCAGTGAGCCGAGATGGTGCCACTGCACTACAGCCTGGGCAACAGAGTAAAACTGTGTCTCAAAAAATATATATAAAATAAAATAAAGAATTTTGTATAAACACATTAAGAGCATTTAACTCAGCAATGTCAGTTCAAAAGTAAAATTATTAAAATATTACCACCTTTGGTCATGTCTTCTAGAATGCTGCAATAGAAAAGAGATTTCTTTCCAGAAATATGAATCATGAAAGTCCAACAACTGATTTCCTTCCAGTCCAATACATTAGACAACTTTCAAAATAAACACACTTGCCACAAAAAAAGGAGAATAAATTAAATGCTGTGATTTCAACCACTTTCCTCCAATGTTACATTTATGAAAATATTTAAAACAACTTGCATTTTGATCACATAATATATGCCAGGTGCTGTAATATGTAATTTATACATTTTATCTCTATTAATTGCTATAATTTCATGGAGGAAGAAATTTTCAAAAGATGAAACTAGAACTGAAAGAGGTGAAATAAATCTCCCAGTCAAGAAATGATTAACTCAGGATCCAATAGTTCATGTCTGGGTCATTGCAAAGCTCATACCCTTAACAACTATGCTAAACTGCCTAAAATTAATTAATGAAAAGCCTTTAATATTTAAACATTACTCTTATAGTCAAAGCTTTTTTCATACTTATTTTAAGGAACTCTTCTTTTAGTTAATAAGTAGTACATTCTTACTTACCTAGAACACGAATGTTATTATACTTTCTCATCTCCTTTAGCCTGAGACTGCATGACATATCTAAGGCATGATATTCCTGAGATTGTAATGTCTATCTAATATGCTCTTGTCCTTTAGCAAAGATGTTAAGGGATAACTATATTAATAATTATACCTTATATTTAAAAGGGTTTATGCTTCTCAAATCGTCTGTAAGCTTGCTTATTTTATATTTATTTTAGGCCTGCGAGGAAATGAGTATTATTCTATATTTTTGTAGAGAATTAAACACAGCATATATAAAAATCCTTCTGTTAAGGATAACCTAAAAAAAAGACAATTGTGAATAAAACATAGAGAGCCAGAATGTGTGGACGGAGTGAAGATGAAGAGGTGGGTAGGGATCTGTGAGGAAAATGTGTGATGTTTCTGGAGCCACAGCACTTTTTATATTCCTTTTGGTGCTGGGAAAATTTCCTGTCTTAAGCATCCCACGTACTCCTAACTTAAGTAGAAGCAAGAATTCCACTTTGCTAACCTCCATTTGTACCCAGGTTGCTGGCCTGTCATGTTGGCTCTGCCAATCAGACTCAACTGCATGAGACTTTAATTCAGACATGGACAATGTGACATGTCTTGAGCAGACATATTATATAGACACATAGTTTATAGTCACATAGTCATTATAGTCTCTGAAAGATCACTCCTCAGATTTATCATGTAGTCTTCTAAAAAAGATGAAAGTCTAATAACATTCTTTTTCTAGGTAAACAAGGGTGTACTACTTATGTATACCTTATGTATATTTAAAAGGAAAATATTTTCCAAATGATAGTGTGAATATAGGATGCTAACATATTCTTTGGAGGTTAATAAAGAAAGAATAAACCAAGAGGAATTTATTTGAGAATGATGGTGTCATTAAGCTTCTAGGGCAGTGGGATGGAGATTCTGCCACTTACATCAGCAACAACTAGTATGGCATTTGTGTCGTATCTACAGTGGCTAAAATAGACACAGTAAATGTGATTTGAATATTGTCTTTGAATGTGTGGTCTTTGGCTTGACCATCTGGCTTTCCTATTTGGAAAGCTCTTTAATATTATTAAATATTTTTTAAAAAACTACTTCAAGAGGTTTTTATTACTCGTATCTGAGATCACTGACTGACACAGGACATGGCTCCCCAAGTCTTTAGGTGTTAAAGTTTACCATTTAGTATATATTTAGTAATGATCAGAATACTAATTTAAAGATTGTATTTTGTTAGGGAAAATAAACTTGCCCATTTTGACTACTTAAATTTAGCTTTTTAGAAATAAGCACCTGACAAGTCCTAGCATCACTAAGAAGAAGTCATCATTTCACGTAGCGGTAATTACCTCAAGGGAATACATAAATTTCACAACTCTTAATTCACAACTATGTATTTAACAATATTATGTTGAATATTTGGTCTACAGTAAGTTAGCGCAGTCTCTATCCATGAAGAACCTATAATCCAGGGAGACCATGTTTTTAATACAATCAGTTTCAACAATTTCTCACAGGATTCTTAAATTAGATATTAATGTAAGTAGCATCAACCATCAATAGTTTACTTTAAAAATGTATAAATTTATGAGGTACAAGAGAAATTCTATTACATGCATAGATTGCCTAGCAGTCAAATCAGAGCTTTTAGGATATCTATCACCCGAATAACATACGTTGTATCCTTTAAGTAGTTTCTTGTAATCCACCTCCCTCCCAACCATTTAACTTCCCAAGTCTCTGTTGTCTATCATTCTACTCTCTATGTCCATGTGTACATATTTTTATTTCCTACTTATGAGTGAAAACCTGTGATATTTGACTTCCTGTGTCTGAGTGTTTCATTTAACATACTGACCTCCAGTTCCATCCATGTTAGTGCGAAAGATAGGATTTCATTCATTTTTATGGATACATAGTATTGTATTGTGTATATACTATATTTTCTTTATCTAATCATCCATTAATAGATGCTTAGGCTGATTTCTATCTTTGCTATTGTGAATAGTCCTGTGATAAACATATGAGTGCAGTTATCTTTCTGATATATTGATTTCTTTATTTTACTTTCAGTAGATATCCAGTAGTGGGATTGCTGGATGGAATATCAATGCTATTTTAAGTTCTTTGAGAAATCTTCATAATGTTTTCCAAAGAGGTTGCACTAGTTTAAATTCCCACTAACAGTGTATAAGAGTTCCCTTTTAACCTCACCCTCACTAACATCTGTTTTGTAGTAATAGCCATTCTGACTGGTATAAGATCACATCTCATTGTGGTTTTAATTTGCATTTCAGGTAATTAGTGATGTGGAGTATTTTTTTCATATATCTGTTGGCCATTTGCATATCTTCTCTTGAAAAATGTCCATTCATGTCATTTGACATCATTTTAATGGAATTATTTGTTTTTGTGTTGTTAAGTTCCTTGTATATTATCTGTCAGACGAATCATTTGCAAATATTTTCTCCTATACTGCAGGTTGTCTGTTCACTCTGTTGATTATTACTTTTGCTGTGCAGAAGCTTTCTAGTTTAACTAAGTCCATTTGTCTATTTTTCATTTTGTTGTTGTTGTTGTTGTATCTCTGCCAGCTTTTTGTATCAGGATGACGCTTGCCTCATAGAATCAGTTAGGGAGGAGTATCTCCTTTTCAATTTCAGTTTCAGTAGGAATGGTACCAGCTCTTCTTTGTACCTCTGGTAAAATTCAGCTGTAAACCTGTCTGGTCCTGGGCTTTTTTGGGTTGGTAGGCTATTTATTACTGACTCAATTTTAGAACTCATTATTGATCTGTTCAGGAATTCAATTTCTTCCTGATTCAGTCTTAAGAGGGTGTGTTTGTCCAGAAATTCATCTGTTTCTTCTAGATTTTCTTTTCTTTCCTTTTTCTGTCTTTTTTTTTTTTTGATGGAGTCTCATTCTGTTGCTCAGGCTGGAGTGCAATGGCATGATCTCAGCTCACTGCAACCTCTGCCTCCTGGGTTCAAGCGATTCTTCTGCCTCAGCCTCCCAAGTAGCTGAGATTACAGGGGCCCGCCATCATGCCTGGCCAATTTTTGTATTTTTAGTACAGACAGGGTTTTACCATGTTGGCCAGGTTGGTCTTGAACTCCTGACCTCAGGTGATTTGCCCACCTTGGCCTCCCAAAGTGCTGGGATTACAGGTATGAGCCACCCCGCCCGGATGTCTTCTAGATTTTCTAGTTTATGTGCATAGACATGTTTATAATATTCTCTAATGGTTGTTTGTATTTCTGTGGGGTTATGGTAATATCCCCCTTATTATTTCTGATTGTGTTTATCTGATCTCTTTTCTTCTTTATTAGTCTAGCTAGCAGTCTATCTATTTATTTTATTTTTTTCAAAAAACCAGCACCTGGATTCATTAATCGTTTGAATGATGGTTTGTATCTCTATCTCCTTGAATTAAGCTTTGATTTTGGCTATTTCTTGTCTTCTGCTAGCTTTGGGATTTGTTTGCTCTTGGTTTTCTAATTCTTTTAGTTATGATGTTAGGTTGTTAGCTTGAGATCTTTATGACTTTTTATATGGGCATTTAGTGCTGTAAATTCCCTCTTACCACTGCTTTAGCTGTGTCCCAGAGATTGTGGTATGTTGTATCTTTGTTCTCATTAGTTTTAAAGAACTCCTTGACTTCTGCCTTAAATTCATTATTTATTTAAAAGTCATTTGGGAATAGGTTATTCAATTTCCATATAATCGTATGGTTTTAAGTGAATTTCTTAGTCTCGAGTTCTAATTTGATTTTCCTGAGTCTCAGACCCAGGAAAATCAATGTTTGTTATTATTTCAGTTGTTTTGTATTTGCTGAGGAGTGCATTCTTCACAGAACTGGTAAAAACTATTTTAAATGTATCTGGAGTAAAAGCTGGAGGCATCACCCTACCTGACTTCAAACTATACTACATGGCTACAGTAACCAAAACATCATGGTACTGATATAAGAATAGACACATAGACCAATGGAACAGAATAGAGGACCTAGATGTAAGACCACACACCTACAACTATATGATCTTCAACGAACCTTACAAAAACAAGCAATGAGGAATGGATTCCCTCTTCAATAAATGGTGTTTAGATAACTGGCTAGCCATATGCAGAAGATTGAAACTGGAACCCTTACTTACACCATATACAAAACTTAACTCAAGATGAATGAAAGACTTAAATGTAAAAACCAAAATTATAAAAACCCTGGAAGACAACCTAGGCAATACCATTCAGGACAGGCATGGGCAAAAATGTCATGATGAAGATGCCAAAAGCAATTGCAACAAAAGCAATAGTTCACAAATGGGATCTAATTAAACCTAAGAGCTTCTGCACAGCAAAAGAAACAATCAATGGAGTAAACAACCTACAGAATGGGAGAAAATTTTTGCTAACTATGCATCTAACAAAGGAGCATCTATAAGGAACTCAAACACATTTACAAGAAAACAAAAACAACCTCATAAAAAAGGGGGCAAAGGACATGAACCAACACTTTTCAGAAGACATACTTGCAGCCAACAATTACATGAAAAAAGGCTCAGCATCACTGATCATTAGAGGAATCCACATCAAAACTACAATGAAATACCATCTCACATCAGTGAGAATGACTACTATAAAAAGTCAAAAAATAACATGCTGGCAAGCTTGTAGAGAAAAAAGGGAATTCTTATAAACTGTTGGTGGGAACATAAATTAGTTCAGCCATTGTGGAAGACAATATGACGATTCCCCAAAGACTTAAAGATAGAAATACCATTCAACCCAGCAATCCCATGACTGGGTATTTACCTAAAGGAATATAAATTGTTCTATCATAAAAACACATGTGTGCATATGTTCATTGTAGCACTATTCATAATAGCAAAGACATGGAATCAACTTAAATGTCCATCAATGAGAGACTGGATAAAGAAAATGTGGTATATATACACCATGGAATACTCTGCAGTCATAAAAAATGAGATTATGTCCTTTGCAGGGACATGGATGGAGCTGGAGGCCATTATCCTTAGCAAACTAACACAGGAACAGAAAACCAAATACTGTGTACTCTCACTTAAAAGTGGGAGTTACCCCGTCTCTACTAAAAATACACACACACAAAAAAAAATTAGCCAGGCATGCTGGCGGGCACCTGTAGTCCCAGCTACTTGGAGAGGCTGAGGCAGGAGAATGATGTGAACCCGGGAGGCGGAGCTTGCAGTGAGCCGAGATTGCGCCACTGCATTCCAGCCTGGGCGACAGAGCAAGACTCTGTCTCAAAAAAAAAAAAAAAAAAAAGTGGGAGCTAAATGACGAGAACACGTGGACACATAGAGGGGAACAATACACACTGGTGCCGTTCAAAGGTTGGAGAGTGGGAGGAGGGAGAGAATCAGGAAAAGTAACTAATGGGTACTAGGCTTAATACCTGGGTGATGAAATAATCTGTACAACAAACCAACACAAATTTACCTATGTAACAAACCTGCACTTGTATCCCTGAACCTAAAAGTTTAAAAAAAAAGAAATGCTGGAGTGGCTCTCATAATTCAAAAACTCAAGCCAGTGATCCACCTTTAGAAAGTCAACTTGCTTCTGTGTATAAGAGAAGATATTTGTGCTCTGTGTCCATCTCCTCACAGAGCTGTTCAAATAGATGTGAGTTAAAGACATGTACTTCAATGTGATTGATAATTTTAATCACATCCTGCAAAACGTTAAGTTCAGATGACATTTTTCAGCTAGCAGCATTTCTCTATGGATAACACAGTACATAGACTCACATTCAGAAGCAACCTCTTTGACCCTATTAATGAAACCAGAAAGCTGTCCAGTCATGTAGCCACTCCGTCCATGCATATACTGACATAAAATTACCAATTCGGTTTTCCTGACATGTAATCATTCAAAGACTTGACTAGTTCGGCCGCTGTGATGTTGGTTGGCCACAAAAGTTCACATAACATATCTTCATGCACATCCTCCTGAATAATATATCGCACAAAAACAAGTATTGTTGCCTTATTGTCAACATTGGTAGACTCATCAACCTGAATTTTGTACCATGGTAACTCATTAATCCTCTCTAATATTTGTGCCTCATATCCTCTGCTATTTCACAAATTCATCTAGTTATGATAATAGCCAAAAGAGGAACACATGCCACCTTTGGAACAAATGTCCTTAGCAATAGGGTGGATCAACTCTTCACCCAATAGTAAAGGGCTCCTTGGCTTTAGCAATGTGGTAAGCCGCTAAGAATGATGCTCTCAGTGAAAACACATTTGATGAAGTGATGGTCTTCAATAATTGCTTCTGTTCTTTGTGTTCACATTTGTTTTTCTTTTGAAAAACTCCAAAGGCTTCTCTTTTAATGCAGGGTGCTTGGTCTCCATGTGGCAAAGCAGTTTGAAGGTTTCATGGCTTTGTTGGGTAGCCAGTCGCCACATATTATACCAAAGCAGGCTTGGAGAATGTGAATCACCTATTGCAATGAGCTTGTAATTTAAGTAGGACTCTTGCTATTTTATTTAAATGTAGCTTTTTTATTGTTGGCAGCCTTAGTGTCTTCTGCTGTCTCATCATTGGGTTCTTCCCCCTTTCCAAAGAAGCTCTCTAGTGAGGTTTGTTTTATATTTATTTTAGATGAGGTTAGCTTGTGGGCTTGCCAAAACTGTGACTGAGACAAGTGTGCAGTGAAGGAAAGAGGTGTGGATGAATGTGGCAAATAAAACAATGGATTGGTCAAACGCAGACTAAAATAAGTGTAAGATTCTGACTTAAAGCCTGCCACCAAATGCAGCTGTACAGTTGTATATCAACTCACTTGCCACTATAAAGCAATCCACCAGATGCAGCTTAATTGTCACTGACAGTCACTGGTAGGGTTATGATATGAGTCTGTGAGCAACTGATTTATCATGGTCTCTGCGCAGTCAAACCTCTCTGCTCATGTTAATCTGTATTTTCAGCCACTCCCCAGTGCTAGCATCACGACCTCAGCTCCACCTCAGATCATCAGGCATTGGATTCTCATAAGGAGAACACAACCGAGATCCCTCACATGCACAGTTCACAATAACATTCGCGATCCTATGAGAATCTAATGCCACCACTGATGTGACAGGAGGCAGAGCTCAGGAAGTAATGCAAATAATGGGGAGTGGCTTTAAATATAGGTGAAGTTTAGCTCCCTTACCAGTCACTCACCTCCAGCTGTGCAGCCCAGTTCCTAATTTCCTGGGGGCTTGGGACCCCTGCTCTGTACATCCCTGTTCTGTTGATGTATGTGTCTATTTTTATACCAGTGCATGCTGTTTTGGTTACTACAACTTTGTGGTATAATTTGAAATCAGGTAATGTGTCACCTCCCACATTGTGCTCATTGCTTAGGATTGCTTTGGCTATTCAGGTCTTTTTTTTTTTTTTTTTTTTTTTTTTTTTGGTTCCATATACATTTTAGGATTACCTTTTCTAATTCTGTAAAAAAGCTGATATTTGTATTTTGACAGGAATACCAGTGAATCTGTAGATTGCTTTGTGTATTATGGTCATTTTAATGATATTAATTATTCTGATAATGAACATGGAATTTTTTTCAATTTGTTTGTGTCCTCTACAGTTTCTTTCATCAGCGTTTTGTAGTTTTCCATATAGAGATCTTTCAACCCCTTGATTAAATTTATTCCTGGGGTTTTTTAAAGCTATTATACATATACTTGTCTTTTTTATTTCATTCTTACTTACATCGTTATTGTTGTATAGAGATGCTACTAATTTTTGTGCTTTGATTTTGTATCCTGTAATTTTACTAAATTTATTTATCAAATCTAAGAATTTTTTGGTAGACTCTCTAAGTTTTACTAGATATAAGATCACATCACCAGCAGACAGGGACAGTTTGACTTACTCTTTTCCAATTTGGATGCCTTTTATTTCTTTTTCTTGCCTGATTGCTTTGGCTATGATTTCCAGTACTATGTTGAATAGACATGGTAAAAGTAGGCATCATTGTCTTATTCCAGTTCTTAGAGAAAATGCTCTCAACTTTTCCCCATTCAGTATGATGTTGACTGTGAGTTTGTTGCATATGCCCTTTATTATTTTGAGTATATTCTTTCTATGCCTAGCTTGCTGAGAGTGTTTATCATGAAGGGATGCTGAACTTTATCAAATGCTTTCCCTGCATCTATTGAGATGATCATGATTTTTTTCCTTAATTCTGTTTATGTGATGTATCACATTTGTTGATTTGCATATGTGGAACCATTCTTGCATGTCTGATATAAAGCCCACTTGATCATGGTGTATTTTTTTTTTTTTGATGTGCTGCTGGATTCAGTTGGCTAGTATTTTGTTAAAGATTTTTGTGTCTGTGTTCATCAGGAATATTGGTTTTAAGCTTCTTTTTAAAAAATGTCATTGTTTGGTTTTGATATCAGGGTGATACTGGCCTTCTAGAATGAGCTAGGGAGGAGTCCCTCCCCTTGAATTTGAAACAGTTTCAGAAGAATTGGTATTACTTTTTATTTGTATGTTTGGTAGAATTTGACTGTGAACCCATCTGGTCCTGGGCTTTTCCTTGCGGGAGGTTTTTTTTTATTATTATTACTGAGTCAATCTTGTTACTCCTTATTGGTATGTTTACATTTTGAAATGATGCAACTTTCTGATAAATAAAACAGAATAAATTTTAAAAATTTCTGTACAGAAATATAAATTTATTTAATTAATGGATCCAAATATTTAAAGATAAAATGTTTTCCAGATGATATTGTAAATATAGGATGCTAACATACACTTTGTAGGTTAATAAAAAAAAAAACTAACTGTTCTTTATCTTATCCTGTTCATCCTAAAATCTGAGAGTTAAAATAAGATCCAAAGGAAATATAGTCATACTAAAATAAACTTAAGTAAGCATAGTTAGTCTAATCTTACACATTACAGATTGTTGGTCAGTATTACAGGTTCTATTGTTTCTAGGTAATTTATATTTTCTATTTAGATTTTATTGCTCCTAAAGTTAACTGTATAAATTTCCATGTATAGTGGTGTCAAGAAGAGAATTTGATGAGATATTTTCCTTCATGATTTAAAGAGTTATTTCTGGAGGGATGACTAATGGGCAAACAATTGTTCTAGCCCTGATTTCTGATACTTCCTGGTTTGGAATACTTTTGCCAATGATGCCTTCTAAGTATTTATACTTCTTATATTGATGAATCATCAAGAAAAATGATGTCCAGATTTTTTAGTTACAGACAACCAAAGAACCACATGCAAACTAGCATAAGTGGTTGTATTTTGAATAGTATTAAATTATAGTCATTTGCCTTCATTTATTTATGTTTACCAGAGATAAGACAGGTCTAGTTATCCTTGCTTATTTATCTTGAAACCTGTAATTTATACAAAATTTACTCATGTAATTTAGCTTGTAAGATATCATGTAGACAGCATTTCAGAATCTCCAACTTCTGGGGCAGTACTTTCTCTATTATACAGTATTTCATCTTAAGTTAGCCATGCAATTATAAGCAACATTAGTAATGTGCAACTAATTGAAATTAAAAATTATATTCCACATTTTGTACCAAGTACTCTAGATATGTTGATTCACTTAATCCATACAACTACCTTAACTTCATTTCATACATGAAGAAACCATAGCTTAGGAATAATTGAAAGGCATAAAAAGAATTTAATTATTTTGGTTCCAAAAATATCATAGATATGGTATCACAAATACCAAGATATAATCTCCCAGAAGCTGATTCTTAAAGAAGGAAACAGAAAATACTAGCTTTGGGCATAGAAGCCATGGTTTCAGGTGTTCTTACTGAGGCTTTCCAACTGTATGAAGGCCAGAAATTATCTGAAACTTGGATTCTAAGTGTTTTGTATTATTGGTGGTAGATGTTTGTTTTTTGTTTTGTTTTGAAACTCCACATTTGAATGAAAAATAATGACTCCTTGGCTAGTTGTTGGATATCAATGAGATGATGTAGTTTGTGACATTTTGTAATCTATAAAGAACCACACCTGTGTGATAAATACCATAATCGCTGTTTATATGTGGCTAATTCTCTGATATCACTAGAAAAATTATTTTATAAAACAGGATGCACTGAAAGAATACTGATATTGATTGAAAGCTAACTCCAGTTTCTAATAAAAATTAAATGAATATATTTCTATATTGATTATGTACAAAGAAGAAAGGGGCTTATAAGTTTTAAGCTAGTAGGCTAAACCAATTATAGTTCATGTTCCTCATTCCAAAATATAAAATTATTTTATATATATAATCAGAATGCATTTCAATATGTTCTGTAAATGCGAGTTCATGGATCTAATAAATTTGGAATAGATTCTAAACTCTTCTTTAGTAAAAAAAGTGCCATCTTAAATTTTAATTAATTCATTCACTTAAATTATCATCAAGACCCTTGTTTCAGAAATAGACTTACATAAAAGCTTGAATAAGGAAGAATATAAATGTGATTGGTAAAAATATTCTTTATATTTTTAAAAGATATTTTGGCACATACCCCTGTGCCAAAGACGGTTAAAATAGAGTGTAATTATGGTGCCCTACAGATAGTGACACTTGTGACCATGTAATAAAATGCATCATGGCTGGGTTCTGTTCTATAATTCCATTTTGCTCCAAAAGCACACTGCCACAAGTTATTTTATATCCTACCATTAGAGTATGCATTGCCTTTCTAGTCCACATGCTAGGAATAAAACCAGACAACCCTGGTGCTCTAAGAGCAAGAACATTTTCACCCTATTTTGCCCAGACAGTTGGTTTTACTCTTGTTGTTCAGTGTGTGAGTATTAATGTATAAGAAATATAGGGCACATATACCAGGATCTGGAGTTAGAGGATGAAGACTTAACATTTTGTACCATTGCTTATATTCTATTTGACACTGGGAACATTGATAAAATTTCCTAATCTCTTCTTTTTATATCTGTTAAATAGGGTTAATAATAACCTCCACTTGGCCAGGCGCAGAGACTCACACCTGTAATCCCAACACTTGGGGAGGCCGAGGCGGGCAGATCACAAGGTCAGGAGCTCGAGACCATCTTGGCTAACACGGTGAAACGCCGTCTCTACTAAAATTACCAACAAATTAGCCAGGTGTGGCGGAGGGTGCCTGTAATCCCAGCTATTCGGGAGGCTGAGGCAGCAGAATGGCGTGAACCTGGGAGGCAGAGCTTGCAGTTAGCCAAGATTGCGCCACTAAACTCCAGCCTGAGTGACAGAGAGAGACTTCGTCTCAAAAAATAAAAAAATAAAAAAATAAAAAAACCTACACTCAGTGTTATGGTGATGAAGGGGTTGTAGATGGCCAGACACTAAAATGCAGGTAATCATTGTCTCTGGATGAATTATAGATCTTACACAATGAAGCCACGTGACCACAGCTGTCCTGGATGTGACATTAAGGCAAACTCTAGTTGGAAGAGAAGAAATGTTAATTGCTTCCATCATTCTTTGTATTATTTTTGGTACTGAATAAACCAAGTTCCATTTTTCAAACCACGTTTGTTTCTTTTTAAAGTTTTGGGACAGTATTTGTGTAGACTCCAATATTTTTTTGCTCTTAAATTCTAGATTGAAAACAACAATCTAGCCATCCTTTGAGATATCCCTGTAAAAAAGTTTCACAGAACAAGTCAGCTGTCTTACTTTTCCTCCCAAATACGGTTTAAAACATACGTTTACTCATGATCGTATTTGGTTATGTTTTGAGAAAAAAAAAAAAAAAACTGTATGCTTACCTTTCTAGCACCAGTTTTTTTTATTTTCAACTGTTCCAAGCATCGATGGGAGCCAGTGACCTAAAAATAATTAATTTGCTTCCAAGTCCTCTTCAATGTATAAAATTGCAGAAGAGAAAACCTGGAAACTGAAATCAGAATTTTAGAGCAAGGGATCTTAGATACTTTCCAATTCAATCTCTTCTTTGTGGAGGTGAGAAACCTAAGGACCAGTGATTTCAAGTGATATTTGTTAATACCACTAGTGAATAGGGGATTCAAGGTTAAGTCAAAACTATTACCATGGCTCCATGCAGTGTCTATATACATTCTTTAGTGTTCTCAATTGCTAATTTCTTCTATTCTGAAACAGTTGTTTCCTAATTATAAACCACAGCTTCTTGTGATGCCTTCAGGACCATTTTTAAAAATACATCTCAAATTTTGGGGATTTTGCAGTGTCTCATGACTTTTCTGCTTTGAGATGATTTATAGTAGGGTGCTTCCATTAAGAAATAGCCTCAAGTACTGGCTGTAGCAGACATGTGCATAAAAGAAACATAAAAAAGAAGACCTCAAAATAGTGATATATCTGTATAGAGGAACAAACAGTCTGTCTCTGAGATAATATTGAAAGAGGAGTTTTTAAACAAAAGAAAATGATATTGACCAATTGCATATGTCCTCCCAAAATTTGTATGTTGCAATTCTCACTCACAATGTGATGATATTAGGAGTTGGGGCATTTGTGAGATCATGAGGGTAGAGCCCTTATGAATGGGATTGGTGTTCTTATAAAAAGACACGGGGAGCATGTTTTCTCTCATTCTGCTCTCTGCCATGTAAAGATAAAGGAAGCAGATGGCAAGCCAGGACGTGGACCCTCACCAGGCACTGGATCTGCCAGCACCTTCATCGCACCATAATCTTGGACCTCCCAACTTCCACAACTCTGAGAAATAAATTTCTGTTGTTTAATCCACCTGGTCTATGGTATTTTTGTTATAATAGCCCAACTGATTAAGACAGAGAATTAAACAAAAAAGAAGAAACAAAACCCTGGACACTTCACAGGGCCAGAATAAATTCTATGTTCTCTCCAACTACAACCAAGCTTCCTAATTGAGTAGAATGTGGTTCTAATTAAACTTCTGTTGTTGTTAATATAAATATTGAAAATCCATCAAGAAGAAATAATACTGGTCTAACTTGATCACAGATGATTTCATCTTTCTGCATTTGTTTCCAAACCTGTAAACTGAGAGGGGTTAAAACTAAATTTCTTCTAAATTAGCTTCTGTTAAAACTTTTATAAATTTTAAGGCATTTAACCCATTATCCTCACCTTTCATCCTTCCTTTGTTGACTAGCACCAGCAATCGTATAAAGTTTCATTACCTAGAAAGTTTATGTTAAAAATTGCAGCATCTCATTCATATTCTGTACTCATTGGTCAAAGTAGCACAATATTCTTTGAACCAGAACATCTTTGAATTGATCATAATATAACGCTGGATTAATGTGTTGCATTTCTAATTTAACTATCGCCAAGTCTGACTAATGTATATAAAACTTACTGAATGCTGTGTAATATTTTCTTTCCTACAAGAGAAAGCAGTGTGGAAGAAAAATAAAGTGAGCTATACATAAAAACAGACCTTAGTGATAGTTATACATGCTATTGTGAGGCAGCAATTGTAATGTATGACCAGAATCAAAGTCATACAAAACAATTGTGTTTCAGACTGCCTCAGCTTCCGATTACACCTCTGACCAGGGCTGTTGCTGAGAGTGGAATTGGTCCATGATAGAAATTAGTCCAATTCTTGGGTCTGGGTGAAGGTGTTCATGAGCCAGGCCACTAAGGAAAGAGCAGCAATGGAAGAGATGCCTGTATAACCCTCACTAGAGAGCACCTCTTCTCAAATGATATCAGACTATAAGTTAAAATAATTCAAACCAGTTCTCATCTTAAAGATATCAGAAGCCTATTTCATCCCAATGTTAAGGCAGAAATATTTTGTGTGGGATCTATTAATAACTTTTGTGTAATTTTTGGCTGAAAGCATGCATATTTAGTCAAATAGCTCCCTCCCAAATTGTTTATTATCGCCCCAAATTCTGTTTTTACATATTTCTCCTCTCTAGGGAACTATTTTTGGCAATAACATTATTATAAAAGCTCAAGATAAGATTTTTATTGCTTTGAATAATAAATTGTAGTGTTTATCCACAAAATTAATGGACCATCATCTCTCCACCACACACCCTCCTTCTCTCCCACCCCCACCAAATCAGTGGTTTTATTTCTGCCTAAGAAGTTCCCTGCAATCAGCTGCATTACAGTGACAATAGCTAAAATGAGCATAGAGTCTGTACTGAAAGAAATGATGTGGCAAAATTCTGCTGACTTTCTTGTTAACACTTGAGATTTTTAGGAACAATACAACATAAATATTTTATCTGAATGTCTCTTCTTTGGAAAGATTATATTGAGGCAACAGGAAAAGCAAAAGTTTTAGGCTCTCAAGCCAGTTAGAGTTTTGATTAAAATATAGGATCCATAACTTTCTAGTTGTGTGACCTTGGGTAAATTGTTTAACCTAAACCTCAGGCTGCTTATCTATAAAATGGGTGGGTGAATTAAACCCAGTCTTAAAGAATTGTGAGGTTCAAATGACATAATATGTAAAAGTATATAGCACAGTGAATACTTGGCATATGGAAACACTCCATGGATGGTGTGTTATGTTTAATGTTATTTATGTTTCTTTTATTATATTATTCATTATTTGTGAGTTTATTTTGTCAGATGATTATTCTTTTTCATATTTAGTCATACTATGAAGGAAAGAAAGATAACTAAATGTAGTACACAAATACATGAAATGGCTTGGCACTTATATGATTTTAATACTTTTGTCACTTAATTTCTCTAGAAATTTATTTTTATGGTATTTTGCAAAAATATGAGTTACTAATGGTTGGGTCAGGGTCTCATGGAGAAAGCAAACTGGTCATTCAGCACAAATAATTAGAGAAGCCCTACCTAGAACAGGGTATCTTCAACTTTTAACGCTCACACAAATCACCTATACTAGGGTGAAAATGAGATTATACATTTTCAACAAACTCCAGGTGAGGCTGATGCTGCACAGAGGACATAATTTAAGTGGTAAAATATTAGAGGATTCAGACTAACCTGCAGAACTTGTGACTCATTTATATTTAGTAGGCAACCATATCGGTCACCATAAATAAACTGAATTGGTCACCTTAAATTAACTGAGTGCACTGATGAAGTATATATAATGCTCAGTTAAGACAAGTCAAAATGTTATCTAAATTGGCATTATTATGTAATAATATTTTCAACCATTTATAGTATAAATATACCGAGATGCCTTTATTCTTGATATGGAGAAGATATTGGCTCCCTCTTGAACATAAAGGTCTTCCTCAAGAGGCAAGGGACAGAATTGTGGTATTCTAATCTATTCTGGGCCAGAGACTGACTACTGTGTCACAGTGGAGGTCACCAGGTATACCTAGACTGCTTGTAAAGCTGCTTCCTGAATATGGGAGACTGGAAATTTCTGGGCTGTTTGCCTCCTATACACTGAGGAGAGAGGAAGAGGAGAAATTTTTACTGAACTCATAGATTTGGTTAAAAATGCCTGGAGTAAATTCCAAGTGAAGAGAGGAATGAATTGTTGGTGAGGAAAGTAAATACTAGACGAGATTCCTTAGCCAACGATGTAATGAACAGAGAACCACTGCCATCTGACTTTTAGGAGCTCCCATTTGCCTCTCATCAAATTAAGACTCTGCAGTAAAGAGATGGTAAGGATTTTTACCTGGGTGTAGCTGTCTCAAATATGTTCCCTCATAAATGTTCCTGCCCTCAGCGTCTAGCTGAAGATCATTGCTTTTAAAATAAATAAATAAGTGATTCCTATTTATGCATATATATTTAAAATTTATCTTAGAGTCAGATATTAATATGTCTGTCTTTCACCTAGAATAGTCATCACCCAAAGATAATTTTTTCTTCTATCAAATCTGTTGAAAAATAAAACTTTTACATGAAGACTTTTTTTCATAAGCACATGAGACTCTAATAAATTCTATGAAATTCCTTCTTCCTACTTCCTTGAATCCTCAAGATATTGTGGGTATATCAGTAAAATTATGGTTCTTATGTACTTGTCATATATCCATATTTTTAAACCAATTTGAGTAACAAGTAAATCAAAACACCATCAGAAGCCATCTATGATCTTTCAATTTATTAAAATCATTCATAGCATTGAATTCACTGCATTAAATGAATATCGATCATCTGAGTTATATTTCTGTTCTAGAACCAATGGGTTTTTTTTATTTTATTATTATTATACTTTAAGTTTTAGGGTACATGGGCACAACATGCAGGTTTGTTACATATGTATACATGTGCCATGTTGGTGTGCTACTTTTATAGAATTTTATTTTTCTTTTGAATGGACATGCTAAAATTATAAGTCCAATTTTTAGAAAATGGGAAACATATAGAAAGCTAATTGTGCTCCTCAGTTTTTCATTATGATTAGTTATCAGTATTCAGAAAAATTTATTTTATTTAAATCTTTGCAAAACATATCTATAGTGTTTTCTGATTTCTATTAATTGAATATAGCCTTAAATAATGAACTAATTAATTTATCAAAATATGATAACTATTGTTCATCATGAGCTAGGTGTTGTATCAAAAGTTACACTGTGATGACTATAATTTGCAGAGAAAGATAAATGATAACTAACAAACTTATGTTATAATTACTAGTAGAGTTACAAAATGTTTCCATAGTGCAAATTAAAGTATTAGAGAAGGGTCCACAGAAGAGGAAATTACAGTTTTGTACCACAGGATAAGAGTGTGTGCTCTAGGGTCAAACAGACCTAAATTGAGTCCCTATTCTGTCATTTATTAGTCTAGGGAAGCAGGGCATAAACTGGTCAATAAAAAGTAAAATATGAAGAAAAATACGGATTTGAGGAATGCTTTGTAGACAGAAATATTAAAAAAAACAATAATTATATATGGTGAGATCCAATGGGGCAGCTTTCACATGGCAAATACTTTCAGTGTATTTAAAATAAAAGATACCAATCTGGCATAAGAAGAGTATGGATAGAATATAAAGTTAAACATTATTGTAACATTTTTCAAAGAGAAAATAAAATTATTTGAGGACTCATAGTATATACTATGATTGAGCATAGTTTTTCTTTTAATAGTGCCCAAGTGTTATTGAATAAGAGTTTGCTTGATTCTTCAGTAAACCTGGGCTTTTTCTTGTCACAGTCATTTATTTTGTCTGTTAGATGTATCATCACCTTGAAACTAAAAATATATTTTTTAAAAAACTAATTATATGAAGTCTGACAAATCTACATGAGAATTAATTAGCTGTGTCAAGTCAACTAGGACTTGGAGATCTGTACTGCGCAGAAGTATCCAGGTGGGCTGACTCAAAGGTGGTCCAGGTTTGTTGAGCCAGTACTGTGGCCAGATTTTGTGGTAACTGTAGGTTTACAGCAAGAAGCAAACCTTTATAGACCTTAAATATTAGATAATTTATGTATAAAAGAGATCTTTATTGTGTAACTTCTATGTGCCAGGGATTATTCTGGATACTGTAGATACAGCAATGAATACATTAGACAAAAACCCTGACTTCATGGAACATCAAGAAAAAATTATTCACTAAATTTAAGTGATATAATATTGCATGTACTTTGGACATATGCAAATTATATATAATTGAATTTGTTAATTTAAATATTTTATTAAACAATTTTAACCCCTTTTATATGAATAGATGACTTTAAGCAATTATGTAGTATATTCCTGGATCAATTATTTTGCTCATTGTTACAGATGAGGACTGAGAGTGACAATCACATTTTTAAATTAAATTTTAGAGTACTTCTCTCATAAGTGAATATCACACATATTAACCTGTGGTTGGTTTGTTGGTTGTTTTGCCATTTTTTGATTCTTTTTCATAGATATATCAGCATATCCCTCAAGATGATTGTTAATGGATTTTAAAGTTATGACCTAAGTGGAACTATGAGAGAAAATAAACTATAATTTCCAAGCACCTCTAATGAATTCCTTCAGAAAATCTACTTGGAACCTCATATTTTTCTTAACTTCTTGGTGATTTGAAGAGAAATGCCTTAAATGCTTTCTACTGTGCTCCAATGCAGATATGAGAATATGACCAAATAAAATAAGTCCCCTGGATAGTAATGTACATTTCAGTAGCAATTCATAGAGTGCTTTATTACAGTACCCTCTAGAACTGCATAAAGCAAACATTAAACTGTATAGCAATCAGCTAAAAGCCTGATTAAGCAAGTAGGGTTTAAGCAAACATTTCAAACAATCAAGATTGATCCCTGAAGTTTCTAAGCAAGGGAGCTGCCTTCTTTTTACCGCAAACAATAAGCCCATGGAGACAGAATCAAATCTCAAATGCAAAAGCAGAGCTATCAATATGACCAAAAAGCAAGAGCAAGGCACAATTCCAGCAATCTAAACAATGAATGCACGATTTAGAAGTTTTGCCTCTAGCATAGAGGTAACCAGTGCCTATTAAATGCCATATGTGCACTGCAGGGCTGTCCTGACTGAGTGAGATATGAATAGATGTGCAAGTATACCAAGGAAGTAGGAAGTGCACTCTCCTTTTATTGGATAACTAGCTTTGATAAACAATGTATCAGCTAAATAATCAGGTACCTCTGGTTTTAGAAGCTACATTTTGTATAAAAATAATAATATAGATATCTTATCTTACTAACTACCAAAGTTAATACACTTTTCTTACTCTACTACATTCAGAATGGCAAACACACACACACAAACTGAGAGAGAGACTTCTGTCTCATTTGTGTCCATTTATTGTTGTCTCTTAGAGGTATGATTTGAATTGTTTTAGTAATTTTCTTAAGCAGATAAATTACTTGAAATAGTTGCTATTCAAATTGTGAAGAAGGTGACAAAGTGACAGTATACTACCTCTACAAAAGCAAGACAGTAACTACCTCAAAGACTATATATTAATAAATGGATGCTACCAAGCCAGTGACTACCATCCTACCAATGGATTGATAGCATTCTCATTATTTACCATCAGAATTGGCATCACAACTATAATGAGAGTTAACATTTAGTTTCCTACAATTGTGTTAAAGGCTTAAGGTGAAAGAACTTACTTAATTTTTATAACAGCCATTGAGCCAAGTATTTTACATTTCCTCACTTTACAGATGAGGAAGTGTATGTTTTAGAGATATTGACCAAATTGTCCAATACCACACAGCTTGGAAAAGGAAGTATGTGAATGCAAATTTAGGCACCGCCTAGAGAACCTTTCATCAGTGTCCGATACTTATGGTTTTATTATTTTTAATCATAGAGTTTACATATAGTACCAGGTTCTTCTTTTTTTCTTTTCTTTTCTCCTCCTCCTTCCTTCTCTTCCTCCTCCTTCTCCTCCTCTTCTTCTTCTTCTTCTCTTCTTCTTCTTCTTCTTCTTCTTCTTCTTCCTCTCCTTCCTTCCTTCTTCTTCCTTCTTCCTTCTTCTTCTTCTTCTTCTTCTTCTTCTTCTTCTTCTTCTTTCTTCTTCCTCTTCCTCTTCTTCTTCCTCCTCTTCCTCTTCCCCTTCCCCTTCTTCTTCTTCATGCTCCTCTTCTAGCGAACTCACAAAGAAAACCATTTATATATTTTTTTTGTTTTTGCTGACTAGTTACTTTTTCACATTCAAAATGAACTTTTCAGCTGGAGCATTACAGGAGTCCTTCAAAAACCAGTTCTTCATTATTGTCAAAAATGTATATTTTTTGCCTCTAGAAGAATATTTTAGATAAAGGATCACATGGGGCTGTTTAAGTATCCATTCTATATCCCTTCTCCTTCTAGGAGAGGAATTTGTAATAAGGATATTTGCTTGATATTGCAGGTAGTCATATAGCCTGAACGGAGACTTATTTTTAAATAGCGAGGGTTAAACTTCTGTACCAGCTGAAGTTTCCAGATGGTGTGTAAAACAGTAAGCCAAAGACAGGCTGGCTCCAGAATATGTCCTTGAAATAGCTGCATGGCAACAGAATTGTAGGAAAATGGTAGTGTCATCATTGATGATAAACAAAATATGTCTGGACCCATGGGGCCAATAACTTAAACAGGAAGGCTATGAATAATAGGTTCAACCATCTGATGAGGATGTCTCCAAAGCTCTTGACTCAAAGTAATTTGCAAATGTTCAAAATTACATGTCAAGTTTAAGAGGCCTTAAATCCAAATAAATTAAACAACATAAATCAGTGTAACCTCTTCCAATAGCATTCACATGTAATGTTTCACAGATGGTTAAAGACTGAAGTTACCACAGAGTTTATCTAATCCCACTCTCTCATTTTACAGATGAGCAAACTGATTCAAAACACAACCTAAATTCAGCACATAGTATTATAAATCCAACTAACTTAATTACATTAAAAATTAGTAAATGAGTAACTGTAGCTGTCTTTGTCCTCTTTTTAAAATACCCTTATAACCTTGGTTAGAAAAATGTATCCATCAAGTGCCATAGGTTCCAAGTATAGCACTAGAAAAAATATATAGTAATACAAAATTTAAAAAAATAGAATAAATACAATATATAATAAGAATAATTTTGTTTGATTTGCCTACAACTGGATTTTTTTCAGCGATTAGAAACTGATGAGAAATAAAAGACATATTAGAAAGAAAGAGAAAAGTATGGCCAATTTGAGAATAACTTGCCCTTTCATCTATAGATGAGAACTTTTGTCACATGGATAAACCTCTAGTTCTTAAACATGTCACAAAATTGTAAAGACACAAAAAATGACAGGATCTAAGAAGGCTTTTGAAAACATTTTTTATTTCTAAATAATTTTAGATTTACAGAAGAGTTGCAAAGATGGTATAGAGAGTTTACGTAAAATCTTATCCAGGTTTCCTGCAATGTTAACATCTTATATAACTATCATACAATTATGAAAATGAAGAACTTAATATTGGTATCATCCTAGTAACTATTACCAACTTTATTTGAATTTTATGAGACTTTTGACTAGTGTCTGTTTTCTGTTAAGGATCTGACCCAGAATGTCATTGCACTTAATTGTCATGTTTCCTTTATCTCCTTTAATCTGTGATAATTCCCTAAGTACTTCCTTGTCTTTCATGTTCTTGGCACTTTTTGAAGAATACAGGTCAGGTATTTTGCAGAATGTCCCCCAGTTTGGGTTTGTGTGAGGCTATCTCATGATGAGATTGAATTCATGGATTTTTGGCAACCATGTCACAGAGGTCATGTACCCTTTGCACTGTATCATACCAGGGGCACATTATGTTCATATGTCTTACTCCTGGGATGTTAACTTTGATCACTTGGTTAAGGTGATATCTACTTGATCACTCTACTGTCAGCTAACTTTTTTGTATTTAATAGATATTGGCAGAGGGGAAGATACTTTGAGATTATGAAAATATCCAGTTTCTCATTAAACTTTGTCCACTAATTTTATCATACATCTTTGAAACTTGCTTGAATCAGTTATTACAATAATGTTTTAATGGTGATTTTTCTATTTCCTTTATTCCCTCTACATTTATATTGTACAATGATATTAAAGAGTCGTATCTTCACCCCAGTCCATTTATTTAGCCAATATTCAGTTATCTCAATAGGGACTCATAGGTGTTTATTTTATCTGGGTAATAATTTAATAATTGGGTTATTTATTTAATTTTTCTAATTGTTTTAGCTTTGGCCAATGGGAGCTCTTTCATATCTACTCCTATATCCCTTTGACATGCCCTCATATTTTTGCTTTTGCAGCACCTTCTTACTAACTAGAATTATAAGATACTCCAGGAGCATCTGGTAATTTGTCTGCCACAGTCTTGAAATCAACTATTTCTCCAAGGGGCCCACTTTATAAAAAATTGGAAAATGCATTATAGAAACCAAGATCTAAATAGATTAGTGCATTCATTGCTACTGAAATATTATTGCTTCTAGACCCTTTTAGTAAATAGAACTAGGAGATATATTTATACATGTGTGTGTGCTTGTACTAACCACGTATATACGTCTATCTCTTCCTTTGTGCATACACAAACACTGTATATATATAGTAATCATAAGCATAAGCATATATTTTTTCTATATCTCTGTCTGTATTTCTATGCAAATATGTGTACATAAGCATATATATGAACATATGTGCATATATAAAATAAGTTCACATAGTATTTCTTGTCTGTTTATTTTTCTTTATAATTTCAACCTTTATTTTAGATTTACGGGCTACATGTGCATGCTGGTTACATGGATATATTGCGTGATGCTGAGGTTGGAGTATCATTCATTTTGCTACCCAGATAGTAAGCAAAGTACCCAACAGTTAATTTTACAACCCTTCCCTACCACTCCTATCTAGTAGTCCCTAGTGTTTATTGTTGCCATCGTTATGTCTGTATTTACCCAATGTTTAGCTCCCACTTATGAATGAGAACACGCAGTATTTGGTTTTCTGTTTCTGCATTATGTTTGCCTAGGATAATGGCCTCCAGCTCCATCCAAGTTCCTGCAAAGACATAGTTTCATTCTTTATAATGCTACGTAGTATTCCATGGTGTGTATGGACCACATTTTCTTTGTCCAATCCACCACTGATGGGCACCTGAGTGGATTCCATGTCTTTACTATTGTGAATAGCACCGTGATGAATTTATGAGTGCATATGTCATTTTAGTAGAATGATTTATTTTCTTTTGGATATGTACCCAGTAATGACATTGCTGGGTTGAATGACCATTCTTTGAGAAATTTCCAAACTGTTTTCCACAGTGGGTGAAATGATTTACATTTCCACCAATAGTGTACAAACATTCCCTGTTCTCTGCAGCCTGGCCCAGCATCAGTTTTTTTTTTTTTAAATAATAGCTATTCTGACTGATATGAGATGGTATTTCATTGCATGTCTCTGATGATAAGTGACATGGAATATTTTTTCATTTGTTTGTTGACTGCTTGTATATCTTCTTTTGAGAAGTACCTGCTTGTGTCATTTGTCCCTTTTTAATGGGACAAATTTGCTTATTGCTGGTTGAATTGTTTAAATTCCTTATGGGTTCCAGATATTAGACCTTTGTCAGATGTATAGTTTGCAAATATTTTCTTCCATTCTGTAGGGTGTCTGTTTACTCTGTTGATAGTTTATTTTGCTGTGCAGAAGCTTTTTAGTTTAATTAGGTCCAACTTGTCAATTTTTGTTTTTGTTGCAATTCCTTTTGGGGACTTAGCCAAAAATTATTTGCCAAGGCCAATACTGAGAGGGGAATTTCCTAGGTTTTCTCATAGGATTCTTATAGTTTGAAATCTTACATTTAAATCTTTAATTCATTTAGAGTTAACTTTTGTATATGGTGCTAGGTAGGAGTCCAGTTTCATTCTTTTGCATATGGCTAGCTAGCTCTCCCAGCACCACTTATTGAATAGAGAGTTCTTTCCTCACTGCTTATTTTTATCAACTTTGGGGAAGATCAGAAGGCTGTAGGTGTGAAGCTTTATTTCTGTGTTCTGTATCCTGTTCCACTGGTCTGTGTGTCTGTTTTTGGACCTCTACTAGGTTGTTTCAGTTACTGTAGCCTTTTAGTATAGTTTGAAGTCGGGTAATGTGATGCCTCCAGCTTTATTCTTATAGCTTAGAATTTGCTTTGACTATTCAGGCTCTTTTTTGGTTTCATATGAATTTTAGAACAATTTTTTCTCTATTCAGGCTCTTTTTTGGTTTCATATGAATTTTAGAATAATTTTTTCTAAGTCTTTGAAAAATGACATACGTAGTTTAATAGGAATAGCATTGAATCTGTAAATTGCATTAGGCAGATTGGCCATTATAATAATATTGACCCTTCCAATCCATAAGTATGGAATAATTAATTTTTTTTGTGTCACCTATGATTTCCTTCAGCAGTGGTTTGTAGTTTTCCTTGTAGAATGTTCCACCTCCTTAGGTAGCTGTATTCCTAGGTATTCTATTTTTTGTTGCTATTGTAAATGGTATTATGTTCTTCATTTAACTCTCAGCTTTAATACCTTTCCTGTGCAAAGGTCTCTGCTTATTTGTAACTTACTTGCCCAACAGTGGTACACCTGTTTCTCATTACAGGTGTCTCCATTTGTTATGGTGTGGTAAAGTAGTTTCAGAATTTATCACCTAGAGTTCAGTTATTTTTAGATTATTCTCTTCATCATTAGCCTTACAGTATTCAGTGAAAACAGTTTTCCAAAGTTTCTAGATCCACCCCTTTTCTTTCCCACCTTCTTCAATGTGTTATGTCATTTATTTATAATGCAGTTAGAATCATCGTTGCAATCTGCATTTCATCTTTGATTTTCCCCAAATCCTGGTTAACTTTCTAAAATTTGCAGACATTAAAACTTACTCTCCTTTATGTCCAGATTTATGAGGTTTTACACCACTTATGGTTCTATAATTACCCTCACAGTACCACACAAAACTATTTTATCACCTCAAATTTTTTTGTGCTGCCCTTTTGTAGTAAAGTCTTCTACCATTACAACCACTGGCAACCACTAATATCTCCTGTTTTTACAATTTTGCCTTTTCCAAAATGACAAAAAATTGAATCATATAATGTAGTCTGTTAGGTCTGATTTATTTCACTTAGAGAAATACATTCAACATGCATCCATGTTATTGTGCAAATTGATAGTGTATTTATTTTTACTGCTACTGATACAGTGTCTTTCAGTGTGTAGGTGTTCCACAGTTTATTATCCCTCCACCCATTAAAGAATATATTGGCTGTTTGTAGCTTTTGGTGACAACAAATAATGCTGCTCTAAAAATTCATGTATGAATATTTTTGAGAATGTAGACTTTTTATTTAGGGTCAAGCTCCAGAAATAGAATTTTTGTGTTGTATACTAAAGTTTTCTTTAACCTCATGATAAACTACTCATCGTAGTTTACAAAGTAGCTGTATCATTTTTTATTCTTGCCACCAATGAATAAGAGTTCTAGCTCTTTGGAATTCTTGCCAGAATTTGATAATGTCAGAGTTTTGCTTATTTAATTGATTGTTTTGTTTTGGTTTTGCCATTGCAATGGTTGTGTTGTGGTAGCTTATTGTGGGTCTGATTTCCATTTCCCAAAGGCAAATAAAATTGAGCATTTCCTGTATGCTTATTGTCCATCCACATATCTTCTTTGGTAATGTGTCTGCTCAGAACGCTATCCTATTTATTTTAGTTGTGTTGTTTGTTTTCTAATTGTTGATTTTTAAGAGTTATTTAGATATTTTGGTTATAATCCTTTCTCAGATATATCACTTGAAAATATTTTCTCCAGTCTGTGCCTAACCTTTTCATTCTCTGAACAGTGTCTTTCACCTGGCAAAATTTTTGTATTCAGATAAAGTCTCGGTTACCATTTTTTAAAATGAATCCTGCTTTGGATGTTATATTTTAAAACATTTGCCTTATGCAAAATTATACAGATTTTCACCTACCTTTTATCCTAGAAGTTTTATATTTTTATGATTTATATTTAGACATATAATCTATTTGAACTTTAATTTTGTATAGGTGTGACATGTTGTTGAAGTTCAATTTTTGAAAAATGGTTATCTAATATTTTCAGTACCATTTTTTAAATATACTACTTTTTATTGTATTACTGTTGCACTTTCGTCCAAATCACAATTGGATTTATCTGTGTGGGTCTATTTATGAGCCCTCTATTCCATTTCATTGATGTATGTAACCATACTTTCACCAGTGCTACAGTATCTTAAATAGAATAGCTTTATAGTAAGCCATCAGTATCGAATAATGTGAGTCCTTCAAATTCTTTTTCTTTGTCTAAGTTGTTCTGGCTATTTTAGTCACTTGTTTTCCTGTATAAATTTTAGGATAAGCTTGTTTATTTTTCAAAAAGAATAAATCTGCTCTAATTTTCATTGGAATTATATTGATTCTATAGAACACATTGAGGTAAATTGACACCTTGAATACATTGAGTTTTCTAATTCAGTAACATGATATAAATCTTGGTTTATTTTGGTCCTTTAATATTTATTTCTTCAATATTTTGCAGTATTCAGCATATAGATACCACATTGTTAAAGATTTCATTGTGCTAAATTCCCATTGTGCTAAATTCCCATTTATATAGAAATAAAATAGACTTGTGTTTATGAACCTTGTGTCCTTCAACTAGGAGTGCTGACATCTTCAACAATAATTATAAATTTATCTATTTATCTGCTTAAATTATAAATTTATATATTTATCTACTTAAGTCAGCTTTTACTTTACTTATTTTTAAACTCAGATGTTAGGTATGCACATAACATATGTCTTCTTAAATAATTATCCCTTGTTAATTATATAATCCTGTTGCACCTCTAATAAAGTCATTTTTCTGGAGTTTACTTTGATACTATATGGCAGATCCAACCTTCTTTTTGTTAGTGTTTAGATAGTGTGTTGAGGGTTCACAAGACATCCCTCAGCCACAGTGATTCATTAGAAAGACCCACAGGTCTCAGAAGTTCTTATAATCATAATCACAGTTTATTACAATTAAAATATTCAGAGTAAAATCAGTGAAGTGAAAAGGCACATAAGTTGAAATTCAAAGGAAACCAGGTAAAGCTTCTAAGTGCCCTTTATCAGTAGATTCACACAGAACACATTTAATTCCTCCAGAAATGGTATCTGACAACAGGTTTAAAGAGATGTCAACCAGAAAAGCTGAACCAAACTTGGTAGTCCAGGTTTCATTGGAAAGACTTTTTTTTTTTTTTTTTTTGTGGGCATACAGCACCTGTGTAACTAGCCTCAGTTTCTCAAGATCCAGATCTCCAGAGAAAAAGCAGGTGTTCACCATATGTCACATTGTTTGCATAAACTATCTTGAAAACTGATACAGCATAGCCCAAGGTCTCAGTCTTGCAAAAATATCCATATCATATTATTCCAAGAACTTGGTTTCCAGAAATTGACCAAGGGCCAGTCATAAATGGAAGGCTTTCTTGGAAATATGTAGGGTTTGAATAACCCAGGCCTGCTGAGTTAAGCCATTTCCATACACATGGTATAACTTTTTCAACCTTTTTATTTTAATTAGTATGTGTTTAGATTTCTTAAAGTGGGTTTCTTTTAGATGACATTTAATTGGACCTTGCTTTTTACATAATATGGTAATCTCTGTCTTCTAACTGCTATGGTTATACCATTCACATTTAATATGGTTATTGATATGTTTGGGTTAAAATTTGCCATCTTAAGCAAGACTTTTCAATAAGGGACATATGGACACTTGGTGATCCAGAAGGAAGCTTCAGGGGCCTCTGCATATCTGTGGAAATTGTATATAAAATATTGTGTGTGTGTTTGAATGAAATTATTTGCGGGGAAAAACCACAGGTTTTATCAAACTCTCATAGGCATTTGTGACATGTTTCCCCTGGGAAAAGAAGAAAGGGTCATTGATATAGTAATAAATATCATTTTCTGAGCACATAACTGTGTAAGCCAGCACACTTGTAAGAGTATTGCTTTTATTAACTCCCTCCTAATATTCCTAAAGATGCTTTGAGGAATTTACTATTATCATCTCTATTTAACAGACAAGGAAAGTGAGAGTTAAAACTACTTCTACGGACTCCACAGCTCATACATAGCTAAGAGGATGCAAATACAGGTGTGTTGCCCTAGAGAGTACACTCAGCAATACATTGCAATGTCAGTCATAAAGCTCTCATAAACATTGAGACTGTAAATCTGTCCATATCAACATCAACAATGAAATGACATTATTTGTAGATACAGATTTTCATTTGCAAAACTTCAGAAACAGTTTTTAACTTCTACTTTTTGGCGGCCAACTGTCCAATAATTGATTTTAAAAATAGAAAACTAACCCAAAGGATCTAGTGTATTCTTTTACAAGGTAGCAGATAGAGATGTTTTAAATGTGAGAAACGGGTCCAGTGAGTAATGCTAAATCAATACAGATTTCCCTTACAGTTGGTTTATTTTATAAATGACATATCTGGCCCTTTTAGCCTTTTCCCATGTAATTACTTACAGCCTAATTACTAGTGTAATTTTAGGATCTGAATAATATCTAACCTAACATCCATGTATATTATTTCTGCAAGACTATGAAAAATAAAGGAAACATCTGTTTCATTTTGTAAATAAAAAGAGTGTATTATCTAAAAGCCACAGGTAAAATTGTATTTTAAATCTATTTGCTTTTAGAAGAAATCCCCTGCAAAAACTTGGAGAAAGAGCTTTCCATGTCAATACGTAAAAACAACAAAGCAGCCCCATAATCAGTATGTTTGGCAAGATCCCAAAATAGTAGAGTCCAATATAGCTGGGAGCGGAGTGAGTGAGTGGTTAAGCAGTTTAAGATAAAATGAGGTGATGGATCTTGCAAATCTTTGTAAGGCCTTGGGTTTTGTTCTGAATGAAATGGATTCATTTCACAGCTTAATTTGTCCAGGGAAAAGGGTGGAAGCAGGGAGGCCAGTTAATGTTGTTTTGCAACAATCCAGGCAGGAGAAGATGCTGGCCTTCATTGTGATAGCATTGGAGGTGATGACAGTTGTTTAAAGTCTGGAAATACTTTGAGAATAGCATTGCTTTGGAAAGGGATATATGATTATGAGAGAAGAAAGAAATCAAGAATGACTCCAAAGTTTCTGACCTAAGCAACAGGAAAAATAGTTTGACATTAACTCAGATGGGAAGATGTGAATGAATAAATTTCACAGGAAACATTGAGTTCAGTTTGGGGCATGTTGAATTTGAGGTACCAATAACACACCCAGTAGTAAATGTTGAGTGAATGAACAAATAGTACTCTTAGATGAGACAAAGAAAGTGTAAAGTCTTTGTAAAAAATAAACTGATATTTCTGTTATTAATTTTTAGAAGCATTTCTAACTTGATATACCCATTAGGTGCCAAACATTTTCATAAGTTCTGAGAATAAATTAGTTAGGAAAGCAGTCAAAAGTCATTGTCTTCATGAAGATTGAGTAAGAGTAGGAAGAGATAGAAATTTTAGAAATAAAATAAGTAAAATATATAATGTGATAAAGGGTAGAGAATATTGGGAGTATCGGCAAGGTGGGGATGGGTGCTATTATGAAAATAATATGCCCCACAAATGAAGCTTGTCATACAATAATCAGAGAAGCTGTCTTAGAAGTTGCAATATAAAAGGTGCCTATTTATCTGCCAACCTCTTTATGAGGTAGTGATCTGTGAAGATCACCTGTAATCTTTAATTCAACCTAGAAAGACATTTCAAATGGAAGGACTCTACAAACATCTATCAAACACCACAGCTAACAGTGAAATACCCTGAAGTTTGCTCATGCTCCTTCAGTTCCATCATCCATATTTAAACAATTCAGCTCCCACTGGTGACGTGGTGAGGTGAGAGAGTCATGCTTTTCAGCTACTATAGTCAAGATATTATCTGTTTCCAGTGGTGGAAGAGATGAAGACAGGATAATAAAGGGATAATAGCTTTGGGTAGGAAAGAGGCAGAAGGACAGAAAATCTGGCAAAGAGAGTCTTATATTCTAAAGCATTATTGAAGATCTATGCTGCAAATTGTGAGAATGGTAATAATTAACATGACCATTTACTGCTTGACAGAGATTGTTCTAAATGCTGTACATTTATTATCTTATTCAATCTATATAAGAATTCTAAGAAATAGATATTAATTTTACCCCCATTCTACAGATGCAGAAACTGGGACTCATAAAGTTTAAATCACTTGTCAAATTCACACAACTAGTAACTGATAGAGCTTGTGGCAATCTGACACCTCACCTGGGGAATACAGCCCCCTACTAACTTTCAGATGAAAATTGCCTGCCCTATTTCCACATAAGATTTGTTGTAAATTCAATTTAGTCACCTATGTGAGTTTACCAAAATAGATTACAGCACCAGAAAAAAGAAGCTCAATGCAGAATGCCACATTACAGAAACTTTTATTTTGGAAAAATCTCTTTTTCTATCTGAAATGATTATAGTTGAACACAGTTATAAACAAATATATACATATATATGTCAATATATATAGACAGATATACATGTAGGTATACACACACATATATACAATTTGCCAACAGCATTAAACTTGTAATCACTAATCCACAAGCTTTCTCATTATATCATCTGGCTATTTACAAATTAATAAACAAATATCCAATTAGTTCCCTTCCTCTCTGCTGATGCTCTACCTTTGCCTTAATCACTTATGAGTGATGATAATTGCTAGTATTAGAATATGTCCCCTCCAAAATTCAGGTGTTACTAATGTATTAAGAGGTGGTTAGGCCATGGCAGTTTCTCCAGCTTCTCTCTTGTGAAAGAGATTAAGGCCCTTACTAAAGAGGCTTCACATAGCTTTCAGGAAGATTGCTCTTTTGCTCCTTCCCCACCTGAGGACACAATGTTCCTCCCTTCCTGAGGCCGCAGCTCTCACCAGACAACTGAACCTCCTAAAACCTTGATCTTGGACATACCAGGCTCCAGAACTGAGAGAAAAAGTATATTTCTGTTCTTGTAAGTTACCCAATCTCAGGTACTCTGCTTTAGAAGCACAAATGGACTAACACAATAATAAAAACAGTTTAAAAAAAATTTTCATGTAATAATCCCTTTGTTATTTCAAGCAAATCCAATGAAATAGGGATTATCTCTGCCTTAGAAGACATGAAAAGGCATTTCATAGACTCAGATATTTTTACTCAGCTAAATAACATCAGAGACTGGATCAAAGCCAGTTCACTTAGTATTGTGCTTCTCCACATTTTGTTCTGACACCAGGAACAAATAGATAGCCTGCAAAAACTCATCTATGAAGGGAAGTGGTTTATTATGCCTAGAATTTTTATCTCTGCCACATAATCATGGGAAGTGAATTTGTGCCAACTTTGATAAACAATCTAATTGATCTAACTAGAGTAGAGGAGAAGAGAAAACAAAAAAGGAAAGCAGAAAAAGAAGAGGAGACCGGGAAAAGAAACAGGGAATGAAATAGAGGGCTTCCTTTAAAGAATTGCAAACACTTTTGCTACAATATTAATAGGCAGAAAAGCAGTGATAAGCATTACCATAACAGCGTTTAAAGGTAATGCTTGACCTTGAAATTAAGCACTATTACATAAATGAAGCCAAAGTCTCTCCATGTTCTGGTAAGACCAAGGTTTGAATTTTCTCTGTCCATTTTTAGTGATAAACATATTCATGGGATGCAAGGCTGGTTCAACATATGCAAATCAATAAATGTAATGCAGCATATAAACAGAACCAAAGACAAAAAACATATGATTATCTCAATAGATGCAGAAAAGGCCTTTGACAAAATTCAACAATCCTTCATGATAAAAACTCTCAATAAATTAGGTATTGATGGGATGTATCTCAAAATCATAAGAGCTATCTATGACAAACCCACAGCCAACATCATACTGAATGGGCAAAAACTGGAAGCATTCCCTTGGAAAACTGGCACAAATCAGGGATGCCCTCTCTCACCACTCCTATTCAACATAGTGCTGGAAGTTCTGGCCAGGGCAATCAGGCAGGACAAGGAAATAAAGGGTATTCAATTAGGAAAAGAGGAAGTCAAATTGTCCCTGTTTGCAGATGATATGATTGTATATCTAGAAAACCCCATTATCTCAGCCCAAAATCTCCTTAAGCTGATTAGCAACTTCAGCAAAGTCTCAGGATACAAAATCAATGTACAAAAATCACAAGCATTCTTGTACACCAACCACAGACAAACAGAGAGCCAAATCATGAGTGAACTCCCATTCACAATTGCTTCAAAAAGAATAAAATACCTAGGAATCCAACTTACAAGGGATGTGAAGGACCTCTTCAAGGAGAACTACAAACCACTGCTCAATGAAATAAAAGAGGATACAAACAAATGGAAGAACATTCCATGCTCATGGGTTGGAAGAATCAATATCGTGAAAATGGCCATACTGCCCAAGGTAATTTATAGATTCAATGCCATCCCCATCAAGCTACCGGTGACTTTCTTCACAGAATTGGAAAAAACTACTTTAAAGTTCATATGGAACCAAACGAGAGCCCACATTGCCAAGTCAATCCTAAGCCAAAAGAACAAAGCTGGAGGCATCACGCTACCTGACTTCAAACTATACTACAAGGCTAGAGTAACCAAAACAGCATGGTACTGGTACCACAACAGAGACATAGATCAACGGATCAGAATAGAGCCCTCAGAAATAATGCCACATATCTACAACTATCTGATCTTTGACAAACCTGACAAAAACAAGCAATGGGAAAAGGATTCCCTATTTAATAAGTGGTGCTGGGAAAACTGGCTAGCCATATGTAGAAAGCTGAAACTGGATCCCTTCCTTACACCTTATACAAAAATTAATTCAGGATGGATTAAAGACTTACATGTTAGACCTAAACCATAAAAACCCTAGAAGAAAACCTAGGCAATACCATTCAGGACATGGGCATGGGCAAGGACTTCATGTCTAAAACACCAAAAGCAATGGCAACAAAAGCCAAAATTGACAAATGGGATCTAATTAAACTAAAGAGCTTCTGCACAGCAAAAGAAACTACCATCAGAGTGAACCTACAAAATGGGAGAGCAACCTACTCATCTGACAAAGGACTAATATCCAGAATCTACAATGAACTCAAACAAATTTACAAGAAAAAAACAAACAACCCTATCAAAAAGTGGGCAAAGGACATGAACAGACACTTCTCAAAAAAAGACATTTATGCAGCCAAAAAACACATGAAAAAATGCTCATCATCACTGGCCATCAGAGAAATGTAAATCAAAACCACAATGAGATATCATCTCACACCACTTAGAATGGCCATCATTAAAAAGTCAGGTGCTGGAGAGGATTTGGAGAAATAGGAACACTTTTTCACTGTTGGTGGGACTGTAAACTAGTTCAACCCTTGTGGAAGTCAGTGTGGCGATTCCTCAGGGATCTAGAACCAGAAACACCATTTGACCCAGCCATCCCATTACTGGGTATATACCCAAAGGACTATAAATCATGCTGCTATAAAGACACATGCACACGTATGTTTATTGAGGCACTATTCACATTAGCAAAGACTTAGAACCAACCCAAATGTCCAACAACAATAGACTGGATTAAGAAAATGTGGCACATATACACCATGGAATACTATGCAGCCATAAAAAATGATGAGTTCATGTCCTTTGTAGGGACATGGATGAAACTGGAAAACATCATTCTCAGTAAACTGTTGCAAGGACAAAAAACCAAACACCGCATGTTCACACTCATAGGTGGGAATTGAACAATGAGAACACATGGACACAGGAAGGGGAACATCACACTCCGGGGACTGTTGTGGGGTGTGGGGAGGGGGGAGGGACAGCATTAGGAGATATACCTAATGCTAAATGACAAGTTAATGGGTGCAGCACACCAACATGGCACATGGATACATATGTAACAAACCTGCACATTGTGCACATGTACCCTAAAACTTAAAGTATAATAATAATAATAATAATAAACAAAAAAAGAAAAAAAACCCGAAAAGCTATCTTATTATACTACATTGTTCCTATTTTGTATAATTACCAACACTGAGAGCAGAATTTAATAATGTGTATGACAAATAGTCTGCATTTTAATTACATTACGGATAGTTTGAGATCTACCAAAGACTTCTTTTTACAGAAAAATTCTACTAAGTTTAAAGAAACAAAAAACACCATAAACACCTGATTTTAAATTACGTATTGCTTCCAAAGCAGGAGGAAATCAAAAGAGGTAAAGAAAGACCATTGAGGAAAAAAGGGAAAAGTAATTGTAAACCATGATGGAAAACTGATTAAGGCAAATAAAGCAGATTTAAAAATCTAAAAAAAAAAAAAAAAAAAAAGAAAGGGAAACCTAAAGTCTGTTCTTTACTTAAGTAAGGTAGCATTCATCCTTTAACACCAAAGAAACCAGCAGCTGTCATGGCTGAGTCCTGATTTAATTATCCACATTTTAAAAAGCCAATATAGTTAATAGAGATACCCTGAAGAATGCACCTTCACATTGTGAATCATGATGATCTGTAAAGCCCTCCAATGCTTAGTATTTGGGATACGGTTGCAAGCATGGAAAGGAGATGTCACCAAGAATGAAACTGTGAGCCTTTCGTATCATATTCTATGCATTCTCACAGTATTATTTTGATTTTTTAAAGAAAAATATCTGGAGCTTGATTTTATATCTTACACCAGGGTTTTAGTTGACTATTATTTGCCTTAAATTCAATTATAAGGCCAAATAATAAACTTCAAACCAAAAGGCATTTAAAATATCATCAATTTCACGAATATGAAGCATTGTTAAAACTCAAATAAACACAATAAAGAGAATCCAAAGAGATGAGAATGAAGCAAGTTGGAAAGTGATGTCTTTAAAAATTTCATTAAATTCTTATTCATTTTAGAGTGTCTCATCCTTCCAGTATCTGTCATCACTGATTGTTCCAAATAGAATCTAGTTTACTCTCCATTGAACATCAGATGTGATGGGTTTCATTAAAATGGCATAACTTGTGAAATTCCCTGGGAAATCTTACAGACACCTGAATGAATAAGCAATCTATTAAATTATAGATATATAGCTTTGATGATAAGTTCACTTTCACAAACTCTAGCTTTTTTGGTCCCATGGTACACAAACTCAGCTTAAGGCACTTGAAGTTAACACAGTGGAAAAATAATGGAATTCGTATAATATAGCAATAGATTATAGTTGACTGTGGGGTGGCGGGAGAGGGGCTTCCATAGGGAAACAGAAGCATGCTCCATTTCACTGAGTAACAAAGAAAAGGAAAAGTGTCAGATATGTGAGAGGGTAATATGGCAAGAAGGAAAATAAGTTAGGGAAAAAAAAGAGGCCAGCAGACAATGGCGTAAGCAGTCATGACACATTCAGAATTCTGAAGTGAAAGTGATCACATGAGGCTTCTGAGCTACCTAGACATGCAGAACATTTAACAGAAAATAACGGAAAACTCTAAAATTATTACTGATGTGATTTTAGAACTTAGACACGAATCAAGTACAGAAAAGCAAGGTGGGGTTTCTACAATGAGGAGCTGACAATGTTTATTTCCACTTTTCTGTGCAACTTCATAAACAAAGGGTAAATATGTACACTTCTTTCTCAACTCTGTACTCCATCATCTAGATTTGTGCATCATAAAAAGTGACAGTAAAATTGAAGGTAGATTTTTATTTTTTACTTTATTAATTTCCATTTTTGTTCTATCTTTTAAGAATGACACTTTTGGATTTATTCTCAAAATAGTATTTTCTAAAAGAAATCTAAACTATGACCCTATTTTCTCAGATCTAACACTAGCTTGGCAAATGATGTAAAGATTTGTACGAAATTACTAGAAGAAAGATATTAGGATGTAGAAGAAATAATTTATTCTAAGAAACTGAGTGAATGATAACCTTATATTTTAAAAATGTACTTTTTGAATAAATATTGCCTTTTTAACATTCAACTTCATATAACTAAAGCAAGAACATAAATTATTTTCATAAAATAGTGCCCCATAGAATCCTGCTTGAAAATAAACATGTCATTATCCATAAAGCAACTTATAAAACTTTAATTAAAATACTATACCCAACAAATGAAATAATTCACAGACATTTTGGACTCAAAATTTAAGAAAATGTTAGCTCAAGGTACAAATCTAACAAATTTCAAAAATGGAAATATTTTGAGTATGTTCTCCAACCACATGGAATTAATCTGCATACCAACTGAAAATTAATTAATAAGTACAAACTGCTTAAACAGTAATATATTTTTAGAAAATCAATTGAACAATGAAGAAATCAAAATTGGAACTAAAAATGTTTTAAATTTAATGATAATATAAGCAACATATCTAAATGCATGGGATGTAGCTAAAATAGGACTTAGAGGGTAATACATAGCTTTAAAGATATATTTAATCAGAAAAGTCAATAATCAGTATCTAACCTTGCTGCACAAAAAAACTATAGCAAATCTAACCCAAAAACATAAGTCAACTAAAATAGTAAAGTTAAGCTCAGAAACAAATGAAATAGAAAACGAATGTACAATAAAGAAAATCTAAAGGTTCAAGACTGAATAAGAAAATCTAAAGGCTCAAGACTGAATATGAAAGAGAAAAGAGAGAGATACTGCCAATATCAGGTTTGAAAAGGATGACAACTCTACAGATATTAAAAGCATTAATTCAGCAAATTAAGTGAAATGAACAAATTATTTAGAAATACAATATATCAAAAGTGATACGAGAAAAAATGTTTATTCCTGTATATGTTAGAAATTATATATTTCATAAAAATTATTCCTACAAAAATGTTCATCTATCAATTAAGAAAAAAACACTAATTCTATACATTCTACACAATTTCCTTTAAAAAAAACAGAGAAAAAGGCTGTTTCACAACTCATTTCATGAGACCAGGATAATGTTGACACCAAAATCTGACAAAAACATTACAATCAAGGAAAACCACAGTCTCATTTTCTCTCAAAAACATGGATGTAACAAATTATAAATGTCAGCAAATTGATTCTAGTGATCTTAAAAATGATTATACATCATAGTGTTGATTACAATTTAAAGCGGTCTCAACTTTGGTAAATCAATGTAGATATAGTGTCGCATTGACTGCAAAAGGTATAAAAATCAAATGATTATCTCAATAGATGTTGAAAAAGTAGTTGATAAAATTCTACAACCAGCCAGGTATGGTGGCTCGCATGTGTAATCCCGGCACTTTGGAAGGCTGAGGTGGGAGGATCTCTTGAAGTCAGAAGTTTGAGGCCAGCATGGGCAAGATATTGAGATCCCATCTTTACAAAAAAAAAAAAAAGAAAAAAGACGAAGAAGGAGAAGGAGGAGAGGAGGAAGAGGAAGAAGAAGAAGAGGAAGAAAAGGAAGAAGAAGAAGAAGAAGAAGAAGAAGAAGAAGAAGAAGAAGAAGAAGAAGAAGAAGAAGAAGAAGAAGAAGAAGAGAAGAAGAGAAGAAGAAGAAGAAGAAGAAGGAAGAAGAAGAAGAAGAAGAAGAGGAGGAGGAGGAGGAGGAGGAAGAAGAGGAGAAGGAGGAAGAAGAGGAGAAGGAGGAAGAAGAGGAAGAAGAAAGAAGACAAGAAAGAAGAAAGAAGAAGAAAGGATTATAATTCTGGGCATGGTAGCACATGCCTATAGACCTAGCTACTTGGAAGACTGAGACAGGAGGATTGCTGGTATCTGGGAGGCCCAGACTGGTCCAGGCTGCAGTGAGCCAAGATCATGCCATTGTGCTCCAGGCTGGGTGACGCAGCAATACCTGGTTTCAAAATAAAAAATAATAACAATCTACAACCATCTGTCATTACAAACTTTTAGCAAACTCGAAATAAAAGAAAATCCCTTTAATCTTACAAAGAGTATCCAACAAAAAACACCAGAAAACACCATACTTATCATATTCATGGAATATGAACACTTTCCCCCAAGGCTAGGAATGAGACAATATTGCCTGAAATCTTTTTTTATTTCAACATTGTATTGGTGGTCATAGCCTGTTAAGAAAAGACATAAGGACAGGAAAGAAAAATTAAAACTGTTATTATGCACAGATGACATGACTGTGAAAGTAGGAATTCTGAAAAAAATTTACTTCAAATAATAATAATTAAGAAGCATTTAACATAGTTGCTGGATACAAAAATCATATGAAAATTGTATTTCCATATGCCTTCAACAAACAGAGAAGAAAATATAACAAATAGTTAATTGTAAAAGCACAAAAACTCAAATATCTAGAAACAAATCTAATTTTAAAATGGGAAGGATTGATATATTAAAAACTAAAATATTTTTAAGAACAGTTAATGCATACCTAAGTAAATAGGGGTATATATCGTGTTAGTCATTTGAAACCTCAAAGTTGTAATTAAGCTAATCTCTCCAAATTTATCTACAGATTTAATCCAATGCAAGTCAAAATCTCCCATCTTTGGTAGAAATTGACAAGTAGATTCTAAAATTTATAAATAAGCCAATCTTGAAGAAGAAAACAAAGTTGGAGGATTTAAACCACCAAATGGGAAGACTGATTTTAACACAGTAGTAATGAGGGTAGTTTAATATTGGCATAAAGACAAAGATCAATGAAATTGTAGAGTCTAGAAATAAACCAACACTCTTATGCTCTCCTGATTTAAGACTATGTTGGGAGAAAATGGTCAATTGAATAACCATATGATAAAAAATTAAATTTTGGTTCTTACTCCATTTCATATAAAAATAATACAATTTTAGATGGATTGTAAATCTAAAGATGAAAGATGAAATGATCCATTCATCAAAATCCCAAATGTCCAAAATAAGTTCAAAAATAAGTTAATGACTAAATAAATCATTACCATTAAATTTATTTTTGAAAAACGTTTAAAGGCTTACAAAACATCAAAACTTAAAACATGGAAGAAAATAATGTGCTAAATTGTATATAGAGCATGATTCCAACTCATGTATAATATGGATGTAAAACTAGGAATAAACCAGAATAACATTAAGGGTAGTTATCTTTGGGTGGTAAAAATATTGATAATGTTTGCCTTCTCAATCTTTTTTGTGTGTGTTTTTAAACTTTATACAATGTGTATACATTTTTTAACCTGGAAAAAAGTTTTTTTTTTAAATTGCCCCAACTAGTTCATAACTCAACTGATATTTTTCATCTCATGTACATCTACATAAAATCATTTATACCATCCAGTCATGGCAAAGTACTTCCCAAATGATAAGCATGATAAGTACGACTTGCCTGACCCAAGTTGGTTATTTTGCAGTATTATAATAGATTTGTACATTATTTATTTGCTGGTTTTTACTTCTCATATTTGATTTTTCCAGACATGTTGAGAGTGGCTCAAAAATTCATAGATTTAAATTTCAAACCTCTGACTATGCTCTTAAACTTAATGATTAAAAAAAGAAACAACCCATTTGGGTCATGAGCAAAATATATAAAGAGACATTTATCTAAAAATGATATACAGATGGAAAATAAGCATGTGAAAAAAATGATCAACATAACTAGCTTTTAGGGAAATGCAAATAAGTAAAATAACCTATCACTACCAACCTAGCAGAATGGCTAAAATAAAAAATAGTGACAATAACAAGTGCTGGTAAGGGTTTGGATAAATGGAATCATTCATACAATGCTGGTGAGAATAAAAAGTGATACAGACACCCTGAAAAACTGGTTGGCTGCTGACTTAAAGTCCAAATATGCAACTACCATAAAACCCACTGACTACATTCCTGGGCATTTATACCAGAGAAATGAAGACTTATGTTCACACAAAGAAACATGTACATAAATATTTATAACAGCTTTCTTTGTAGTAGGCCCAAACTGGAAAGAACCCTGATGCCCTTTAATGGGTGAATAGTTAAACACATTGTGATACATCCATACCATGGAATACTACTCAGCAATAAAAAAGGGAATACAGTATTAATACACACAGCTTGGATGAAACTCCAGGAAATTATACTTAATGAAAAAAGGCAATCCACAAAGGTCATATTTTTATATTATTTCATATATATAACATTATTGAAATGACAAATTTGTAGAACTGAAGAATAGATTAGTGGTTTGCTAGAGATTAAGAAGGAGGTGGGAGCCAGAGGAAAGTGGGTGTTGCTGTAAAAGGAAACATGAGGGATCCTTGCGATGATAGAAATCTTGACTGTGGAGTTGTATAATAGTATTGCAAGATGTTACTATAGGGGCAGAAGGAACTGGGTAAAGGATACACAGATCTCCTCTTATTACTTCTTACAATTACATGTGAATCTATGATGATCTTAATATTAAAATTTTAAAACTTAAGCTATAATTATAAACCTCCATATTTATTAGTTTAAAAAAAGTAAAAAAAAAAAATGGATTAGGTGATCATTAGACAAAGAACAGAAAACATTCCATGAAATCAGGTAATCGGTTTTTTTCTGCCACTACATAGACATAGTTCAGTGTAACTTCATATACTCCAGAGATACTAATTTGGGAGACAACCATTGCCATCTGTTCATTTCTACTGTTGGTTTATTTACTTCTATATATGATGCATCAATGAGCCTTATGTACTGTCACCTTTAAATTAGTGTAGTAATAATACTAACTTCTTACAAGTAAAAAGAAAACCTGCAAAACTGAATTTCAACTTTTTAATGAATTCTACTCTAAGTCTACTGAGCTTGAGCAAGACCTCAGTAGGAAGAATATAATTATGCACATTGCAGCATTCTGTGCAAGAAAGATTAATATCTGGACAAGTCAAGTACCCTTAAGGGAAGCAGTTCTCTGCATAATTGAAAAGAGCTGGGTTACATACATCTTAGGAAAAAAATCATCTATCTCTGAATAGAACATTGTTAATAATGAAAACAACCTGCAATTGTATCTGGTGACCCAATGAAGTGCAACAAATACCTAAGTTAGGTAGTTGTTTAATGTTAACTCAGCACAGTAATAGGAAGACCAATTTATCTTTGAGTTTTATTACTTAGAACTTAGGTATATGAGGCTTTGACAAGCACTGCTGTCAGGAAACAACATACAAAAAGTAGTTGTCATGAGATTTACAAAACAAATCCAAGAAATGATGGTAAAACTGCAGAATTATTTTAATCTATTTTAACAAACAGCTTCTGAAGGTGTTGACTTCCTTATAAACAATGCAAATCAGAAGTCTGAAGTTTCATTAAGTACATCATTGTCAGAGTACCTAGAAAATATTCCTAACAGCATGTATGTCTAATCTTTACTCTCTCCTTGTTCTGTTTTTACCAAATATTGCCATATGCAGGATCCATATACATTTTTAATAGTGGAAGGTTTCTCACCCTCAGTACAGTGTTTTCCTTCATGTTCTAACCTTATAAAAATAGTTCTTTTAAAAAAGCCACTGCCCATTGTTTTAGTGGGTAAGGTTCTAAAAACCATGGCATATATTTGGGTTATCCTGGTCCTTATTTCTTCATAGTCAAGCATGAAATGAGGCAGGAACAATAAGGATCTGATGAACATAAATCTCATGATCCAATTATCATCCACCTGGGACCATACTTCACAGCTGCAAATCTGCTCACTGTCCCTACATGGAGCTTGAAAATACTTGTCTTCAGTTCTTTCTTCCACAGGAGAGGTACTATATTGCTATTGCCCACTCTTGAAAAATATTTTCTAATTGCCTCTTCTAACCTAGTTGAAATTTGAATATGCATCTCCCTATCATTGCTTGACTCAAGCCTGCATCAAATACTTCCTGTTTTATTTATTTATTTATTTATTTTGAGACGGAATCTCGCTCTGTCGCCCAGGCTGGAGTGCAGTGGCGCAATCTCGGCTCACTGCAAGCTCCGCCTCCCGGGTTCACGCCATTCTCTTGCCTCAGCCTCTCCGAGTAGCTGGGACTACAGGTGCCCGCCACCACGCCCGGCTAATTTTTTTGTATTTTTAGTAGAGACGGGGTTTTCACCATGGTCTCAATCTCCTGACCTCGTGATCCGCCCGCCTCGGCCTCCCAAAGTGCTGGGATTACAAGCGTGAGCCACCGCGCCCGGCCCCAATACTTCCTGTTTTAGTTGTGTTGTGTTATCTTTATCCTTTAAAATCACCTTCGGACACAGATCTTCAAATGTGACTCGGGACCAGGGTCATATCTAGTGAGGTATGTGGAGAAAGTCAGCTAAGATGAGTAAAAGAGGGCGGTTCCTGGTTTCTGAGTTCTCTATGGTGGCTCCAACCCGCTTCTCGCCAAGTGATAACATTACAAAACAGAGGAAGCAATTGAAGCTTTGCCCTAACCATTCAGCTGGCTTAAAGTTTTCAAGTAATTTGAAGAACTAATTAAAAGTTTGCCTGAGTTATTGCGCTTTAGATAATAAACCTGATCGTTGCATTCAGAATCAAAGTATTCACTGGAAGTATAGACTTTAATATAGAAGCTTGGAGTAAGTTTGGTCTAGTTAATGTTAACACAGAGACAATTTACATTTTGTGTAAAATTGTGGAAAGCTTGTGAAACGAGGGATAACTTTAACTCTGATATTGTAAGCTAACTCTCTCAACAAATGTCAAAGGAATGGAATAATTACTTTAGTCTGAATCTAGTTACTCTGTTTTTATGGGCAGCTGCATTTTAACAGATTAAAAGAATGTAACTGGCAACACTAATCAGTGAATTAGTTTGAATGACTGGAAAATATAGTGTTCATAAATCCAAGAAAATAAACATTTTCACATGGGACCTATTTATTGCATTTTTTTCTAGCCATACATCTATATTCATAATACACAAATTAATTTTTTAGTTTTAGACAGGGTCTCGCTCTGTCACCCAGGCTGGAAGGCAGTGGTGCAATCACAGCTCACTGCAGCCTCGACCTCCTGGGCTCAATCGATCCGCCCGTCTCAGCCTCCCAAAGTGCTGGGATTGCAGGGCATGAGCTGTCGCACCAGGCCATAAATTTGTCTCTATATAAAACAAAATTCTATATATATTGGGGAGAAAATAGTTTTAAGCAACCTTGATGTGAGTTTTAGAAAACAAAGACATTAGCAATGGAAATAACTGTTAAAATGTTAATAATTGTTGCTTTTCAGTAAACTTATGCATCTGCACTACATATTAATCATCTGACAATTAAAATGTCACTTTCCAGAGAATCAGAGAATTTCAGATATAAAAGCCCATGTAATCCAGGCTCTAAGTCCAAGTTGCACAAATGTAATAACCAATGTTGGTCCTTCAAAGTAGGCCCATGGTAGTGCTTATGTATTATTACTAAAGAGATGATAAGACACTTGCTCATCCAAAATGTTCCTAAAGTAGTGCTTGCTTTGGCACCACATATGCTAAAATTGGAATGATAAAATGATACAGAGAAGATTAGCATAACCCCTGTGCAAAATGTTCCTAAAATCTATAATACACCTGATTTTCCCAGTAAAAGTCACCACTTTAGGTCAAGGTGCAAACACTCATATTTAAATGTGTTTGTTTGCCTCTAGTGATTTTATCAGATTGCCCTTAAATTCTTCAGCAAGGCTCATAAAAAGCAGCCATAGATATAAGATTTAGAAGGACTAAATAAAGCCTAAGACTATAGGCTCCTATCGAGCCTACAAATAAGGATTTGGACCTGTATTAATATTCTGTTGCTGCTATAACAAATTACCACAAATTAAGAGGCTTTAAAAAAGCATTTATTATCTTATATTTCTGTAGGCCAAAAGTCTGAGTAAAACTGGATTCTCTGCTTAGGGTCTTACAATGCCGAAGTCCAGCTATCAAGCAGCCTGGCTTTTATCTGGATGCTTTGGGGGACAACCTCTTTCCAGTCTCAAACTTAAGTTGTTTTGTGAAAATCAGTTTTGAGCAGCTGTAGGACTGGGGTCCCTGTTTTCCTTCTGATTGTAAGCCAGGGGTTGTCCTCATGTTGTAGAGACCATCTATAATTCTCAGCTTTTGGACTATTGGAGTTTGAGTCTCCTCCATCTTAAAGGCAAAAGATGTATAGAATCTTCATCTGCTTCTCCTGCTTCTTCCTGCTTTGAATCAATTTCTTTTCCTTCCTCTTCTGCCACTCTCTTCTGTTCTTAAAGGACTCAAGTAATTTTGGGCCTACCCAGACAATCCATAAAAACCTCCCTCTTTTAAAGTCAGTTGATCAGTAGTCTTGCTTATATCTTTGAAATCCCTTCTCAGAAGTAGCTAGGCTAATATTTGAATAACTAAATATAAGAAACTTGAAGCATCATCTTTAGATTATTGCCTGCCACAGAACCTCAGAAGCATATCTATTTCACTGGGTGAAAACTGGGGAAAGGAAAACCAGCTTTACCAGAATTATTTATGGAAGCAGCCATTAACCCAAAACTACTTTTTAAAAGAATTTTGGACTTTTTGAGTTTGGATGCTTTGTAGTTTTTTTTTTTTTCTTTTCAATGTGAGATTTGTTTTATAATTTAAACTTCATCATTATAGAAAATTTGAAAAATTGAGGCAGGCAGGCCTCCTTGAGCTGCGGTGGGCTCCACCCAGTTCGAGCTTCTCAGCTGCTTTGTTTACCTACTCAAGCCTCGACAATGGTGGGCGCCCCTCCACCAGCCTCGCTGCCGCCTTGCAGTTTGATCTGACTGCTGTGCTAGCAATGAGCGAGGCTCCGTGGGCGTAGGACCCTCCCAGTAAGGTGCGGGATATAATCTCTTGCTGTGCCGTTTGCTAAGGCTGTTGGAAAAGTGCAGTATTAGGGTGGGAGTGACCCAATTTTCCAGGTGCCATCTGTCACCCCTTTCTTTGACTAGGAAAGGGAATTCCCTGACCCCTTGCATTTCCTGGGTGAGGCGATGCCTCACCCTCCTTCGGCTCACACTTGGTGCGCTGCACCCACTGTCCTGCACCCACTTTCCAACGCTCCCCAGTGAGATGAACCCGGTTCCTCAGTTGAAAATGCAGAAATCACCCATCTTCTGTGTCACTCACGCTGGGAGCTGTAGACTGGAGCTGTTCCTATTTGGCCATCTTGGCTCCAAATGTCCAACAATGATCAACTGGATTAAGAAAATGTGGCACATATACACCATGGAATACTATGCAGCCACAAAAAATGATGAGTTCATGTCCTTTGTAGGGACATGGATGAAGCTGGAAACCATCAGTCTCAGGAAACTACCGCAAGGACAAAAAACCAAACACTGCACGTTCTCACTCATAGGTGGGAATTGAACAGTGAGAACACATGGACACAGGAAGGGGAACATCACACACCGGGGCCTGTTGTGGGGTAGGGGGAGGGTGTGGGACAGCATTAGGAGATACACCTAATGTTCAATGATGAGTTAATTGGTGCAGCACACCAACATGTCACATGTATACATATGTAACTAACCTGCACGTTGTGCACGTTTACCCTAAAACTTAAAAGTATAATAAAAAAAATTTAAAAAAGAAAATTTGAAAAAATAGAATAAAAATATGAAAATGTCACTGATGGTCTCAACATTCAAAGATAATAATAACCTTGACATTTAATGTGCTTCTTTTCACACACTTAGAAAGTTTTGTGTGCCTGCTTCATAATATTGTATGCCTAAGCAAAATTGTAATCACATTTGTTTGTATTTCTAAATGGTGGAAAACTATCTCTGGGAGAGTTGTTCCCTGGAGAATTTTTGGGAATTCAAAATAGGATGTTTATACTTATCATTAGTGATAATAATTCACTGGCTTTCCTGTTGAAAGCTGTATGCATGGGTAGAAGAGAAAGCAACTCAATCTTCTTATAGGTTTAATCAAATGGCCAGTTCAAACAGATGTGGTGCAGTAAGAAGGTGATTTCTTCAAATCTTGTGATGCAAGTCAGCTATATGTTTGTTATTATGAAAGGTCTATTCAGCTCTGTAATCTCCCAAATGTTTGAAGTCTTGAATTGTTAATTTGGAGTTTTCACTGTCAACTGGAATATGATTCCAAATAACTTTATGAAGTATGCAAAGGCATTTAATCTGAATCTTAATATAAGTGAAAGTAGTTTATTATTGCCTTCACATTTAAAATACATCTTAGCTGGATATAAAACTTATTGAATTATAAACTTTTCTCTGTCAAAACTCTGAATCTTAGCCTATCCAATTCTGGCATTTGTTGTAAAGAAGACTGAATTCAGAATAATTTGTGTTCTTCTGGAGATGAGCAGAATTTTCTACCTGGATGCATGTAAAAGTTTGCTTTAATATATCATTAAAATTGAAAATGGTTTAAGTGTTTTCTAGATGTAGGTATCTTTTTTTCCTTTTTTTCTTGCAACAACAGTATTTTTATCTATATCCCGAGTTTTACAATAAATCACAAATCAGTTTTATATTACTGCTTCTGATTATTTTGGTATTATCTTCACTGACACTGACAGTGACAACTGATAGATTAAATCTTTACTTTCCAGCTTCATATGGGTTGTATTCCCTGTCACTGTTTTAATCTTTTTTTCCCTTGTACATTGTGGAAGAGTGTCTCTGAAGGAGTGACTCAGGTATTCCACAACATTGATCCAATTTCTCAGTGTCAATTCAGCTGTTGCACTTTCACTTTCCCTGAAAACATTATTATCTCTCTCTCTTTTTTTTTTCTTTTTACAGAATTCCGTGGGGTTTGTTTCTGTTTCATAGACTCTATTTCTTATTAAAGATGTCAAACAGGGTTCTGTAATTTCCTTCCAGTTCTTAGAGGAAATGATTTTCAGAATTTCTGAATCTTCAAGATGTTCTCTTACCATTGTTTCACAACATTAATTCATAATCCCAGGTTATCTATATGAATCTCCTAGGAAGGTGAGAGCTATATCCAGTCTGTATTTGCCAACAGGCAACGTGTAAGAATATCTTTGATCTTGTTATCTGTTCATTCCAGTGCCAGTCGATTCTCTTAAATGACAAACTGAAAACATAATTGAGGATCTAGATTTTAAAACAGATTTGCTTTGTTAAAAAATACTTTTCTATCAGGCAGCTCTTTCAGAAGAGCTTGCCTCCTACCTCTAGTTTAATATTTCTCTGATTAGGTAGAAAAACCTAATCTTGACTGCTCTAACCACAGTTAGCATGGTCTAATGAGAATTCAGAAAGACCTAGTTTTGAATCTCCACTCAATCACTTTCTAGTTTTATAGCTTTTAACAAATTTCCCAATCTCATTGAATTAGTTTTATAATCACCTACTTCTCAAGATGGTCATGTGAATTATATGAAATGGCACATGTAAAGCTCATGACACTGCCTAGACCACATAGAAGAAAATAAGCTTAGTTATTATTACATTCCCAGGAGTGATGAGTCACTGTCAGTTAATCTTTCTTTTTGTCTAGGTTCTCCTCCTTGATGTGGCAGATTTCAGCTAAATATAAAAATCAAATGTATACTGATGGATGTAATGGGGAGGGGCTAAGGTCAGTATGTTGCCTCAGTAAGTGTCGTACTGTCAGGAGAGAGACAATCAATTGCCTTTCCTGTGGATATAGATCTTGAATTTAAGAACCAAAAGGCAGAATGTGTCTCCTAATGAATTGCAAACATAAGTCTGTTTAAACTATGACTTGTATTTTTCAATCCCATTTCCTCAGGCTTTTTGGTCATAGTAAATCCCTCGAGTTTATCATAATACATTGACAGTCATCTCTTAGTGTGAATTTATAATATGTGTATACCCATTCCTTAGTAAATATATTTTTGGATAGCTGTTCTACTTCACGGGGCTGCTGTTAGATACCATTTTGGAACAAAAAGCTATATTTTAATGAAATTTTCTTCTTTTAAAATTCTTGATGTCATATTGCCGCATTTCCAGTGGGTTTTTTTTTCCATATGGTAGTTATGAGATAAATTAGTCAAATTTATTTGAGTAATACTGGATTGGAACAAAAATGAATAATTTATTTACTCTATTACTACAGAAGACCTATAATATGCTATTGTGCATTATCAATCTCAGAAGGAGTGTAGCATATAACACTTCTCATGTTAGTTGGACCACAAAAACAGTGTGAGAGGTGAGTGAGTAGCTGCAGTGAGCACTCTTGAGTTCTGCTAAGAAACCTTCACATCCCCTTTTTGGACACTGTGCTCTGTCTTCCAGCTTCTGCTCATTTTCTGCTAAAAGTTCTGACCTGAAAATGACTTCCGGGGATCTCTCTCAAGCATTAGAACTATCTTTTCAGTTGGAAGAGCTAGAAATGCACGGAAATTTACATCCCCATTCAGTCCCACTTCTACTCACTTCCAACTGTTGACCCACAGCCAGTGACTGGTGTCAGGGTACAAAAGCCGAGCGCTTTTGCTGAGAAAACTCTCAGCCATAATCTAGAACTCCTAATGGATCAGGGCGAGTGCAGGACATCACTTGAAGTTATTAATACAATCCCTGGAGATCGCCTTCCCTGCTCTGCTTCCCCACATTTGCACCTCCCAGCAGTTTCTTCTTAATAAGTCACTTGTTCCTAAATCTTTGCCTCGGGATCTCTTTCTGGGAGAACACAGTCTAAAGCAGTATAATATTTTGGACCTTTCACTTGAGAAAAATAATTGGAAATATTGCTGTACAGCATGATAATTGCCTTCAGGACACCCGAAAGTGGGTTTCAGAATCTGCTTCAACAAGCAGCTGAAGTAATTTGATGCAATTTCACGCTTAAGAATAAAGTAACAAGAAGTATATATTAATTAATATTAAACATGCATTTATAAAGAAAGCCTTTCACAATTGCTCATTGGTTTCAGCCTCTATTACGCTTTCTTCAGACACATTTCTGTGCTTTCTTTTGAAGACTTTTACCCTTTTTTTTCTCAATTATTTTAAGCAATCGCTTCAGGAAAGTTTCACTACCAAGAGTAAAATTTATATTAACCTATTTGAATTTCAAATAATAGTTTATTAGAGCTGGGTGAGACCTTAATGATCATATATTTTAACCCTGTCATTTCAAAGATGAGGAAACTTAAATTTAGAGAAGAAAAGTTATGGCCCAAGGTCATACAGAGCCATCCCTTGTCTTTTGAATCTTAGTCAGATATTTAATCTTTACACAAGGGTGCCTTTCTAATTTTACAGATAATGAGTGAGCTGGAATGCATTACATTTCTGGACTCTTCATTTTAGCTATAATTCTATTCACAAAAATGTGATCATTGCTTTACATAGAGCTCTTATTTAACATTCTAAGCTCCACAAATTGAAAATTGATTTTTCTGTTTATCTTCAGAGGAAGAAAGAAAATATTTAAAAATTCATATATGCAGCAAACTGCAGTGAAAATTACTAACACTTGCCATGATTCAATTTAAAAATTTTTAGCTATTGTAATAAATAATATTGGCCCCAAAACAGAAAGGAAACTCTTTGTTCAAAAAACACAGTTTAAACATGGAGAAGGAACAATTAAAACTTCTCTATTGCTTGTGTAAATTTTTTGGTGCAAACAAGGATAGTTTTGAGAGGGAAAGAGGGTGCTATTCCTAAGTATGCTGAATCTGTCCCAGCAAATTGGTATGTGTGTTCCTTCTTTCCATAACCCTACAAATTTTGCCTCCTCCAAGAAGAGTTCCTCATTGATCTTACAGACAAGCTCTTTTTCTCACATGACCATTTGTCCTAGACATTTCTCTTTCCTTTCTGATAAGTTATTCCCCCTCTCCCACTCACCCCCTACCGTCCACACCCCCACCACACACACACATACACACACACACACACACACACACACACACATTTTCAGTCCATTTTGTATCCTCCACACTGGCTAGACTAGGGCATTGCTCATCACTGATGCCTTAGAAAATAATGTTTCCATTTGATTACTTAAGATTCATTCATATACAAGCTACTAGACTTAACCTGAAAATAACACAACTGCATCCAGTTAAGCCAAACTCAGTCCTCTTTCTATATTTCGTTTCCAAACATAGAGATAATTAAGATGTTGCTAAGAAGTGGCAACACTCATTTGCTACACACATATGAAAGGGCTGGCAAAAAAAAAAAACTTTCTTAAAAAACAAAATATATGTGTGTTTGGCTTATTTCTTTCTTACATTTTAGATTTTGTGTTAAAGAATTCAGAAGCATTATAGGTGTTTAGTGACAAGTCAGATCATTCATTAGTCTCCTATTCCTTTTTTGTAACTAAAGCCAATTCTAATACCTAATGATTCTTCTAATTACATTATAAGCTCTGTGAATATTGATCTCAATGCAAATATTGGGGAAAATTAATGAATAGAAGCAAAAGAAAAAGGTAATGTAAAATCTCTTCTTTATATACCCTTGCATGTAGTATAATTCTTTTTGATACTTACTGTAATCAGCATCTCTGCTCCCTTGTTCTGATTAAAACATTAGTCCATAGAAATAAAAGCAATATGCAATTATTGGCACTGAGGCATTAATATTACAATACCATTTTACACTCTTCCTCATGGAGTCTGAGTGAGTCGCAACTGTTACATCAGCCACTTTAGGAACCAATTTCTCTTCCACAGACCTCAAAAAATTCTCTAATTTAGGTTTTAAATCTATCTATATTTCCAAATACCAGCATCATAATTTGGAATCCATTGGCCTTGAAAGTACTTGTTCCATCTTCAAGAAAAGAGAAAATGGCTCTAGGGTGTTAAAAAAACTCAATAACCAGGATCAATTTTGCTAACTATCCTTGTACATAATTAGCCTAATTTGATAATTTGTAAAGCCTGCCACACATAATTCTTTAGTAAGCAATTTTGCAAATACTTGCAATGAGGAAGGACATATAGGATATTTAATAAGTATTGAGCAGGTTTTTAAAGGCTTTTTCATGTATTATCACATTTTATCTTCAAAATGACTCTAAAAAGCAGGAATTATCGCTTGTTACTAAGATAAGAAAACCTGGCTGATAGAGGTTAAGGTACTTGTTCGATGTCTACAAGGCCACAGAATGGCAGACCTATGCTTCGAACACAGATTATTTTCTAGCTACAATCCCATGCTTTCAAATATGACAAAGGCCTGTGAACTCTAGCCATAACTGAAGCACATTTTGAGATTACTTGTATCTCTTTCCCTGTTTTTAACAATATCAATTTTATTATCAGTTAACTCTTGATGTGAAAACGTGTTACAGTAATTGGGGATAGCTAAAAAAATAACCTTGAAAATTCAAGCCTAAGTGATTTGGGGTAAGTTACTTGATGTCACTATCTATTATCTTCATCTTTAAAATAGAATCCACGTATCTGTTTCAAAGACTAAGTGATAAAGTACCTGGTATAGGATTTTCTCCCCTATAAAATAATGTTCACATGTAAGATATTCATTGTTGTTTTAAGACTAGATTGAAAATTTACTGCAAATTCTCAGCTAGGAAATTTTGTTTTCACAAAGTAGCAATGAAGCGTTTACAAATCAGCCAATATTTTATATTGTTATGTTCTGCATGTCAAATTTCATAACTCCAAATCTCCACATGAAATCCTAAATTCCTAAGAGAAGGTATCAGAATTTTTTTTAAAGTCTCAAAAATTATTTTTGTCTGAATACTTTCTATATGCTGATTATATTTCTTTATAATAGGGAAGACTTGTCAGCACGAGTGGCTCACTGAAGGTCATATATGTTAGGTTACAACATAAACGTACATCTTCTATCAACTGTGAACATGTGTAGGACTAGGTGGTTATTACTCAACAATTTTGTGAGAAATGACATTATTAATTGAAAAATATCCATTTGTGAACACTGATTTTAAACTTGGCAGAGACTAAACCATTTATTTCCCAACCCCTTCTTCTTCTGTAGAACTTAAGAATTTGCATTTGTCAAAGCATCTAAGATGGATGAGCCAGAAAAATTAAGCACTTTGAATAGAGGGCAAGACTCAGAGAGGCAGAAGGGATATTATTTTTGCACACTGCAGTGCAAATAGGCTCCATCCTAACAACGACAACTTCAAGTGTAGGGAGAAAAGATGGTGGCCAATTGCCGTGAAAATATATTCAGTATATTTCTGCTCTTCTGGGACAACAGGCACAGGAAAATGCCATTTTTATACTACTGGTAAAATAATATTTGTCTACATGTATAGCACTTTTCCTATTATACGATATGCAAGACCAAAGGCAAATCATGTTCCATGCTCATCCCCATTCTGAAATATTTTGCACACCCCCAGCAGTACTTCTGTATATGTTTTCAAAAACATTCTGTAGCTATGGTTGTATTTAAAATATTAGTGTGGTTACTTTGCAACTTAACTATAAATTGCTTAAAGTCATGAAATTGCTTTCCATTCATAGTAACTAAAACTATTTTCAACATGCTAGGACAAAAACGCATATCTAGTTGGTGTTCTGTAGATACTTCTTTGCTTGCACACTGGTTTTCATCCTATGACCCTTTACCCATTTCTATTTCTTGTGATCTCTGAGCCACAGGAAACTAATTTATATGAGCTGCATCACCCAGGCCCTCTTGCCATATAGCTTCCTACAGGGTTCGGCCAATGCTAGGTGCCAGAGAAGAGCAGAAGGCAGAGAAATGGAGAGATCAAAATATTTCTTTTCACCCAATCCCACCCCCAGATTCCCTGTGGCACCTCCCTGGCTGAGAACCTGGTAGACTCTGTGTTCCTTTATAGGTACAGCTCCTACTGACAGTCCCTCCTCCGAGGCTTCAGCCATTGCCCCTTCTGCCTTAGAGTAGCAGTGGTTTTCCTATTGTTCCTGTCCCACTCTCACTGCTTATTAAATGGTCCCATTCATTAAATTCTTTCAATTTCTTTTGAATGAGTTCACTATTTCTTGGAACTCTGATACAGCTTGTGAACATATATTTAGATTCCAAATCCTTTTGAATGTGATATATGGTAGTGTCTTTCTAACTAATTTAATAAATTCTTTTTTAATTTTTCCATAGGTTATTGAGGTACAGGTGGCATTTGGTTACATGGCTAAGTTCTTTAGTGGTGACTTGGGAGATTTTGGTTGCACCAGTCACTGAAGCAGTATTCACTGCACCATATTTGTAATCTTTTATCCCTCGCCCCTCTTCCAGCCTTCCCCAACAAGTCCCCAAAATCCATTGTATTATGCTTGGGCTTTTGCATCCTCATAGCTTAGCTCCCGCATATCAGTGAGAGCATATGATGTTTGGTTTTCCATTCTTGAGTTACTTCACTTAGTATAATAGTCTCCAATCTCATCCAGGTCACTGCAAATACCATTAATCCATTCCTTTTTATCGTTGTGTAGTATTTCATCGTATATATATGTATATGATCATATATATATATATATATATGTTTCTTTATCCACTCCTTGATTGATGGGCACTTGGGTTGGTTCTATGATTTTGCAATTGTGAACCGTACTGCTATAAACATGGGTGCGCAAGTATCTTTTTCAAATAATGACTTCTTTTCCTCTGGGTAGATACCCAGTAGTGGGACTGCTGGATCAAATGGTAGTTCTAGTTCTTTAAGGAATCTCCACACTCTTTTCCATAGTGGCTGTACCAGTTTACATTCCCACCAGCAGTTAGAAGTGTTCCCTGATCACTGCATCCATGCCAACATCTACTGTTTTGTGATTTTTCGATTATGGCCATTCTTGTAGGAGTAAGGTGGTATCACATTATGGTTTTGATTTGGATTTCCCTGATCATTAGTGATGTTGAGCACGTTTTCATATGTTTGTTGGCCATTTGTGTCAGTGTGCTGTATTCAGGAAACCCATCTCACATGCAGAGACACACATAGGCTCAAAATAAAGGGATGGAGGAAGATCTACCAAGCAAATGGAAAACAAAAAAAGGTAGGGGTTGTATATCTTCTTTTGAGAATTGTCTATTCATGTCCTTACCCAACTTTTTGATGCGATTGTTTTTTTTTTTTTTTCCTGATTTGAGTTCATTGTAGATTCTGGATATTAGTCTTTTGTCAGATGTATAGATTGTGAAGATTTTCTCCTACTCTGTGGGTTGTCTGTTTACTCTGCTGACTGTTCCTTTTTCCATGCAGAAGCTCTTTAGTTTAATTAAGTCCCAACTGTTTATCTTTGTTTTTATTGGATTTGCTGTTGCGTTCTTGGTCATGAAATTCTTGCTACGCCAGTGTCTGGAAGGGTTTCTCCAATCTTATTTTCTAGAATTTTTATAGTTTCAGGTCTTAGAGTTAAGTCCTTAATCCATCTCGAGTTGACTTTTGTATAAGGTAAGAGATAAGGATCCAGTTTTGTTCTCCTACATGTGGCTAGCCAATTATCCAAGCACCATTTGTTGAAAAGGGTGTCCGTTCTCCACTTTAGGTTTTTGTTTGCTTTGTGGAAGTTAGTTGGCTGTAAGTATTTAGTTTCATTTCTAGGACCTCTATTCTGTTCCATTGATCTATGTGCCTATTTTTATATGAGTACCACACTGTTTGGGTCACTATGGCCTTATAGTATAATTTGAAATCAGGTAGTGTGATGCCTCCAGATTTTTCCTTTTTGCTTAGTCTTGGTTTGGGTGTGTGGGCTCTTTTTGGATTCCATGTGAGTTTTATAATTGTTTTTCTAATTATTTGAAGAATGATGGTGGTATTTCAATGGGAATTGCACTGAATTTGTAGATTGCTTTTTGGCAGTATGGTCATTTTGACAATATTGATTCTACCCATTCATGAGCATGGGATGTGTTTCTGTTTGTTTATATTGTCTACGATTTCTTTCAGCAGTGTTTTTTAGTTTTCCTTGTAGTGGTCTTTTGCCCCCTTGGTGAGATATATTCCTAAGTATTTTATTATTTATTTATTTATTTATTGAGATGGAGTTTCACTCTTGTTGCCCAGGCTGGAGTGCAATGGCACAATGTCAGCTCACTGCAACCTCCACCTCCTAGGTTCAAGCGATTCTCCTGCTTCAGCCTCCCTAGTAGCTAAGATTACAGGTGCCTGCCACCACGCACAGCAATTTTTTTTGCATTTTTTTAGTAGAGATGGGGTTTCACCATCTTGGCCAAACTGGTGTCAAGCTCCTGACCTCAGGCGATCCACCTGCCTCAGCCTCCCAAAGTGCTGGGATTACGGGTGTGAGCCACCGTGCCCAGCCAGTATCTTATTTTTTCTTTACAGCTATTGTAGAAGGGGTTGAGTTCTTGATTTGATTCTCTGGTCGCTCTTGGTGTATACTGGAGCTATTGATTTGTGTACATTAATCTTGTGGGCGAGCTGGGCTTGAGAACTTGCTCCAGGCTACCTGCCTCCCAGCTGTGAAAGAAAAGGGTTTTGGTTCTCCTGCCTGTGGAGTCTGCATGCCAGATTCACGCCCTCTCCTGAGTTCATGCCCTCCCCCAAGTTCTGGCCAGGAGGCTTCTCGCCCAGTTCAAATTGGTACAAAGTTCAGCTGGAGACTTCCTTCTCTCTCTCTCTGTGGTGATTTCCCCCAGTCTCTGGCCACCCTGCCAAAGGATCCCTGTGGTGCCTGGCAGGAACGGCCTGCTTAGGGACCCAGCAAGCTCCCAGGGCCTTTCCAGCTGCTTCCTCTAGCCCTGTTTTTCACTTGGCTCTCTAAATTGACTCAGCTCCAGGTAAGATCGGAAACTTCTCCTGCAAAGTAGACCTTCAGTTTCCCCAGTGGTGGTATATGTTCTGGTGCAGAGGGTCTCCTGTTCCCACTTCTGCAGTTTGGGCACTCACAGTATTTGGGGTGTCTCCCTGGTCCTGCAGGAGCAGTCCGCTTCCTTCAGAGGGTCTGTGAGTCCTCTTGGGATGCTTGGTTTGTTCTTGCAGTTGTTCTGGAGCTAAAATTCACAATGTGAGCCTCCACACACTGCTCTGTCTGTCCAAGTCACAGCTGCAATCTAGACCTGCCTCCCATCCACAATGATGAGTATACTTTCGATAAATTCTTTTTAAAGGAAAAAATATTCTTGTGTATCCCCCACTATCACTTAAACATATTCAAACATTAAATAAGCTATAAATAACTTAAAAATACAACAAAATGATTTACTAAATAAACAAAATTGGTAGTTTTATATCAACCAATTAAAAAATTCAAATCAATAGCATTTGCTATGACAAATGTTTTGCAGAAATTAAAAAGCTACTTCAAATATGGTGCCACAAATACACTTATGAACTTTATGCAAATTTATGGTCTTATCTCCTTTGAGAATTTTATGTGAAAGACATCACTACCTATGCAAGACATCAGGTGGAAAACGTGGGTACCATCTTGAATTATTCTTATTCATCCTACCCAGAACTCAATTGATCCAGTTCTAATTTTAACGCCACAATAACATTGTGAGTTACCATTATTTCTATATTGTATTATTAAATCAACGTAACTTTTTCATCTAATATTGTCTCATTCGAAACTATTCTCCAATTTGAATCCTGTGTCATTGTTATTGCACACAAACCTCTATGTCATGTCATGTCTTTTCGAGACCTCTGATGGTCATTTATTACTTCTTTGATAAAGGCAACACCCTTTGCACGGGGGTCTCATATGATCTGGCCCCTCTTTGGAATTCCACTACAACAATAAGAACCAACATCTTACACTCAGTGTTCCAGTCGTTCTACACATCTTAACATTCCTCTCCAGGCAATTCTTTGTTGTTTGGGTCTCCACACTTGAAGTTCTCTCCCTAACATATGTTTTCCATTGCCCTTTTTTATTGCCTGGCATACTACTCAAACTCATCTTAAGAGTCTCATTCTCTAGGACTCCTTCTCTTAATCTTACTTGGATCTGGTTTAAAAGATCCCACCCTTCTCTCTCACACACCGTTAAAATGTTCAGTTCACACATCTGTATGCCTTCTCTTAGGCTCTGTCTAGACAGAAAATATGTCTGTCTTGTTGACAGGTTTATTTCCAGCCTTTGGCATGTTATGGGGATATTCGTAATTGTTGCTTAATAAATGAATCAATATACAATAAAGGAAACATTGCATTTGAAGCCACTGCCACATTTTACAGTGATTTTTGTTTTTTTTTTAATTTAAGATTTCTCCATTTTATCTCAACATATTCGAAACTGAAATGATAAAGGCTCAGTACCCATTTCAAAGTTCCTATTTGTATCTTCAGATACTATATTGAAAAGAAGCTTTGGATATTTTCATTCTCTTAAAATTCAGATAGTGATAGGATCATTAAAAAGCCTTTAAAAATCTAAAAATTGGAAAAAAAACAATAGGCAAATCCAAAGAAATATTCTCTTATCAATTACCTTTAAAAGACAAACAACCCTTCATGCTAAAAACTCTCAATAAATTAGGGATTGATGGGACGTATCTCAAAATAATAAGAGCTGTCTATGACAAACCAACAGCCAATATCATACAGAATGGGCAAAAACTGGAAGCATTCCCTTTGAAAACTGGAAACAAGACAGGGATGCCCTCTCTCACCACTCTTATTCAACATAGTGCTGGAAGTTCTGGCCAGGGAAATCAGGCAGGAGAAGGAAATAAAGGGTATTCAATTAGGAAAAGAGGAAGTCAAATTGTCCCTGTTTGCAGATGACATGATTGTATATCTAGACAACCCCATTGTCTCAGCCCAAAATCTCCTTAAGCTGATAAGCAACTTCAGCAAAGTCTCAGGATACAAAATCAATGTACAAAAATCACAAGCATTCTTGTACACCAATCACAGACAAACAGAGAGCCAAATCATGAGTGAACTCCCATTCACAATTGCTTCAAAGAGAATAAAATACCTAGGAATCCAACTTACAAGGGATGTGAAGGACCTCTTCAAGGAGAACTACAAACCACTGCTCAATGAAATAAAAGAGGATATAAACAAATGGAAGAACATTCCATGCTCATGGGTTGGAAGAATCAATATCGTGAAAATGGCCATACTGCCCAAGGTAATTTATAGATTCAATGCCATCCCCATCAAGCTACCAATGACTTTCTTCACAGAATTGGAAAAAACTACTTTGAAGTTCATATGGAACCAAAAAAGAGCCCACATCGCCAAGTCAATCCTAAGCCAAAAGACCAAAGCTGGAGGCATCATGCTACCTGACTTCAAACAATACTACAAAGCTACAGTAACCAAAACAGCATGGTACTGGTACCACAACAGAGACATAGATCAATGGAACAAAACAGAGCCCTCAGAAATAACGCTGCATATCTACAACTGCCTGATCTTTGACAAACCTGACAAAAACAAGCAATGAGAAAAGGATTCCTTATTTAATAAATGATGCTGGGAAAACTGGCTAGCCATATGTAGAAAGCTGAAACTGGATCCCTTCCTTACACCTTATACAAAAATTAATTCAAGATGGATTAAAGACTTACATGTTAGACCTAAAACCACAAAAACCCTGGAAGAAAACCTAGGCAATACCATTCAGGACATAGGCATGGGCAAGGACTTCATGTGTAAAACACCAAAAGCAATGGCAACAAAAGCCAAAATTGACAAATGGGATCTAATTAAACTAAAGAGCTTCTGCACAGCAAATGAAACTACCATCAGAGTGAACAGGCAACCTACGCAATGGGAGAAAATTTTTGCAACCTACTCATCTGACAAAGGGCTAATATCCAGAATCTACAATGAACTCAAACAAAGTTACAAGAAAAAAACAAACAACCCCATCAAAAAGTGGGCAAAGGACATGAACAGACACTTCTCAAAAGAAGACATTTATGCAGCCAAAAAACACATGAAAAAATGCTCATCATCACTGGCCATCAGAGAAATGCAAATCAAAACCACAATGAGATACCATCTCATATCAGTCAGAATGGCAATCATTAAAAAGTCAGGAAACAACAGGTGCTGGAGAGGATGTGGAGAAATAGGAACACTTTTACACTGTTGGTGGGACTGTAAACTAGTTCAACCATTGTGGAAGTCAGTGTGGCGATTCCTCAGGGATCTAGAACTAGAAATACCATTTGACCCAGCCATCCCATTACTGGGTATATAGCCAAAGGACTATAAATCATGCTGCTATAAAGACACATGCACACGTATGTTTATTGAGGCACTATTCACAATAGCAAAGACTTGGAATGAACCCAATGTCCAACAACAATAGACTGGATTAAGAAAATGTGGCACATATACACCATGGAATACTATGCAGCCATAAAAAATGATGAGTTCATGTCCTTTGTAGGGACATGGATGAAACTGGAAACCATCATTCTCAGTAAACTATCGCAAGGACAAAAAACCAAATGCCACATGTTCTCACTGATAGGTGGGAATTGAACAATGAGAACACTTGGACACAGGAAGGGGAACATCACACTCTGGTGACTGTTGTGGGGTGGGGGGAGGGGGGAGGGACAGCATTAGGAAATATACCTAATGCCAAATGACGAGTTAATGGCTGCAGCACACCAACATGGCACATGGATACATATGTAACAAACCTGCACATTGTGCACATGTACCCTAAAACTTAAAGTATAATAAAAAAAGAAAATAAATAAATAAAACGCAATAAAACATTCTTTTGATTTAAAAAAAAGACACATGCTGGTGTCTTGTATATTACTAACTAGTAAAATAATATTTTACTTGTGATTTTGTAATCTGTGAAAAGCTACAGATAACTATAAATAAATTTCATTTAGGTTCTATATATAAAATTCAAAATGGCAGCTAAAATAACACTAATCTTAAATTTTCCACAAACAGAAATAAAAAATGGTCATACAGTGAAATATCTGTTATATTAAATTATATTATTGAAGAGGTAATTTCTATACATAAGAATTTCAAAATATTTTAATGAGATGCCTTCAATATGATGCTAACTCAAATTACAAATAATGTGCATAGTATACCTTCATTTTTGGTTGAAAAAATGATAAACTTATTTGAAAATAATCTAGAATGATATGCAAAACAATCTTAATAGATACATCTTTAGATGACAAGGTAGCAAATATCCTTTCTTCTGTATTATCTGTAATTCCTAATTTTGCAGAATAATTATGAATTATTTTTAAATAAAATCTTAAAATATTTTAAATTAGAAAAACAGTTGCTTCTGTGTCACTACAAATCTATATAATTCTGTGAATGAAAGCAAAACCATTAACATAACAAATAGTTGAAAAGTGCAAGCAAAATCATCATTGTTAAAATCAGTTTACTATAAATCAAGAGAAAACAAAACATTATCTAACACATATTATTTAAAACACAATGTATCTGCTCTTTTTCTTTTTTATAGCACCACAAAAGGTAAATTAATTAGTCTTGAACACTAATTAAGTCTATTTTAACCATCCTGATATTATTAATGCATGAACAGATTACTATAAATGCAAGCATAGATACTTTAAATTGTCTGCTAAGTAAACATGCTGTTTTTCCTATATATACAATGATGATAATTGCTTTTATTCCTTTCAAATCGCATATGGACAGGGAGTATTATCTTCTCTAAAGAAAATCTATTCTTACTTATTTTTTACTTAGGTTTCACATACCTTTGGGAGTGACTACCGTAGAAGAAAATTTATTATTGTTGTTATCATTATTATTGATTATTAATTAAAGCCATATATTTGCTAAGCTTTCCTACTCTCGTCATTGATCTTACACAGTAAATTATGTCTACGAAGCAATATTTTTTGTAACTATGTCTAATATGCAGTTATGATGACATATGAGTTTGCCAAGTTCTTTTATTTTATAATTATATTAAGTACATAAAAATATGAACTGACTTCTTCATTCAATTGATTTGTAGATAATTTCTAAATTGGTACTAACTTGTAAAACCTGAATAAAACATCCTGGACTTAAAATTAAATGCTTAGCATTGAAAATAATGATCTATTTTTGCTAAAATCTCAATATTTATATCATATCGGACATTGACTGGCTACTAAAATCCAACCCCAACATTATATTAATTGTTAATACTACTAATAAAATTGAAAACAAAGGGAATTTGTTCTACCTTTATAGCATATGCAAAAACAACTGAAGGCTAATGCTAAATTATTAAATACTAAATAAATCCTCCCAGAAATAACAATGTATAATGACACTCAAGTTCATAAGATTCCTGGGAATAACAGAATATTCCATCTTCAAAAAAATTTCTTAAACTATATTTAGTTTTCAACTCTAAATTTGCAATAAAACAGAAGTCTTTTAAAGACGGACACTAAAATTTATTTAGATCCTATGGAGGAAAACTGGCAAGAATATATAGGACTCAATAAACCGAGCCTGTAATACTGCTGTCTCTGACACAAAGTCTCACCATATGTCTGGACCTGAATGTTTAGAACATGATTCATGTATCAAGCAGAAATTTTATCACTTTCTTAAAAGTCACTGTAATTCCATCCTTGTAACATGCACACATAGGAAACACATGGGAATCCATGTATGCCATGTTTTCTTTTTCTCTAGTCCTACATAAATTTACTACTGTGATTTTAAAGTACAATTCCAGCAGCATTAAGATAAACTTGGAAATGTGAAAAGGTTGTATTGGCAATTTAATAATTAAGGGCCAGATTTATAATTTGATAATCACAAGTCCCTGGACATACAAATATGCACTAATTGTTGATTCTGGTCATTTTCCCTTATTGTTGCATGTGGTAGCAGGCAAAGCTTGGAGCTCTAGTGGGCTGCTTGTGGTGCTAAAGAAGCCAATCTAAAATTTAGAAACAGTGGAGTTTATTAGAAATTGAAAACATACTTTTCGGCTTTTTCATTGTCATCCCTAAGGTCTACCGAGAAGCCTACGCTCTCAGCAGACACAACACTGCACATCACTGAATCAGAGCATTTGTTAATATCTTTACGGTGAAAATATTTAAGCTCTATATTTGATTAGACCCAGGACACAGTATCATCAAGAAGAAATAGCACACCGCAGAGAAGCGGACGTTTGTCTCATTTGGCCTATTACCATCTGGTAGCCAGAAAAAGGATGCTGCTGGACTCCACATATGAAAATGCCACAGGTTTAACTTTTTCCTCTAGACATTTTACTCAGTTGTTTTACCTTTGATTCATATTTAATGCAGTCAATTTATTATTTTCTCCAAGATCTTTGAGCTAAATGAAACTAGGATATTTTGAAAATACTGAGAAATGGATTATTCATAATTGTACCTGACATGATAAAAGAAATGAGCATACTGACCAAAGTTCTGAGACACTATGGTTCTTAATAAGTCCAATCTGTATGTAGAAAGTCAAAGACATGAAGAAAGAATATGGTAATATACAGAACAATAGTATACCTCCAAAGCAAAAGAGTGATCCCCCATGCGTATTTGCAGCAGTAGAGGACATTGTTCAAATAAGAGAACAAACAAATATTTCATAGAAAAACAGATGATATTGATACCAGAAGGAAAGACGGGCTGAAAGAAACAATAACCAAGTTCTTTAAAATAGCAATATTCAACACAAGTCAAACTTGCCTTAATAGTTTATATAACTAGGCATATGCTATGGAAAGACCATAAAGGCTAAACTCCAACCCCCTAGGTTTTAGACATGTCTAGATTTAGTTAGAAGACAGATGGAGGCTGGGCTTCCAGAGGTCCACTGAAATGTAAGCAGATATTGATTACAAGGTCTCATCACTTCAAATGAATTTTCTTTTACTATCACCCATAACAATAACAGCAGAGAGCATGCCATAATATTACCCAACCTACTGGACTTATGACACTGGAATCTGACCTAGGAAGGGGCAATCAGGGTCCCTTTCAAGGAATTTTAATTTGAACTGAGAGAGCACGTAAACAGTGAGATCAAGTTCATTTTCTTCTTTGTGCTTTGTGCAACAGAGCAAATCAGACTACAGGAAGAAAATTATGAAGCAGATGCACAGAACAGAACATGGATTAAGTGTCCAGGATCCTGATTGTTTTCCAGCATTAGGAATCCTTCCAGTGGCCTGACTGCATTCTTTTAAGGGAGAAAATATTTTCCCACCTTGTAACATTAGTGCCTGAAATCAAAATCACTTCCATAACTATTATAATTTTTATGTGTCTATTAACTTCTAGTTAGTCGTGTCCATATATACCATACCATCGTCAGAGTGTGTCATGGTAGATTTTTACTTTTATCAGTAGTCTTATTTTTAGTGATTGGCTCTGGTGAGAAGTGGCTTAGTAAAGAATATGACATATGCTACCATGTCAACTAAATGGTGCTCAGCACATTTCTAAGTAAAACTTGGTTTGAGGGAGTGATGTAATAGTGATTTACATATTTCCTTTTTTAAAAAATGTTTTCTGAATTTTGAATGCTTTTAAACTAGGAATATATCACACAAATAATCAAAGAAAAATAACACAAAGTAAGTTATCACAGTTCTGTCCCTCCAAATGAAGAAATGGACTTTGTTCAATAAGTACTGGAAATTCTGAAAAAGAAAAAGGCTCACTTTAGTCAACATATCTGTGAACCTTAAGGAGTTAGAATTCTTTAGTAAATAACATAATATATACTTATAACACCATAAACCGTTATACATAAACTGCCAGAGAGGAAGAACAAAAAGATGAAAATCATAACTGTGGTAGGATAAATAATGACCACCAAAGGTATCTAATATCGAATCGCTGGAACCTATAATGTTATTTTATGTGGCAAGAAGGAACTTTGAAGATGTGGTAAAGTTAAGGATTTTGAGACTAATAGATTATTCTGGATTATCAGGGTGGGTCCTAAATGCAACTACATGGGTACTTTTAAGGGAGGCAGAGGAAAATTTGAAACAGACAGAAGAGGAGAAAGCATTAAGAGTGTGAGGCAAAGATCAGAGCAATGGAAACACAAGTCATAAAAAGCTGGAAGAGGCAAGGGATTAATTTTTTCCTAGATCCTCTGTAGGGAGCACAGCCCTGTACACACTGATTTTATCCTAGCAAAACTGATCGGGATTTCTAACTTCCAGAACTGTCAGAGAGTAGATTTCTGTTGTTTGTTTTAAGCCTTCTGGTTTGTGTTAATTTGTACCAGCAGATCTAGGAAACAAACTCAATAACCAAATATAACCAATAATGAATTATGTTCTTTTCTGAGACTTACTGAGCAACTGTTATGAACTGGGTGTTATGTTATGCCCAGGGCTACAATGTTGTACCAAATATAAACCACTCCTTTCCTGCCAGAACTTGCAGTCCAGTGAGAATTAGCTAATGATGCTGGGGAAGAAGCCTGTGAAACACGGACTGCATCATTCAAGAGTAACCAGGAGGGCTCAAAGCATGATTGCTTGTGCCATTCCCTAGGTCTGAAATGCTTGACCCACCTTACTGATAATAATTTAGCAACGGGTACTTTTTGGTTGCTTACTTTGCCACGGGCTTTTTGCATGCATTATGTTCTAATTCTAATCCGAACCTTCAATCTGGATACTATTATCCCTGTTTTACAGATGACAAACTATTTACATTTACTTAATTTAACCAGATATCTGTGTTTATTGATATTCAAATTACCATTATAAAATGCCACATACTGCAATTAGAATACAAATACAATGTAAACAAACATAAGATATAATAGTTATTAAAATTCTAGAAATACTATGGTTTGACTTCCATAAAAAATATCAAATCCATTTTCAAGACTTTGATAGATTCAGTCATCAAAGTGGTGAGTCTAATATTAAGTTACAGAATAGCCATAGGTATTTGTGTTGGTTCAGTGGGAAAATAGCTTGTTGTAATAAATTATTATTGGACAATTTCAGGATAATTACTAAATAATTATTCTGGCAATAAGCAAATATAAGGCTGAAAATTAAAGTTCATTATTGGTCTTCAGAATCATAATCTAAATTATTTGGGTTTAGTATGGTAAGTTAAGGCAATAACACAAAGGTTTATTTTTCTTAATATAATTTCTGAGGAACAAAATACTATTTAATCATGTATCATAATGTGATGCATTCTACATGCTCCATGACTTCAAAAATAGAGCAAATGAATACTAAATCCTGACAAAATATTTGGGAAAATATACACAACAGTGAAGTGTATTTCTGTGTGTGTGTGTGTGTGTGTGTGTATGTGTGTATGTGTGTGTGTGTGTGCACGTGTTTGTGTGTCTGGGGTGTTCACAGAAACAGATATCAGTTTTTATGTTTGGAATAACGCTATGAGATTAAGGATAACATCTCTAAAATGCAGGTGCTTAGCAAGGTAATTCATCGTAGATTTATGGTGATGACTAAGTGATCCAGTACATGTAAAGTACCCTTGAATAATACCTGGAGGATGTTTAGGTCACAAGAAATGTTAGAAAGTATTACAATATATGAAATTACAATTTAATGTTCATTATGAAAAAATACATTATCTAATATCAATAACCAATGTATGTATTCTCTGCTGTAATTACACTGTGGTTTAGATTGTTTTCTAATGGACTATTTGGCTTCCCAACAAGCACCATGAATTTTGAAATTCAGTTGAGTTTATTAGCTGCATTTATTAGCTGAATAAACTTGGGCAACTTAAATAAAATTTCTGATTATTAATATGTTCATTCTAAAATAGAGATTATACAGCAACACTGTGAGCATTAAGTAACAGTAGAGTACCGTGTTGATGAAGTGCCTTGGGGATTCAATAAGTAAAAACTATTAATACTACTACTAACAATGGCAAATCATCCAGTCTCCAGTGAAAACACAATATACTTATTTGTTAAATGCATATGGGTATTTTTCAACCCAAATACGATAAAATCTTAAGCTAGTGAATATTGTGATCTATGCATTTTACTTTAAAAAACATTCCCCTCAGCAAAGACCACAGGGAGACATCCATAAAAGGTTTTGACAAACACTTGTTAAAATACTGTTTACCTAAATCTTTTCTCTAAGATCTGACAAATATGCCCAACACCTCATAATCTACCCGTTAGATAGGGATTGAAGTCTTCTTGTCTTGCATTTCAGCTAGTATAGGAAACCAAACTCCAATGTATCTAACTTATGATTAGCAAACCTCTGGTTGAATGTTTTGATAAGTGTAAACTATTACTTTTCTATCTGTTCCTTTTTCATGAATACAGTTCCATTTCTGAAAGATTATTAATATATTTGGCAATATTATAACTCCTCATATCTATATCACGATTTGCATATTTCTATTATGGGATTTGCCACATTGCATCTTGCATCTTCTTTTTGCATGTCTTTCTTATGCAGTAGATTTGGAGCATTTTGAAGGCAAGAACCAAATGGCAGCTTCAATTTTGTTCCCAAACCACATAAGATTTCTGACATGCAATAGCTGTTTAATAATGTTATTGAATAACTGAACAAAGGATTCTTTGTTCTGAAGCCACATATAAGAGTTTATACCTTGTTTTGCATGATGGACATCAAAAATCTAATACCAATTCCACTGTTTATCTCTTAAAATACTAATTTTCAACTGCTTTTAATGTATGACTCCAAAACATATGTCAACTATTATTCATCTCATATCACTTCCTTTTATTATCCAAAATTCTTTCGAGTGACAACAAAAAGCCCTAATTGAAATAAAGAAATATTTGTTTTATTTACTTATTTTCAACTTTTATTTTTGATTCAGGGGGTAAATGTGCAGGTTTGTAACCTGGGTATATTGCATAATGCTGAGGCTTGAGGTACAAATGATCCTGTCACCCAGGTACTGAGCATAGTGCTCAAAAGTTAGTTTTTCAGTCCTTTATCCCTTCTCCACCTCCGCTTTTAATAGTCCCCAGTTTCTATTGTTGCCATCTTTATGTCCCTGTGTACACGATGTTGACATCTTTATGTCCCTGAGTACCCATTTATGAGTGACAACATGTGGTATTTGGTTTTCTGTTCCTGCATTAATTCGCTTAGGATAATGGCCTTCAGCTACATCCATATTCCTGCAAAAGACATAATTTCATTTTCTTTATGGCTCTATAGTATTCCATGATATGTATGTACCACATTTTCTTTATCCAATCCACTGTTGCTGGGCATTTAGGTTGATCCCATGTCTCTGTTATTGTGAACGGTGCTGCAATAAACATACAGACGTGCATGTCTTTTGGTAGAATGATTTATATTGCTTTGGGTATATACTCAGTGATGGGATTGCTGGGTCGAATGGTAGTTCTTTTTCAAGTTGTTTGAGAAATCTTCAAACTGCTTTCCACAATGGCTGAACTATTAAATAATTTACATTTCCACTAATAGTGTATAAGCATTCTCTTTCTCTGCAAATTTGCCAGCATCTGTTCTTTTTTGACTTTTTAATAATAGTCATCTGACAGGTGTGAGAAGGCATCTCATTGTAGTTTTGATTTGCATTTCTCTATTAGTGATGTGAAGCATTTTTTCATATACTTGTTCACTGCTTGCATGTCTTTTTTCATAATTTATTATGTTTATTGCTTATTGTTTTTCTTTCCCATTAGACTGTAAGCTCCATGAGAACAGGAATCTGGTTTTTATTTTCCTTGCAGTATTATGAATACCTAGAACAGTACCTGTGCTATAGTAGGTAATATAAATATTTGCTGAATCAGCAATTGGGCAGATGTAAAAAGCGAAGTTCTTTTTTTTATTATTTTATTTTTATTATAAGTTTTAGGGTACATGTGCACAACATGCAGGTTTGTTACACATGTATACTGTCCATGTCTTTTGTCCATTTTTTAATGGTATTTTTAAATTTTTGCTTGTTCATTTGTTCAAGTTACTTCTAGATTCTGGGTATTAGGCCTTTGACAGATGTATAGTTTGCAATTTTTTTCTCCCATTCTGTAGGTTTTCTGTTTATTCTATTGACAGTTTCTTTTGCTGTGCAGAAGCTCTTTAGTTTAATTAGGTCGCACTTGTCAGTTGTTGTTTTCGTTGCAATCGCTTTTGAGTTTTTAGCCATAAATTATTTCCCAAGGCCAATGTCCAGAATGGGGTTTCCTAGGCTTTCTTTTAGGATTCCAGGATTTTGTGTGTGTGTGTGTGTGTCACCCAGGCTGGAGTGCTGTGGCACAATCACAGCTCACCACAACCTCTGCCTTCTGGGTTCAAGCAATTCTTATGCCTCAGCCTCCTGAGCAGCTGAGATTACAGGTGCACACCACCACACCTGGCTCATGTTGGCCAGGCTAGTCTTGAATTCCTGACCTCAAATGATCCACCTGCCTCTGCCTCCTAAAGTGCTGGGATTAAGGCGTGAGCCACCACGCCCAGCCTTCTTCTAGGATTCTTATAGTTACATGTCATACATTTAAATCTTTAATCCATCTTGAGTTAATTTTGGTACATGGTGAAAGATATGCATATAGTCTTATTCTTTTGCACATGGCTAGCCAGCTATTCAAGCACCATTTATTGAATAAGGACTCCTTTCCCCATTGCTTGTTTTTGTAAAAGACCAGGTGGTTGGAGGTGTGTGGCTTTATTTATGGGTTCTTCTGTTCTGTTCTGTTCTGTTCTGTTCTGTTCTGTTCTGTTCTATTGCTCTATATGTCTGCTTTTATACCAGTGTCATGCTCTTTTAGTTACTTTAGCCTTACAATATAGTTTGAAGCCAAATAATGTGATGCATCCAGCTTTGCTCTTTTTGCTTAGGATTGCTTTGGCTATTCAGGCTCTCTTTTGGTTCCATATAAATTTTAGAATAATTTTTTCCAACTCTATGAAAATGACATTGGTAGTTTGATAGAAACAGCATTGAATTTGTAGATTGCTTAGGGCAGTATTGCCATTTCAACAATATTGATTATTCCAAATCCATCAGCATGGAATGTTTTTCCACTTGTTTGTGTCATCTGTGATTTCCCTCAGCAGTGTTTTGTAGTTCTCCTTTTAGTGATCTTTCACCTCCTTAATTAGATGTATTCCTAAGTATTTTAATTTTTTGCAGCTATTATAAATGAGATTACATTCTTGATCTGGCTCTCAGCTTGAATGATATTTGTATGCAGAAATGCTACTGATTTTTGTGCACTGATTTTGTATTCTGAAACATTACTGACATTGTTTATCAGTTCTAGGAGCCTTTTGGTGGACTGTTTAGGGTTTTCTAGGTATCAAATTATACTGTAAGTGAAGAAAGACAGTGTGCCTTCTTCTTCTCCTATTTGGAAACGTTTTATTTCTTTATTCTAACAGATTGCTTTGGCAAGCACTTCTATTACTCTGTTGAATAGGACTGACAAAAGTTGGCATACTTGTCTTCTTCCAATTCTCAAGGGGAATGCTTCTAGTTTTTGCCCATTCAGTATGATGTTGATTGTGAGTTTGACATAGATGGCTCTTAATATTTTAAGGTATGTTCCTTCAGTGCCTAATTTTGTGAGAGTTTTTATCATGAAGGGATGTTAGATTTGATTAAGAGCTTTTTTTTTGCATCTATTGAGATGATTACTGTTGTTGTTGCTTCCAGTCCTGTTTATGTGGTGAATCATTTTTTATTTGTATTTATTGGACAAACCTTGCATCTCAGGAATGCAGCCTACTTAATCTTGGTGAATTAACTTTTTGATATGTTGTTGTATTCAGTTTGCTAGTATTTTCTTGGGGGCTTTTGTGTCTATGTTCATCCAGGATATTGATCTATAGTTTTCTTTTCGTTGTGTCTTTGCCTTTGATACCAGGGTGATGTTGACTTTGTAGAATGAGTTAGGGAAAAGTCCTCCCTCCTCAATTTTTTGGAATAGTTTTGTAGAATTAGTGCCAGCTCTTCTTTCTACATCTGGTAAAATCTATCTAATCCAGAGCTTTGTTTTTTTGGTTGGTAGTTTTTTTTATTATTGATTCAATTTCAGAACTTGATATTGGTCTGTTCAGTGTTTCAGTTTCTTCCTGATTCAATCTTGGGAGATGGTGTGTTTCCAGAAATTAATCCATTTCCTCTAGATTTTCTAGTTTATGTGCATAACAGTTTCTGAGGATCTTTTGTATATCTGTAGAATCAGTAATGTCATTTTTGTTGTTTCTGACTGTGTTTATTTGGGTCTTCTCTTTTTCCTGGTTGATCTAGCTAGCAATCTATTGATTTTTGTTTATTCTTTAAAAAAACAACTTTTGGTTTCATTGATTTTTTGTATGGGTTTTGGGGTCTCAATTTTCTTCAGTTTCACTCTGATCATAGTTATTTCTTTTCTTCTGCTAGCTTTGGGGTTAGTTTGTTCATGTTTACTAGTTCTGCTGGTTTAATGTTAGATAATCAATTTGAGATATTTCTATCTTTTTGAGGTAAGTGTTTAGCACTATACGATTTCCTCTTAACACTGCTTTTGCTGTATCCAAAATATTTTGGTGTGTTGTTTCTCTGTTTTCTTTTATTTCAAAGTTTTTTTTTAATTTCTGGCTGAATTTCATTGTTTAACCTAAAGTCATTCAGCAGCAAGTTAATTTCCACATAGTGTGTGGCTTTGAGAGATCTTCTTCGTATTGATTTCTATTTTTACTCCATTGTCACCAAAGACTAAGGTTGGCATGATTTCTATGTTTTAGAATTTATTAAAACTTGCTTTATGACAAAGCATGTGGTCAATCTTGGAGTATGCTCCATGTGCAGATGTATGTACTGCAGGTGATGGGTGTATTCTGTAGATGTCTATTAGGTCCAATTCTTCAAATGTGAAGTGTAAGTACGGAATTTTTTTGTAAGTTTTCTATCTCAATGATGTGTCTAATGCTGTCAGTGTTCTGTTGAAGTCCCCCACTATCGTTGTGGGGCTAAGTCTCTTTGTATGTCTAGAAGTACTTGTTTCATGAATTGGATCCTCCAATGTTAGGAGCATACATATTTAGGATAGTTGTCTTGTCAAATTGAACCTTTTATAATTACATAAAAAGTACTTCTTGGTGCTTTTTTATTGTTTTTGGCTTAAAGTCTATTCTATGTGATAGAAGTCTAGTGACCTCTGCTCTTCTTTGTATTCCGTTTCCGTGGTAGATCTTTCTCCAGTGCTTTACTTTGAACCTGTGTGTGTCAATACATGTGAGATGGGTCTCCTAAAGATAGCAGATGGGTGGCTCTTATTTTTTTATACATCCTGCCACTCTATGCCTTTTAAATGGGGGTGTTTAGACCATTTATATTCAAGGTTAATATTGATATATGAGGTTTTATCCTATCTTGAAGTTGTTAACTGGTTACTTTGTAATTTTTGTTATGTGATTGTTTTACAGCATCTTCAGGCTATGTACTTAAGTGTGTGTTTGTGGTAGCAGGTATCGTCCTTTTGTTTCCATGCTTACAACTCCCCTAAAGATCTCTTGTAAGGCTGATCTAGTGTTAATTAATTCCCTTAGTGCTTTATTGTCTGGTAAGGATTTTATTTCTCCTTCATTTATGAGGCTTACATTGGCAGGATATGAAATTCTTGGTTGGAATTTCTTTTCTTTTGGGAGGCAGAGGTGGGCAAATCACTTGAGTCAGGAGTTCAAGACCTGCCCAACATGGTGAAACCCCGTCTCTGTTAAAAATACAAAAATTAGCCAGGCATGGTGGTGCACACTTGTAACCCCAGCTACTAGGGAGGCTGAGGCAGGAGAATCACTTGAACCCAAGAGGCAGAGGTTGCAGTGAGCCAAGATCGTGCCACTGCACTCCAGCCTGGGCAAAAGACTGAGACTCCATCTCAAAAAAAAAAAAATACTGTAAAAACCCCCAATCTGTACTGGCTTATAAGGTTTCTGCTGAGATGTCCACCATTAGCCTGGTGGGCTTCCCTTTGTATGTGATCCGACCTTTTTCTCTAGCTTTAAGATTTTTTCTTTAGCATTGACCTTGGACAGTCTAATGACTGTATCCCTTGATTATGTTCATTTTCTACAATATCTCACAGGTGTTCTCTAGATTTTTTGTATGTGGATATCTACTCCTCTAGCAAGATTAGGAAAGTTTACTTGAATTATTCCCTCGAATATATTTTGCAGGTTGTTAACTTTCTCCTTATCTCTCAGGAATGGTAATAATTCATAGGTTTGGTCACCTTATACAATCCCGTATTTCTCAAATACTTTGTTCATTTTTCTAAATTATATATTTTCAAATTTTTGTCTGACTGGGTTAGTTCAAAAGACTGGTCTTCAAGCTCTGAAGTTCTTTCTTCTGCTTCCTCTGTTGATAAAGTTTTTGATCACAGTTGAAATTCCTTAAGTGAGTTTTTCAAGTCCAGAAGCTCAGATTCATTTAAAGATGTTTATCTCTTCATTTTCTGAAGTACTTTAGAAGTTTGTGTTCCTTTTGAACCTTTTCTTGGATCTCATTGAGCTTCCTAGCAATTCATGCTTTGAATTCTTTATCTGTCATTTTTGAGTTTTCATTTTGGTTAGGAATCATTGGAGAACTAGTGCAGGAGGTGTCACTACATTCAAATTTTTCATGACGCTAGAATTCTTGTGCTGATTCCTTCTTATCTGGAGATGTTGGTATTGATGTTTTGAGTGACTCTGAGACAGTTTCAGATCATGGATGAGGTCTTCACAAATTTTGGTGAGATACAATTTCTCTGGCACCTTTTAACAAGGCATTCAGCCTGTTTCGTGTTCTATCAAGTTCTGATCCTTTTCTCCATGTTGAGTTTATTTTTTTTCACATACCACACCATCTTTGTAATACATGGGGCAGAATAATGAATTGATCATCCTTGGCCAGGTGTAGTGGCTCATGCTTGCAATCCCAGCACTTTGGGAGGCCACGGCAGGAGGATTACTTGATCCCAGAAGTTTGAGGCTGTAGTAAACTATGGTCACACCACTGCAATCCCACCTAGGGGACAAAGTGAGACCAGTTCTGCAGCCCTTGAAGTTGAAGATCAAAGCACTGGGAGATTCAGTATCTGGTGAGGGTCCACTTCTGTGTTTGTAAACAGCTTTCTCTCAGTGTCTTCACATGACAGAAGGGGCAATAAATATTTATTTAATGAACTAAGCATGCCTTTCTTCATATAGTTGTTTTATTGCCAGAACATCCAAGTTTATTTGAAATATTTTCTTGGCTATAACATTAACAACATGATGTTTTTGAGAATAATAAAACTTTACTAGTTCAACCATTGTGGAAGTCAGTGTGGCGATTCCTCAGGGATCTAGAACTAGAAACACCATTTGACCCAGCCGCCCCATTACTGGGTATATACCCAAAGGACTATAAATCATGCTGCTATAAAGACACATGCACACATATGTTTATTGCGGCACTATTCACAATAGCAAAGACTTAGAACCAACCCAAATGTCCAACAATGATAGACTGGATTAAGAAAATGTGGCACATATACACCATGGAATACTATGCAGCCATAAAAAATGATGAGTTCATGTCCTTTGTAGGGACATGGATGAAACTGGAAACCATCATTCTCAGTAAACTATCGCAAGGACAAAAAACCAAACACCACATGTTCTCACTCATAGGTGGGAATTGAACAATGAGAACTCATGGACACAGGAAGGGGAACATCACACTCCAGGGACTGTTGTGGGGTGGGGGGAGGGGGGAGGGACAGCCTTAGGAGATATACCTAATGCTAAATGACGAGTTAATGGGTGCAGCAAAACAACATGGCACATGGATACATATGTAACAAACCTGCACATTGTGCACATGTACCCTAAAACCTAAAGTACAATAATAATAATAAAAAAAAATTTACTTGTAACCAATAAAGGACAACATTTTGGTTATCTATTAGCATAAATGTCTAAATATGTTTCTGGCCACAAAGAAAAAAGATGAGTTGACAGTTAGTGTTCAATTTTTTTCTTTTCTATTTACTAATTTGCTTAGTAACATATAATGCAGGGATAATACTACTACCTTATGGACTATAAGTCTAATTAAATAAATTAATATTTACAAATAGTCCTTTGTGTATTATAAGCACTATATGTAATAAATAATAAAATTACACAAAAATAGCATATATACATAAGCATGCCATATACATACAATTGAGGTTTTTCTACCTATCAAGTAATTTGGGAAAATTGTTTTCATTCATATATTCATAACTAATATTTACCTAGTAAGAGATAGCTTTCCTATAAATCCATACTTATTTTACCACACTTGCTTCAATATTGATATAAGAAGAATAAAGAACTAAAATACTTTTTATTCCAAAATATACTCCTAAAATAGAATATAATGTTTCTCTTCAAACAGAATTTTGATTAACATGGACACAAAGATCCTTCGCAAAATATTTTAAAAATAGAATATGACAATTTATAAAAATATTATACACCAAGGATTTTTGTGCAGGTTCAATATTGAAAAATGTATTCTAATTCTTTATGGAGCTGGCTAAAAAGAAAAATTGCATTATTATATTTATTGATCAGAAAAAACAAATGACAAAATTTGACACCCATTCACAAAATCTCCCAGAAAAATAGGAATAGAGGGGAACTTCATCAATCAATAAAATGATCTATGAAAAACCTGCTGCTAACATTATTTTTAATTGAGGGGGAGTGAATGGTGACCCGCTAAGATTGGGAATAAGGCAAGCATGTCCATTCTCACCACTCTCATTCAATGTAGGGCTGGAAATTCTAGTTAGGGCAATAAAGCAAGAAGAGGAAATAAAAGGCATACAGATCAGAAAGAAGTAAAACCCTTGCTATTTGCAGATGACCTGATAACACAGAAAATTCATGGTGGTTGCTAACGGCTGCGGGCTGGGAAAAATGGGGAGATGTTGGTCAAAGGGTTCAGCATTTCAATTATGCAGAATAAATAAGTTCTGGAAATCTAATGTATAGCATGGTAACTAAAGTTAATAATTATATATTGTATATTTGAAAATTGCTAAGAGAGTAGATCTTATATATTCTAACTGAACACACAAAATATAAATGTGAGTTGATGGACTTGTTAATTAGCCTGATTGTGATAATCACCTCATAGAGTATACAAATATCAAAACATCATGTTGTTCACCTTAAATATATATATATGTCAATTATACTTCAATAAAGCTGAAGACACATAAAAGTCAGCTATATTTTTATATATTAGCAATGAATACACACTAAAATAAAAAATACAATGCCATTCACAATCATTCAAAAGTGAAACACTTAGGTATAAATCTAACAATACATTTAAAGGACTTGTATGCTGAAAATTGCAAAACAGTGACAAAGAAATCAAAGAGCTAAATAGTGAGGGATACATGTTCATGATTGAAAGACTCAACATAATAAATATGTCATTTTCTCAAATCTGTGGGTAGGTTTATGGAATTCCTATCAAAGTTTTAACAAGATTTTTTATAGATATAGACAAGATTATTCTAAATTATAAACAGTTAAGAAATTGGAGAAAATCCGATGGTGTATATGTGCCACATTTTCTTAATCCAGTCTATCACTGATGGACATTTGGGTTGGTTCCGAGTCTTTGCTATTGTGAATAGTGCCACAATAAACATACGTGTGCATGTGCCTTTATAGTAGCATGATTTATAATCCTTTGGGTATATACCCAGTAATGGGATCACGGGGTCAAATGGTATTTCTAATTCTAGATCCTTGAGGAATCACCACACTATCTTCCACAATGGTTGAACTAATTTACACTCCCACCAACAGTGTAAAAGCATTCCTATTTCTCCACATCCTCTCCAGCATCTGTTGTTTCCTGACTTTTTAATGATCACCATTCTAACTGGTGTGAGATGGTATCTCATTGTGGTTTTGATTTGCATTTCTCCGATCATGGATGAAGCTGGAAACCATCATTCTAAGCAAATTATCACAAGGACAGAAAACCAAACACCGCATGTTCTCACTCATAGGTGGGAGCTGAACAATGAGAACACTTGGACACAGGGCGGGAAACATCGCACACTGGGGCCTGTTGAGGGGTGGGGGGCTGGGGGAGGGATAGCATTAGGATAAATACATAATGTAAATGACGAGTTGATGGGTGCAGCAAACCAACATGGCACATGTATACCCGTGTAACAAATCTGCATATTGTGCACATGTACCCTAGAAATTAAAGTATAATTAAAAAAAGAAAAGAAATTGGAAAAAAAATCTAGATGAGAGAATTTGGTGAAAATTTATATTTTTCAAATATTTGTAGGATTATTGTCTGGAAGAGGGACCAAATATGTTCTCCATGTTTCTAAGATATGAAACTAGGTTCTGTAAGAAAAAGAATTATGTGAAATTATATGTTCGATTAAAATAAAGAAATTCTTCGCATGTCACTCATAAAGTCAAAGATAGGATAGACCTCCCCACCAGTAGAGAAATTCAGTTGTGAGTCACCTTTCTAGGATCATAATAAAGAGAATATTAGCATCAGATCAAGAAATAAACTGAGTACAAAAAGTCACTTCTTATCCAGATACAGCTTTAATGTCATGATTCCAAGTCAGAAGAGAAGTAGGGTAGTGTTATGTCTACTTTAGAGTTGGACAGTATGAGATCTAGAAGATATAAATACATAAATAAGTGTTGCTTATAGTACTAATGAAAACATCATAAAATAATCATGATTTATCTGTATGATTGAGTCCTCAGCAAATTATCATACATGAAAGGAATTATTGACATTTTTTTCCCAAGCTGTATTTTCTTTATCTTATTTGAACTAGCAAAAATATTTTGTATATAATTGCCTTTCATGGCCAGATGGGCACCTAGCTTTGAGAAGAATAATGGTGTTATGTGCTCATTCCATGGTTAGCTTTTCACATATTGTATGTGGTAATATACTTTTCTTGTCTTTTTCATTTATATTATACTTTACAGCTATCTAATCAATTGTTCTTCATGAACATTATTATATTATTGAGTATTCTCAGAAAACATATTTATAAAGTAAATGTGCTGTTTGATGAATAAAAATGTAATAATTATTATAATTACTGTCTATGTATCCACTAGGTTAATAATTATCAATTTGAAAAGTTTAATCTTCTAATTTATATTTTCCTCCATGGACCTTATTTTTGGACATTCTACTAAATTACCCTACATTTTAACTCTCTAATATCATCTTCTAAAAATTTGGTTTTACAAGAAGTATTTTTCAAAGCTCTATACACATTATTAAATTGTAATAGGAACGATTGAGATTAAAAAGTAATCTCAGTTCCATGACTGCAGTGAATTAGAAGGCATAAAACATCAGTAGGCACATGGGAGAAATAAAGATAAGTATCTTTATTTGACACAGTCACAGTAAAGAACTGTAGGATTCTAGGATTATTAACCTCAATCCTCCATTATAATAGAGTCATCCATAACATTTTGAGGAAAGAACCTTCACACTACAAAATGTATTTGTTGAATTTATTTTTCTCTTTTTGTTTTTAAATTGTTTTATCATTCCCCCCAAAATACCTCAATTTCACTTAATATTTATAAAACATAAAAGTAATTCACTGTAATTTTTCTAATGCTCCCAATCAAATAATAAATCCCCTTATAACTCCACAATAGTGAATATAGATGACAATTTCAACTTTTACTTTCAATAAATGTTCTCCCCACTTGCTCTGCACTCCTGCACACCTCTCCACATGACTCTTAGGGAGAATAAAGCAAACCTTCGGGGAGTTTATTATTTGTTTAGATGCCTAGCAAAATGTTAACTAAATTCTTTTGTTCAGATATTAATCTACTCAAGTGAAGTTACAAGCATAACATTTTAGTTCTCTTTTTTCTCCATAACTCACCCTACCTTCATGTAATGAAATCATACTCAAACCCCAAACCATAAGTCCAAAATTAGTAAGCATTCTCATCTAATTTAGTCTTAAAAATGTCTCCATACACCTGACCCAATTGTGTTTGAAAAGCTCAGGCTTTGTGTTTTGGAATCTTCAATTATATTTAAAAAGTAAAGAGGAGATTTTAAAGGGCTTGATCAACTTGTCTTATCCTCTTCGATTTGCCTTAAAATTTCTATAAGCAAAAGGAAAAGTGTTAGACGAACCATGACACTCCCATCTTTTTGCAATTTATAAGGGAGAGATGAAAGTGGTGTAAAAAATTACTTCCATCCTAGAAAGTAGTGAATGACTAACCTAGTTTTTGTCAAGACAGAGGACTAGGTTTATACACGTTAGAGCTGCTATGCTCCATCTTTCTGAAGAGTTAATTATCTAATCAGTCCTTCTCAGTTATCTACTTACTCTAATATTCACGTATTACCAAACAGGATGATTCTCAGGAAAAAAGTACACTCAGAAATTCACAGGCAAGTGTAACCAGATCCACGATGCTGTATCTCCTAGTAATCAGTGAGTTTACCCAAAGGAGTTGGCTCCATCTTTCACATATTTTAAAAATAATCCTAAATAACACCAAATAGAGAGATTAATTGCCAGAAAATCGTGAATTCAAACCTGAATTTCATGCATGGTTAGGACGAAGGAAAGAACAGTTAAAAAAAAATAAGATAGAATCAACAAATTTGGATAATGATGAAAGGGAGAAGAACAGGAAGGGAGTGGAGAGGGAAGACAGCCGGAGGGTCATGGGGGAGAGAAAATGTAGAGATAGCAGTGAAAGGAATACACAGAAAAAAAAGCAAGGCATAGTGTACTTCCTTCTCTAAGCCAGATGTAGCTGCCTAGGGTCAGTCAGAAATCACACCTCATATCTTCAACCTCACTATAGCTAAGATAGGATATTTAAACAAATGAGAAACATTTACACAACCACATCCTGTGGTTCACAATCTTAAGTGACCAGCCCACTTGGTAGGAGCTTGGTAATTTGTTGATTTGATTCATTCAAACTAATATCTAATCTCCTTAAATGTTCTTTAAATACAGACTAAACTTTTTACTTTGGAGTATATTCATGCCGACTCCCTACCCTCAATCAGAAAGCAACAATGGAAGTGTGCTTCACACTTGGCAAAGACTGCTGAATGAAGCAGTATGTGATGGATGTTCTCAAGGACTTGCAGATAACCCGTCTCTGCATTGTTTTGGTCTCCATTGCTTGGTTTTTACTGATTGTGCTTACTAGGCATATAATAGCTTAATAGCAGTTTAATGACATCAAACACTAAAGAGGGTTACAAAAAATTCCTAGATAACTCAATGCATAAAGAGACATTGTTGGGGAAAGAGTTTCAATGACTTAATATAAATTCTTTACTCTTTATTATGGCCCATGAAGCGGGGGCGGGCGGGAAGTGTTCTCTGGTATGTGCAACATGGATAGTTTCACTTCTCCAAAATAATGATTTTTGTTTTCATCTTCTGGATTCCAAGAATCATGTAGCACTTTGTATTTCCCAATTTATTTTGGCTGCTACAAACACTGGACCAAATTTATATCACACAAAGAGCAAATATTTGGGATAACAATCTTACTACTGGCTTCAATGATAATTCAATATGGAATTAATTTTCATGGTTGCCAAATCAGTTATACAACTTAGTGGAATGTAAATGGGAGGCAAGGAAGGTATTGTTTGGTGAAAGCAGAGGGTGTAGGTGAGAAATAAGTATTTTAGCTAAATGATACTGGCCTAATCATGTTTCTCAGTGTTTAAGCCTTATCTTTATTCTAATCAATTTTAAACTGATTTTACAGAATTAGAATATAATTTTACATCAGAGATTGTGAAAAGCTGAAAGTAACAAAAAGCCATATGAACATAGACTTTCAAAAAGTAAACGGTTTATTTTCTTATCCAATATCACGTCCAGGGTTTAGTAACCCAGAGCTGGTGTTGGTTCTGTCTGTCTTCCTAAGCCATGTTGTTTATGTGGTCTATTTTTCAGACATATGTAAGAGAAAAGACAAAGATAAAAAGATGGTTTTCTATGGGGACTTCTTTCTATATCTCATTGGCCCAAACTATATCACTAGGCTGCCCCTAACTGCAGAGGAGGCTGGGAAATCAAGTCATTTTAAATGTCTGCTCTCCATTAAATGAAGATAAATAGAAAGCGGGTTAGACAGGGTAGAAAATGGGCCCCAAAATTATGCACCATACTTTATTACTATGTTGTTTACCTGAGGAAAATCTCACAGGGACTATCTAAAAATGCGGTACACACAAAAAAAGTCAACAAGGAAGAAAAATTGAAAACATAAGAATGTATATTATATTCCTGCAAGCAATCGGATTTTATTTATATATATCTTTACCCAAATAATTTATTTCTAGTTTAAGTTCTCATATTTTCTAAAACATTGACAGTGGCTTGGAGATGACTGTTTAGTATGACATACTATGACATCTGAAGTGAAAACTGGTCTTTGAGTTTAAAGTACTGGGTTTCATTTGATTACATTACTTATTACTTGGATGATTCATTATACGTAACATTTCTGAGTCTCATTTTTCTCATCTAGAAAAGGGTAAAAATTTCTGCTTCAAAAAATTATTGGAACTATTATATGAAATGTAATATTTGAAAGTGCCTGGCATATAATATATGCTCAACAAGTGTTAATTTCTTTCCAGGTAAGATTTGAAACAGAGGCCATGAGACTATTCATGCAAAATAATCAATTTAAAAGAACAATTTCTAAGTTGTCTTCAGTGTAGCAAAGAAATCTAGGATAAAAGGAAAAAATCTAATCTAAAATGTAAGCAACATTCTACGCTAGGAACAAAGCTAAGTATTTTATACATTTTATTATGTTGTCTGTAAGTTAAAAATTTAATACATCATAGTATTCTTTTCTTCATAGTATGTAAATGCATAAGATAAAATGATTACTTTATACTCCTGAAACAACCAAGGAAAACACAAATTCATATTTGTGCATTCACAATGACACCATATTCCTTTTTTCCATTGTGGTATCTTCATTGCAGCTGTTGAAAGCTATACCACGTCCCTCTGGGAAGAAAAGAAATTCTAAATAGCACATCATGACACAGCGTTTCAGAAAAGAAAAATAGGTTCCTGAAAATATATCATGAAATCAATATATTTCCACAAGTGACCAGCTTAATCACCCAACCCTCCAGTCAAAAGAATTCCAACTGAAATGCCGTACTGCCTCTCTCTCTTCAAAACTGAATCTACTCAACAGTATATTGACGATTTTATAGGAGAAAGTAGATCTGGAGAATTATGTATTGACTTGAAAGGAGGGCATTGCAAGTCTAGCCCAAAGGCTGCAATGCCTGTGCTTAGAAGTAATCAATAACTTAAAAAAAATCACACTCATAGTTCTAGCTATTTACTTCTGTCAAATATATTATGGTGATGCTTTGCATCCTATGAACGACACAAATATAACAAAAATAATTTTTCTACTGGATAAAGGCACTACTTGTTTTTGTTTTCTTTTTGAGGTTTACAAGCCACAAAAGTTACAAGTTCACGTTCTTCCAAAAGTACAAAAGAAATCTTTTTCTACTATAATAGGGTCTAGGAAAACATCATGAATTTTAGTGGAATATTATATGTATATGAAATATTGAAAGTTCTTTTACAAGTATCTTTTACTCAGGATTTCTTTCACTGTATTCTACAAAACTACTTAATAGAAATAAAAAAACACCATTTTCCCACTTTTCGTTCTCAAAAGGAAAGGTGAAATGACGACCAGTACAACTGAGGCAAAAGTGAACTCATGATTTCATTATTTGCTTGGCAAAACATAAGTGCTGCCTGCCACAGCATCATTCTTTCTATAAAAGACAGACTATTACCTTTTCCATATGACAAAAGAACTCTTCTCATTTCTGAAATTGTTCCAGAAATACCATGTTGCTATTTTATTTGGAGACTCCCCTCTAGGAGAGTGACGTATGGTCTGCAATATCCTCTGTTTGGAGCTTATGTTCTGATAAAGATTGTGATTGAGACAATAACTCTTTATTGTTTCTTTATCAGAGTTGTGTCTCTGTACTCTGTCAAATACTTCTGTGTTATGTACTGCTAATCTGACAAAGTCTGTCTATTACTTTATTTTAAATTAAGCCACGAGGTTGGTTGTGAGTCTGTAAGTCTAGAGTTAAGACCCAAACAACCACATAAACAATAACAAACATTTCTTTCAGTAATTCCTTGCATTTGACTTATATTCACTTTATTAATTTCATTGGGGGTTAAGCTGTTCATTTTAAATGCTTCACATCTTTGCACCAAATTAATGTAGACAAGCCTTTCAACAATAACAGTTACATTGCTTTTATTACAGGTATCAGCTCTGACACACTCCCAGCCTTTGACCTTGGACAGGTTGCTTAACCTCTCTATGCCTTAGTCTTTAGTAGTAAAAATGAAGATAATTATAATCTTTATATGAGATAATATACATGATTATATTGACATATTGTGCTATAGCTCTAATTAGGAGAGCAAAAATCTTTAAAATGTTTATTTCTATCATGAGAAGGAAAAAAAGCAAGAACCCTTTTTTTAAAAAAAAAAGAGAGAGAGAGCAGTTTTATCAACAGCAGAGAAGATTTCAGTGTCTACATATGTCAGAACGATTTGGATCCAGTATACTTGGAGTGAGGGTTACAAACCATGTCAAAAAAACAGGGAAGACTGGAGAGATATTTGAGGATGAAAATGTGGTGTCCTTAAAGCAATTTGGATTTTAAGCTGCATGAGAACACTGACCAAGGGACTTAAGGAAACACCAATAAGATCATTTTTGTATTGGTAAAAGATTTTTCAATGTATATAGGGTGATGTAGGGGAATACAAGACTGGGGAGTTGGACAGCAGCTGGTAAACCGCTGCCATAGTACAGACACAATAATCAAGTCATTTGCTGAAGCACAGGGAATGAGGTTGAAGAGGAGAATGAGGGGAGAGATTTTAAGAAGACAGAACGTACAGGACTACGTGGCTGATTTGGTGTGAGACATAAGGAAGCCCAGGAGCACTGGGATACGTGCATCTACAACTGAGGAGAAATTTGTGCTGAAGTTCAGATTTGGGAAAAATTTGGATCAAATCATGGGAGCTGCTGAGCTTCACCAGAGAGTGTATAGTGACACGAGTTTAAAAATGATGTCTAGAGGACAGAAATATCTGCACCCTGTCCTCTTGACCCCGGAAAAGAGGCAAATGAACTGGAAGAAAACTTCAGATAAAGTATGAGAATCTCAGAAAAACTGGTGTGGTGAAAGTTCTGAAACTTAGCCTGAGGAACTCAATCAGGAACTAATGAAAATGGTGTTAGATTAGGATATAAAGGTTTCAGCAGTGGTAAATTAACAAAAAAGATAGATGGGCCATCACGGCTGAGGCTTCATATGTATAAGAAAACCGGGAGGACTAAAATAAATTGAGATGATAATTAATCTGACAGAAGTCAAGCTAAACAAACACGATTTTATAACAATTATCATATATGCACATGCAGATCTATATACTTGATATAATTATGATTAAATATTAAGAATATTTAAGAATTATTAAAATTGCCTACAGTCCTTGACAAAAATATTTGAAGCCTACTAGAGAGAGCTTATGAATTAATTTTCTTTTTATTAGTGGTTACTTAGTGTTCTCTGTTTCTCTTCTATTATGAAAACATTTTGCTTTTGATGTTTAGAAATATTGCAATGAATTTGATACAAAATATCTCAAATGAATAGGGAACAAATAAAATATTGATGTTAGGCTTGTTAAGTATCCCAAAGAGAAAACGCAAAGCTATTTCATAAAAGAATAACTAATGGAATTCTACTCAGATGCTTGCAGTGAATAGATAATTCATCTCAGACATCAGATGTAGAAGCTACAAGATTTTTTTCACGATTCTTCATGGAAGGAATACTTAATACTTGTAGCATAAGCACCCCCAAACCCTCTGTGAGTCCAGCATATATCTAATCAAGAGAAATGCCAGTAATCAAAGTGAATTTAATATGCTGCACTTCCAGGTTTACTCTCTTGAACTTTCAGTGTCTCTTTACAGAAATATTGCAACATTTACATGGGTGTTAGAAGTTACACTTACCAGAGAAATTGTTTAAAAAGTGAATGGATACCATCAATTTGATCTGTTTGGCTTGTTGGGAGTAAGTGTAAAATGTATATGAAACTAATTCACCAGAAAGCAGTTGAGAATGGGTCAAGTGCTGGAGGGAGGTCAAAGGGGAGTAACTCCACAGTGGTAATAATATGTGTGTCCTAAAGAGAGACACTGTATTGGGAATGCAAAGAAGGTGGGGAAGATGGAGAGAAAATATGAATCTTCAGATGCAAGACATCAACTGAAATTTATTCTGGATATTTTTACATCCTATACTTGACAAATAAGTGCCTCAAAAAACAAAAGTTGAAAGGGAGAAGAGAAATATATGTCATGATATTATATCTTTCATACTCTAAAGTGAACTAATACTTTATAAATAATTTAAAAACAAATTAAAAATTATCTTCCGTGAAAAATCAATCAGGGATATAAAATACTTATGTGAGTTGTACACTAGACACTCCAGGAGTGACCAGTCACAAAGACCACACTGTTAATGCTGCTCCAAGTAGTCAGCAATGGGGTGGTCCTAAAAATGCTGTTGTTTTCATTCTTATTCTAGAATCCCTAGTACCTTGTGTTTAATGTTAGAATGATGAAAGACCATTAGGAAACACATAAAAACCACCCCCTTGGGTAATAAATACAAGAAAGGTATACCTTTATAAAAGAAAAGTTTAATACGCCTAACAAGTCAAATATTTTTTCTTGTTAAAAGTCTAAGAATAACAAGACTTTTCAATTATATGATTTTAAATTTTAAGAATATACTTCCTAATTCAATGATACCAGAATACATTGTTTAAAAGTTAGAAACAAAATATGAGTAAACCTTTAAACAATAAGATGCTTGCTCTCTATACAAAATAATTCATCTCCATTGATTTTTTGCCTTAATAGTCTCTAAACCAATTTCCAAACCCGCTAAAGCACAACTTGCATATTAAGAAGTGTTCAGAACTTCACTCGGCCTAATATATTTTTTATCCTTATATTTAAACACACATACACACACGTTAGACACAGACTATCATTCTTACCACGTATCTTCTCCAGAATTTTCAATACATAAAATTGCACTGACCACTAAACTTAGTGATTTAAGTACTTTTATTAGTAATTTGTGGGAATTTAATATAATTACTGTAGCAATATCTAAAGGAAACAAAGCTGTCAGTACATATACATCATTCTAATATGGCACCACTGAAAAAAGAAGGTGAGTTAGCTTGTTTTGTCCTGGGAAGTTAAAAGGGTACATTAATTTATGCTGACAAAGAAAAATCAATAGCACATTGTGCACAAAAGAAAAATCAATCATTATTTCTATGGCCTCGATATTCATAATGACATGAATTTATTGAGGAAAACATTGCATTCAAATATGAATTGAGTATGCCACAAAAGTCACTAAGCTCATCAAAGGCATAATCAAGGCCACTGCATTAGAATGTTTTAGTGAGCCCCAACCTAGGCATAACAACCTGAACTCAGTGAACCAGCATATTCAGTTGGCTTCAACAGCATTAGAGACCTATAAATCTTATATTTCAAATGCCATGATAATGGACACTTCCATCTTGTGTGTCTTCATACACTGGTTTTACTTTTATCAGTTTTTCTGTAAAATAGCTCTAGTATAATAACAGGCTCCCAAGATTATTTCAGGTACTTGCAGGGAAATACATGTATAGTCATTTGTGCCCATTCTCCATTTTTTATGCGGTCTTTTGTTGTTGTTTATTTATTTGTTTCCAGTCATCCTTACTCTGAAATAACTTTCTACCACTCTGGCAACACTGGCAGAACAAGTAAAATGTTTCACTTTCTTAAAGTATATTTTAAGTATTTTCTCCAAAATGTAATTAAATTATTAATGACTAAATAAAAAAGTGTAATAATACAAAATTCTTCAAGTGAACAAAGCTTTTCCAAAATGAAATATATCTAGAATAAAAGCTCTTTGAAGAAAAGGAATATGTTTTTGGTGTACTTTTTATGGCTTATTTATGTAACTTTTATTTCCTGGGACATATATAAAGCGGAAAAATCAAGATTCTAGTTATAATCAAGAGTCCAAAATTTATTGGCTCAAATTGAAGCTTATACTTTCTTGGTCCTGGCAAGTTAAACTATGTCTTTATGGAGTGAATATCTATTTGAATATTAAATAAATATATAAGAAACCCCTACAGGTTCTTCCTTCTTTACTAGTCCTGTGATAACAAATTAAAATGAGCCAATGAGCCATCCCCACCGCAACAACATGTTTCTGAGTCTGTCTTGTAGTGACTAAAAATGTTGTTTAGAACTGCTGTCAACCCACCAGCACTTCCAGTCTCATTCTGGCTCTGATAGCAACACAATCACTATCATACCAGTCTAGTTTTCACAAAGGTAAACTGAGTTCTTGTTTCCATGATTTGAAGAATGCTGTGCTGCCATAGAGGGAACTGTCTTCATCTCAGGACAAATCCTTTCACCCAAAATGCTTTGTAAAAAATTGTTTTCATGGTTATAACTGTTTACAAAGAAATAGTAGAGTAAGCCCTCAGTTTAGATGAAGGCATGCAGTATTGGCCATGCATACATGCATGTGTGTGGGTGCACACACACACCCAGTGTTACTAAGCAGAAGAAATTCCTTTAATTAACAGCATGGACCATAAAGTAAGAAACAGATATACCAGCACAAATGACATAGGGCCAGATCAACCTGAGACACACAAAAGAAAACCCCAGGCTGAAACCACTCACCTTCTTTAGTTGTAAAGACTAGACCCTTAGAAAGAACTGGATACCCCAACATATAACTCTAGCTAGTGATTTCTGTTTATATTCTGGTGCCCAGAATAGACAAAATGAGAAAAGGGTTTTCCTTTACATTTTTCTTTTTTCTAAGGAGACTTCTGCCTCAAGGAGAAGCTGGTGCCATTTTGCAGCTGGGAGGTCCTCCTCAGCTCTGTGCTCATATGCTAGTCCCACCACAGCTCTGTGGCTGCAGCTGTTACTACTGACTACTAGTGCCCTGCAAGACTCCAGTGTCCTTTCTGACCCACTGGCTGGCTGTTTCTACTCCAAGCCTGCTAGTAATGTGTCTTAAAACTATGATTCCCTTCATCATCCCAGTTCATCAACGAGTAGCTTTTTAATAATATAATGTAATGATTGAAATGAGAGAAGTATCTTTGAAACCAAGGAAGCCACTTGTTACATATGCTATTTGGGCAAAGTAACTTTACATCATTGACAGTCTATCATTATAAAAGAGGATTATTATAAGGATTAATGCAATAATATACATAAACCACTTAACTCATTGAAATTATGCAATATTTGGTACTTCTTATAATTAGTATTATTGTGAAAGGCCAAGGCAATTAATTTTGTATTTCTAACTACGTTTCTTGGACAGCAAAGTCTTCTCACTCTACCAGTGGTTCTTAGTCTTGGCTATGCACCCACATAAAAACAATACAGCTGTTTAGTATATCCCAGACCTACTAGTAAAATCTCTTAGGGCAGAGCTCTATCATATTAATTTTGGAAAGTTTCAGAGGTAATTTTTGAGAGGCAGCCAGAGTTGGGAGCTTCTCTTTCTAGCTATCATAGTATACTAAAGCTTAACTCTGTATTTACTAAGCTAAATAATTAAACACAGAACTCAATGCAGCTTATTCAATGCAGCTGTCCAGATGTGACACAAGAATATCCCCTTCTGACATCAAAATATTCTACTTATGTTAATGCAGTATATTTTTCTGGATAATTAAGAATGTCTTTCCTTTGATGAATGTGATTTTTAAGTGAAGTTTCTATAATTCTGGGTTTGTTCTGTTGATTTTATTGTTTTGCCACAATGCAGGCTTTAACATTTTCTTTCCTATTGTATATCCCATTGTTAGTTCCTGGAGGTGCTCTGGAGATGAATCACAATTCTCAAACATATTGTTTCTGCCCTCTCATCCAGCATATCATGGGAAAATTTGATAAGCACATCATTTATTTCATCAAAATTGCTGGTAATCATGTTTAGTCTAAGTAAAGGACAGCGTACATAGAAAGACACAGTATCTGACAACTCCTTCCAGCATCTCTGAGGGCCTAAAACAACCAAAAAATGCCTTCTTCAGAATTCAAGTATAGTTTATTTACAGAGGTGAATGTAAAAGTCCAAATGAATATTTGTTCAAATATAGCCAGAAATTCTTGTAAAGTTTGACAAAGGCTGCTATTCTTCAAATAGAATTAAAAGATATTGATATGGAAATGAGCAAAAGCCTATATTCTGGTATAAAGAGCATTTCAAGCTGTAAATAATAATATTAAATATGTTCTGGTATGATAGATTGAAATAAGAAGGCTAGAGCATGTCACTTGCCCGAGTTACTAGAAATGACAGTATAACGGAAAAGTAATGAGAAGAAGAAACTTCAATTCATGGAATTTTAGAGGTGCAAATTGCCTTAGAGATTAGAGATCAATTACATAATTTTACAGATGGGAGAAGTGAAGAAATGACTTGCCAAAGGTTGCATAGCTAGATAGTGGCAGAATTAATAATAGAATCTAGGTCTTCTGACTCCTTGTCAATATCCTCTTACCGCACTAAGTTGCTAAGCATATCTTATTGCGTCTATGACTATAACTAACCTCAGTGATAAATTTAAATTTATAACCAAGCATTTATTTGTTAATGTTTAGAAATGTCCTAATATACAGTATACCTATATCATTTATAATCCAGTTTTATTTAAATTACTACTCTAGAGATAGCCAGAATCATGGAGAAAATCTTGTATGTTATTAGATTTTCAAATTCTATAACAAGAAAGCATGATTAGGATAAGAAAAATCCTCTTAATCTTTCATATGAATAAATTATAAACACCTACATTCCTGACTTGCTTTCTAAGCAGATGCAACTTAGAGATTTCTTTTTGAAAATCCTCCTTGCAGTAAGATTACTAAATACTTTTGTGTGAGAACATGTATATGGTATAACACTGAAATATAAATCAATTATTTTTGACCTTACACTAGCCAGAAGCTGTACTGCTAATTAACAAGCTGAACTCCAGGATCCCTTTGCTACTGCTCATTAAAGAGTTCATTACAAATGATAAAAAAAAAAAAAAAAACTCAAGATAGGCAAACTCTAGAGCATTGCTATTTAGAGAAGGAGGCAGATGTCCATCTGGTTGGAATTATTAAGAATTCAAGTAGAAAAGAAATGAAGAAAATGTTCCTGAGGAGACAAATTGTCACATGCATTCATAGAAGGGCTGTACTGACTTTTAGCAGAAGGATATCTCAGTGTCATTTAAAAAAGCTACTGCAGTAAGCTAATGGTGACTAAGGCAGAGCAGCTCTGATTCCCCAAATACATAACAGAGTGGTGCAACTATGAATGCTGCTATTATCTTAACACAAATGAGGTTGTTGGTTAAAGCAAGGACAAATTAAAGTTCACAGTCTTATTCAGGACATAGGCTTGGGCAAGGACTTTATGTGTAAAACACCAAAAGCAATGGCAACAAAAGCCAAAATTGACAAATGGGATCTAATTAAACTAAAGAGCTTCTGCACAGCAAAAGAAACTACCATCAGAGTGAACAGGCAACCTACAACATGGGAGAAAATTTTTGCAACCTACTCATCTGACAAAGGGCTAATATCCAGAATCTACAATGAACTCAAACAAATTTACAAGAAAAAAACAACCCCATCAAAAAGTGGGCAAAGGACATGAACAGACACTTCTCAAAAGAAGACATTTATGCAGCCAAAAAAACACATGAAAAAATGCTCATCATCACTGGCCATCAGAGAAATGCAAATCAAAACCACAATGAGATACCATCTCACACCAGTTAGAATGGCCATGATTAAAAAGTCAGGAAACAACAGGTGCTGGAGAGGATGTGGAGAAATAGGAACACTTTTACACTGTTGGTGGGACTGTAAACTAGTTCAACCATTGTGGAAGTCAGTGTGGCGATTCCTCAGGGATCTAGAAATACCATTTGACCCAGCCATCCCATTACTGGGTATATACCCAAAGGACTATAAATCATGCTGCTATAAAGACACATGCACACGTATGTTTATTGCGGCACTATTCACAATAGCAAAGACTTGGAACCAACCCAAATGTCCAACAACGATAGACTGGATTAAGAAAATGTGGCACATATACACCATGGAATACTATGCAGCCATCAAAAATGATGAGTTCATGTCCTTTGTAGGGACGTGGATGAAACTGGAAACCATCATTCTCAGTAAACTATCACAAGGACAAAAAACCAAACACCGCATGTTCTCACTCATAGGTGGGAATTGAACAATGAGAACTCATGGACACAGGAAGGGGAACATCACACTCTGGGGACTGTTGTGGGGTGAGGGGAGGGGGAGGGACAGCATTAGGAGATATACCTAATGCGAAATGACGAGTTAATGGGTGCAGCACACCAACATGGCACATGGATACATATGTAACAAACCTGCACATTGTGCACATGTACCCTAAAACTTAAAGTATAATAATAAAAAAAAAAGTTCACAGTCTTCTCCTAGTGCCTTGAACAACATCCTCTAATAGGTTAAATTTAAACTACTGTACTTACCTCCAATTTTCAGAGACGATCATGCAGCCATTTTGTTGTAAACAGAGAGCTACACTGAAAAGAAGCAAATGAACAATGAACAAAACTCATTATCTGTAAAAGTAAGATTACTTTTAGATCTTATCTAGAATCTAAGCTACTCTGGCTAAGCTATTCTTTCAGACAAAACCATTCTCAGCTCCCAATAATACCATATAAATGAATTTAGGGAGCATAGTGAATATGTAGATTAGGAATTGTATGTATTTTCTCCATTCATAAAAACACGTTTTGAATCTAAAACTCAAGTGCTTATTTTTAAAGTTAAAATTAAATAGGAAGTTGGTTTTCTGGTTCATTATAGTCCCACTTATCCTGCAAATATGCAGTTAGCACTCTGATCAAGAATTCTAAAAATTTATTTTTATCAACTCCCTAGACAAAGCAACCCTAGGTTATCCCAACACACATAATATGTGTGATCCTACCTCTCCTAGAAAAAAATACAATATGCAATTTGCAGCTTTTCACTCAAGGGAAAAATGAGTATGTGAACAACATGAATATCATAATATTTTTAAAATACTCAACCTAAGTACAGGTCCAATATAAACTATTAGAGATTTGATTTTAACTTGTGACATTTTTTAGCTCTGTATCTACTTTCCTCTAAAAAAATGATTTTTCTTTGTCTACTATATTAGTTACATTCCAATTTTGTTATATTAAGCCACATACTACTATAAGAACTAGCTACCTATTGTCACCCCAATTTAAGCAGTGTTTTCACTATTTCAAAGATGTATATCATTCAACAAAAATTATTAAAATTAAGAAAACTGTGGTGGCTTGCATAGTGCTACAGTAGTGGGGCAAGTTTACTGTAATTTTGGAGCATTGTGGAAGATTATGGATTGGTTGAGTATACATCAAATGCTACTTGGCAATCTAATGTTACATGTTACTGTTAAGCAGAGGAAGTCTTTAACACCTTAGCAGCAATCTGAAGTTCCTCACAGAGAAAATGCTATACAGAACACATAAATTATCTAAAACATGGATACACCACTATTAGATGCTGAGTATTTATAAATGTGAATCTGTTAAGTCTGTCTTAATAATCAGGGACTATTTAATAAATGTTAATAAATCACTAAGTTTAGAGAAATATGAGTAATTTGATCATAGTTTTTGCAACACCCTAAAGACTATCTAGGGGAATGTGAGCAAATCCTAACCTTCTTTATCTGGAAAGCCTCCAAAATTCTGTGGATGTTATGGTAAACATTTAATGGATCTCCTTTTAAAAAAGGGGTCCCTACATTTTTCATTTGTCCTTTCTCAATAGAAAAGTAAATCTGAAAATTTCCTAAATGATGGTGTAGGCAGGATGGTCAGACCACTTGCCGGAAATTGGAGATGCTGCTTTCAACAATTCTTTAGCTTTTAATAAAAATTTAAGGCCTGGTGTGGTGGCTCACACCTGTAATCCCAGAACCTTGGGAGGCTGAGGTGGGCAGATCACCGAAGGTTAGGAGTTCGAGACCAGCCTGGCCGACATGGTGAAACTCTGTCTCTACTAAAAATACAAAAAAGTAGCTAGGTGTGGTGGTGTGCACCTGTAGTCCCAGCTACTCAGGAGGCTGAAGCACGAGAATCACTTGAACCCGGGAGGCAGAGGTTGCAGTGAGCCGAGATCATGCTATTGTACTCCAGCCTGGGTGGTGGAGTGAGACTCCATCTCAAAAAAAAAAAAAAAAAAAAGTTAAATGTCTGCACTCTGTCTCTGACCCTCACTGCTTATTCACTCCACGCCTGCTCACTCTGACTGCCCCACCAGTATGACCAATAGAGTATTCTCAGAGCACGAACAATCCCTGTATTGCCAAGCTGGTGGACTCATTCTTGTGTTTAGCTTGCTTGACTACTTAGCAATACTCCCCACGGTTAAACAATTTTCTTTTTCTCAAAAGCCCCCTCTTTTAGATCACTCTTGGATTTTCTTAGTCTACTATTCTGGGTACTCTTCCTCACCCAGACTTCTACATCTATATATTCGGAATTCATTTTCTGGCCTTTCTCTACAATGTTATCTACCTCCCACTCTAATAAAATCTCCACAAATCTATCATATTCACTAGGATAGACCCCATGCCTATAATAATATTTATTCCATAAAAGATGCTCACCGTATATGTGAGTATCATTGTACGGCGATATTAATCTATTCCCATGGATTTAAATATTGCCTTTATTTTGATGTTCACCAAATGTATTTTTCAAAATCTGATTTCTGTCTGCACTCTAGGCTTAAAAATGGCTTATTCCTTAAAAGTTACAGACTTTTATACTTAACAAGTATAAAATGTGAATTATTGATTCAGTTCAGTTACCCCCAATTTTCTCCTATCTCAGAAAATGGTATGGGTATCCTTCATGTTACTAGATCTAGAAATTATGTACCATTCTTGAAATATTTCATTTGCTGAACCTCACACATAATACCTCATATATAATACATCAGAAAATCCTGTCAATTTTTTCTTTGAAATAAAACTAAAATTTATCTGTTCATCTCCATCTTCATTGTTACTATTCAAAAGCTGGCTATTAGCTACCCTTGCTTACACCATTGCCCAGTCTCCTAATTTGTCAATGCAAAGAATACTGGAAGGAAGTCTACATAAGCTGATTGGACTGAAAGTCCCAAAGAGATTCCGCACTGAAATACAAATCCTAAATACAGAATTAAGCCAATCTGGATCAAACTCGCTTTCATGAGCCTGTCAATCTGTTTCCACATAACAAATTTTAAAAATGTATATCAAACTATATCATTTCCACATGAGATTTTTACCGGATTTTTATTGCACATAAAATAAAACCGCTATTTCTTACTGTAGAAGGCACATTCCCTTTCTTCTTTGTTTCCACTTTTCCTACCATATACTAGGTCCTGGAAACTCTGTTCTTTTCAAGTGCTGAGCTCTTTCCCATCTCTAGAATTTGTATGTCTGTCCCCTATATTTACAACCCTCCACACTTGCTTGCCTACTACTGTTCAGTATTTTGAGGTCTTAGTTCGTATATCACCTGCTCCTCACAGAGGCCTTTCCTAATCAGGGTGCTTAAATAGGTCCTCTTTTGAGATGGGTAGGAGAAGAATGCAGGGAAACAGAGCAAATGCCATATTTTCAAGGGGGGAGTCTGGATGATGAAAATAAAGGAATTTTTTTGCACTGTTTGGCAGTTTTTCTGTGAGGTTGAAATTATTTAGAAGTATATTCTTCTTGTTTTTTTTTTGAGATGGAGTTTCGCTGTTGTTGCCCAGGCTGGAGTGCAATGGTGCGATCTCTGCTCACCACAACCTCCGCCTCCTGGGTTCAAGCAATTATCCTGCCTCAGCCTCCCGTGTAGCTGGGATTACAAGCACGTGTCACCACGCCCAGCTAATTTTGTATTTTTGGTAGAGATGGGGTTTCTCCATGTTGGTCAGGCTGGTCTAAAACTCCTAACCTCAGGTGATCCACCCACCTCAGCCTCCCAAAGTGCTGGGATTACAGGTATGAGCCACCGTGCCTGGCTATTTTTCTTAGAAAAAGAAAAAAATAAATAATTTTTTTGTTATTCTCTTTAGCTCTGTCCCCCAGATGTTTCCTTAAGAATGTACATCAGAATAAAAACTTATTTGTAGCAATTTCAATTACTTTATTTATTTATGTTTGGGTGTTTTTTCCCACCAAACTGCATACTCATGAGGTAAAATTAGGTTTTCAGTACTGTGGGGTGTCTAACACACAGTTACATGATTGAGAAATATTTTTTGGAATGAATATATAGTATATATATTTAAGTGTTGTCTAGTAAAATGTATATGTTATTCATGTAAAGTTAATTATTTTTAAGCAATAATTATATATTCCTTACCAATAACAACAATAATAAACATTTTATACATTTCTAAGAAGAGAGAGATTCACCAACATTTCCAGTCACTATCCTGAAAATCAGACTGAGAATTGCAGAGCATAATCCTCTGCAGAATGATGCTTGAATGCAGTTTATTAATGTGTATATATAACAGTCTTTTATTAGCAATAGCAAATACTCAATAGTATGTGTTTGTTCAATTAAGAAAAATATTAGCCCAGTATATTATGTTTTTTTTTTTCTATTTCATTTATTGCTCCATTATTGGCTCCCAGAGTGCAGAAGCTTCACTCGTGGCAGGCCTCCATTCTCTGAGGATAGTTCCTAATTTGAACATGAGAAAATTCACACTTTGGCATGCAGATGTTTTAGATAGGTCCAGCATTACTGTTGGTACAGTTGTTGCATGTCAGTTCAAAGGTAGAAAACTGAAGCAAAAAAAAACTATGCCACACTGTAATTTTTTCAGTTATAGATTCAAACTGTTCATTTGTGACATACCACATTAACACGAGATAAAGTATTAACTAATTTACATTCTAATGTACTTTTGGCAGAATAAATTGTATTTCAAATAGCCAAAAAAATTGCTAAGTATAGAATACTGGAGATTATCAAAATGCAAAGATTTCCAGTAATGTTAACTCAGCCATGTTAAACATATTGTAGATTTTATACCTCTCATTTAAGTACTACTTAATGTCTACATTGACAGGTTACTATAGAAATGGTTGTAGAAATGTAGGAAACATAGATGTTTAACCTTCAGAACAAATAAAGTAGATAAATTACATAAGTATATTAATGTTTCCCATTTTTAAGATAAGAAGAAATTGTAATATTTTTAAGGATGAATTAGTAATAAAATTAAGAATAGTAATACTCAAAGGGATTCTCATTCTTAATAGAATACCTAGAATTGTAAATTTTTTTAACCAAAAGCCTAAACCAAAAATTTATAAACAAATGCTAGGAAGATTTACCTTTTTCAGTAGTTATAAATTTCCAGATTCAAAATGTGACATTATAACCAGGAAGTGTTTTCTTACCTCAATACCTTCTGTTCTTAGAAACTGAACAAATTTTAAATTGCAATTATAATTCGTTTAAGCTAAAATAGACTCAGTTTTCTATTGTTAAATATAAGAACTTTGTTCACTGACATTTCTGTCAGCCTTGTCCCTTTTGAGTTCCTAAAGATAAATGCTGTGGTTATTTCCATTATTTTTTTTTCAAAAACCTTCATTAAGTGCACCATTCAGAGCAGATTTAGCTCCAGCAACAAATAAAACATAAAAGATAAATGACTGGAGCCTTTCTCTACCCTCCCCCGCTTTTTTTTCACCTCTTTCACAATTAACTCAACACAATAAAGGCCACAGAGAAAATTGTTCTTCACATAAAATAAAGTGCACTGGTAAGAAAGTTTTTAAAGTTGATGGTTTTAAAATGATAATGTGTAGATTTTGAGAAAATGGCTTTCTTTAGTGAAATATTCTCAGGTAACATGTCTGTTTCTTTCCTTATTAAAAATCATGCATAATAAGGTACAGATGATGTGAGGACTTATAAAAGTCGCAAATTAAGTTGTAACTAATTCCACTATTCAGAGATAACCACTAACAATATTTTGGCATATATAATTAATTATTCATCCATTTGTGAATATAGAGAGGAGGAGGAGAAGGGGAAGAATGGAGAAGAAATAGCTCTTTCAAATATTTTTATATAAACTAATAGGATGCTACACCCACAACAAACATTTTCATGATTATACAGTATAATATCTTAAGATCAATTAACAACCTATTTAACAATCATCTGTTAAACTTCTTGGTTGTTGCTTTAATATCTATCATTAGAAATAATGCTGAAATGAGCATTATATACAATATATAAACCATCTCAAAATTTCAATTATTTCCTTAGTGTACGTCCTGATAATAGAACTACTGGTCAGTACTATGCTTATATATCAGTCTTTTGGAAAGTCTTATTAATTTACATTCTCCATAGCTCAACATTCTCCACATTTACAGTACTCTTGACCAGTACTTGCTTGTTAAATGTCTTTGCAATGTAACACAAGCCTTACTTAGGTTCTGGGAGATGAAAAGTGTCTCCCAGTACCTAAGTAAATGTTGTGTTACATTTCTTACAAATATCTCATGAGAAAGAGTAAATCATCTTCTACTTATTAAAAAGAAATACATTCAAAATAGAAATGAGGAAGGAAAAATCTCTTTCACAGATTACATAATCCTACGTCCAGAAAGTCCCAAATAATCTACACAAAAAAACCTACTAGAGTTAATAAACTAATTCAACAAAACTTCAAGGTAAAAGGTAAACATACTAATATCAGTCATGTTCCTACATACCAGCAATGCACAATCCAAAAAGTAAGTTAAAAAATCTCCATTTATAATAGCATTCAAAAAATAAAATACCTAGGAGTGAATTTAACCAAGGAGTTAAAAGACTTGAACGCTGAAAACTACAAATCGTTGCTAGAAATAAATTATGGACCTAAGTAAATAGAAAGATATTCATGGATGTGTCCATGGGTTAGAGACATAATATTGTTTCAATGACAAAGCAATTTACACATTCAACACAATCCTTATCAAAATTCCAATGATCTTTTTATGTAGAAATTGAAATGTTGATCCTCACATTCTCATAGAATTACAAAGGGTCCTGTATAGCAAATTACAGTCTTGATAAGGAAGAGAAAAAATGGATGTTTTAGCTCAGGCTGCCACAACAAGATACAGTAATTTATTTTCTCATAGTTCCAGAATTTGGAAGTCCAACTTCTTGTGCAGTATGGTCAAGTTTTGATGAGGGCTCTCTTCTTGCTGCCATCTCACTGTATCCTCACATTGCAGGTGAAGGGGAGGAGCAAGTTCTCTAGCATCTCTTCTTGTAAGGGCACTATGCCCATCATGAGGAACCTACCCTCATGACCTTATCCTAATTTAATTACCTTACAAAAGCCCCATCTCCAAATACTATCACATCATGGGTTAGGGCTTCAACCTATGAATCTGGCAGGAACATAATTTAGCCCAAAGTATTGGAGGATTAACACTTCCCAATTTCAAAAATTACTACAAAGCTACCGTAATCAAAATAGTACAGTACTGTCATGAATACTGACACATAGACCAATGGAATATGATTTAGTCTGGAAATAAACCCATATGGCCAAGGTCACTTAATTCTCAATAAGGGTGCCAAGATCATTCAATGGGGAAAGGACAGTCTTCTCAAGAAATTGTGCTGCCATAACTGGATATCCAAATAAAAAATAAAAATAACGTTGGACCATGTATTAGTTCATTTTTGTTGCTATAAAGTAATAGCTAAATAGCTAAAACTGGGTTTGTTTGTTTGTTTGTTTTAAAAAAGAGAATTGGCTCACAGTTCTGCAAGCTGTACAGGAAGGACAGAATCAGCATTTGCTCATCTTCTGGTGAGGCCTCAAGGAGCTTACAATTATGGCAAAATGCAAAGGGGGAGCTGATATGTCACATGGAGAGAGGGAGAGAAAGAGAAAGAGAAAGAAGGAGAATGTGCCAGGTTCTTTCAAACAACCAGATCTCACATGAACTCACAGAATGAGAACTCACTCATTACCATGAGGACGACACCAAGCCATTCATGAGGGATCTGCCACCATGACCCAAACATATCCCACTAGGTCACCTCCGACATCAGAGGTCACATTTCAACATGAGATTTGTAGAAGACAAAACATCCAAATCATATCAGACCACTACTCACACCCTATATACAAAAATTAACTCAAAATGAGTCAATGACCTATACATAAGAGATAAAAATACAAAACTCAGAAGAGACAAATCTTCATGACAGTGAGTTTGTCGATGAATTCTTAGATATGACACCAAAAGCACAAGAAAAATACATTGGACTTCACCAAAATTTAAAAATTTTGTTCACTAAAGGATATTATCAAGAAGGTGAAAAGGCAATCTATACTAGAAAAAAAGAATATTTGCAAATCATATATCTGATATAGTTCTAATATCCAAAATACAAAAGGAACAACTATATCTCAATGACAAAGATAAAACAATCTAAGTTTAAAATGACACAAGACTTAAATGTACAAATTTCCCCAAAGATATACAAATAGTCAATAAGCAAATTAAAAGAGCCACAACATCATTATTTATCAGGCAAATACAAATCAGAACCACAATGAGATACCACTTTAAACCCTCTGAGATGGTTAACATAAAAATAAAAATGGAAAATAAAAAGTGTTCGTGAGGAAATGGAAAAATTGGAAACTTCATACATTGTGGTGATAATGTAAAGTGGTTCAGCCAACTGTGGAAAACATTTTGGCGGTTCTTCAAAAAGCTGAACATAGAATTACCATATGATCCACCAATTCCATTTCTAGGTATATGTCCAGAAGAATTAAAAACAGGTATTCAATAACTACGTGTACATACATGGTCAAAACAGAATTATTCATAGTAACCAAAGGGTGGAAACAACACAAATGTCCATCAATGGATTAATGGAGAATCAAATTTTGGTACATACATATAATGAAATATTATTTGCCCATCAAAAGTAATAAAGAGCTGACATGTTCTATAATATGGATAAATCTGGAGAACATTATGCTGAGTGAAAGAAGGCAGACACAAAACATCACGTATTATATGATTCCATTTGTATATTCACTATAGGGCAATGGAAAATAACTGCTTAAAGGGCCCAGGACTTTCTTTTGGGGGTGATAAAAATGTTTTGGAATGAGATAAATGTGATGGCTACACAACATTGTGAAGATACTAAATTCCACATCACTGTTCACTTTAAAATAATTAATTTTATGTTACATCAATTTCACCTAACTTTTGTGAAAAGGAAGGAGGGAATTAAGCTTTGAGAAATTATTTCTTACGCAAAAGTATAAGAGGTAAGTGAGGGATTTGGGTTCCATTATTGCTCCCTTTGCTCACTATGGTCTAATCAAATTGGTTTTCCTCCAGTTTCTTGAACACAAATACTTCTTTTCACAGGTAAGGCCCTTGTAGATGCTGTTCCTTATACATGAGAACACTTCATGATATTCTACACATAACTGGCATCTTCTCATCCTTTAGGTCTCAACACAAAAATCATTCCCACAGAGAGGACTTCAGTGACAAGGCAATATAAAGTAGACCCAGCTCATCTCAAAGCATCCTTCCCAATATTTTACACATTTACTTATTTGCCTATTTATTATTTGTTTTCTCAACCAAATTATAAACTCTGTGATGAGAAGCATGATAGCACATATAGATACTTAATAAGCATCTGTTACATGAATGATAAATGGTATATATATTTATACATACACACACACACACACACACACACGCCCCAAGTGAAATAGAATTGATACTAAGAGGTAGAATTGAGGGTTTAATAGTTGAAAATCTTCATTTCTCTCTGAATTAAACATCAAATTCAATTATTTATGGTAGAGACCTTTAAAAATCATTTTGAGCTTTGTTAGGGACCAAATTAATGTTGTCCTATAGTCTTTTCATAGGAAGGTAAGATCTGAAGAATGAGTAAGTTTGAGCTGCTACATGAAGTTTGGTGGGGGGGTACTTGTTTGTAAATACAGACAAAGGGTAGTCAGAGGGGCTAAAAAGGGAAAAGGGGTATAAGAATTCTTGGTAGCACCCGCAGTAGTGATTACCTCTTGTTGGGATAGCTGCACTGTTATTATTTTTATTGTTGCTGTTGATTTTGTATTTGTTTGATTTTTATTTAATATTTTTAGTCTATCACAAGAATCAATACCAAGGGCATATGTAATATTTTATATACATATAAGGGACAATATAAATATCCTTTACTTTTTTAAAAAAATTAAAAATACAGAACAGATAAGTTCAAATCAATAATTTGTTACCCCATCTCTTAACTCCCCAGAAAGCAACCACTTAAAAAATTTTAAAAGAAAATTTTAGCCCTTTTAGTGATCTTCCATTACTCTAATATGATTTGACCCCTAATTGATGACCTACCAACTTTAGAAGTTATCACTTAATTTCTGTCTACTCATCCATTCCTTCTTCAAATAAAATTATATCACTATTCTAGTTTTCCCACTGATCTGTGCAATTATAAATGATCAACTTAAATCTTCATTCCTTGTCCCATTTAACAAAGGTAGAATCTTTTTTTAAAAAAAAGAGAATTGGCTCACAGTTCTGCAAGCTGTACAGGAAGGACAGAATCAGCATTTGCTCATCTTCTGGTGAGGCCTCAAGGAGCTTACAATTATGGCAAAACGCAAAGGGGGAGCTGATGTGTCACATGGAGAGAGGGAGAGAAAGAGAAAGAGGGAGAATGTGACTCCGACTTTATGAAAGGAAAACGTTAACCTACACCATTCCTGCCTCCTCTAGCTAACTAATATCTATCCACCATACTTTTATCTTTACATGCTCAAAGTTAATAATTTACATTTTGTCCAGTAATCACAATAAAGTCTTTCTCACCTTTTCAATAGCTTGACCCTAAAAGTTGAAAAACAATGTAATAGGGATATGTTTTATAAATAACTCAGCATCTATTCTGCCCTTTTAGTAATCTAGAGATTTTAAGTTATTTTTCCCAGCAGTCCTTCCAAGTAGAAAGGTAAAATTTAAGTGAAATTGTCACCCCTTTTAAAGAAGAAGAAATGACAATTGAGAAGTTCCCATTAAGAAAGGAAATAAAATATACATTCTTTCCGAGTAGGGGGAGCAGAAAGAGAGAATGAGAAATGTTCAGTTAGTCTATTAGTCCATTTTCACACTGCTATAAAGAACTACCTGAAACTGGGTAATTTATTAAGAAAAGAGGTTTAACTGACTCATGGTTGCAATGGCTTAACAGGAAGCTTGATTGGGAGGCAGCAGGAAACTTGTAATCATGGGAGAAGGCCAAGGAGAAACAAGCATGTCTTACCATGGCAGAGCAGGAGGAAGAGAGAGCAAGGGGGGAAGTGCCACACACTTTTAAACCATCAGATCTCTAGAGAACTCACTCAGTATCAGAACAACAAGGGAAAATCTGCCCCCATGATTCAAACACCTACCACCAGGCCCCACCTCAACATGAGGTTTGGGTGGGGATGCAAATCCAAACCATATCAGGTAGTAAGCCACAGGGTCTGAGTTATCACCCCTTACCCATCTCCATACTCTCACCTGCATTTTTCGCCATGTCAAAATCCCAGATTGAGGAGTGTATGAAAGCAGACAGGTTGAATAGGAATGTTTCCCCTGAAATGTACATTGCCAACCCTGTTTTTTCTTTCATTTGTATACTAATTTATGAAAAATTAATATTTCTCTCATTTCCAAAGATGCAGCTACGGACAATTTCAGCTCATTAGAGAAGTCTTGGATTCCAGTTGGTGCTGTTGATGCTAGTTACTATCACAGTACAATGTCTAAGCAGAAAGTCTGAAGAGAGGCCCACAGAGCTCTGCCCTCATTCCCCTTAGTGTCTCAGGCTGGTAAGACATATTTGTTCATAAAATGTTTGATAGGAACAAGTGGTAAGTGATAAAGATAGATGAAAAAAAGCAAGATGAAAAAAGCATCATCAAAGAGATAAAAAATTTTAAGACACAGAAAGCATTATTGATATTTTTAACAAGTCAAATTCAAAGTTTTGCATTGTTTTATTCCCTAATAAAAGTAAATATACTTTCTGTATAAGCTCCCATTGACTGCTAATATTTTTTAAAAAATAAGTTTTCAGACAATACATAAAACGTCAGTGAATGCCAAAAAACTCAGTTTTGCACCATCAATGAATAAATGGATAAAGAATTTGCGGTACACACATGTAGAATATGATTCAGTGATAAAAATGAAAATTCTACCATTTGTGATAATATGAATGAAACCTGAAGGCATTATGCTAAGTGAAATGTCAGATGTACAAAGGGAAATTCTGTACTTTCTCACTTACATGTTGAATCTATAAAGGTCAAACTCTAGAAGCTAAGAGTAAAATGGTAGCAGGGATTGAGGTGTGGAGAAATGTTTGTCAAAGGACATCAACTTTAGTGAGACAAGTTTCGGAGAGGTAATGTACTGCATGAGGACTATATTCAACACTATCCTATTGGACATGTTTTCACCAGAAAAAAAGGAAAACAAAACAAAACAAAAGTGGTATCTAAGCGAGGAGATAGATGTTAATTGACTCGATTGTGGTAGTCATTTCAAAATATATGTGTATATCAAATCATCATATACAATGTAATTTGTCAATTAAAGGTGTAAAATAAAATTTTGAAGAACAAATAAATCAATTTTGCTGGCCACGTTGCTTTAATGCAAAATATTTAAATTAGAATTTTATGATAGAATTTTATATTTTTATTGTTGAATGATAAGGGGTGAAATCATACTCCTTTAAACCACAAAATTGCCATATACAAAGTTTTTAGGGAAGATGATTTTTAAAACAGTAGTCACCATTATTTATGAGATATGGCCAAAGAAAATTTGAAGTTTTGAATATTTTAATAGAAAAGAGTAAAAATAAATCAACTGAACATTCAATTTAAATTAGAAAGGACAAAATAAAACAAATAAAGATAAAAGAAACAATTAGGAGACAAAAGCAGTAATCAATAAATTAGAGTATATCTTATCAATGATTAAATCTGAGATCAGATTTTATTAAAATTATAAAATATACCAATTTGGGGGAAATCTAGTTAAAAAAGACATAAAAACACAAATAAATGATACTAAGAACATATAAATAACTACACATACAGACATTGCATATATTTTCAAAACTGAGAATTTAATATGTGACAAATGTTAATAACATTGACAAATCTCTATGAAATAGTTAAAGAGTCCAAACTGACTCAAGAAAAAATAGAAAACATGAATAGTTGTAGGGCAATGAGCATCTTTTTAAATGCTTTTTAAATCTTCTGCTTCCAAAAACAGCATCTGACCCTGATATTGGCATAATTTCTAAGAATGAAATTATAAATTACTATTTTGGTGCTGATACTGTTCCAAAGCATAGTGTTCTACATCATAAATATATACAACTTTTACTTGCCAAATACATAAATAAAATCTATGTTTTAAATACTACCCAAAACTTAAAAGCTTGACAAAGTTAATAAACACACAGATTAATTATAATGTAACCTTAATTACACTTGGTTAGGCTCTATGAAATTGCTAATGCCACTTCTTTTACCTACAGTTATGAAAAATAATAGGGTTTGAGATAGTTAAATATAAATTCAGATATCCTAATTAAATGTTAGTAAATAAAACCAACAGCATATTCATATTCAAAGAATAATATAATTTTTATAATGGTACTTTTTGATTTTACCAGTTTACAAAGAACATTAAGCTCTTTGTAAACTGATAAAATAAAAACAAAAATTTTTAATACTCAACATTTCAATAAATAGCAACATATTAATAAAAAAGTAATTTTTTTATTAAATTAAGAAATAAATCGAGAGGTTTACTATGAACCCTATTCCTTAAAATTGTCCTGAAATTGCTAGTCATTGAAATTAGAAACAATAACAGAAATGTGGCATAAATTTTTTAATGAGACAATTTTTTATTATTTTAGATAAAATGGTTAACCTAAAATGAAAAAATACATTAAATTATATTTAATAAATTTAACAGTGAATGAATATTGCTCTCTCACACTGTATAAAAATAACAGCATTTATAGTTTACCTCTAATTTTTCTAATATTCACTTAGAATATGTAAATCAAAACATCTTGGCTGGGCATGGTGGCTCATGCCTGTAATCCCAGCACTTTGGGAGGCTAAGGCAGGCAGATCACTAGGTCAGGAGATGGAGACCATCCTGGCCAACATGATGAAACCCCATCTCTACTAAAAATACAAAAATTAGCTGGGCATGGTGGTACGTGCTTGTAATTCCAGCTACTTGGGAAGCTGAGGCAGGAGAATCGCTTGAAACCCTGAGGCAGAGGTTTCAGAGAGCCGATATCATGCCACTGCACTCCAGCCTGGTGACAGAGTGAGACTCCAACTCAAAAAACAAAGCAAAACAACATCAACAATAAAATCTTTTTCACATTATCAAAAAACTCAATACTAAAAATTAACTTAATAAATATGTTAATTATAGGAAGAAAGCTATACAAGTATAAGCTCCAAAATGAATAAAGACGAAGATATAGTTAGGAAATGGGCAAACTATCCAGAATTGAATTCACTTAAGAGACAGGCAGACAAAATAAATGGAGGTGGATATATCACAATGACTCCAGCCAAAAAAAGTATCAGGAGCATGGATAGTTAGTTAGCCTTTAAATCTCAGTAATGTACTTTTTTACTCAAGATAATTTAATAATGTTTTAAGGGTTATAAGTTCTAATAACAGTTAAATAGTTATGAAAGTGATCATCTTTCATAATCGTTTTTCTTTAATTAGGAATTTTAAAATATACTACATTAATTGGAGATGTGCTAGGACTCACATATGTTTTGCTTTTATAGTGTTCCATGAGCACTTACAAATAAACTATAGTCCCTTTTGTGGGGCATAGTGTTTAGTGTAATCAATTGTAGTTATTCTAGTTAATTATATTTTTTGTTTCTCAAACTCTTACCTACTCTTGGGCCATTTGAAATGTCAAGGTCTGAGTGAGTTGAAATAAAGCCTCTATCTCCAATGTGTTTCTATTTTTCTTATGTTTTTATAGCCCATCGTTTAATAAGTGTTGGTACTATGATAAACGCATGATATTATCCCTGTTTGTTGCATTCACTATCATTTTATGTGGTACTCTTCATCTCATTTGTTGTCTTCTTACTGAATCAGATTTTGTCTTATGTAATTTTACAACTACTCCTTTCTGTTCAGCTGCATTTACCTGATATTAATTTGTCTGTAGATGTGCGTTCAAATTTTTCAAAAATTTTTAGGTATATCTTGAATATAATACAAAATTTTATTTGGCTTTGAAAACCATACATTTTTCTTTTTACAGGTGCACTTAACACATTAGAATTTATTAATATGACAGATGTGTCTAGCCTTAATTCTATCATATTGTCTACAATCTTTAAATGTATGGTCCATATATTTTTTTACTTTGTTTCATATTGGTATTTCATATGGTGATTTTATGGTATTTACTTTTGATTCTGGTGCCTAACCTCACAAGAGCAGCATTATATAAAGCACAAGTTTTTAGTTATTGAGTGTCCGTTGAAACCTTACTGTTGGTAATGATGAGATTGAACATTTTCATTTCCAACTTCTCATAATATTTAGTAGCCGATTTTCTTTGATTAATCTCTTTGTTTATTTAAGTATTCTTATTTTTCCACACAGTTTATTTAAGTATTTTTATATTTCTTTACAATATTTTTTATTTAGATCATATCTTTCAAACTCAAAGTATGAAAGCTGAAATCAGTATATTTATATTCCTTCCACACTTTCTTTCCTTTTTCCCTCCTAACTATAAATATACATGTAATATAGTTACAGTTTATGTAGCATATATACATATACTTACATTCATATTATCAGACTGTATAACATATATTCTATTCCATAGCCAAATTTGTCAGATTTATTTTAGTTTTAATAATTAAATGGGTTCACTGCTTGGCACTATTTCTTTAGCAAAAGGTTTTGTTTTGATTTGTCATTTCCTATTTAAATTTCATTCCCTCACAGACTTTAGTGTGGTTTTTCAGTTTATGTATTTATTTATTTACTTTTTGAGACACAGTCTTGTTCTATCACCCAAGCTAGAGTGTAGTGGCACAATCACAGCTCACTGCAGCCTCAACTTCCCAGGCTCAAGAGATCCTCCCACCTCAGCCTTCAGCCTCCAGAGTAGCTGGGACTACAGGCATGAGCCACCACACTGGGCTAATTTTTAAAATTTTTTGTAGAGACAGGGTCTCAGTATGTTGTCTAGGCTGGTCTCCAACTCCTGACCTCACATGATTCTCCTGCCTTGGCCTCCCAAAGTGCTGGGATTACAGGCATGAACCACTGCTCCCAGTCCCTCACAGTTTTATCAACAAAAACAAAATGTTACTCAACATTTGTACAACTGCTTACATTCAATGAGCAAAAATTAGATTCTATTTGCATGTATTACACTAAAATTAATTTTAGGCTTATTGTATTAGAGATAAACATAAAACAAAATAAGTTTTACATCTTAAAAATATATAATTCAATATTTATTGAACCCATGTATTTCACAGATTTCACAAAATATATCACGATATCACAATGTTAAATCTTGATAACTATTATATAAAAATAAAAATGTTTCTGTGTTAGAAACCCCTTAGATATAGCTTAGACATTTCAGGTGGAAGAAATAATTTGAACAAAGATATGAAACTATTAGTGGTAAGAATATTGTAGTTGGAAACTTCAAAACAGATTTTCCAGATGTTATGTACTCTAAAAGCTCTAAAATGCAGAAGTGAGCAGCCATCAATAGAGTGGGTTGAATATCTTGAAAATAAAAAAAGAAGAAGGGAGGAAAGAAGGAAGGGAGAAAGGGAGGAAGGGAGGTGGGGGAGGAGGGGAGGAGGGGCTTTCATACCTGGGGTTTAAAAGATATGATCTAAATAAAAAATATTGTATAGAAGTATAAGAATACTTAAATAACCTGTGTAGAAAAATAAGAATACTTAAATAAACAGACTAATCAAAGAAAATTGGCTACTACAAATTATGAGATGTTGGAAATGGAAATGTTCAATCTCATCATTACCAACAGTAAGCTTTCAATGGACACTCTCAATAATTAAAAACTTGTGCTTTCAGGTCGAGCCAAGATGGTTGAATAGGAACAGCTCCAGTCTACAGCTCCCAGCGTAAGCAATGCAGAAGATGGGTGATTTCTGCATTTCCAACTGAGGTACTGGGTTCATCTCACTGGGGAGTGTCAGACAGTGGGTGCAGGACAGTGGGTGCAGTGCACTGAGTGTGAGCCAAAACAGGGAGAGGCAAGGGGTCAGGGAATTCCCTTTCCTAGTCAAAGAAAGGGGTGACAGACGGCACCTGGAAAATCAGGTCACGCCCACCCTAATACTGCGCTTTCCCAATGGTCTTAGCAAATAGCACACTAGCAGATTATATCCCGCGCCTAGCTCGGAGGGTCCTATGACCACGAAGCCTCGCTCATTGCTAGCACAGCAGTCTGAGATCAAACTGCAAGGCAGCAGTGAGGCTAGTGGTGGTGGTGGGGAGGGGGCCGCCATTGCCAAGGCTTGAGTAGGTAAACAAAGCGGCCTGGAAGCTGGAACTGGGTGGAGCCCACCGTAGCTCAAGGAGGCCTGCCTGCCTCTGTAGACTCCACCTCTGGGGGCAGGGCATAGCCAAACAAAAGGCAGCAGAAACCTCTGCAGACTTAAATGTCCCTGTCTGACAGCTTGGAAGAGAGTAGTGGTTCTCCCAGCATGCAGTTTGAGATCTGAGAACGGACGGACTATATCCTCAAGTGGGTCCCTGACCCCTGAGTAGCCTAACTGGGAGGCACCCCCCAGTAGGGGCAGACTGACACCTCACACGGCAGGGTACTCCTCTGAGACAAAACTTTCAGAGGAATGATCAGGCAGCAACATTTGCTGTTCACCAATATCCGCTGTTCTGCAGCCTCTGCTGCTGATACCCAGGCAAACAGGGTCTGCAGTGGACCTCCAGCAAACTCCAACAGACCTGCAGCTGAGGGTCCTGACTGTTAGAAGGAAAACTAACAAACAGAAAGAACATCCACACCAAAACTCCATCTGTAGGTCACCATCATCAAAGACCAAAGGTAGATAAAACCACAAAGATGGGGAAAAAACAGAGCAGAAAAACTGGAAACTCTAAAAATCAGAGTGCCTCTCCTCCTCCAAAGGAACGCAGCTCCTCACCAGTAAGGGAACAAAGCTGGATGGAAAATGACTCTGACGAGTTGAGAGAAGAAGGCTTCAGATGATCAAACTACTCCGAGCTAAAGCAGGAAGTTCGAACCCATGGCAAAGAAGTTAAAAACCTTGAAAAAAAATTAGACGAATGGCTAACTAGAATAACCAATGCAGAAAACTCCTTAAAGGACCTGATGGAGTTGAAAACCACAGCCCGAGAAATAGGTGACGAATGCACAAGCCTCAGTAGCCAATGCGATCAACTGGAAGAAAGAGTATCAGTGATGGAAGATCAAATGAATGAAATGAAGCGAGAAGAGAAGTTTAGAGAAAAAAGAATAAAAAGAAATGAACAAAGCCTCCAAGAAATATGGGACTATGTGAAAAGACCAAATCTACCTCTGATTGGTGTACTTGAAAGAGACAGGGAGAATGGAAACAAGTGGGAAAACACTCTGAAGGATATTATCCAGGAGAACTTCCCCCAAACTAGCAAGGCAGGCCAACATTCAAATTCAGGAAATACAGAGAACGCCACAAAGATACTCCTCGAGAAGAGCAACTCCAAAACACATAATTGTCAGATTCACCAAAGTTGAAATGAAGGAAAAAATTTTAAGGGCAGCCAGAGAGAAAGGTTGGGTTACCCACAAAGGGAAGCCCATCAGACTAACAGCTGATCTCTTGACAGAAACTCTACAAGCCAAAAGACAGTGGGGGCCAATATTCAACATTCTTAAAGAAAAGAATTTTCAATGCAGAATTTCATATCCAGCCAAACTAAGCTTCATAAGTAAAGGAGAAATAAAATACTTTACAAACAAGCAAATGCTGAGAGATTTTGTTAACACCAGGCCGGCCCTAAAAGAGCTCCTGAAGGAAGCACTAAACATGAAAAGGAAAAACCGGTACCAGCCACTGCAAAAACATGCCAAATTGTAAAGACCATCAAGGCTAGGAAGAAACTGCATCAACTAACGAGCAAAATAACCAGCTAACATCATAGTGACAGGATCAAATTCACACATAACAATATTAACCTTAAAAGTAAATGGGCTAAATGCTCCAATTAAAAGACACAGACTGTCAAATTGGATAAAGAGTCAAGACCCATCAGTGTGCTATATTCAGGAAACCCATCTCATGTGCAGACACACACATAGGCTCAAAATAAAGGGATGGAGGAAGATCTACCAAGCAAATGGAAAACAAAAAAAGGCAGCGGTTGCAATCCTAGTCTCTGATAAAGCAGACTTTAAACCAACAAAGATCAAAAGAGGCAAAGAAAGCCATTACATAATGGTAAAGGGATTAATTCAAAAAAGAAGAGCTAACTATCCTAAATATATATGCACCCAATACAGGAGCACCCAGATTCATAAAGCAAGTCCTTAGAGACCTACAAAGAGACTTAGACTCCCACACAATAATAATGGGAGACTTTAACACCCCACTGTCAACATTAGACAGATCAAAGAGACAGAAATCTGATAAGGATATCCAGGAATTGAACTCAGCTCTGCACCAAGTGGAACTAAGAGATATCTACAGAACTTTCCACCCCAAATCAACAGAATATACATTCTTTTCAGCACCCCATGACACCTAATCCAAAATTGACCACATAGTTGGAAGTAAAGCATGCCTCAGCAAATGTAAAAGAACGGAAATAATAACAAACTGTCTCTCAGACCACAGTGCAATCAAACTAGGACTAAGGATTAAGAAATTCACTCAAAACTGCTCAACTACATGGAAACTGAACAACCTGCTCCTGAATGACTACTGAGTACATAACGAAATGAAGGCAGAAATAAAGATGTTCTTTGAAACCAATGAGAACAAAGACACAACACACCAGAATCTCTGGGACACATTCAAAGCAGTGTGTAGAGGGAAATTTATAGCACTAAATGCCCACAAGAGAAAGCAGGAAAGATATAAAATTGACCCTAACATCACAATTAAAAGAACTAGAGAAGCAAGAGCAAACACATTCAAAAGCTAGCAGAAGGCAAGAAACAACTAAGATCAGAGCAGAACTGAAGGAAATAGAGACACAAAAAACCCTTCAAAAAATCAATGAATCCAGGAGCTGGTTTTTTGAAAAGATCAACAAACTGGATAGACTGCTAGCAAGACTAATAAAGAAGAAAAGAGAGAAGAATCAAATAGACACAACAAAAAATGATAAAGGGGATATCACCACCAATCCCACAGAAATACAAACTACCATCAGAGAATACTATAAACACCTCTACTCAAATAAACTACAAAATCTAGAAGAAATGGATAAATTCCTCGACATATACACCCTCCCAAGACTAAACCAGGAAGAAGTTGAATCCTTGAATAGACCAATAACAGGATCTGAAATTGAGGTAATAATTAATTGCTTACCAACCAAAAAAAGTCCAGGACCTGATGGATTCACAGCCGAATTCTACCAGAGGTACAAGGAGGAGCTGGTACCATTCCTTCTGAAACTATTCCAATCAACAGAAAAAGAGGGAATCCTCCCTAACTCATTTTATGAGGCCAGCATCATCCTGATACCAAAGCCTGGCAGAGACACAACAAAAAAAAGAGAATTTTGGACCAATATCCCTGATGAACATTGATGCAAAAATCCTCAATAAAATACTGGCAAACCAAATCTAGCAGCATATCAAAAAGCTTATCCAGCATTATCAAGTGGGCTTCATCCCTGGGATGCAAGGCTGGTTCAACATATGCAAATCAATAAACGTAATCCAGCATATAAACAGAATCAATGACAAAAACCACATGATTATCTGAATAGATGCATAAAAGGCCTTTGACAAAATTCGACAACCCTTCATGCTAAAAACTCTCTATAAATTAGGTATTGATGGGACGTATCTCAAAATCATAAGAGCTATCTATGACAAACCCACAGCCAATATCATACTGAATGGGCAAAAACTGGAAGCATTCCCTTTGAAAACGGGCACAAGACAGGGATGCCCTCTCTCACCATTCCTATTCAACATAGTGTTGGAAGTTCTGGCCAGGGCAATCAGGCAGGAGAAGGAAATAAAGGGTATTCAATTAGGAAAGGAGGAAGTCAAATTGTCCCTGTTTGCAGATGACATGATTGTATATTTAGAAACCCCCATCATCTCAGCCCAAAATCTCCTTAAGCTGATAGGCAACTTCAGCAAAGTCTCAGGATACAAAATCAATGTACAAAAATCACAAGCATTCTTGTACACCAATAACAGACAAACAGAGAGCCAAATCATGAGTGAAATCCCATTCATAATTGCTTCAAAGAGAATAAAATACCTAGGAATCCAACTTACAAGGGACGTGAAGGACCTCTTCAAGGAGAACTACAAACCACTGCTCGATGAAATAAAAGAGGATACAAACAAATGGAAGAACATTCCATGCTCATGGATAGGAAGAATCAATATCATGAAAATGGCCATACTGCCCAAGGTAATTTACAGATTCAATGCCACCCCCATCAAGCTACCAATGACTTTCTTCACAGAATTGGAAAAAACTACTTTAAAGTTCATATGGAGCCAAGAAAGAGCCCACATCGCCAAGTCAATCCTAAGCCAAAAGAACAAAGCTGGAGTCATCATGCTACCTGACTTCAAACTATACTATAAGGCTACAGTAACCAAAACAGCATGGTACTGGTACCAAAACAGACCAATGGAACAGAACAGAGCCCTCAGAAATAATACCACACATCTACAACTATCTGATCTTTGACAAACCTGACAAAAACAAGCAATGGGGAAAGGATTCCCTATTTAATAAATGGTGCTGGGAAAACTGCCTAGCCATATGTAAAAGGCTGAAACTGGATCCCTTCCTTAACCTTAGACAAAAATTAATTCAAGATGGACTAAAGACTTAAATGTTAGACCTAAAACCATAAAAATCCTAGAAGGAAACCTAGGCAATACCATTCAGGACATAGGCATGGGCAATGACTTCATGTCTAAAACACCAAAAGCAATGGCAACAAAAGCCAAAATTGAGAAATGGGATCTAATTAAACTAAAGAGCTTCTGCACAGCAAAAGAAACTACCATCAGAGTGAACAGGCAACCTACAAAATGGGAGAAAATTTTTGCAATCTAATCATCTGATGAAGGTCTAATATCCAGAATCTACAATGAACTCAAACAAATTTACAAGAAAAAAACAAATAGCCCCATCAAAAAGTGGGTGAAGGATATGAACAGACACTTCTCAAAAGAAGACATTTATGCTGCCAAAAGACACATGAAAAAATGCTCATTATAACTGGCCATCAGAGAAATGCAAATCAAAACCACAATGAGATACCATCTCACACCAGTTAGAATGGCGGTCATTAAAATGTCAGGAAACGATGGGTGCTGGAGAGGATGTGGAGAAATAGGAACACTTCTACACTGTTGGTGGGACTGTAAAATAGTTCAACCATTGTGGAAGTCAGTGTGGCAATTCCTCAGGGATCTCGAACTAGAAATACCATTTGACCCAGCCATCCCATTACTGGGTATATATCCAAAGGATTATAAATCATGCTGCTATAAAGACACATGCACACGTATGTTTATTGCGGCACTATTCACAATAGCAAAGACTTGGAACCAACCCAAATGTCCAACAACGATAGACTGGATTAAGAAAATATGGCACATATACACCACAGAATATTATGCAGCCATAAAAAATGATGAGTTCATGTCCTTTGTAGGGACATGGATGAAGCTGGAAACCATCATTCTCAGCAAACTATTGCAAAGACAAAAAACCAAACACTGCATGTTCTCACTCATAGGTGGGAACTGAACAATGACAATACATGGACACAGGAAGGGGAACATCACACACTGGAGCCTGTTGTGGGGTGGGGGGAGTGGGGAGGGATAGCATTAGGAGATATACGTAATGTTAAATGACGAGTTAATTGGTGCAGCACACCAACATGGCACATGTATACATATGTAACAAACCTGCATGTTGTGCACATGTACCCTAAAACTTTAAGTATAATTAAAAAAAAAAAAAAACTTGTGCTTTATATAATGCTACTTTTGTGAGGTTAGGCACCAGAATAAAAAGTTAATACCAAAAGATCACCATATGAGGGAGGGAGGGAGGGAGGGACGAAGGAAGGAAGGAAGGAAGGAAGGAAGGAAGGAAGGAAGGAAGGAAGGAAGGAAGGAAGGAAGGAAGGAAGGAAGGAAGGAAAGTGTAGAATATTTGGAGGAATTTGGATAGAGATAAAAGGCAGTTCTTAAGAATGGGATAATTTAGAAGTAAATATGAACATACGATTAACCAGCTGATTAAAGGATCATTAGAATGTTGGATCTTAGCATGTTTTTATTTCCAAAACTTACCTAGGTATCCAAGATTTTTATTTTTTCCATACTCAAGATTTGAACATTGTCCTGTAAATCTAATTCCAAAAACCATTCCCATCAGTTTCTTACAGACCTTCTCGTAAGAGATGCTCATAATCCAGAATAACATCCTTGTTTACTAAACAACTAAGCCCAAAGAAAAAATACACATAGGAGATTTCTCCCTGAAACTTTTCTCCTGTATGAAAACTGAAGGAGAGATTTTCCAAATAATTATATTGATAAGTAATGACAAATATTTTCATATATTCTATTTTTTAAAAAAGATGCCATTTTTGGCTCAGAATCCACCACCCCAACCATGAAGACACAAGGCAGTTTTCACCCAAACAAAAGAAAAGTGTGAAAGGAAACAGGGCTTGAAAAGTTACATTACAAAGATTCTGATTGCTCAGAAGTGCCCAGGGTCAACAGAACCCACTGGCCTGCAACCACTGAAGACAAAGTAGTTTAATTTGTAGAAAACGATTACACTGTCCATATTGCAAAGGCAAAACAACTGCCAACAATGGAAAATTCTCCAGGCCATGGCCCTAGCTACTGTTCAGAATACAGGCTGTCACCTAATCAATGTGTATGACTGTGGGTCACCAATCTGTCTTCCTAACCAGGCAAGCAGCCGCACTATGAAAAGCAATGTTGTAAAAATAAACATGGATGATATAGTTTATCTGTAGGATGAAATTGGCACCAAATATCTAACTCAAACTTTTCACCATCTTTAACATCTACATCTAGGGATGCCACACTCTTTCAGTTACATCAGGGGCCAAGAGGCCACTTTGCCTTCCCATGTTATAATAATAGAATATTATCTCAAAACTGCAAAATATTTTAAAGCTTATCTTATTCTGGGAAGCAATCACTCTTATTTCCTCACAATGAACTTAGCGTTCATGATACAGAACATTTAATTATAGCAGCAGTAACCCATTTGAAATAGAAGTTTAATATCTGCTTTTTTTTAATGTTATGACAAGCTAGAGCTTCTTGAAGATGTATTTTTTTCCAGAATATTCAAACAATTCCTCAAATGAGTTTGAGTCTTCAATTAGGAAAAAGGCATTTATATAGGCTTGGGGGAAAAGGTACTTAAACAGTGGCTTCAATTTTATTTTGCCAGATAATGATATAAACCGCAACATATTAGAGAGGATAATGAGCTTCTAGAGCTTTCACCAAAACCTCATGATCTTAAATCAGATCTTAGTGTCTCTAACCTACATCTGAATAATCTACCGGACATGCAGAAAATTGCTGAAAGACAAAGATATATGGTTGTGAGGCTTTAAAGTCCTTACAACACAGACACATATCATGCAGATTTTGACATACTTCCCAGGATATCAAAGATGAACTGCGATGAAATATACAGCTCCCATAGAAATAAGCTCCAATTAGCAATTTCATGATGAACATACCTGGCTTAGGAAAACATATTAACCCAATTGTTTGCATAGAAGTTTAATTTTATTTTCCCCTCAGGGACTAACATCTCCCAGGAATGAAAGTTCCACATAAAAAGCAAATTATTAATTTCTATAGTACATTGTTGTTAAAAATGTTAAATTTTAAGTGTTTTTTTAGCAATCTCAAATAATTGTTCACTTGTTTTCCATCCAGATCAAAAATATTTTTAATTATATTAGCTTCTAAAACAAAAGTTTTATAGTAAAACAAGCAAACAAGAAGAAAGTAAAACTAATCAAACAAGCACATTAAAAAATAGCCATTATCTTAAGTGAAACACCCAGAAACAGAAAGTCATTTGATTTTCTCACTTATAAGTCGGAGCTAACCAGTGTGTACACATGTACACAGAGTGTGGAATGATAGACCTTGGAGACTTGGAAGGGCAGTGGGGTGAGAGACCAGTGAGTGATGAGAAATTACTTTATGGGTATGAAGCCCAGCCTTCACCACTACACAGTATATCCATGTAACAAAATTGCCCTCATACCTCTTACATTTATACAAATAAAAATGTAGTAAGAAAGATCACTAACATCAAATCATGACTATTATACACTTTGCATCTTTCTGATCAATTCACTTAAAAAAGGCTAATGTTGAGATTTTTTAGCTACTTTGAAATATTGGTTTTTCTTTTCCATGCTTTTTGACTTCAAAATGAGAAACAAAAGATAATAACATTCACTTTAAAAACATACTCTGCTTTAAAAAAATAAGTAACCCAAAAGTCAATTAGTGACTTTTCTATGAGGAGAAGGTGTTAACATGCACCAAACTTTTGATATTAAAATATTGTATAATAAAATAAGACACTGCTAACAGGTTGCTAAATAGAAGCCAGATATGAGATTTTCAAAGACAGTCTTAAAGAACACAACTAAGACCATCTAGGATCTCCAAAAGAAGTACCAGACTCAAGGGATAATCCTTTCACAAGGAGAACTTGCTTAAAAATCAAAAACCTTAAAATAGTTTGTGCCTAGCCAGGCCAGCTACATAATTTGTGGGACTCAGTGCGAAATAAAAATTTGAAGACCTCTGTTCAAACATCAGGGGGGAAAAAATGTCTTTATCTTTTCTGCTATTTCTCAACCCGTCTTGGTTCTCTTTTATTTGCTTTTTAAAGTTGCATTCCCTCAAGCATGATGGTATTCCTGGTGCAAGTGCAGACCCTCACAGGCACCCAGGACCCCTCCCAGTGATTCAGTACTCAGTGTACACGGGCGCAATCACTGCCCTTTCTATGCCTGTACCCAGGCCCCTCAAGGGTTGGAGAGTGGCAGAAGTATCTGGGCAGGGGCAGAGGGCAGGCAGCTGAGAACTCATCTCAGGGAGAGGGAGTGGGAGGCAGAGGACCCTGTATGAGCTGAGATTCCAGGTCTCAATTGTCCCGTGGGACTTCAAGTACAAAACATAATTCCAAAGATAAAATGTTTCAACATGCTGAGATAGTGACCACAAACATTAAACCCCAAGCCCTTCTGAGTGTGTGTGCCTCATTGGCCCTGCGTGACTGCACTGTTCATACTGCTAAAGAGTATACTACATTGCCCATACTTATAAGAGGTCAGCCCTGTACTTGTGACCAGGGTTTCTCAATCTCAGTGATATTAGCATTTTGGACCAGATAATTTTTTTTCCAGGCGTAGGGGGTGCTGTCCTGTGCAATGTAGGACATTTAGTGGCATCCTTAGTCTTTACTCACTAGATACCTGCCCTGTGTGACAGCCATGTCTAGGAACATTGCCCAGAGTCCCCAGGGGAAAAATTGTCCCTAGTTCAGAACCAATGCCCTAGATTAATGTCCATCTACACAAACACAGGCTGATATCCATGCACTTCAAATACTCCCTTACTGATACGCATAGAAGACAAAGATTCCAAGATGTAAAATTAACTTTATGATAATCATTTGGCAGTTACCAGTTAAAGAAATGAAAGGCATAAAAAGATGAGTCTTTTTGTGCTCAGGCTAACTCCTTACCAAGCCATCTCCCACCTGAAGCCAGAAACAGGGATCTCATTCAAGCAGGAGTGTTTAGGAGATAGGCTCAAAGGATATACTTAATGTTCTTCAAAGATATAGAGGCCTGTTACTACTTTATTCATCTTTTATTTACTCTGGGACAGAACTACATCTAGTAATTTTTTCCAACATTTTAAGTGTCTTGGGAGCTATCACTTGGACTTTGAAGGTTTTGTGGAGATGGCAGTAAGGGATGATCAGATGGCATTAGGAGCTCCACTTAGAAGGCCTTGCTGGGAACATATAGGATCAGATGAGAAATATTTTCACCCATCACCTTCTGTGGTTGCCATACTGATTTTTAATATGTTATATCTTTATACATTTACGCCCATTGCATCTTCCTAATTTTAAGAATCCAAATTTCAGTATAATGGCTTGATATGGTCAGTAGCTTATCATCTTCACTTTCTCTCCAATGCCTTCCCAGTTCCCCTTCCTCACCATTCTACCTTTTCCTCTACCATCCACCCCATTCTAGACTCTCTATTCTTCAGCTACAGCCACTCTGCCTTCTTCAGGACCAAATGAGGTCCTATTTCCTGATGAAAGGGTAATATGTACTGGAGGGCAAAAAGAACAAAGTCTATTATACCATTCCAGTCTGATGTCTCCTGTTTCCTTACACGAGCCCATGGGCTGATCAGGCTGCACTTAGTTGCACCTATTCGCACCATCTTATCCTTCTTCATGATGTTCCCATGTCAACGGCTTACCTCTACGCCTGTTTAAAATCTTATTCTTTAAGATCCAGATCAAATGCATCTTCCTCTAGAAACTTTCTCTGACCATTCCATTCCACAATAACCACAGGCTTTCTCAATTTCATGAACAGGAGTTATGGGGCATGCTGTCTAGCACATGGCAGTCAGTCAATTATCATCTATAGAAAAAAAAATACAGCTCACATTTTAAGTCAGTGTTATATGTTATAATGTTATTTTTTGTCATCCTTTCAAACTCTATTATTAAACTCTTGAGAACAGAAGCTTTCCCCCCATGCTGAATGAAGAATGAATGAATTAATGCATAATTAGTCACTACTTTAATTCTATTCTTCTACTCTGTTCCCTTCTCATTCTGAAGCAGACATTACCAAGGAGCATTTATTCTTTTTCTCATAACCTGTATCAATCCTTAAATTCAACTCTTCCAATGCCCTCTAGATCGTTTCCCCAGTCAAAGAAGAAATTGAGAACATTGACATTTTTCTCACTGCTTCCTGCCGAAATATTGACTATCTGTCAGCTCTTGGATTGTGTTATATTGGCTGAATAATCATCCCACTGGGGGCTATTTCTCTATGTTTTATAGTACAAATAGCACACGGTAGGCACTGAATATTGTGATCACTATTGTAACAAAAGGAGCACAGTGCCCTATATTCTTACAACAAAATTAAGAAGCATAAAAGAGTTGTTTGTGTCGAGCCAGGAGCAAACTGAGAATAATTTTTTTCTTGTAAGTATTCAGGTAAATCTGATTTGCACAAATTATCATTAACAAATGTTTTGTTATTTCATTTTATCCTTTATTGTAAGAAGATAAAATATTTGGTATAAACATGTCTAAAAATTATTCATAGGGAATTTATGATGTAATGGTGAGTATAAAAGAGAATGTTCAAAAATACACATACAAGTGATTTAAACTGCATAAACATGAAGGAAAGATGAAAAAGAATTCAATTAATATAGAAGAATGATTGTCTCTGGCTAAAGAGAGGTTTAACAGTAAGGGATTTTTCCTGTTTATATAAACTTTCTTGTATTTTCTAAAGTTTTCTTCAAGAATCATGTGTTTTGTTATCAGAAAAAAAAATGACTATATGTAACAAGCTTGAAAAATCATGACTAATAAGAGGTGGAATAGGGCTTTTTTGGTTTTGGTCTCAAAATTATTCTTGCATCCCCAAAGCTAAAGACCACAGATGCTGGGACCATACATGCTCTTCCAAATAAAGAGATTACCAGGTATTTCTTATGGACTTGCTCAGAACCAGCAGCACAGCTCTGCTACCCAAAACATTGCCATCATACAGCACCACCACCACCCTAACCCAGCTTACAAAGATCACTAGAACAATCATTCAGCATTTTAGATTTGTCCACTCGGGGGCTTACTGCTGTGACTTTCTCCTTCTGTCTAAATCAAGCAAATGGTTCTGCAAAAGAACCCCTCATAGAAAACACAGATGTTTACAAGAAGGGGAAAAGAGAATCTCATTTTTTCAGTTGGATATATATTTACACAATGGCTTTGCTTCTTTCTCCCTTTGCCTATACAAACAGGAAAAAAGGAACTGCAGAGATGACAAGGAGAAAGAAAGTAGCTGCTGATCTGTCCGAGTTCCTACTCTTTGGCATGGTAACAGTGGATGAGTCCCCACTGTTCAAGTGAACTCTATGAAAAACTAGTGAAGCTTGAGCTGCTTCCCAGGCAAAGATCCCAATATCAAAGCATGTTATGTGGTGTATTATCAGGATTTCTTACCGAAAGAAGATGAGGACATGCTGAAACTCAGAAGACATTCCCAGGTGAGGACTTCTGAGGGACTCATGTTAATTAGCTGGAAGACGATTACCACAGTACCAGTTCAGTGAGGGAATTTTGCTTTTTTTTCCTATCCATCATCCCAGGCTCTAATACTGTGAAGGAGAAATGGAGATCCGGAATGGTCTGTTGAATAAATGGCTATCAATGCTGAGAAACAAGCCATTATAAACTTAAGAGGCTTAAAAGAATAACTGTTTTACTCTCTCTCTCTTGTTTTTCTGTGAGTTTACTGAGCTAATCCGGGCAGTCCCTCTGGTCTCTCTTGGGGCCTCCTTTGAGACTATAATCTGGGATTTGGAGCAGGAGTCACTTGGAGGCTCAACCGGGACACTGGGCCTTTCTCCTTTTCTTATAGTCTCAGGACCTCACCTCTCCACATGGTCTATTCAGCATGAGCAAGTGTTCCCTGTGGAAGAAATCAGAAACCTCAGTCCTCATGAAAACCAGGCCCAGAACTGGTGTAGAGTTACTTCTACCACAGCATAATGGTTAAAGCAGTTACATGGCCTTCCCTGATTCAAAGAAGGGAGGAAATAAGCCCCTTCTCATGATTCAGGGGCGACAAATGCTTTATGATCATCTTTAATCCATCAAAGATGAGAAAGAAACTAGGAGAGAAATGAAAAACTCAGTGGACAAAGCATCCCTTCTCAAGACTGATTCCTAGGGCCAAGTGCAAGACAAAGCTAGGGAGAGATAAAGAGTTCTACATTGGATATGAAGTTCAATTTAACTTGAATCAAATTGGACTGCACAAGATTTGTATACTTGAACACATTTAGAGAGCTATGGGATCAGTCCTTCTTATCATTTACAAATAAAAAGAACATGATTGGACCCAGGGATAGAATGATAAAATTACCTTATACTTGTCCCAGAAGAATAGTGCTTATTCTATTCAATAGAATTGTTACTTTCAAATGCTAATTGAGCCTAGACAATAGAAAAGGGAATTTTTCACACAGAAAGTAGCCTGAATGATTTAACTTATATGCACTTGTAACTTGTCTTTATAAGATATTCATTTGTTGCATACTAATTAGTGCTTACCAAATGCCAGATGCTGTGCCAGGTTAGACTTTGAGCTTGCTTTATAGTGTGAGAGCCTTTTCCACCTGGGTTCACAGCTACCAGAAACAAACTTTTTTCATATCTTCAAAGCTGATGATAATCCCAGGATTGTGCAATAACATAGCATGGGCTTGTGACTGGCCAAATATAGTCTCTCTGGCATTTGAGTTGCTGGCTACTTCAGGGTGCCAAATCCCTTCTTTGGGTCTTGACTCAACTATATATGAAAACTTCTTGGAATATGATAATATACAGGCAAATACCAGATACTGTCTTCATGATTCAGAAATCATTAATAGCAGGCCCCCCAAAGTTTTCCCAAAGCTCATGCAGTTTTCTTGGAATCTCCTGGATTCAGACTGCACCATCAGGGATAAGGGAGGGAAGTGATGAGTCTTACACACTGCAAGCTATACTTGAAATAATCTCTCTATTCTCTCAAGGAGATACTCCTTTTTGACAAATCTTTAAGATGCAAGAAAAGAGATACTTCTTTCAAAATATCTTTGTATGGAGCAGAAGAAATCAATATAAAAAGGTATACTACTCCTTAGATATCAACCAAAGGTAATTAATTTGTATAAGAGGGCTTCACTGAAATAAGTCACAAGGAGTGTTAGTCTCAGTGATATTTCATTGCACATGTACCATAAAAATTCTCATATTGCACTGAATTGTTGAACTCACCCCAGATTTAATTATATAATTTCCCAAAGTTTTGGGAATAATAGTCACATACCAATAAATTCAAAATCAATCTTCTTCCAGCATAACTCAGGTAAGTTTGGATATAAATGTAGAAAGAAGAACAATATCTTTATGAAAGAAACTACAAGGCAGGCAATTTACACATTACTGCAATGAGACAGAAAGACCTAATTGTGCATGTTGTTTTATTATAACACAGATCCATCTACTTTATTTATAATTACAAAATCGTTTTTAAAAAAATCTTTTTTTATCACATTGTACTTCTTTTTTATTATTATTATTATACTTTAAGTTTTAGGGTACATGTGCACAATGTGCAGGTTACATATGTATCCATGTGACATGTTGGTGTGCTGCACCCTTAACTCGTCATTTGGCATTAGGTATATCTCCTAATGCTGTCCCTCCCCCCTCCCCCCAAACCACAACAGTCCTCGGAGTGTGATGTTCCCCTTCCTGTGTCCATGTGTTCTCATTGTTCAATTTCCACCTATGAGTGAGAACATGCGGTGTTTGGTTTTTTGTCCTTGTGATAGTTTAATGAGAATGATGATTCCCAGTTTCATCCATGTCCCTACAAAGGACATGAACTCATCATTTTTTATGGCTGCATAGTATTCCATGGTGTATATGTGCCACATTTTCTTAATCCAGTCTATCGTTGTTGGACATTTGGGTTGGTTCCAACTCTTTGCTATTGTGAATAGTGCCGCAATAAACATACGTGTGCATATGTCTTTAGAGCAGCATGATTTATAGTCCTTTGGGTATATACCCAGTAATGGGATGGCTGGGTCAAATGGTATTTCTAGTTCTAGATCCCTGAGGAATCGCCACACTGACTTCCACAATGGTTGAACTAGTTTACAGTCCCACCAACAGTGTAGAAGTGTTCCTATTTCTCCACATCCTCTCCAGCACCCATCGTTTCCTGACATTTTAATGACCGCCATTCTAACTGGTGTGAGATGGTATCTCACTGTGGTTTTGATTTGCATTTCTCTGATGGCCAGTGATGATGAGCATTTCTTCATATGTTTTTTGGCTGCATAAATGTCTTCTTTTGAGAAGTGTCTGTTCATGTCCTTTGCCCACTTTTTGATGGGGTTGTTTGTTTTTTTCTTGCAAATTTGTTTGAGTTCATTATAGATTCTGGATATTAGCCCTTTGTCAGATGAGTAGGTTGCAAAAATTTTCTCCCATTCTGTAGGTTGCCTGTTCACTCTGATGGTAGTTTCTTTTGCTGTGCAGAAGCTCTTTAGTTTAATTAGATCCCATTTGTCAATTTTGGCTTTTGCTGCCATTGCTTTTGGTGTTTTAGACATGAAGTCCTTGCCCATGCCTATGTCCTGAATGGTATTGCCTAGGTTTACTTGTAGGATTTTAATGGTTTTAGGTCTAACATTTAAGTCTTTAATCCATCTTGAATTAATTTTTGTATAAGGTGTAAGGAAGGGAACCAGTTTCAGCTTTGTACATATGGCTAGCCAGTTTTCCCAGCACCATTTATTAAATAGGGAATCCTTTCCCCATTTCTTCTTTTTGTCAGGTTTGTCAAAGATCAGATAGTTGTAGATATGCGGCATCATTTCTGAGGGCTCTGTTCTGTTCCATTGATCTATGTCTCTGTTGTGGTACCAGTACCATGCTGTTTTGGTTACTGTAGCTTTGTAGTATAGTTTGAAGTCAGGTAGCATGATGCCTCCAGCTTTGTTCTTTTGGCTTAGGATTGACTTGGCGATGCGGGCTCTTTTTTGATTCCACATGAACTTTAAAGTAGTTTTTTCCAATTCTGTGAAGAAAGTCATTGGTAGCTTGATGGGGATGGCATTGAATCTATAAATTACCTTGGGCAGTATGGCCATTTTCACGATATTGATTCTTCCAACCCATGAGCATGGAATGTTCTTCCATTTGTTTGTATCCTCTTTTATTTCATTGAGCAGTGGTTTGTAGTTCTCCTTGAAGAGGTCCTTCACATCCCTTGTTAAGTTGGATTCCTAGGTATTTTATTCTCTTTGAAGCAATTGTGAATGGGAGTTCACTCATGATTTGGCTCTCTGTTTGTCTGTGATTGGTGTACAAGAATGCTTGTGATTTTTGTACAGTGATTTTGTATCCTGAAACTTTGCTGAAGTTGCTAATCAGCTTAAGGAGATTTTGGGCTGAGACAATGGGGTTTTCTAGATATACAATCATGTCATCTGCAAACAGGGACAATTTGACTTCCCCTTTTCCTAATTGAATACCCTTTATTTCCTTCTCCTGCTTGATTACTCTGGCCAGAACTTCCAGCACTATGTTGAATAGGAGTGGTGAGAGAGGGCATCCCTGATTTGTGCCAGTTTTCAGAGGGAATGCTTCCAGTTTTTGCCCATTCAGTATGATATTGGCTGTGGGTTTGTCGTAGATACCTCTTATTATTTTGAGATACATCCCATCAATACCTAATTTATTGAGAGTTTTTAGCATGAAGGGTTGTTGAATTTTGTCAAAGGCCTTTTCTGCATCTATTGAGATAATCATGTGGTTTTTGTCTTTGGTTCTGTTTATATGCTGGATTACATTTATTGTTTTGCGTATGTTGAACCAGCCTTGCATCCCAGGGATGAAGCCCACTTGATAATGCTGGATAAGCTTTTTGATATGCTCCTGGATTCGGTTTGCCAGTATTTTATTGAGGATTTTTGCATCAATGTTCATCAAGGATATTGGTCTGAAATTCTCTTTTTTGGTTATGTCTCTGCAAGGCTTTGGTATCAGGATGATGCTGGCCTCATAAAATGTGTTAGGGAGGATTCCCTCTTTTTCTATCGATTGGAATAGTTTCAGAAGGAATGGTACCAGTTCCTCCTTGTACCTCTGGTAGAATTCGGCTGTGAATCCATCAGGTCCTGGACTCTTTTTGGTTGGTAAGCTATTGATTATTGCCACAATTTCAGAACCTGTTATTCGTCTATTCAGAGATTCAACTTCTTCCTGATTTAGTCTTGGGAGGGTGTATTTGTCGAGGAATTTATCCATTTCTTCTGGATTTTCTAGTTTATTTGCATAGAGGTGTTTGTAGTAGTCTCTGATGGTAGATTGTATTTCTGTGGGATCGGTGGTGATATCCCCTTTTTCATTTTTTATTGCATCTATTTGATTCTTCTCTCTTTTCTTCTTTATTAGTCTTGCTATCGGTCTATCAATTTTGTTGATCTTTTCAAAAACCAGCTCCTGGATTCATTAATTTTTTGAAGGGTTTTTGGTGTCTCTATTTCCTTCAGTTCTGCTCTGATTTTAGTTATTTCTAGCCTTCTGCTAGCTTTTGCATGTGTTTGCTCTTGCTTTTCTAGTTCTTTTAATTGTGATGTTAGGGCGTCAATTTTGGATCTTTCCTGCTTTCTCTTGTGGGCATTTAGTGCTATAAATTTCCTCTACACACTGCTTTGAACGTGTCCCAGAGATTCTGGTATGTTGTGTCTTTGTTCTCGTTGGTTTCAAAGAACATCTTTATTTCTGCCTTCATTTCATTATGTACCCAATAGTCATTCCGGAGCAGGTTGTTCAGTTTCCATGTAGTTGAGCGGTTTTGAGTGAGTTTCTGAATCCTGAGTTCTAATTGGATTGCACTGTGGTATGAGAGACAGTTTGTTATAATTTCTGTTCTTTTACATTTGCTGAGGAGAGCTTTACTTCCAACTATGTGGTCAATTTTGGAATAGGTGTGGTGTGGTGCTGAAAAAAATGTATATTCTGTTTATTTGGGGTGGAGAGTTCTGTAGATGTCTATTAGGTCCACTTTGTGCAGAGCTGAGTTCAATTCCTGGATATCCTTGTTAACTTTCTGTCTCATTGATCTGTCTAATGTTGACAGTGGGGTGTTAAAATCTCCCATTATTATTGTGTGGGAGTTTAAGTCCCTTTGTAGGTCACTCAGGACTTGCTTTATGAATCTGGGTGCTCCTGTGTTGGGTGCATATATATTTAGGATAGTTAGCTCTTCTTGTTGAATTGATCCCTTTACCATTATGTAATGGCCTTCTTTGTCTCTTTTGATCTTTGTTGGTTTAAAGTCTATTTTATCAGAGACTAGGATTGCAACCCCTGCCTTTTTTTGTTTTCCATTTGCTTGATAGATCTTCCTCCATCCCTTTATTTTGAGTCTATGTGTGTCTCTGCACGTGAGATGGGTTTCCTGAATACAGCACACTGATGGGTCCTGACTCCTTATCCAGTTTGCCAGTCTGTGTCTTTTAATTGGAGCATTTAGCCCATTTACATTTAACGTTAATATTGTTATGTGTGATTCTGATCCTGTCCTTATGATGTTAGTTGGTTATTTTGCTCGTTAGTTGATGCAGTTTCTTCCTAGCCTCGATGGTCTTTACAATTTGGCATGATGTTGCAGTGGCTGGTACTGGTTGTTCCTTTCCATGTTTAGTGCTTCCTTTGGGAGCTCTTTTAGGGCAGGCCTGGTGGTGACAAAATCACTCAGCGTCTGCATGTCTGTAAAGTATTTTATTTCTCCTTCACTTATGAAGCTTAGTTTGGCTGGATATGAAATTCTGGGGTGAAAATTCTTTTCTTTAAGAATGTTGAATATCGGCCCCCACTCTCTTCTGGCTTGTAGAGTTTCTGCTGAGAGATCAGCTGTTAGTCTGATGGGCTTCACTTTGTGGGTAACCCGACCTTTCTCTCTGGCTGCCCTTAATATTTTTTCCTTCATTTCAACTTTGGTGAATCTGACAATTATGTGTCTTGGAGTTGCTCTTCTTGAGGAGTATCTTTGTGGCGTTCTCTGGATTTCCTGAATCTGAATGTTGGCCTGCCTTACTAGATTGGGGAATTTCTGCTGGATAATATCTTGCAGAGTGTTTTCCAACTTGGTTCCATTCTCCCCGTCATTTTCAGGTACACCAATCATACGTAGGTTTGGTCTTTTCACATAGTCCCAAATTTCTTGGAGGCTTTGTTCATTTCTTTTTATTCTTTTTTCTCTAAACTTCCCTTCTCACTTCATTTCATTCATTTCATCTTCCATCAGCGATACCCTTTCTTCCAGTTGATCGCATCTGCTACTGAGGCTTCTGCAATCTTTGCGTAGTTCTCGAAACTTGGCTTTCAGCTCCATCAGCTCCTTTAAGCCCTTCTCTCCATTGATTATTGTAGTTATCCATTCTTCTAATTTTTTTTCAAAGTTTTTAACTTCTTTGCTATTGTTTTGAATTTCCTCCCATAGCTCAGAGTAGTTTGATCGTCTGAAGCCTTCTTCTCTCAACTCGTCAAAGTCATCCTCCATCCAGCTTTGTTCCGTTGCTGGTGAGGAACTGCGTTCCTTTGGAGGAGGAGAGGTGCTCTGCTTTTTAGAGTTTCCAGTTTTTCTGCTCTGTTTTTTCCCCGTCTTTGTGGTTTTATCTACTTTTGGTCTTTGATGATGGTGATGTACAGATGGGTTTTTGGTGTGGATGTCCTTTCTGTTTGTTAGTTTTCCTTCTACCAGACAGGACCCTCAGCTGCAGGTCTGTTGGAATTTGCTAGAGGTCCACTCCAGACGCTGTTTGGCTGGGTGTCAGCAGCGGTGGCTGCAGAACAGCGGATTTTTGTGAGACCACAAATTCAGCTGTCTGATAGTTCCTCTGGAAGTTTTGCCTCAGAGGAGTACCCAGCTGAGTGAGGTGTCAGTCTGTCCCTACTGGGGGGGTGCCTCCCAGTTAGGCTGCTCAGGGATGAGGGACCCACTTTAGGAGGCAGTCTGTCCGTTCGCAGATCTCCAGCTGCGTGCTGGGAGAACCACTACTCTCTTCAAAGCTGTCAGTCAGACAGGGACATTTAAGTCTGTGGAGGTTCCTGCTGACTTTTTGTTTGTCTGTGCCCTGCCCCCAGAGGTGGAGCCTACAGAGGCAGGCAGGCCTCCTTGAGCTGTGGTGGGCTCCACCCAGTTCGAGCTTCCTGGCTGCTTTGTTTACCTAAGCAAGCCTGGGCAATGGCAGGCGCCCCTCCCCCAGCCTCACTGCCGCCTTGCAGCTTGATCTCAGACTGCTGTGCTAGCAATCAGCGAGATTCCGTGGGCAGAGGACCATCTGAGCCAGGTGCGGGACACAATCTCCTAGTGTGCCATTTTCCAGGCCCGTTGGAAAAGCGCGGTATTAGGGTGGAACTGACCCGATATTCCAGGTGCCATCTGTTACCCCTTTCTTTGACTAGAAAAGGGAACTCCCTGACCCCTTGCGCTTCCCAAGTGAGGCAGTGCCTCGCCCTGCTTTGGCTCGCACACAGTGCACTTCACCAACTGTCCTGCACCCACTGTTTGGCACTCCCTAGTGAGATGAAACCGGTACCTCAAGCAGAAATGCAGAAATCACCCATCTTCTGTGTCACTCAGGCTGGGAGCTGGAGACCGGAGCTGTTCCTATTCGGCCATCTTGGCTCCACCCCCCTGTACTTCTTTTTTATTATTATTATTATACTTTAAGTTTTAGAGTACATGTGCACAATGTGCAGGTTACATATGTATCCATGTGCCATGTTGGTGTGCTGCACCCATTAACTCGTCATTTAGCATTAGATATATCTCCTAATGCTGTCCCTCCCCCCTCCCCCCAACCCACAACAGTCCCCGGAGTGTGATATTTCCCTTCCTGTGTCCATGTGTTCTCACTGTTCAATTTCCACCTATGAGTGAGAACATGCGGTGGTTGGTTTTTTGTCCTTGTGATAGTTTAATGAGAATGATGATTTCCAGCTTCATCCATGTCCCTACAAAGGACATGAACTCATCATTTTTTTATGGCTGCACAGTATTCCATGGTGTATATGTGCCACATTTTCTTAATCCAGTCTATCATTGTTGGACATTTGGGTTGGTTCCAAGTCTTTGCTATTGTGAATAGAGCCGCAATAAACATACGTGTGCATGTGTCTTTATAGCAGCATGATTTATAGTCCTTTGGGTATATACCCATTAATGGGATGGCTGGGTCAAATGGTATTTCTAGTTCTAGATCCCTGAGGAATTGCCACACTGACTTCCACAATGGTTGAAATAGTTTACAGTCCCACCAACAGTGTAAAAGTGTTCCTATTTCTCCACATCCTCTCCAGCACCTGTTGTTTCCTGACTTTTTAATCATGGCCATTCTAACTGGTGTGAGATGGTATCTCATTGTGGTTTTGATTTGCATTTCTCTGATGGCCAGTGATGATGAGCATATTTTCATGTGTTTTTTGGCTGCATAAATGTCTTCTTTTGAGAAGTGTCTGTTCATGTCCTTCACCCACTTTTTGATGGGGTTGTTTGTTTTTTTCTTGTAAATTTGTTTGAGTTCATTGTAGATTCTGGATATTAGCCCTTTGTCAGATGAGTAGGTTGCAAAAATTTTCTCCCATGTTGTAGGTTGCCTGTTCACTCTGATGGTAGTTTCTTTTGCTGTGCAGAAGCTCTTTAGTTTAATTAGATCCCATTTGTCAATTTTGGCTTTTGTTGCCATTGCTTTTGGTGTTTTAGACATGAAGTCCTTGCCCATGCCTATGTCCTAAATGGTATTGCCTAGGTTTTCTTCTAGGGAAAAAAATCTTAAACACTGATAGGTTATTGTTTCTTGTATCATTTTGTTTTGTTTTTCTTGATAAATCACTTGGAGGCAAAACTTAACCTGAATTAATGAAGGCAATTTACAATTCTTAGTCATCATATGTAGACAAAATAATTTCACCATAAAGATATTAATGTGTTTGATTACAGGCCCTCGACTTCACTTAGGGTATTACAGTATATAAGATATATACACCCTACTATCTTCCTAAAATACAAAATATGCTGAATTTCAAAATCCATCTGACCTCAAAGGTTATGAATAAAAAATTATGGACCAGTTTGGGATCTTTAAGTCCCTTATATTAAAATATATGTTCCATTTCTAGTATAGGTAATAAAGTACTGGAGAAAACTGTTATTTTCCCATTCTCTCAGTGAATACTTTTCTAATAATTATTTCCCATATCTCATGTTTTTTAGAGTCAGTTCTACATTTTTGCTGGCATAAAGGCAAACAAAAAGTGTTCTCTTATTGGTAAGCTCACTAGTCATTGGCTAAAACACAAAATCTTCAAAGTACAATGTAACCTCAAAAGCCCTAGGTAAGAAAGCACAGCTTTTACTTGATAGCAGAGTATTTGTAATGTGAAACACTTATGATCTTACAAAAGCATAATAAATTGGACTTTATTGTGACCTGATAGAATCAGTTGTCTGTCTCTTCACACTGAGGATAGAACATTTTAAGATTTATCAGCTGACTTAGTAAAAATAAAATGACAGAGAATGAACAAAAATTATAAGCATTTAGGGGTTCAGACTGAAAAAAATAACGAGAAAGCAGTCAACCCTATGCCATGCTAACTAAACTTCTATTTATTAGAATATTTGTAATCTCTACAAATCAAAGAATAACTTGGGTCTCAAAGGAAATGTTCAACAGAAATAGTAAACTTGACCAGAAGGAAAAGAAAGTTATAACAGTTAATATAGACCATAATTATAATTCTGAATGTATTTTATGTCTTGGAACACTTAACCTACCTTTGATCACTGTAGGAGAATTATAAGATATGCAAGATATGCAATTATAAGATATGTAAAGTACATGGTATGGTTCTGCCTATTTTAGCTTTGTCTTATCATTCCAGTAATTAATATTATAATATCACCCAGCCTCTTAAAACTAAAAATTTTTTTAATTGAATGAATTGAAAGTTCAAAGAACTTTCAAATCATTGTTTATAATTTAGACATATTAACAAGACCAAAAAAACTTGGAGGAAAGGATTTTTTACACTAGTTTGTTTTTCTTTTAACAGGAATAATTCATTTAAAATTGATTATGGAGTTTTTCTTTAAAAATTATATTAAATACTGTTAAGGAAAGTAGATGTATCAATTAAGGAAAATTGGAGAAGAAAAAGAAAATGAAGCAAGCAGATGGTGACCAAAGAGCAGAAATCTTTACATGTCCTAAAAACAAGAGGATGGACTGGAAGAAGAGCAGTCATGACATTTCCCATTCAGAACAGATGGACCAGGAAGACTCCACCTGCACAGGCAGTATCAAAGGAAACACCAGGATGGGCACTGAATTTTGAAAAGACTGTGTATTGCATGCTTTCAATCTCAAAGGCACTCAAGCAGGAGGGAATTGCCATCAATTCACTCCAATCAGTGTCACATTTTGGCACAGCAGAAATCCACCCAATATGGAGTTCCAAAATTTGTACTTAAGCTGTTTTAAGATTGTATCTGGTGCTATGCAACATAAGAACCAGAGAATGTCGGAAACCCATTAAACAAATGAATTGGGTTTAAAAAAGCTAAATATCATCTTGAGGTACCAGAGATCAGAACACATTTTTCAAACCTAAAATGAGTTTTCTACTTCTTGCTCTGTCCTCCAGGTCCAGGAAAAAGAATGTGCTTAAAGGTGCTTTTCCAAGTTTACACCTTAATTAATACAGACCACTGAGGCTTGAAAACCATTTTCTGAATGTGTTCCTGGAAACTTACTGTGTCATTTTAATAATATGAGTGACAGCCAGAAGCTTTGGGTTTGTCTTCCTTTTTGACAAGAACATAACTTTTTGCCTTTATTTCTACCTGTAAAAAATACCATAATAGAAACTAGTTAGATTGGAAGTAAAGCTCTCCTCAGCAAATGTAAAAGAACAGAAATTATAACAAACTGTCTCTCAGACCACAGTGCAATCCAACTAGAACTCAGGATTAAGAAACTCACTCAAAACCGCTCAACTACATGGAAACTGAACAACCTGCTCCTGAGTGACTACTGGGTACATAATGAAATGAAGGCAGAAATAAAGATGTTCTTTGAAACCAACGAGAACAAAGACACAACATACCAGAATCTCTGGAACACATTCAAAGCAGTGTGTAGAGGGAAATTTACAGCACTAAATGACAACAAGAGAAAGCAGGAAAGATCCAAAATTGACGCCCTAACATAACAATTAAAAGAACTAGAAAAGCAAGAGCAAACACATTCAAAAGCTAGCAGAAGGCTAGAAATAACTAAAATCAGAGCAGAACTGAAGGAAATAGAGACACAAAACACCCTTCAAAAAATTATTGAATCCAGGAGCTGGTTTTTTGAAAAGATCAACAAAATTGATAGACCACTAGCAAGACTAATAAAGAAGAAAAGAGAGAAGAATCAAATAGATGCAATAAAAAATGAAAAAGGGGATATCACCACCGATCCCACAGAAATACAATCTACCATCAGATAATACTACAAACACCTCTATGCAAATAAACTAGAAAATCTAGAAGAAATGGATAAATTCCTAGACAAATACACCCTCCCAAGACTAAACCAGGAAGAAGTTGAATCTATGAATAGACCAATAACAGGCTCTGGAATTGTGGCAATAATCAATAGCTTACCAACCAAAAAGAGTTCAGGACCTGATGGATTCACAGCCGAATTCTACCAGAGGTACAAGGAGGAACTGGTACCATTCCTTCTGAAACTATTCCAATTGATAGAAAAAGAGGGAATCCTCCCTATCACATTTTATGAGGCCAGCATCATCCTGATACCAAAGCCTGGCAGAAACACCACCAAAAAAGAGAATTTCAGACCAATATCCTTGATGAACATTGATGCAAAAATCCTCAACAAAATACTGGCAAACCGAATCCAGCAGCACAGCAAAAAGCTTATCCACCATGATCAAGTGGGCTTCATCCCTGGGATGCAAGGCTGGTTCAACATATGCAAATCAATAAATGTAATCCAGCATATAAACAGAACCAAAGACAAAAACCACATGCTTATCTCAATAGACACAGAAAAGGCCTTTGATAAAATTCAACAACTCTTCATGCTAAAAACTCTCTATAAATTAGGTATTGATGGGATGTGTCTCAAAATAATAAGAGGTATCTATGACAAATCCACAGCCAATATCATACTGAATGGGCAAAAACTGGAAGCATTCCCTTTGAAAACTGGCACAAATCAGGGATGCCCTCTCTCACCACTCCTATTCAACATAGTGCTGGAAGTTCTGGCCAAGGCAATCAGGCAGGAGAAGGAAATAAAGGGTATTCAATTAGGAAAAGAGGAAGTCAAATTGTCCCTGTTTGCAGATGACATGATTGTATATCTAGAAAACCCCATTGTCTCAGCCCAAAATCTCCTTAAGCTGATAAGCAACTTCAGCAAAGTCTCAGGATACAAAATCAATGTACAAAAATCACAAGCATTCTTGTACACCAATCACAGACAAACAGAGAGCCAAATCATGAGTGAACTCCCATTCACAATTGCTTCAAAGAGAATAAAATACCTAGGAATCCAACTTACAAGGGATGTGAAGGACCTCTTCAAGGAGAACTACAAACCACTGCTCAATGAAATAAAAGAGGATACAAACAAATGGAAGAACATTCCATGCTCATGGGTTGGAAGAATCAGTATCGTGAAAACGGCCATACTACCTAAAGTAATTTATAGATTCAATGCCATCCCCATCAAGCTACCAATGACTTTCTTCACAGAATTGGAAAAAACTACTTTAAAGTTCATATGGAACCAAAAAAAGAGCCCGCATTGCCAAGTCAATCCTAAGCCAAAAGAACAAACCTGGAGGCATCACGCTACCTGACTTCAAACTATACTACAAGGCTACAGTAAACAAAACAGCATGGTACTGGTACCACAACAGAGACATAGATCAATGGATCAGAACAGAGCCCTCAGAAATAATGCTGCATATCTACAACTATCTGATCTTTGACAAACCTGACAAAAACAAGAAATGGGGAAAGGATTCCCTATTTAATAAATGGTGCTGGGAAAACTGGCTACCCATATGTAGAAAGCTGAAACTGGATCCCTTCCTTACACCTTATACAAAAATTAATTCAAGATGGATTAAAGACTTACATGTTAGACCTAAAACCACAAAAACCCTGGAAGAAAACCTAGGCAATACCATTCAGGACATAGGCATGGGCAAGGACTTCATGTGTAAAACACCAAAAGCAATGGCAACAAAAGCCAAAATTGACAAATGGGATCTAATTAAACTAAAGAGCTTCTGCACAGCAAAAGAAACTACCATCAGAGTGAACAGGCAACCTACAACATGGGAGAAAATTTTTGCAACCTACTCATCTGACAAAGGGCTAATATCCAGAATCTACAATGAACTCATACAAATTTACAAGAAAAAAACAAACAACCCCATCAAAAAGTGGGTGAAGGACATGAACAGACACTTCTCAATAGAAGACATTTATGCAGCCAAAAAACACATGCAAAAATGCTCATCATCACTGGCCATCAGAGAAATGCAAATCAAAACCACAATGAGATACCATCTCACACCAGTTAGAATGGCCATGATTAAAAAGTCAGGAAACAACAGGTGCTGGAGAGGATGTGGAGAAATAGGAACACTTTTACACTGTTGGTGGGACTGTAAACTAGTTCAACCATTGTGGAAGTCAGTGTGGCGATTCCTCAGGGATCTAGAACTAGAAATACCATTTGATCCAGCCATCCCATTACTGGGTATACACCCAAAGGACTATAAATCATGCTGCTATAAAGACACATGCACACGTATGTTTATTGCAGCACTATTCACAATAGCAAAGACTTGGAACCAACCCAAATGTCCAACAACGATAAACTGGATTAAGAAAATGTGGCACATATACACCATGGAATACTATGCAGCCATAAAAATGATGAGTTCATGTCCTTTGTAGGGACATGGATGTAACTGGAAATCATCATTCTCAGTAAACTATTGCAAGGACAAAAAACCAAACACTGCATGTTCTCACTCATAGGTGGGAATTGAACAATGAGAACACATGGACACAGGAAGGGGAATATCACACTCCGGGGACTGTTGTTGGGTGGGGGGAGGTGGGAGGGACAGCATTAGGAGATATACCTAATGCTAAATGACGAGTTAATGGGTGCAGCAAACCAACATGGCTCATGGATACATATGTAACAAACCTGCACATTGTGCACATGTACCCTAAATCCTAACGTATAATAATGAAAAAAAAAACAAAAAAATTACCACTGTGCATAATGAGTGCATAAGGTGACATCCAAGAAACTAAAGAAAACACTTTTTGCACTGCAAACACTGCTATTATATCTTGGAGACAAACTACAAATTCAAAGATGTGACCTCTTATGAGACACTTGGAATGATACACAGTTTGTGTCTAATCTTTCCTCTTGAAGCCTGCCAGAGTGCAGTGAGAACCAAACTGCACCCAACAGTGATTAAGTGGCATTCATTAACTCACCCAAACAAAGCTCCTCGACAAATGACAGACTCAAATTTACTCTAACATTGGCAAAACATGGAGAAGTGTTTAAAATGATCAATAGTAAATTCACTTTCTCTCTCTAGCTCTCTCACTGTTTCACAGCAAGCAATCAGCATTTTCTATATTGTATAAACACCAGAATCACTCATTCTTCATGTAGATAACATTTTCTATTCCTTTTTTAAGTTTGATTATATTTTTAATTTGCACATGATAATTGTACATATTTATGGGGTGCAATGTAATATTTCCATACATACATGCATACATTCTGTAATAATCAAATCAGAGTAATCGGCAAAATACTAACAAATGGATTTTGACAGCACATTAAAAAGATCATTCACCATAATCAAGTGAGATTCATCCCAGGGATGCAAGGATGGCTCAACATACCAAATCAATAAACGTGTTACTTCATATTAACCAAGTGAAGAACAAAAAACATATGATCCTTTCAATAGATGCAGAAAAAAAACATTTAAAAAAATTAACATTCCCTTCATGATCAAAACTCTCAACAAATTAGGCATAGAAGTTACATCCTCAACACAGCAAAATCTATATATGACAAACCCATAGCTAGCATCATAATGAATAGGGAAAAGTTTAAAGCTTTTTCTCTAAAATCTAGAAGAAGACAGGATGCCCACTTTTACCACTTATTTTCAACATAATACTGGAAGTTCTAGTCAGAGCAATTAAGCAAAAGACAGAAAATGCACTCAAATTGGAAAGGAAGAAGTCAAATTGTCCTTGTTTGCAGATGACATGATCTTATATATAGAAAAACCTATGTAGTTCACCAAAAAAACTGGTAGAATTCAGTAAGGTTGCAAGATACAAAATCAGTAGTGTTGCTATACACTAATACTGAACTATTGGAAAAATAAATCAATGAACCATTCTACTAACAATACTTAAAAAATAAAAAGCCTAGGAGTAAACTTAACCAAAAAGGTGAAACACCTCTACACTGAAAATTATAAAACGTTTTGAAGTAAGTGGAAAAAGACACAAATAAATGGAAATATATCTTTCATTTATGGATTAAAATAATTAATATTGTTAATATGTCCATGCTACTTAAAGTGATCTACAGATTCAATGCACTCTCCATCAAAATACCAATGTCATACTTCACAGAAACAGAACAAAGCAATCCTAAAATTCATATGGAACCACGAAGTCCCCCAATAGACAAAGCAATCTTGAGTTAAGAGAACAAAGCTGGAGGCATCATACCACCTGACTTTAAAACATGCTACAAAGCTATGGTAACCAAAACAGCATGGTAGTGGCTTAAACACAGACAAATAGATCAATGGAATAGAATAGAGAACCTAGAAATAAATGTACACACATACAAGCAATAACCTGATTTTCAACAAAGGTTCTGAGAACACCATCAGGGAAAGAACAGTCACTTCAATAAACAGTGCTGGGAAAATTGGATAACCACATGTAGAAGAATGAAACTAGACCCATATCTCTCACCGTATACAAAAAAAAAACTCAAAATGGATTAAATATTTAAATGTAAGAATGGAAACTATAAAATTACTGAAAGAAATCACAGGGGAAACACTTCCTGACATTGGTGTGGGTAAAAATTTTCTGTTTCTTTCCACACATATACCAATGTGATCTTCTCAAAACATCATGTGGATCATGTCACTTTACAGCACAAAACCCTTCCAGGCTTCATGTATCCTGATTAATACATAAAATCCTCAACATGACCTATAAGGCCTTTGTAGACTCATCTGTGTTTCTTAAACACATCCTCAACCCAGAGATTCTAAGAAGGGAATTCCTACCACCTGGTCCTTGAGTGACATGGATGATCCCTGACTAAGCCATTTCCCAGCAGCCTTAGCAGCTCCTCAGTAGCCCCATCCTCTTTGTTTGATGTCACAAATCTGAAAGAAAGTTGCTTTACAAATACCATTGATGCTAGATTATACAGCTTAGACCAGAGCAAATGAAACCTGTTCTCATGTGTTCTTACCACCTCATCACCTAAGACAACCAACACTGAAGACTCAGGCATTGTCAGGACTCTGGTTTCTCAAAGTAAAAAATAATGGCTCTAGGCATCAGTAGATATAAATCTTCCTTCTCTATATAAATTTTCCCAGGTTACATGAATTAGAAACTTTCATCTTTCAAAATGTTTCAGACTATTCTTCTGATAATGAAAGTCACCAAAAATACAGGTTAAATGAAAACATTCTAGGGTCATGGAGCTTTGAACTCAAATCCTATTATTTGGTTTCATTCTAATTGTCCACATCAGGATTCTGGCAGTAAGCATATGAAACACATATATAGGTTAAATGAATAATGTTTAATAAGGAGAGGTTTATATGTGCAGGCAAGTTTCAGGGAAACTGACAGGCAGAGCTAGCTTCTTGGGCTTCTGATCTCTACAGCTGCACGATTTTTGTGTTTAAGTGCCCTGCCCTTGGTTTAATGCTCTACTGTCACCATCTTGAAATTCTAAATAATTTTTTAACAAGGACCCCAACATTTTTATTTACACTAGGCCCCACAAATTATTCAGCCAGCCCTGTCAATAGGAAGTGTTGGAGAACCAGAAGGAATTCTGCTCCATACAGACCACCTTTCAATTCAAGACTGCAAGGTTAACTCTTCCATGGGTCTCCAGACTGCCTAGGTACTCTGCAGATTTTGGACATGGCAGTCCTTAAAATCTTGCGAGTAAATTTCTTAAAATAAAACCAAAAATTGACTTCTAAAAAATAAAAATAAATCTCTTTGTTCTCTCTCTCTTCCATATATATACATATATATATACACACATACATATGTATTATATATATATACACACATACATATGTATTATACATATATACACATACATATATATTATACATATACTCAAATCTGTCTACAGCTATACTTATCTATATATAGATATCCATATATATTTATATAAGTATTCATATATATACATACATACACACATATACATACTACATATATAATACACATTCATACACACACACACACACACACACACAGAGAGAAAGAGATAGGGTGTAGGGGGAGAGAAATGACTTTATCATTCCTGAACTGAAAGGGGCAAGAAACAAGAAACTAAAGAAATAACCTGTCATAGAGAGAGATCCAGAAAAATAAATACCCCAGATCTTTCTCTGCTCCATCTGGCAATTTCCCTCCTGGATCCTCTCTTTGTATCAAGAAAATTGGAAGCCAGAGGGCAACAGAATTCATTCATGTAACCCATAAATGTCAGCTTCTTGAGACAAAGCACCAAATGGAGAAAGGTGGTAATATATCTAGAAGGCAAAACAACAGTACTAAGCATCCTAATATGATTTTCTAAATGTGAAGTTATAAAGACAGTTTCTAGCACATGCAGTGCATACCTATGAGCATAATGGTTGCTTCCTCATATGACCTTCTTTCAGCTCCATGAGATACAGTTGCTATTCCCTTTACACAGATATAGAGGAGACTTAAAAAGTTGAAGTAAAATACCCCAAATCTTACAGCTAATAAAATGGCAGAGCTAAGGTTCATATGTTAGTCTGATTCCCAGAGACAGTGGTACTGGCTACTTACTAAACTGATGTAGGTGTTTTTCTTTGTTGTACATTTATATTTAATACACTCCCTTACACAAATTATTCAAAATATTTCCAATGTCTTCCTTTATATCTCATGGTCAACTTATATCCAACCCAAACAATCTTGTTCTCCCAGATCATTCTCTTTGTAGGAAATAATCTCTGCTGAAATGAACCTAACAGCATCATCCGAAAAGCAGGAAGAGCTTTTCGCAGATTCCACATATCCATAGACTGCAGCAGACTCCATGAAATATTTTTTTTATATTTTATTTTTTGTATTTAGTTTGTTTAATTTACCATCTCTTTTGAGTATTTTTAGAAGTATGTAAGAATAATAGCTTCTTTTTTTTCACCATCTTTTGCAAGTCTGACAGCATAAGTAGTTGACGAATCAACATGTAGTGAATAAACTTTCCCACAGTTCAATAATCTGGTATATTTGATTATTTCCAACAGGAGACCTGAACATGAAGAGAATATTAACCTGGTTTTAGACCTACTCACCAGGGCAGAAAATGTACCAGGTGCTGACTCTGCTGCAAGTTCTGACAGGAGATTAAATAGGACAGGCAAGCAGAGTCTAATCTCTGATCACAATCTATGCAAATCTCCAGCAAGTGGGGCTCTAAGACCAAAGGCAATTCAAGATCAAATGTAGAAGGTGGACATGGCAGGATCACTGAAGTTCCAGAAGACACAGTCAACAGCAAAGGTAGCTATCAAGGGTGGCAGAGTTCCATCCAATGGCCAGAGTTCAGGGTCAGAACACTCAATTCAGGCATGAAAATAATAAGAACAGGTCAGGGTCCATAAACAGAAATTGTCCTGCATACTAAGCAGGTTACCACAAGAGAAGTACCAATGTAACAACTAGGTCATAGAAACAAGGAACAAGGTAGAAGCGGATTTGCCCAACTAAGGCCTCATACAAAATACTCACAGCAAGGATTAACAATGAGCACAGGCATGCCATTCTCTGATGATGCCTGATTCAAGATGAATCAGACCGGAACAGCTGATAGAGGCAGAGAGTCAGGACCAGACTGAATTCCACAAATGCAGGCAGCCTGTATTTCAAATATCAGACAGTATTTATTTTTAAATTTAGGTGCAAAGCAGAATCTAATTTGGAGCAGTGATATGCTCTGGGCTATAAACTCATTGACTCATTCAGAGCACATATTATCTTTTATTTTTGAGCTCTAAAGCCCCAATCAGTTCAAATCCTCTTAGTCAAAGTAAAAAGGAACTTGATAGAGGCTAGATGGAATGTAACTTTGAACCAAGGGACTTCTATTCACTTTTGTTCTTAAATTTTTCAGAAAGCATGAGTTTTATATAATTTATAAAATTTCATATAATTATGAAGTTTCATGTGCAAAGTTTCTACAAGTTTTATGTAATCCATTATGTTTACTATGGGGACAGGGGTCTATATATACACATAGTTACAAGTGAATATGTGAGTTACTTTCTCAGTCGAGTAGCAATTTGGTCATTGGCCTGCTACACTTATGCAGGAGCACTTATATATCAAGACTTTCTAAGTTATAACTAGATAAGCTATTGTTCATCTATTTATGCATCTTTTATTTAAGCAGCAATTTATACATCCATAGAAACTGATGAAAATGGCATACATGACAAAAGAAAGAAAGATAAAATTTTGTGACAGTTCAAAGAGGATGAGAATGCCCCTTGTGCAGAGCATAGATTATTGAGCTGGATAAAATTTTTTAATTCACTGCTTTCTAATTTTTTTTTAATTTTTGAATACCTCATGTAAGGCTTTTCCCCTTACTTTGCTTATTGCCATTTTTAATCTTTATAATTTTGACAAAAGCTGGGTGTATTACCAAATGAGGCAGACTACTTAACAGAATGATTAGGAAATAAGGCAGTCAAAGAAAACTCTGCTATAACCAATGCTATCCAATGTGTGCATGCCCAAGGCTGCATTCTTAATAAGCAACACCAAAGGCTTCACACTATAGGGAAAACAGATTTTATGAAAATAGTCCAGCCAAATTAATACACAAGCAAACAACAACAACAAAATCTAAGCCCCTGAGAACAGGAAGAAACTCAGTATTCAAGTTGCTAAAATACATTAACTATAATAAAATGTCAAGTTTTTTAACAACAAAAATATAATACATACAAAAAAAAACAGAAAAAAATGTAACCCATGAATAGGAAAAAAACAAAAGCAAGCAATACAAACTATCTGTGAGAGGGCCCAGGTGTCTGATTTAACAGCCAAAGACTTCAAAACAGCTACTACAGAAATCTTTAAAAAACTAAAGAAATCTACGCGTAAATAATTAAAGCAATTTTGGCAATATCTTATCAAATATCAACAAATAATAAATAAATAAAAATTATTTTAAAGAGCCAAATGTAACTTCTGGAGTGACAAGTATAATAACTAAAATGAAAATTCACTAGAAGGACTCAACAGGAAATTTGAAATGGAAGAAGAAAGAAACAGCAAACTTGATGATAGATCAATAGATACTGTGCAATCAGAAGCACAGAGAAAAAAAAGAATGAAGAAAGGTAAACAAAGATGCAGAAAAAAAATGTGGGACACCATAAGTGCAGTGACATACATGTACTTTAAAGTACCAGGAGGAGAGGTAAGAAAGAAGCATAAAATATATTTTAAATTATAATAACTAATAATTTTCCAAATGTGATGAAAATCATTAATTTATCATGAACTAGCACATTCCTTTATATATCTAAAGCTCAGGGCCAGGCACAATGGCTCACACCTATAATCTCAACACTCTGATAGGCTGAAGTGGGAGGACTGCTTGAGTCCAGGAGTTAGAGACCAGACTGAGCAACACAGTGAGACCCCCATCTCTAACAAAAATTAAAAAAAAAAAATTAGCCCAGCAAGGTAGCACACGCCTGTAATCCCAGCTACTAGGGAATCTGAGGCGGGAGGATCGCTTGACTTTGGAAGGTCAAGGCTGCAGTAAGCCACGATTGTACTACTGGACTCCAGCCTGGGTGACAAAGTGAGACCCTGTCTCAAAAACAAACAAACAAAAAAAGTAAAGTTCAACACACTCCAAGTAGGATTAACACAGAGATCTACACCCAGAAGCATTATAGTCAAGATGTTGAAAGCTAAATGCAAAGATAAAATTTTGAAAGCAGTAAGAGAAAAATGACTCATCACAATGCAATTCCTATGAGGTTAATGGCTGATTTCTCATCAGAAACAATAAAGGCCAGAATGCAGTGGAATGACATATCTGAAGTGCTGAAAGAAAAGGGTGTGTCATCTGGCAACTCTATATCTAGCAAAACTATCTCAATGAAGGCAAAATGTAAACATTCACAGGTTAAAAACTGAAAGAATTTGTTGCTGGAAGAAACAAGAAATCCTAAGAAACAAGAAATGCAGAAATACTAAGAAATTTCTTTAAGCTAAAAGCAAGTGACCCCAGATAGTAATGTGAACCCACACATACACACAAAAAGAACATTTAAGATAATTACATGATTACAAAAGACAATCTAAATGCATATTTTTACCTTTATTGCTTAATTGCTATTTAAAAGTTACATAAAATAATATATAAATATGTTTTTGAACCTCTAATATATAAAAATCTAATATATTTGACAATAACATTAAAAAAGTGAAAGGAAGCTAAGTTTGCCTGAAGTAAAAAATGATGCCATATAGTAACTAGAATCCAGAGGAACAAATAAACAGAAAATAACAAACTCTATAAACATACAATTGTTCTTTATTCTTTCCTTAACTTCTTTAGTATTCATGGAAATATCTAAGCTAATAATCATAACATGTATTTGGGGATTTTTAATCTACAGTATCCCCCTGATCCATGATGGATATGCTCCGGGACCCCTAGTGGATGCCTGAAACCGTGGATAATATTGAACCCTATACATACCATATCTTTTCCTATATGTATACGCTTATGATAAAGTTTAGCTTATAAATTAGACATAGTAAGAGATTAACAACAATAAACTATATAACTAATAATAAAACAATTTTAACTGTGACAGCTTCACTACCTATTTTTAAGTCAAGTAAGTGTTACTTGAACACAAGCACTGCAACATCACAACAGTCAGTCTCATAACCCAGGCAACTACTAAGTGACTAATGGGCAGGTAACATAGACAGCTTGTGAAAAAAGGAATGCTTCATGTTCCACTCAGGAAGGAGAAGGATGGAGCAAGATTCTATCATACTACTCAGAACCCAATGCAATGTAAAATTTATGAATTGTTTGTTTCTAGAATTTTTCATTTACTGTTTCAAGCCACAGTAGAATGCAAGTAAGTGAAACCATGAAAAACAAACCTACAAATAAGTGGGGACCATTTCACATATGTAATATTAATAATAATGATAATGATAACAAAAATGGCACAATAATAGCGGGAAAAAGAGGGAATAGAACTACAGTTGACTCTTGAACAATGGGAGAGTTAGGGGTGCCAACTCCAGCACAGTCAAAAACGTGTGTATAACTTTTGACTCCTCAAAAACTTAACAATTAATAGCATATTGTTGACCAGAAGCCTTATTAATGATATAGAAAATGTATTAACACATATCTTGTATATCACATATATTATATACTGTATTCTTACAATAAAGTTAGAAAAGAAAAAATGTTATTAAGAAAATCATAAGGAAGAGGAAATACATTTACAGTTCAATAAGTGGAATTGGATCTTCATAAAAGTCCTCATCCTCATCATCTCCAAGTTGACTAGGCTGAGGAGGAGGAAGAGGAGAAAGTGTTGGTTCTGCTATTTCAGAGGTAGCAGAGATGGAAGAAACTCTGTGTCAGTAGACATGCAGTTCAAATTTGTGATGTTCAGGAGTCAGCTGCATATAGGAATAATATTTTATAACCCATTGAAATTAATTTTGTATAAATCTAAAGTAAATTTGGATAAGATGTGAATGGCATACTATAGGGAAACTCTTAAAAAATTTAAGTGAAAAATAAACAGTTAAAATGTTACACAGAAAATATTTACTTAATGAAAAAGAAAGTAGTAGAGGAATAGACAGAGAAAAAAAGATGTGAGACATAGAAAATAAAAAGTAAGTGGCAGATGCAAATCTAACTATATCTATGATAACATTAAATGTGACTAGAATAATCAATCCAATTAAAAGGTAGAATGGATATGAAATAAGGTCCAATGATGTTCTGCCTAAAGGAACATACCTTGATCTGTTATTGCAGGATGTCTGACAATACAATTATTGCAAGCACAGACTCAGGAGACTGATGTCTATGTAGGACTCCAGACCTACTACTTTCTAGTTGTGCAACTTTTGGTCAGTTAAAACTCTGACTCAGTTTCCTCACTTGCAAATAAGATGAAAATAAAAGTATCAATCTCATAAGATTGTTGAAAGGATTAAATGAATTATTATACTTGGGCATGGCACAGAGTGAGTGCCATAAATGTTAGATATTTTTATAACATTACGATCTTTTGGTGGCCTGGCATACAGGTAGAGGGCTTAGGATTAGAAGAGGATCTTGCCTTCATATCTCAGCAGATGAGGTCACTAAAGAGAGATCAGGAAAAGGTTACAGGTCTAGGATACAACCTATTCCCAAGTCTTACCAGAAAATACATATGGCAGGTTCCTCCTGCCATAGGAAATGGTAGTTAAGTTAAATTTTTAGGTGATAGGCCCTGTCAGTGAGTTGCACATGATCATTATAATTATCTCTTGAAAATATCTGGACTACCTCTTACAACAAAGGTTAAGTGGTTCTAACATTAGGTGCCTGAATAAAGAAGCCTATACCCTTACTTTGACTGTGTGATTGATGATTTAGTATAACCTAAGAAGGCAAAGACTGGTCAGACAGCAATTCAGTCTGACCAACTTGTTACGTATGCAGAAAATAGAGGCTATAATTTCAACAAACTGCATATTTTAAAAATTGCTGGCTGTGTTTATTCAATAGCATGTAGATTCAAATTAATAGAACCCATTCATATCCCACTCCATATGGGAGAGCCTACAGAAGGAGAGAACTGACAGAATCCAATTCCACTTTCTCCTTTTGTTGGGATGTTCCCCAGCATCCTTCAAAATAAATCTTAAGAACTTTGAACTTACAGACTTTCTAATATCTGAATTGTTGAAGAAGACATTGAAAATGAATTCCCAAGGCAAGGTTAATATTTCCATTGGCTTTGATGTGAGAGGTATTAAGACCTTTCAAAATAAAAGGTATATAAACTCAACTGTGTAAAAAATGCTTAGGAAGAAATTACATTTTCTCAAATCAAAGACAGAATATCGGAGAGTTCTTATTAACAAAATAATTGTCGCCGGGCGCGGTGGCTCACGCCTGTAATCCCAGCACTTTGGGAGGCCGAGGAGGGTGGATCACGAGGTCAGGAGATCGAAACCACGGTGAAACCCCGTCTCTATTAAAAATAAAAAAAAATTAGCCGGGCGCGGTGGCGGGCGCCTGTAGTCCCAGCTACTCCGGAGGCTGAGGCAGGAGAATAGCGTGAACCCGGGAAGCGGAGCTTGCAGTGAGCCGAGATCGCGCCACTGCACTCCAGCCTGGGCGACAGAGCGAGAGACTCCGTCTCATAAATAAATAAATAAATAAATAAATAAATAAATAGTCATCATCCTCTGTCACTTCACAATGGCGTGTACAAAATCAGGAAAAATACACATACAGGCTCTGTTTTACACTGAATAACTGCCCTAAAATGGATCAGAAAACTATATTCAGGACAAATTAAACCATCTGCTAGAGAGACTTTGTTTTTAATATTAAACATGAATGAGCATGATTGTCACTTACTGATGGAAAGTAAACACTACCTTCACATACTCTTTAGAGCTTAACTAATTTGAAATGATTCCTCCCTAATTTCAGGTGATTAAAGATACAACATGTAAAGGATTTCAATAATTTAGATGGTATAATTGTTTTCACCAGGGTTATGGACAAACTTGACCATCAACTCATTATGATACTCATCTAGAAATTTTGAGAAATGTGAGCTTGAAGTAATTATTTGATAAAAATAGTATACTAGACTTTCTTGAAGAATGCCAGATATATATGGTAAACACCAACTCTGAAAACATATCAGCTAGCATCCATTGGGATTTATTAACAATCACTCAGACTCAAAACTTTCTTAGTATTAAATGCTTAATCCAGGGACACCATAAACGAACAAAAGAAAGTCTCAGGACAACATGATGATTACTGCTTTTGTGGACAAGAGTTTATCTGAGGATCACCCCAAAATTTGTGAATACTGATAAGTTTTAGGAATATGTATATTGGATGTTTGGGATTTTGTTAACTATGGATAACAATCCACTTAATTTTTGGTTGATCAGTTATATTCTAGATGCACTAGGACAAGGAAAATGGTCCAAGTAACTGCTATAATTTTCTTATTAGTTATTGGTACACACATGCAGTTCATTAAAGGCAGAGTCAAGGGCTCTTTGGATTTTTCAAGAGGTAGGATATATTATTTAGGGAAATGTGGCCAAGAGATTTTAGGCAGTTAATTATATAATAGTCATATATGCATCACAGAGGAAGATACAAGAGAAGGTTGCATAAAGCTGACCTAAACTAAGGAGATAGAGTTTTTTTAAGCATATAACTAGGAGAAGAATCAGGACTTTCTCCAAGGATAAATTAAAATTTTGTTGCTAAAAATGAATGAATTTACCAATAGAGAAGAGCAGACAAATAAACCATGAGGTGGTTCTTTGCAGAGAAATTACCTGCTAGATAAATCATTAGCTAACCTATTCAAATATAAAAATGAAAACTCTAACACAATATATAAAAATGAGAATGTGTGAATGACCAAAGGCATAGGACATTAAAATAATTGTGAGATTAATTTGTTTGTATATTTAGAAGTGAATTTGGAAATCTGAGTAAAATAGGTTTTTTTCCCCTTGTGAAAATGTTAAATATGCTCATTACCTTCATAAAATTTCAAGGAACTATTTCCTTCAAACATATACCAATCAATTTACAGAATAAGTCTGCCAAATTAATGTGGAAAGGAAGAGGAAAATCTCTGTTGTTGTTATTGCTTCATTTGTGAACTGCCTGGATTCAAACCTGTCTTCAACTAGCTTTTTACTGGAGTTATTAGATTGGTGCAAAAGTAATTGAGGTTTCTGCCATTAAAAGTAATGGCAATACTTGGCCAGTCATGGTGGCTCAATCCTGTAATCCTAGGACTTTGGGAGGCTGAGGCCAGCAGATCACTGGAGATCAGGAGTTTGTGACCAGCCTGGCCAACATGGTGAAACCCTGTCTCTATTAAAAATACAAAAATTAGCTGTGATTGGTGGTGCACACCTGTAATCCCAGCTACTTGGGAGGCTGCTGCAGGAAAATTGCTTGAACCCAGGAGGCAGAGGTTGCAGTGAGTAGAGATCATGCCACTGCTCTCCAGCCTGGGAGACACAGCAACACTCCATCTCAAAAAACAAAACAAAAAAAAGTAATGGCAATATTTAACCTCCCTCTGCTTCTATCTTACAATTTGCAAAATGAGAATGGTAATAGTATCTTCTCCATATGTCTTTCATGAGGATTAAAGCATTTAATATTGATGAAGCTTTTAGAACAGTGCCAGATACATAATGCTATATATGTTTTTATTAAACAAAATAATAAAATATTTAACAAGCACATATATTTTAAAACCACAGATAAATCTAACTTACAAATATTAATGGAAACATTACAAATAAACAGTCACAGAACTATTTCATCAACACAATGAACAAATAATACACAGTAAAAAAACAGGTCATATGCCAAGAATGTCATAATAGTCTAGTAATATTAAATTTAAATATTAAATCATATAGTAATTTCCATGGATATTGAAAAAGCAGTTAATAAAAATATGGTATTTATTCCAACTGAAAACGTCAAATAAAATATGAAGACTATACACTACTTTCGATATGTAGTTATGAATCTTGCACTACTTTTAATTGCCAAACAATAAAAGTAAAGTTGGAAACAAAAGAAAGATATTGTTCTGGAGATACCAGTTGATGGAATTGGAATTGAAAAAAAAATAAGTATACAATTTTAAAATAGATATACATAATTATTTTTTAGAAATGATACAACTGTATAACCAAAAAAAATAGAACTTAAAAAATACTACCAAAAAAATATAAACAGTCTAAAGATAGGACAGAACAAGACAGGTACTTGTCTTAACTTTTTCATAAGCCTTTGATTGAAGGACCTGGCTGGGGTGGGGTGCTTATCTCTGTTTCTAAGGCTACTTTCTCCTGGGGAAGTTTTCTAAAACTAGTGATCAGAGCAAACATGAAATAAAAAATGAGACGGCAGGAAATAGAGACTTTCCTTCCAACTTTGAAAACCATTTATTTGACCATAGGTAAGTTAGAAATTGAACCTCTCCAGGATTCTTTATCCTCATATGAAGGTAAGAAGATTAAGGTATGAGGCTATCAGTCCCCACATCCCATTTCATACAGTCGTAGGAGAGACAAGATTAGTATTTTTAAAATTATATAACTGTGAAAAACATTTGGATCTATAATAGAAGTTCATTGTGGGAATAATCAGTGTCTTTAATTTGTAGGGAGCATATGAAGATGAAACAAGTTTACCAAAATGTTGATAATTGTTGAATCTGGGTTATGGGTAAATGGAGGTTCGTTATATTCTTCTCATCATTTTTGTTTATTTTTGAAACGTTTCATTATAAAAAGTAATTTAAAACCAATATTATTTCAAAAAAAGTGGTATTTCTCTATAATAACCACTTACATACAGGAAGGAGATTTAAGCAATTTGAAAAGGAATAAGTAAAAATGTAAAATACAGTATTTAATATAATTTATTTTCTAAGAAATAGCACTACAGGCAATGAATACTTTCAAAGATTTTCTAAAAAAGTCTCTAGAGAAATAGACATTTTGCACAGAACTCCCTTTTGAACTAAGATAAAACTGTGATCTATGTAAAATTTATGCCTTTTAGGAATCAAATCATTCTATATTTCAGTGTCCAGAGGAAACAGAAATAATATATTCCTTGTATTTTCTTTATGTTAACCATAGTTTTAAGAACAATGAGAACAGAAAAGTTATACTGTTTCAATCACAAGCAAGATAAATTCTAATTTTATAAATTTCATGCTTGGGAATATGGTTTTTTTCTACCATGAGTTATTTTCCAATGTTAATCTGCATCCAAAGGAATCACAAGACAACCTTTAGCTAGACAGCTTGAATTTCTATATTAAACAAAGAAATAAAAGAAATATGGCTGGGTGCAGTGGCTTAGGCCTGTAATCCCAGCACTTTAGGAGGCTGAGGCAGGCAGATCATCTGAGGTCAGGAGTTCAAGACCAGACTGGCCAACTTGGTAAAAGACGGTCTCCACTAAAAATATAAAAATTAGCTGGGCATGGTGGCATGCACCTGTAATCCCAGTTACTCAGGAGGCTGCAGCAGGAGAATCACTTGAACCTGGGAGGCAGAGGCTGCAGTGAGCTGAGATAGTACCACGGCACTCCAGCCTGGGTGACAGAGCAAGGCTCCATCTTAAAAAATATAGAGAGAGAGAGAATGAAAGAGAGAGAGAGAGAGATTAGATATAGATATGGAAAACGGTAGTTTTTTTTTATTCTTAGGTTTTTAAGTGAACAAATGGTATCAAAAGCATTCCTCAATCTTACATTCAAGAGAAATAAAACAGCGAAAATGTGTTGAGTACCTCCTCTATTTCCTAAAATGTGTAAGCATCTATGGAAACTAAAATGATAAAAAATGACTTCTCTCTCCACCTGGAAGGAATAACGCAATCATAAGTGAAACAATTTGAGAACAATTCTGTGCTAGAAAAAAATGGCACTTCTGCTAACTGCAATGTGGATTCAGAGAAGAGAGGTAATGAATGAGGTCAGGGAGAGAATGGTAAATAAGATCTTATGGAGGATATGACTTGCGCTAGTCCTGGAAGAATAGGAAGATTTCAGTGAGTAAAAGGGAAAGGAAGACGGGGTGTGGTTTTAAGATAAAAGGCAAGGAGTCTGATTTTTGCAGTGCCCTGTGGAAATGTCTTATCTGAATTGTAGAATCTTTTAATGTAAAATAGGATTTTATAACAAGAATCAGTTCATGCTATAATTTAGCCTTTATACTTTAGAAAGATTATGGGCAACACTGGAAATTAGACACTGGCATCAACTTGATGCAACAGCTACAGGAAATTTTTGTTAAATTTTTAAGCAGAAAACCAATTATTTAAAAAGAGAATTATTAGAAGATAATTTTGTTACTCTGTGCCAATTGGATTTTAAGATGAAAAGCTTAGGGTCAGAGAGACCTATGAGGAATTTGTTTTAGCACTCTAAGTTTTAAGGTTGTAGTGGTTTTAAAATATGCTCCCAAATTCTTTAATACTCCTTCCTTCATGAAGTAGAGCCTAATTTCCCTCTCTGTAACTCATTTGCCCTGGAGATAACTGTCATGTCGTGAGGAGCACTTTGGAGGAGCTTACATAGGAAGGAGTTGAGGCTGGCCAACAGGCAGCTAGAAAGTGAAGCCTCTACCCAACAGTCATGTGAGTGAGCACTCTTGAAGAATTTTCTTCCCTCCCCAGTTAAGCTTTCAGATGACTACACCCTCTGCCAGTATCCTGACTGCAACTTCATAAATGATTCTGAAACAGAACCAACTAACTAAGCCACTCCAGGATTCCTGACACTGGAAATTGTGTGAGACAAATGTTTGTTCTCTTAGGCTACTCCATTTTAGGGTAATTTATTACACAATAATAGAAACCAAAAAGAGAATGAAGAGCTAAAAAGTTAACAATAAATTGATTGGTTTTTGATGTTATCTGGTTTGGTTTCTAATTTCTTTCTTTTATTACTTTTTACTTTTAAAGGAAAATGTAAATATATGCACTATATGACAGTTTGACTATTTTGAGTTAAGAAAAAAAAGAAACTCAAATTATTGCTGTAGCACTGGTAAGGCTAGAAGGCTGTCTCTATAGACAGCATTGAATAAACATACATAATCTTGCTTGTGAATTTCCTAGTTGACATACCCCACAATATACAGTTTATTTACATCAGTTTCCTTTTATATTGGTTGTTTCTTGGTGATATACTATATGTCTTCATCCTAGTAATCAATCTCAAATACTAATAATGGGTAATTTTGCCCCTAGAATTAGCACCATGTAGTGTGTGTGATACGCATTCTTCTCTTACTGAAAAAAAAAAGGTTTTATGACTTTCTGTATGTGTGTATTCTACAAAAGTGACTCACAAGAATTGGTAAATGTAGTAAATGGACAATTCTATGGTAAGAACTAGTCTTTTTGCCTAATAAGTACAATAATATTAAGATTCTTCTTTGAGAAAATGGAAGAATAGTGGTATTACTAACATAAATAAAATAGTTAATATTACAACCAATTTTAAATGGAAGAAAAAATTGGATTAGATTCATGTTCCCCAAACAGTGTTCCTTAATATAGTAGTTTCAAAATATATTAATAGTCATTGCTCATAAATAGATTTCTTAGTCAAAATATTTAAGTAGCAGAACTCAGGCAAACACATTTTGATATGTGATAGACTTGATAATCCCTGTATCAATTTTCATTATTTCAAACCTATAATAAATTTAGTTTCCATCACGTAGATGGAAATAATATATAAAGAAAACAAATTAAACCACGAATCTCCAATAACAGTTTAAATTATATAATGATGCTCTAAAAAGTTATAATTATCTTTACCACCCAATTTAAAATATGTAAAAAACATAAGACACTTGCTTTGTGAAATGGATTTGTACATCTCTCCCTATATTCCCTTAATAAAATTGAATCCCAAAGTGAAAATAGCTGAAGGCCATTATTTTATTATTAATTCAATAATGTTCAAACAGCTTCCCTTTTGCCTAGGTAAATACAAATTATTTGGATTGTGGATAATTTTTAAGTAGGAAAAAATCAGAGGGTATAGAGTCAATAGGCAAATGTGAACCTTACTATAATAGTCATTTCCAGTATTCCCAAGATACAGCCAAAAAATATAACTTTATATTGTCCATGGTAAATAATTTTATTACTGAGCAAGGCAGTACCTATCATTGTATACAATGAGCTAAAAGAAAGATGAGACATTTGCAATTATAGAAAATGTTTCAAAAAAGGTCTTGGGATGAGAAGTATTGTCTAACATGCACTGGTGTTGCATATAATGGAAAAATGTATCTATAAATTTTTCTACCCCTAAATGTCCAACTATATGCATTTTATTCAAAATTATATTTAAAAAATTCTGGAAGATTTGAAGGTAGAATTGAAGACATATTTTCTATCACTGGTGTAGATCACGTAAGAGTAAAAAAAATGGGTTTCATTTAAAACTTTGCTCTGTTCCCATTATATTCTTGTATGTTTAGGTCATGATAGAAATAGGCATTTGAAAATTCACAGTATGGTATTTCTCTTCTTTTGTGAAGTTGAAATTTATCTTATAAATACGTGTAATTTGTATTTTTTTCAAAAATTATGGTAACAGAGATCTCTTAAAAGTTTAGTTGCAAAGCAATGATTTGACATATACCATGCCAACACACAACTTTTTACAACTGGTTGTCAAGCTTTCTTTTATCATCATATAACAATAGGTAGTGTTTTCAGATAAAATATGGGACATCCAGAAAAAGTTTAGTATTGAGTCAACAACAAATCCTTTTCTGGGTATAAGTATGTCCCAAATAATATATAGAACATACTCCTCCTACCCTACAAAAAATTGTTGATCCATTGACCATAAATATAAGGGTTTATTTCTGGAAGCCGATTCCATTCCATTGATCCATATGTGTAGCCTATGCCAGAAGCATACTATCTTCTTTGCTGCAGCTTTGTAGTAAATTTCGAAATTGAGAACTGTGTCCTCCAACTTTGTTCTTTCTTTTCAAGGTTGTTTTGGCTAGTCTATGTCCATTTTATTTCCATACAAATTTTAGGATTCACTTGTCAATTTCTTCAAAAAGTCCTCTGAGAACTTGGTAGGAATTAAGTTCATATAAGAATAGGGATTAATTTGTATAAAAAAACTTGAGAAATATTGCCATTTTAGCAATATTAAATCTTCTAATCCCTTAATATGGTAGGCAGAGAATAACACTTCAAAATTATTAGTATTCTAATTCCTGTAACCTGTGAATATGTTACCTTTCAGGACAATAGAAACTCTGCAGATATGATTAAATTAAGAATATTGAAATGGGGGTATTATTCTGGACTATGCAGGTAGACCCATTATAATCACAAGGATATTTATAAAGGAAAGAAGGCAAGAGACTCAAAGAAGAGATGAAAAAGATGCAGGAAAAAGCAAAAACAAAAAAGCCTCCAAACGGAATACAAATTTGCAGACCTATTTTAGACATCTAACTTCCAGAACAGTAAAATACTAAATTTGTGTTGTTTTAAGCCACTAAGTTTATGGTAATTTGTTATTGCAGTATTAGGAATCTAATTACAACATTGTATACCTTCTTCTTTACTTAGAACTTCCTTTTATTTTGAAATTTGTAATTTTCAATGTGACAAGGCTTGAACTTCCTTTTATAAATTTATTCTTAGTTTTTTTTGAAGTTTTAAAATAAAATTTTCCGTTTTATTTTCATTGCTTCTATAATATAAATTCAATTGATATTTATATATTGGTCTTGTATCTTGCAACCTTGCTGAACTTATTAGTTGTAATTTTTTATTGATTCCTTAAGATTTTCAGTATACAATACCATGCTGTCTGTGAATAGGATAATTTTATTTCTTCCATTCCAATCTGAAAAGGAAGTCTTTTTCTTTCAGAACTTGTTTCATGGCCTAACATAAATATTCTGTTATTATGATCTAACATTCTCCTCCATCCTGAAGAATATTCCATGTGTAAATGAGAAGAATGTATATTCTGCTTTAGCTGCATAGAGTGTTTTATAGACATCTGTCTGGTCTGGTTGATTAGTCTTCTATTAAGCTATTGATATTTTTGCCTAGTTGTCTTTACCTATTCTTAAAAGGAGAACATTGAAGTCTCCAGCTTCAATTCTGTCAGCTTCATATATTTTGCAGCTCTGTTGTTAGGTACATATATGTTTATAATTACTGTATGCCTGATGGATTGTTTATCATTATAAAATGTCCTTCTTTGTCACTAGTAACAATTTTGTCTTAAAGCCTATTTTGTTTGATAATATAGCCACACCAGCTGTCCTCTGGGCACTGTTTGAATGGTATATTATTTTCTTTCTTTTTAATTTAAACCTATTATTTGTTTTCAATCTAAGGTTTGTCACTTACAAATAGCAAGTAGTTGGATTACTTTTTAATAGAGTCTGCAAATCCCTGACATTTGACTGAAGGATTTTTACATTTGATATATTTACCAATAAAGCACAATTTTTGTTGATCATTTTGCTGTCTGTTTCCTCTATGTTTTATGTCTTTTTTCTGTAATCATCTATTAGTTTTGTATTTAAATATTTTCTATTATACCATTTTAAAGTATAGCTATTTCTTTTACTTTATTTTTAGTTATTCTCTTAATGGTTGCACTTGGGTTACAATAGCTTATTTTTTTAAAAAATCTAGTTGAAATAAATACTAACTTAATTTCAAAATGTACAAAACTTTGCTTTAACAAAAGTTTTTCTTTCCTCCCCTTTTATGTGCTATTATCATACAAATTATATCTTTAGGTAGTGTAAGATAATCAACACAGTTTTATAATTATTGCTTTATGTAGTTTTCCTTTAAAAATAGGATAACAAAAGAGTTACAAACAAAAATGGATTTATACTATCTTTTATATTTCCCTATGTAGTTACCCTCCTGGAGCTCTTTACTTTGTCATATAAGTTTGTGTTACTATCGAGTGTCCTTTCATTTCAGCCTGAAGGACTCCCTTTAGTATTTCTCGTAAGGTGGGTTTACTAGCAAAAAGTTCTCTGTTTTAGCGATGGGAGGTAGTTTGTTTCCTGAAGCTACTTTTGCTACATATAAAATTATTAGGTGATAATCCTTTTCTTCCAGTATCTTGAATTTCTGGCTCTGTGGTAACTGACGAGAAGGCAGCTGTTTAGCTCACTGAAGAAAGCTTGTACGTAATGATTTGCTTTTCCCCCACTGCTTTCAAGATTCTTTGTCCTATTCTTTCAGTAGTTTGACTATGATGTACCTAGGTGTGGATCTCTTTAATATAATCCTACTTTGAGTTTATTGAGCTTCTCGAATGTGCAAATAAATTATTAAAATAAAATTTGGAAATTTTTCAGCCATGATTTCTTCCAGTATTCTTTCTACTTCCTCTCTTTCTCTTCTGCTTCTGAGGTTTCCATCATGCCTATATTGCATACTTGGTAGTATCCAGAGGTCCCACCTATATAAAATAAGTGAGCCATCATTTCTTTTTATTTCTGTTTCTCAGATCAAATAATCTCTATTACTCTATCTTCATATTTGTTTATTCTTTTTCCTTTCCATTAAATCTACTGTTGTGCCCTCTAGTCAATTTTTTGTCTAAGTAATTTACTTTTAAACTCCAGAATTTCCATTTGATTATTTTTAAATAATTTAAATCTGCTATTGTTTGAATTTATTTGGTGAGAATATTCTAATAGCTTCTTTGAGTCCTTTAGATATGTTCTTCTTTGGTTATTTAAGCATATTTAAAATAGTCAAGTAAAATCTATTAAGTCAAATGTCTGGGCCTCCTCAGAAATAGTTTCTATTGATGATAAGTTTTTCTTTATGTATGGGTAATACTTTTCTGGTTTCATTTTTTTTGTTTTCTTTTTCACACCTTAAAATTTTTTGTTGTAACCTGGACATCTCAAACAATGTAATCAGAGCTCCTTTCCTGGGGTTTGTTGTTATTATTTGCTATTGTTGTCATTATTGGTGAGGCTTTCTTCTTTAGGAATTTTTCTGGCTTACTTCTGCATAGTTTGTATTCATTTCCATGTGTGTTCAGTAAATTATTTCTATTACGTTAGCTCTGTTGTCTGCTAATGATTAGACACAGATTTTTTAAAGTGATGTGCATCATTAAGTCTCCCAGCCTTGCTGAGGGTCTTCCTGTGTATGTGAATTCTCTAGCAAGCAGTTTACAACTTTAAAACAGTCACTTAATGCTGGCACAGAACCTCAAGACCAGCTCCAATGAGAGATTAGAGCCTTCACAGGTCTTTCCAGGGCATGCACACAGCCCTGCACGTAGACATGACTAGATTCTCAGAGAGATGTTGAAGACTTCCAAAGCCCATATGGACATTATATTCCTTCATTTTTCTTTTGACATTTTTGTCAGCCTCATGTTAGTCTCAAAAGGTAATGGGACTGTAAGCATCTCTTAAACAATGACCACTGATTTTTTGACAATGTTGTTGGTATAGGGCTTTTTGCATAGAATTAGTTCTGAATCAAATTAAATAAAGACAAGCCTTGAGAATGGAGCTTTTTAACCAACTATCAGATGGGTAAATATGGATAATTCTATGAGAATGGGAATTCTGAGGCGGTTTAAACCTGCTCTGCACCCTCCAGCAACTACCATTATGCTGGTTTTCACAGCTACTATAGTTGTGAACAGATTGGAAGTCTTTACTATACTACTTCAAAAGTGATTACTCAATCACTTTTTAAATATTAAGTTAAAAATTTCTTTAAAAATTAGATGCACCTGTGAATAGTGCCGCAATAAACATACGTGTGCATGTGTCTTTATAGCAGCATGATTTATAGTCCTTTGGGTATATACCCAGTAATGGGATGGCTGGGTCAAATGGTGTTTCTAGTTCTAGATCCCTGAGGAATCACCACACTGACTTCCACAATGGTTGAACTAGTTTACAGTCCCACCAACAGTGTAAAACTGTTCCTATTTCTCCACATCCTCTCCAGCACCTGTTGTTTCCTGACTTTTTAATGATGGCCATTCTAACTGGTGTGAGATGGTATCTCATTGTGGTTTTGATTTGCATTTCTCTGATGGCCAGTGATGATGAGCATTTTTGCATGTGTTTTTTGACTGAATAAAGGTCTTCTTTGGAGAAGCGTCTGTTCCTGTCCTTCACCCACTTTTTGATGGGGTTGTTTGTTTTTTTCTTGTAAATTTGTTTGAGTTCATTGTAGATTCTGGATATTAGCCCTTTGTCAGATGAGTAGGTTGTGAAAATTTTCTCCCATTTTGTAGGTTGCCTGTTCGCTCTGATGGTGGTTTCTTTTGCTGTGCAGAAGCTCTTTAGTTTAATTAGATCCCATTTGTCAATTTTGGCTTTTGTTGCCATTGCTTTTGGTGTTTTAGACATGAAGTCCTTGCCCATGCCTATGTCCTGAATGGTACTGCCTAGGTTTTCTTCTAGGGTTTTTATGGTTTTAGGTCTAACATGTAAGTCTTTAATCCATCTTGAATTAATTTTTGTATAAGGTGTAAGGAAGGGATCCAATTTCAGCTTTCTACATATGGCTAGCCAGTTTTCCCAGCACCATTTATCAAATAGGGAATCCTTTTCCCATTGCTTGTTTTTGTCAGGTTTGTCAAAGATCAGATAGTTGTAGATATGTGGCATTATTTCTGAGGGCTCTGTTCTGTTCCATTGATCTATGTAATAGCAAAGACTTGGAACCAACCCAAATGTCCAACAATGATAGATTGGATTAAGAAAATGTGGTACATATACACCATGGAATACTATGCAGCCATAAAAAATGATGAGTTCATGTCCTTTGTAGGGACATGGATGAAACTGGAAACCATCATTCTCAGTAAATTATCACAAGGACAGAAAACCAAACACCACATGTTCTCACTCATAGGTGGAAATTGAACAATGAGAACACATGGACACAGGAAGGGGAACATCACACTCTAGGGACTGTTGTGGGGTGGGGGGAGCGGGGAAGGACAGCATTAGGAGATATACCTAATGCTAAATGACGAGTTAATGGGTCCAGCACACCAACATGGCACATGGATACATATGTAACAAACCTGCACATTGTGCACATGTACCCTAAAACTTAAAGTATAATAATAATAATTAAAAAATTAAAAAAATTAAAAAAAAGCAACGCCTAGAAGAACTAATCAAAAATCTTCGTAAAATCATACATTCTTTAAGAATATTCTAATTATATATGGACAATACCTACCTCACTGTTTTTTGCACATATCAGTTCTCATGTTGTGAGATGTCATTGAAAACATACAGAAAATGTGCAGCTGTTTTAATAAATGGATACACTTTAGTTTAAAAAAAAAAAAATAGATGCACCTGGGCCAGGTGCGGTAGCTCACGCCTGTAATCCCAGCACTTTGGGAGGCCGAGGCAGCAGATCACGAGGTCAAGAGATTGAGACGATCCTAGCCAACATGGTGAAAGCCCATCTCTGCTAAAAATACAAAAATTAGCTCAGCATACTGGCGTGCACCTGTAGTCCAAGCTACTTGGTAGACTGAGGCAGCAGAATTGCTTGAACCCAGGAGGTGGAGGTTGCAGTGAGCCGAGATCGAGCTACTGCACTCCAGCCTGGTGACAGAGTGAGACTTTGTCACAAAAGAAAAAAAAAAAAAAAAGAGAGAGAGAGAGAGAGAGATCTGTTTGCTGTCTTCAAGAGACCCATCTCATACACAAACACATCCATATGCTCAAAGTAAAGGGTTGGAGAAAGATCTACCATGCAAACAAAATGCAAAAAGGAGCAGGAGTAACTATTACTATATCAAATGAAAAAGACTTTAAGCCAGCAGTGGTTAAAAAATGAACAAAGAAGAGCATTACATAATGATGAAAGTTTTAATTCGACAAGAAGACTTAACGGTGCCAAACATACATGCATACAACATTGGAGCACCAAAATTCATAAAACAAGTACTTCTAGACCTACAAAAATACTTAGACAGCCAACAATAATGGTGGGGAACTTTAACACCCCACTGACAGCATTAGACAGATCATTGAGGTAGAAAACTCACAACAAAACTCTGGACTTAAGTTTTACACTTGGTTCATTGGACCTAATAGAAATGTATAGAAAAATCTACCCATCAACCACATAATATATATTCTTCTCATCTGCACATGGAACAAACTCCAGTATTGACCATATCCTCAGCCATAAAGCAAGTCTGAATAAATTCAAAAAAATCAAAATTATACCAACCATATTACAGACCACAGTAAAATAAAAACAGAAATCAATACCAAAAAGACCTCTGAAAACCACAAATCACATAGAAACTAAACAACTTGCTCCTGAATGACTTTTAGGTAAAATATAACATTAAGAAAGAAATTTAAAAAAATTGCAATTAATTAAAACAGAGACACAACATACCAGAATCTCTTGGATGCCACAAAAGCAATGTTAAAAGGAAAGCTTATAGCACTAAACAGCTACCTCAAAAAGAAAGACCTCAAAATTATGATCTAAAAGCACATTTAGAAAAACTAGAAAAACAAGAACAACCTAATCCAAAAGCTATAAGAAGAAAAGAAATAACTAAAATTGGGGCAGAATTGAACAAAATTGATACTCAAAAATCCATACAAAGATTTAATAAAAACAAAAGTTGGATTTTTGAAAGGATAAGCAAGATCAATAGACTGCTAGCTATATTCACAAGGAAAAAAGGGAGAATATCCAAATAAGGACAATCAGAAACAACAATGGTGATATGACAACTTATTCTACATAAATATAAAAGATTATCAGAAAGTATTAGGAACACCTTTATGCACACAAACTAGAAAATCTAGAGGAAACAGATAGTTTCCTGGAAACACATAATCTCTCAAGATTGAATGAGGAGAAATAAACCGTGATCAGACCAATATCAAGTTCTGAAATTGAATCAGTAATAAAAACTCTACTAATCAAGTAAAGCTCTGGACCACATGGATTCACAGCCAAATTCTCCCAGAGGTACAGAAAGTACTGGTACCAATTTTACTGAAACTATTCCAAAAATTGAGGAGTGACTCTTCCCTAACCCATTCTATGAAGCCAGCATCACCCTGATACCAAAACTTGGCAAAACCACAATGAAAGAAGAAAAGTACAGGCCAATATTTCTGATTAACATAGATGTAAATATCCTCAACAAAATACTGGCAAACTGAATTGAACGGCACATCAAAAAGGTTATTTATTGTGATCAAGTAGGCTTCCTTCCTGAGATACAAGGTTGTTCAACATGTAAATCAATAAATGTAATTCACCACATAAGCAGAATGTTTTTCAAATATGATCATTTCAATAAATGCAGAACATATTTTCAATAAAATCCAACATCCCTTCATGATAAAAACGCTCAAGAAATTAGACATGGAAGAAATATACCTCAAAATAATAAGCCAACCGTGACAAACTCACAACCAACCTCATACTGAATGGGCAAACCTGGAAGGATTTCCCTTGCAGAAAGAAAATAAATCTCAGATCCCCAAACTCACTAAGCCAAAGGGAAAAGTCAAGCTAGGAACTGGGTCACACAAATCTGCCTCCCATTTGTTTCCTAAATAAGATAGCTACAAAGACAAAATGCTACATACCTTCCCCATGATTTGCCCCTAAGGAAACTCCTTGTGGGACCCAAGATCTTTAACCGAAAATAATTCTGTTGAATTTCACTCTGGCAATGTAAATTGACAGTTTATCTTCACAGGTGCAGAACAAAGGACAGAACTCAATCATCCCTCTGCTCACCTGAAACAAATGCATATCTAATTGCTTCCTCTGCCTTATTGTTCATGTGATCTAATGTAAATATGCAGATTCACTGAGACACACAATGGCATAAGTGACTAGTTTTTCTACCATCCTTCTCACACAAAAATTATATATTCAGTGAAAGACTGATCAAAGACCCAAAATGATAAAACTTTTGTCTCTAATCTACTGACACATTTTTAAAAAAACATGTCTTCCTCTTTCTCCAATATTTGTCCCTTTCCCTTTAAATACTGAAGCCCTCAAAATCATCTTTTGAGAAAGGCATAGACCTGCCAGTCAGGCACATGATCTTAACTTTGGCAAATAAATCTCTTAAAATAATTGAGACTAGCCTTGCATATTTTCATCAATTTAAACCCTTGAGAGCTAGAACAAGACAAGGATGCCCAGTCTCACCATTCCTATTCAACATATAATAGTACTGGAAGTCCTTGCCAGAGCAATTAGGCAAGATAAATAAATAAAAGCCATTCAAATAGGAAAAGAAGAAGGCAAGCTGTCTACTCATTGACAGTATGATTCTACACCTTGAAAATCCGAAAGAGTCTGTCAAGAGGCTCTTGGAACTGATAAACAACTTCAGCAAAGTTTTAGGCTACAAAATCAATGTACAAAAATTAGTAGCATTTCTATACACCAATAGCACTCAAGCTGAGAGCCAAATAAAAAAATTAAATTTCATTTTCAATAGCCAAACAAAAAACAATACCTAGGAATACACCTAACAAAGGAGGTTAAAAATCTTTACAAGGAAAACTGCAAAACACTGCTAAAAGAAATCACAGCTGACATAAACAAACAGAAAACATTTCATGCTCAAGAATTGGAAGAATCAGTATCATTAAATAGTCATATAACCCGAAGCAATCTACATGTTCAATGCTATTTCTATCAAGCTCCCTATGTCGCTTTTCACAGAACTTGAAAAAACTATTCTAAAATTTATATGGAACCAATAAAGAGCCCAAATAGCCAAAGGAATTCCAAATAAAAAGAACAAAGCTAAAAGCATCACATTACCCTACTTCAAACTACACAATAAGCCCACAGTAACCAAAACAACATGGTAATGGTACAAAAACAGACACATAGACCAATGAAACAGAACAGAGAACTCAGAATTAAAGCCACAAACCTACAGCTATCTAATCTTCAACAAAGTTGACAAAAACAAGCAATGGAGAAAGGACTCCCTATTCAATAAATGTTGCTTGATAGCTGGATAACCATATACAGAAGAATAAAACTAGACCCCTACCTTTCACCATATACAAAAGTTAACTGAAGATAAGCTAAAAATATAAATGCAAGACCTTAAACTATAAGAATCCTAGAAAAAAACTTAGGAAACACCATTCTAGATATCAGCCTTGGCAAAGAATTTATGACTAAGTCCTCAAAAGCAATTGCAACAAAAACAAACATTGACAAGTGGAACCTAATTAAACTAATGAGTTTCTGCACAGCAGAATAAACTTGATATGGTTTGGCTCTGTGTCCACACCCAGATCTCATCTGGAACTGTAATCCCTACATGTCGAGGGAGGGACCTGGTGGGAGGTGATTGGATCATGGCGGTGGTTTTTCTCAGGAGATCTGATGATTTTATGAATAGTAGTTTCCGCTGCTCTCTCTCCCTTTCCTCCTGCCTTATGAAGAAAGTCCTTGCTTCCCCTTCGACTTCCACCATGATTGTAAGTTTCCTGAGCCATGCAGAACTAGGAGTCAGTTAAACCTCTTTTACCCAGTCTCAGGTATTTTGTATAGCACTGTGAAAATGGACTAATACAAAACACAACAGTGTAAACAGAAAACCTATACAGAATTGGAAAAAAAATATTTGCAAACTATACATCTGACAATGGTCTAATACTCAGAATCTATAAGGAAATTAAACAATTTAATAAGCAAGAAATAAATAACTTCATTAAAAATGGACAAAAGACATGAACATACACTTCTCAAAAAATGACATACAAGCAGACAACAAACAAATGAAAAAGTGCTCCACATTGTTAATCATCAGAGAAATGCAAACCAAATCCACAATGAGATACTGTGTCACACCAGTCAAAATGGCTATTATTAAAAAGTCAAAAAACAACAGGTTGTGGTGAGGCTGCAGAGAAAAGGGAATGCTTATACACTGTTGGTGCGAATGTAAATTAGTTCAGTTACTGTGGAAAACAGTTTAGAGATTTCTCAAAGATCTAAAAACAGAGCTACCATTTGACCCAGCAATCCCATTACTGAATGTATACTCAAAGAAAAATAAATTGTTCTACCAAAAAGACACATGCACTCATATGTTCATCACAGCACTATTCACAATAGCAAAGACATGAAATCACTGTAGGTGCCCATCAATGGTGGATTGGATAAAAAAATCATGGTATGTATACAACATGGAATACTACATAGCCATAAAAAAGAATAAAATTATATTCTTTGTACAATACGAGTGCAGATAGAGGACATTATCCTAAAGGAATTAATGTAGGAACAGAAAATCAAATACCACATGTTCCCACGTATAAGTGGGAGCTAAACAATCAGTACTCATGGACATAAAGATGGCAATATTAGAAACTGGGGACTAACAGAGGAGAAGGGGAAAGAGGCAGACAAGTGTTGGAAAACTACTGTGTACTATGCTCAGTATTGGTGTGATGGGATCAATCATACCCCAAACCTCAGTCAGCATCATGCAATATACCCATGTAACAAACTTACACAGGTACCCCAGAATCTAAAATAAAAGCTAAAATTATTATTTAAAAGAGGAAAAAATCCCTGTTTTTTAGCTGAAACTGACAATTATGGTTCACTTTTAAATTATAAATAAGTAGAAATAAGGGCTTAAATATTTATGCAAAATATCCCAGAATTTTGATTATAGATTATTTACTTATTTTTTAATTGACAGATAAAATTATATGTATTAATTATGTTTTGAAGTACATATGCAGTATAGAATGACTAAATATAGCTAATTAGTATATGCACTTCCTCACATAATCATTTTTGTCATGAGAACATTTAACATCCACTGTCAGGATTTTTCAAAAATACAGTATCTTGTTATTACCTATTGCCAATATTTTATACAATAGATCTCTCAAACAGATATTTATTTTTATTTGTGGGTACTCATAGATTTTCTCAGGATTTTGCACAACAAAATCTCAGTGGAAATGGGCTCTGCTTCAATAGGATCAAACAAACTACAAAAATATTTTTGGAGAGAATCCTTGTGTACTATTTTCAATTCTTATTATATTTTGATGATAACAATAAGTTGTACTGATGTGAAAACACATGAACAATTAGAAAGTAATGACAATAATTTTATAAAGTACAGTAACTAGCAGAATTTTTCTGTAAGAGAAGCACTGTCATTTTTTTCCAAGTTTCCCGTGCATGGTTTCCAACATCTTTTACTCTGTGAAAACTGAGAATATATTATAGCATGCAATAGTTTTAGAGTTTATTTTACTCTTGGTAACATGGTCAGAGCTGCTGTAACATGAAGTAGTGCATTTTTAAATAGGTTAATCATTAAAAAGTACATAAATACTACAATAAATGTCACTTTACCATGAAAGCGATCTGAATTTTACTTGTAGGAATGAGCATAAGACAGTTTTTAGCTAGTGAGTTATTACGAAATGGCGGAAGCAGGGTTATCTGAAACAGGAGGGAAAATCGTAAGAACAGATGTGGATGAGTGTCTCACAGATAAGTGGTGAGTAGAGGTAACTGGTACATATTCGAGATGTGCATATATGTGTTTAGTTCACTCCCACATAGCTTCATTCAACTGGGTGCATTTTTTTGCATACACCTTCTGTTTCTAGTGGAGAAAATAGCATATAGTCAAATGCAAAATTAATGTTATGCTTCAATTATCTCTTACCTATCACTTTGGAACAAATTTGAGTTATCATAGCAGAGCTGACTGTATCTTAAAAGTTGTACATTTAACAAAAAAAAAAAAAAGGTCTGACTGCATACCCATCTAAGATACATGCTTGAGTAAGGAGACTGAGCAAATAAATCCATCTTTTACAGTTGGCGTTCCAGAGGTTGTTTGGGAAGTCATTTGGACTGACACAGCTGAAGTGGCAGGGAAAGTGATGGATATGTATGGTAAACAGAAAATAGGCTGCATGAGAGAGCAGCTCCAGCATTCGTAAGCCTCAGAGAAAAAGACACTTACCCAGTCAGCTTTATAATACATCTGTTCTTGTACCAGGCTAAACCCTGGATCACAAATACAGTGCAGTTCTCTTAAACAGCCTTTATTCATTGTGTTAGGGGAAAACATATGGCTATTTCTTAAGCTTTCTTGGAGAATAATTTAAGAAAAGCTGATTTTATTTTATATCACCATTATAAATGACACATTAGTTAATATGCTCCTCTGTATATAACAGACATAACAATAGAGCCAAAACTTTAAGGGTATTTAACTTCAGAATGGCCATAATCTCTTCATTTGTATAATTTTGTACTCTTAAACATTTTATTTACAGAAGGAAATAGTACAAAGATTTATATAAGGTTCAAAGTCTTTCAATTCTTTGTTTCATGAATACTTATTTTTAAGGATTTGGCATAAAATCATTCAGTTTTTTGTTTCTGTTCTATATTTTACATGGTTTCATATGTTAGTGATAGTTTACTTTAGTATCTTTTCATCTTATTTATTGTATTTGAATATGGGTGTAAAATATTTCTTACTTTCAATTACACCTATAGTCTTTTGACTAAAATAATTTTCAAACCTTATTTAAGCCTAAGTGTTTTAATATTTTATCCTTTTAAGTGAGATTTAAAGCAGATCTACAGTTTTGATTATTATATGGGTGATCTATATTTGATTACTATGTAGCATAGTAATCAAAAGTAGAAAATAGTGTTTTTATATTTAATTATAATAAATTAGTGAATTAATGATATAGACTGATATCGTTTGGCTCTGTATCCCCACCTAAATCTCATCTTGAATTGTAATTTCCACGTGTCAAGGTGGGAACCTGATGGGAGGTGACTGTATTATGAGAGCAGTTTCCCCCATGCTGTTCTCCTGATAGTGAGTCTCACAAGATCTGATGGTTTTAAAAGTGGAAGCTTTTCCTGGGGTCTCACTCCCTCCTGCCGCCTAATGAAGATGCCTGCTTCCCCTTTGCCCCTCGCCTTGATTGGAGGTTTCCTGAGGCCTCCCCAGTCATGCGGAACTGTGAGTCAATTAAACTTCATTTGTTTATAAACTACCCAGTCTCAGGTATTTCTTGATAGCAGTGTGAAAACAGGCTAATACATAGACTTAGGAGTAATTATCACATTAAACAATAAGTTCAGGCATGGAACAGGTGCCCAGGAGAGTCAAGGATCAAAGGTTGCCAGGTAGATTTTTTGAGTCAGTAGGGCATTTATTAAATGTTTGAATATGAACATCATTTAACAGGGCATGCCCTTTCTGGTTTGTCTCAGTTCTCACCAGGCACTATCCTATTAAATCCTGCTCCACTCCTTTTGTTACTGGCCTTCTCCTGAAGGCACTTGATTCTAAGACCTATAAGGAGATATAAGGAGGAAAGGATTAAACTCTGGAAAATATCAGCGTGTAAGTCTCAGGCACAGGAAGGTAATCATGTGACTCATACTAGTAAAGCGATATATAGAAGAAGAAAAGGAGATTCAGAATACATCTGCTTGTATTGGATTCTTCAATTGATTTCCTTCCCAATCACTGTTTCTAATTCTCTTCAGAAAGATATATAAGATATATGGGGGTGAGGGGGTGAGATTTAGGTATAGATAAAGAGTTAATTGACTAAGCAAAAATACTACCACAGTTTTTCACTGAAGACTCGATGTTGTTTGGGGAAGTCATAGGATAAAAGTATTTGAGATACCAAGAGTTTAGAGTAGCTCTCCTTGATTTTGCTTGCTCCCTACTTCCTTCTTTTATTTTGAGAATCTCTACAGTTAAGATGCCTGACATATAGAAGTTCCTAGAAACATGTTTGTTCTTCTCTTCATATACCATGATTTATTTTGCACAAAATTGGTAATGCAAATGTGTGTAATGACACCCTCTATCCCATTAGCAGCAAATTTTTCTAAAAAGAAGAGGAAATAAAAATGAGAAAGGCCTAGAATCGAGAGATAATCATTTGTTTATTCTTGAACAGCAATGTTGACTGTTTTTCTACTAGCCAGGAAAAACCTGTGAAGGAGAACTAGCTTTATCATATAATAAATATATTTTGAAATGGCAGTCATTGAAACTATTTGTACTAGAGAAGAAACAGAAGGACATAATGAAGAGCCTAGAAATGAAGCTAGGGGTGTGTGTGTGTGTGTGCGTGTGTAGTAATACAGTTTTAGAAAATTATTAAATATCTCTTAGTAGAAAAAAAGGGTAATTAATAAATGCCATCGGGATTACATGTATCTATTTAGAAAAGTTATATCCTCAACTAATATACAAAGGCTGACAAATATAATTACATAAACATTTTAAATTAGAATAATAAAAGAAACCATAAGGTAGTGAAAATGCATATAACACACTAAAAGCATTAGTTCTTAAAACAAATGGGATTAGTTTACCACAACAAATAAAGTTTGTAGAAATAAATAAGAAAATTATACATATCTTCAAAAGACAATGGGCAAAAAAAAACAGTAAGTTTGAAGAATGAAGACAATTAAAATGAAGAAAAATATGGAAAGTATGCTTATCCAAAGAAATACAAATTGAAATAATGAATTATGTTTTTCTGCCCAATACATGGGTAACATGAAAAAGACTGATAGCCTTTATTAATCATTCATCTAGAGGAAATGGCCATTCTTATTCCATATTGGTGGAGAGTAAATTGGGGGCTTTTTTGAAGATTATTTTAAAGTATTTATTAAAATTGTAAATGTTCATACAGTTATATTAAATTTCCACCTCTACATACTTATTCTGAACAAATACTTGCACATGTACATAGAAGCAAGAATGAAAATTGCAACTGCAACATTGTAATACTAAAAAAAATCTTTATCACAATCAATATAGTGAAAAGGTGCCAGCAGACTTTGGGATATTTATTACCTAGCAATTAAAGTGTAGAGCTACATGCACTGACACTGGAATTCTTCAAGGCATATGAAGAAGAAGGGGAAGGAGAAGAGTAGTTCGAGTGATGGTTGGGGTGGGTTTTGGTTTTAGGTTGTTACTATTTACTTTATATCACTGTTCGTCAGTTGGAGGTCCACAAACTAAATGAAATAACATGGGATCTAAGATAGGACTCAGCAATCTGCATTTTGGCAAACATATTCTTTTTCTAACTTTGTTGAGACATATTTTACATATTATATATATCATCTATTTCGAGTATACAATTCAGTTATTTTACAGATTTTACCAACTTCTGCTATAATCATCATAAATCAGTTTTAAAGCACTTCCATTGCCCCAATAAAATCCCTCATGTATTTTTACTGTTAATCTCCATTCTCCACCCACAGGGCATCATTAATCTATTACCTATCTCTATTGATTTGCCTTTTCTGTACATTTCATACAAATGAAATCATACCACATGTCTTGAACTTTAACATTCATAGGAATCACCTGGGCATTTTGTTAAAATGCAAATTCAGTGGGTCCAGGATAAGACCTTAAAATCTGCAGTTCTAACACGCTCTAAGACGATACTGATGCCACTGGTCCATGGACCACCTTTCCAGGAGCTTCCCCAGGATGCTTCTGATTCTTATACACAGAAAATCTTGAGAACCATTGCTGTATGCCTTTCTTTACTTTTTCAGTTTTAAACAATGAACATATTAGCCAGGCATGGTGACACATGCCTATAGTCCCAGCTACTCAGGGGCCTGAGGCAGAAGGATCGCTTGAGCCTGGCACGTCAAGGCTGCAGTGAGCCGAGATGGCACCACTGCACTCTAGCTTGGGTGACAGGTAAGACTCTGTCTCAGAAAAGAAAAAAAAAAAAGAACTTTTGTTCTTGTGTTCCTATCTTACATTTATCACTTGTTTATTAGAAGATAACAGAAAATGCACAGCATTATCAAATAACTGAAAACTTTAGTAAGTACCTGAAACCTTTGCAACTACCCTGAACTTAATTGTTGTATTTGTACTGTCTTTTATTGTCTAGAAAGAGGTTAGTCATAAAACATGAGGATTATCTTGGTTCACAGGAAAGAAAGAGCCAGCATCCCGAAGATAAGACTCTCAGGAAATAGAGAAGAAAAACATATAACAGGAAAATAAAACCAAATAATTTCCTGGGGCCTATGGAAAAAAAATATACAGGTGGCTTAGCATGGACTGAGGTAGGACCCAGCTGTTTCTTACTCTTGATAGAAAAAACAAGTGACAAAAGGTATTTTACTTATAGGCATCCTCTCTTGACAAGTTTATTTTTAGTGCCTGTGCTTAAAATGCTTCTCCAGCTTATATGGTTTGGCCGTGTCCCCACCCAAATTTCATCTTGAATTGTAGTTCCCGTAATCCCCACACATCATGGGAGGAAACAGGTGAAGATAATTGAATCATTGGGACAGCTTCCCCCATCCTGTTTTTGTGATAGTGAGTTAGTTCTCACGAGATCTGATGGTTTTATAAGGGGCTTTCCCCTTCACTGGGCTCTCATATTCTCTCCTGCCACCATGTGAAAAAGGATGAGGTTCCTTCCTCTCCTGCCATGATTGTAAGTTTCCTGAGGCCTCCCCAGTCATGCAAAACATGAGTCAATTAAACCTCTTTTCTTTATAAATTAATTACCCAATCTCAGGTATGTCTTTATTAGCGGTGTGAGAATGGACTAATACACCGACCTTATTAGTGGTTGGACTAGCTCATGCTTTCAGAAGATATTTTCCACATGTCATATAACATAAAATCTTTAAACAGCACTTTTCTAGTATTATGTGTATCTATTTTGGGTTGGAAGAAAGCATTACTAGTTATGTTAGCATTTAGTTTCTCCTGACGAATATTCTGTTGTGAATATAGATAAAGAAAAAAAATATATAGATGTCCAGAACACTGTTATCTTTATTGTGAATTCTTGGTGAAGTCAATTCAATTATGCATCATTTTAATCCAAGCCAATCAATTTTATTAAACATGTACTTAGCATACTCCCTTATTCATCTCCTTCTATTTTTCATTACTACCAACTACTGAATTTCCATTTGTATGTATGAAATAAAGCTGTGGTTTGGTTAATCCAAAACAATAGTTAAATGTAAGATATTTGGTTTGAAATGCTTTATAAAATTCTGTCATTTTTGTTCACTTGGGCTTTGAAACCCCAGAAGTTTAGTCCAGAGAATGATCATGGGTATATCAGAGGTTTCTGAGAAATATCAGAAAGAAAGGCATATTAGTATTTCTATTTTTTCATGCTTTTTGCATCCCTGCAAGTATATATTTTCTCATAAAAATTATAGCCCATTTTATAGAATAAAACATTTTTTGATCTGAAAGCCTAAAATTTTACAATACAAGGAATTTGCCATTTCTCTGTCTAAGTACCTTAACAGGTATATTTTAGGTTTTTTCTAGGAAAACGTTTATATTTTTGACCTAGTGTTATCACTTCTACAAATATATCTGAGAGTTTCAGAAGCAGAAAACACTTCACATTTGAAGATGTTCATCATATAATTACTTATTTAAAAAAAACTGAAAACAACCTAAGTGTCAGATAATATGGGAATGGTTACAGAATTATGGTAAATTTGCTTGTTAAATAAGCCAAAACTTAAAAATAGTGCTTATGGAGAATTTCAACAAGCGTGGTCTACAACAACTGTATTAGCTAAATAATTCATGCATTAAACAAACGTCTGTAGCATATGCCAGGTACTGTATAATTTAAACAGTATTTATATAAAAATAGGTTTTAAAAAGCAGCATGCAAAATTATAAATATCATTGAAACTGTTTTAGTACAACAACAAAAACTATAGATATAAAAAGATCAGAAGGAAAATTGGCAACTATGTCAAACTAATGTTTATGTTCCACTTTTCAGTATGTTTATAATTTATATACTGATTTTTACAAAGCCAATTTTAAAATGTAAGAAATAGGTAAAGTTCGAAAAATATGGCTTAGCAAAATTAGTGATAAAAGAATTAAAACACCTTTTGAAGCTTTCCTACATACTAAAAAAATACAATGTCTTCTTCAGTTCTCTATTCTCCTTATGCATAACAGAGTTTGTCTACTCTGGTTATTTTCCATTTCAATATCAATGATAACCAGGCCAGAGGGCTCCTAGTCTTTGAAATTGTACTGTATAACAGATGAGTTAGAGGGTATTAGTAAATTGGATCTAAACCCAAGGCATTTCTCACAATGCATCTCAAAGTTGTTTTTTGGATTCTTGCTTGTAATGTCAGTGGCAGCACAAGTAGAAAGCTAGTTTAGCCTACAGAAAAACCTTTTCAACTGATATTAATTTTTATGTCCAAAATAAAAAAAAAATAGAGGTTGACTTACTGGCTGGCTGCATTGATACTAAACCAAGTGAAATTCCCATCTAGTTAAATAAATCCCTCTCAGGAGGACTCTAAATGTTTTATAGAATATATCTGAATTTTCTGGCCACAAGACAATGGTAAGAGAAGGACACTGATGTAATCAAAAAGGTATGTTTTCTGCTAAAGATTTCCCTTGTGTCTTAGAAGCTATGAAGACCATCTATGATGGTTAATTTCATTTGTCAACTTGGCTAGACCACAGCGCCCAGATATTTGGTCCACATGTTTCTGTGAGGCTATTTTTTAGATGGAATTAACCTTAAATCAGTAGACTTTTAGTAAAGCAGATTGCTCTCCAAAATCTGTGTGGGCTTCATCCAATCAGTTGAAGGTCTAAGAAAAAGACCAACCTCCCTGGAGAGAGAGGGAATAGAGGGAATTCTTCCAGCAGACTGTCTGTGCACTTGAACTGCAACTCTTCCTTAGGTTTCTCTCCTGCTGGCCTGCCTGGCTTATTTTGAGATTGTCAACCTCCATCATTTCATAAGCCAATTCCTTTAAAAATCTGTGTCTCTTTCTTTCTTTCTCTCCACACACTGTTTCTCTCCTTATTTCTCTGGAGTAACTTGGCTAGCACATCATCTTATTTTGACAATTCAGTACATTGGCTCTTCTCAATACCAAATGGACTGGCCTTCTCCAAGTATATCATAGTTATATAGAGTTGCTTATGGAATGTAAAATAATTAGCCATGTTATAACATTCATAGGAAATTCTCTTGTAACTCAGCTAGTGAGCGAGGTCTGGACTCCTCATCCAGGTGTCTTACCCATCCACCCCTTTAAGATACATTGGCCAATAAAAAGACATCTTGGATATTACGACCTAGGAATGATTGTCATAGCAATAAAACTATAAGTAACCAAGGTTTTACAGAGAAATTCTTAAGAAAACGAGTTATTATATATTTGGAAGTTTAATTACAGTCTAGGTATATTATATAAGTGGGTGCTTTTTTTGTTCACAATATTTTCAAGGTGAAGGAATTATCCTTCAATCTACTTTTTTACGACACATTGGTCAATCCAAATGGCTACGTTAAGACCAGCATAACATTGTTTTCCTATTGGTTTGTCTGATGGAAAATCTGGCCTTTTAAATAATTTTACATTTAATCAAAAAAACTTGTACCAATCAAAGAAAATGTTTTTACAAAAAGTCTTTATACCTCTTATCTGCATCACAAAAGGTAATACTTTAAAATGGAAAAATCTAATCAAAATCAGCATGTCTATCTGACATACCAAAATGAGATCAAGATTTAACTGCACATTTACTAGTAATTTTATTAGTTGAGTCAAATTTGGACGTATCTGCTATTAATTTGAAACAAAATATTAGATTGATAATGCTTGCCAGTTCTGTTGTTTTCACTTGCAGCTGCAGTTCACCATGATGCAGTGTTAAGAACAAAGAACGCAAACAGTAAACATGCCACATTAAAAGAGATTTGTGATCTACTCACTACATTGTAGAGCTTATTCTGAGACATGTGATGGAATTGTTTGCATGTATCTCTTCTGAAATTCATGTCTTAAGACTGTACACCAGACTCTCCCAAGCTACTGGGGAAAAATACAGAGAAAACTTTGGGGAAGAAATTTGTGCCCTGAGAAACAGAGATTAAGGTAGCCAACTGAAAAGGAGAAAAAAAATGATGTGGGTTTGAAAGTTAGGTGGATGGATATAGAAACCTTATGAAAGGGTATGATAAACCTAAGCAGGGACATATTAGCTGAAGTAAACAATGTTCTAGAGTGTAACAGGGAAAGTCATTTCAAATGTCTTAAGATCTAACTTCTATGAAACTTGCTTCACAGAAGGAATTTGTGGGAAGTTGGAGGAATTACCCAAACTCAAGAGTGCCTGTAAATGAAGTCAAGAATCTGCTCTTAACTAAAGTAGTATACAAAGTGAAAACTGGAACATCATATAAACAATAGGAAGAAATGTCTATGGCTGACTATGTGAGAGGATGAACCACAAATGAGCAGTGATAAAAGGAACTGCTGGTACCTTGCACTTCCAACGTTTACATTAAAAAGTTGCACTGGAGGCTGGGCACAGTGGCTCACACCTGTAATCCAAGCACTTTGGGAGGCCAAAGTGGGCAGATCACCTGAGGTCAAGAGATCAAGACCATCCTGGCCAACATGGTGAAACCGCATCTCTACTAAAAATACAAAAATTAGCTGGGCATGGTGGCATGTGCCTGTAGTCCCAGCTACCCGGGAGGCTGAGGCAGAAGAATTGCTTGAACCCAGGAGGTGGAGATTGCAGTGAGCCGAGATGGCGCCACTGCACTCCAGCCTGTCAACAGAGCGAGACTCTGTCAAAAAAAAAAAAAAAAAAAAAAAGTTGCACAAGTCATGAGTTTACCTATATAACAAACCTGCACATGTAGCCCTGAATCTAAAATTAAAAGTAAAATATTTAAATAAAGAAAAATTATCTTGTCTAGTTCTAATGAACAGTGATGCTATGATTCTAAGTGCTTGCCAATAAAGTGGAAGTCCTGAAAAAAAAAAGTTGCACAGGACTCAAAGCCATTATAGCTCTTCAAATCTTTATTGTTCTTCAAGAAGTATGAAACCAAAAAGCATTAATCTAAGGTACATGTATTTAATTTATTTTCTAACTAGCAAAATGATGAGTATTAGAATGTTGGCTTCGAGTATCTGTATAGTCCACATCTTCATCATTGATCAATAAACAATACTGATAAAATTCTTATTTCCCTGAGAAAATACATGAACAATAACCTTGATTGGAAAGAATAAATCTAAATAAAGTCACTGTGGTCCACCATAATTTTCAACCCTCTTGGATACAGTTTTCTCATTAAAAACAAAACATCCCAAAACATGCAACAAAAGTTTAACATTTATGTAATAATTTTGCTTAGCTGTTAAATAACCACAGTTCTAGTTTTCCCCTTTTCTTGATGTCTCCTCCTTTTCAACTTCTGTAGCCAGCTTCTTACTTATTCTAAATATTTAATAGTCAAGTTTCTCAACATTGGGTAATAGGCCCTCTTCTCACTCTACATTCTATCCTTGATTAATCTTGTCATTGTCAACTCTCTTGCCTTTAATGACCATTTCATGGCCAATAACTCCCATGCATACAGTCTAATTATATTGCCTATTTCTTGCACATGCATGTATATAAGAACAGAGGCCATACTATATGAGTAACTTGGCATTTTGGATGTCAACCTAGATGACTTACAACTATTTCAAACTTTTCAACATTCACATATTTAGAAACATGATTTGTTAATCTTTTTCTGCAAAACTTGCTTTTTCCCAGTCTTTGTTTTAACCAAAAAGGGCATGTCTTAGCCTTGTCATTCGCCCAACCCCCTCCCCATCATTCTATAGATTCAATTGACCAACAAGTCCTCTTGACACTGCTTCGTGTGTGTGTGTGTGTGTGTGTGTGTGTGTCTTATTTTCTTCTCTAGTGTCACCACCATAATTTCATCCACCATTATCTCTTACCAGGATGGCCACAAAGGCCTTCCAATAAATTTCCCTGTATCCCTTCTATTTCCACTCTAATTTTTTTCACACATATGCCAATATAACCTTCTCAAAACATAATGTAGATCATGTCACTTTCCAGTACAAAACTCTTCCAAGCCCCATTGTATTCTGATTAATATCTAAAATTTTAAATGTGTATCTTATAAGGCTCTTATAGAATCATAAGTTGCCTTAGTTCTCCTGCTTTCACCTACCCTGACCTGCATCCCTTTGATCACTCAACTCCAGACTCAATAGGAATCTCTCAGTTCCTCAAATATGTCAAGATCTCCTCTCCGTACAGTTCCCAAAGATACAGTTCTAACTGGACTATTCTTTCTTCTTCCCAATTTCCCTTCTCATGATTCACTTAGATAATTCTTAGTATCCACCACATTAAAACTTCCTCTGAGAAGACTTCCCTAAGTACTTAACTGAAGTTATAATTCCATTATACTTTCCCATTGCAAACAGTGCTTTCTCATAACACTTTATGTAATCCTATATTAGAATAATTATGTGTTGAATGCTCTCCTTTCTTCTTAGACATGAGATAATGTGGTCATATTTGTTTTGTTTGGAATTGTGTACCCAGTATGCAATCAATAAATAGATCATGTTAAATAAAATATGGGTTTTATTCTGTTTGATATCAATGTAAAATATTCATAATGACACTGACACAAGTTGTTTCCTTCAAAAGGTTTTCTTTTCAAGTTATGTAGCTTAACGTGACTTGTGAATTTGTAAACAGTTGCTAAACTTCTTTATGAATAATCTTTCTTATATCACAAAGGATTTCTCAAATAATTTCAGTCATGGGATTTAAAAGCACTTGCTCACAGCTTGCTTAGAAATCACTCTATTTGTTTCCTTTAGTAAGTTACTTTCCCTTAATTTAGATGTAAAATATTTGAAGACTGTGTCTTAAAAGATGTACGAATTAACCCTCCCACATGTAAAATATATTGCATATACTGCCTGTCAAGCAGGCAGGCCCTCTCAACTTCCAGATTTTTTTCTATCCAAAATTACATGAACCTGATATGTATTATGTCATTAAATTTGTAAGGTCATTTGCATTTTCCAAAGTGCTGTCAGCATGTAGATCATAAGGGCTGTAGAAGATAGGATACTTCACTGGGAAAAACACATTACAAAGAAAACATAACTGTGGTAGTGTCACAGCAACTCACTCCAGAAACTAAAGTGAAACAATGTTATTTTAATAAGATACTAGAGAGCAGTTCATGTGATTTTGAGTCATCTTGTTTTTCTTTTATTCTTACCAATTGTGGTATCATTTTGTTCTTTAAAGCCAGATTTTCTATTAAAATTCTGAAACTACATCATTTCCTTTGTCCAGTAACTTGCTCCCCCTGGTGGTGGTCTTGCCAAGCTCAAACAGTCATCAGATACAGATACTTAATTTTATGATTTGGATTTTTCTTTTTCTTAATTTGAAGACTGATATCTCGATACCATATTTCTAGGGGGATATAAGTTGTCACGAGTTGTCACTGAACTTATGCTTAAAAAGTGCTGTCCATTGATTTGGAGAGATCATCCCAGTGATATCTCTATTTCAAAAAATTCATTATTATATTTCCTAAATCAAACCATTTTATATGCTAATATAAGGGTTACTATTAAGAAGCATAGTGACAGATAATAATTGAGTGTTCTGCTTTTTGTAAAGTGAAAGTAAGTTTATTGGGAAAGTAAAGGAATAAAAGAATGGCTACTCCATAGTCAGAGCAGCCAATAATTAAATGTTTATCATAAAAGTCTGACAAAATGAACTAATATTCAAGAATGTGGCTGTGGGGAGCCCAAAATTTCCTGTTTGGGAAAAATCTTGCATCTTGACAGCAACATTGTTTCCCATTTTACTGAATATTACTATAACTTAAGGAGTTCCTTTTGAAATCACTGAGGGCTTCTGGCATAAAAGAGATACAGGTTGAAAAAGAATTAGATTAAGGGAAATAGCACTTACTTGAACCTAGTCATCTGAAGTAAGGTGGAATATTAAAAATAAATGGCCACATCTCTAAAGATCATTAAAAATAAATGATCGTTTCTAATTTGACATCAAGTAAATGCTTCATATATTTAATGCTGGCAGTATACAAGCTTAATTCTAAGTCAAATGCTAAAACCATATATTTATGTCAGAACATCATACTGCCATCCAACTTAAGAAGACTTCAGTGAAATGCTCTCAGAGCAAAGGGGAGGGAGCTGTCTTCAGCTGAATGTATATATGCTCCCAATGCATACTTGAAATGTTTTACTTGGGACTCTTCATACTGAAGAAGGCATTCAGAAGGAAATCTACGATACATTTTCCTCAGATGTCCCATCATGAGGACTTTGCATTTTTTAAGCCTTTCTATCTGTCAGAGCCCAGTGAAAAGACGGATTCACTCCAGTAAGTTTTGAAAAAGTGACTGGCTTTTAAGAATAATGAATAAAAAGAGAAAATGGAAAGAGAACTGGGAACAAGGGAGAGAGTTGAACATTTACATCAGAAATATAAAGACTTTCAGAATGCTTTTGGCTTAAAAATATTGTTTACATAATACATGCTTAATAAGATTTGGAATGGTTTGGAATCATAAGGCGTTAGGTGAGTTTAGGGACATTTCACTCAACTATTCAGCACAGATTTATAATAATGCTACTGGATTTATCCCATCGACATTAACTATTTATGGTCTAGCAGGTACCGTAACTATGCCCAAACAGTAACTAGTAATTGCAGTGTGTTAAAAACACTCTGGAGAAACAATCTATGACATTCTTTTGTAAGATCAGGGCATCTATGAAGGTCTTCTTTACTGGTTTTGAGATATTGAAGATTCAGGAAGGGAGTTAAACCTTTTCCACTTATGGGACCCCTAATCTTAACAGAGAGCCAGCAAGTCCCTGCAAAGCACTCTGTTCCATTTGCCATGAGACTTCGTTGCACATAACTCTCTTCAGCCAATTAAAACTTAACATTTTGGACCCCTCTGCAATTAAAATGTAAATGAAGCAATAAATGTTGTCTCTAACAACAGATTATACAGGTTAATTAAGACGAAAACTTACCTAGACTCAGTTTTTCAGTCAAGTATGGTTTTCAAAGAGCCTACTTATGTGGTAGAATATGAATTCTGGACCTGGGTTCTACATAACAGAAAGATCCATTATCTACTTGTCAAAGCAAGGAAAGAAAGTCCCAGAGAGTAAAAAATATACAATTATTAAATGTACTCTTTAAAGTGATGATAAGGAAGAAGAGATTCACTAGTTTCTTTTTGAAATTAATTTTTTATAGTTCAATTTTGCTTCTGACTTAGAAATTACTAGCTTTAAAAGCAAACAGCCTTCAAATGGTATGGATAATAATGAAAATTGCTACAATGAATGCATTTATGGAAACCATAAGTTTTGTGCATTTACTCTATTTTTATCTATCTACCTGAGTAATTAAAGGGGAACTTCTAGACACATTGGAGACATTGGGGGCACATAACCTCCCTCCCTAAGAGGAAAGGTGAACAAAGCACAGAAAAGCAAACACTTTAGAAATGACCTTGCATTATTCTTGATGCTGCTGCAGGAAGATGCAATTCTAAGGGTGATGATGGAAGGGAATAAAATACAATATTTATTTTCCACACTGAAAAGGCAAATAATGATTTCTTAGTGGTTTTTCCAAGGGAGGATTTTCTAGTTGTTGCCACTTAATCATAGCTGAACTCCTTGCACAATGTCACATTTAATTTTTAGCCATTAGAAAGATGGATACTGTGTTTATGTTAAAAGCAGCAAAGATAAAGAAACAATTACATGATATTTATGACATGAGAAATAAAATATTTCTAGATATCACAGATCACATATAATAATTATTTTAAGAACTGAAACATATAACACCAAATTGAAAATTTGGGGCATGGGATATAATTAACATTGGGGTTAGAAAAGGTCATCATAGCTACCTTGAAAGTAAAACTATTGCCACAATATAAATTAGGTCATTAGAAATTGAGAGTAGGAGTTGAACCAGCATCCATAACATAATATAGCACCCTGGAACATCTCATTAAATACTTCAAATTGATGAAGTGCTTTAACACCCTTATGTTTTTATTTACTGATTTAAATTCAGTCCTACAAAGAAGAAAAAGAGACAGAGTACAGGCTAAGGCCTAAAACAGAGCTAAGAGGTAAAAAGCATTTTTCGTGGATGTTTCAGAATATATTTGTTTCTCATGCAAGTTGCTTCAGTAGACTTTTAGGGCACAGTTTTTCTCAAGAGAAAACCAAGACAATAGATTTTTTTCCCTCATCTAAACATTTGCCCCTTCATCCTCATGCAAAGAAAACCAAACCAAAACAAACAAAAAAAGTATTTAATTTCCTGTAACTTTATTCTACAATTTGAATTAGATATTTTAAATCCCAACCTAATGAAATGTGTATGCTTTTCACTTAGAAACTAACAAATGAATTTCCCAAAGATGTTGCTTTCTTAACATTTTTATTATACACTCCACATATTAGTCATTTTTTTGGTGTTTTTGTTATCTGTTTTGCATACACACACACACACACACACACACACACACATATTTCTTCATGTTTTACTTTCTGAAAAAAGATTCTCCTGAGCCTTATAAACATTTTTAAGCATCCCAAGAGTCTTTACTCTCAAGTATGTGGTTATTGGTTTTCTGTTTTTGTAAAGCTCCTTAAAACCTTGCTTTGAATCTTTTTCCTCATAATTTTAGTCATGAGGTTCCAGAAGGCATTTGCTACAGAACTTCCAGATCTGGCCAAATGTCTTACTCTAGGCCTTCTAGCATGGTGAACTAATAGAAGGGCAGTGACTGATTATCTAGGAAATTCAGCCCTTTATCCATTCAGAGACATGACAAGAACTCACAAGTCAAATTCAGAGCACTCTTAAACTGCAGCAGAGACAGTAATTGTGCCCCTGGGGCTACTGCACACCCTTTCATTCCCTAGCTGTTGGTCAAACCCTTTAAAGAAGACCATGGTTTTAGGTCTATCATTTAAGTCTTTAATCCATCTTGAATTAATTTTTGTATAAGGTGTAAGGAAGGGATCCAGTTTCAGCTTTCTACATATGGCTAGCCAGTTTTCACAGAACCATTTATTAAATAGGGAATCCTTTCCCCATTGCTGGTTTTTGTCAGGTTTGTCAAAGATCAGATGGTTGTAGATGTGTGGTATTATTTCTGAGGGCTCTGTTCTGTTCCATTGGTCTATATCTCTGTTTTGGTACCAGTACCATGCTGTTTTGGTTACTGTAGCCTTGTAGTATAGTTTGAAGTCAGATAGCGTGATGCCTCCAGCTTTGTTCTTTTGGCTTAGGATTGACTTGGCAATGTGGGCTCTTTTTGGTTCCATATGAATTTTAAAGTAGTTTTTTCCAATTCTGTGAAGAAAGTCATTGGTAGCTTGATGGGGATGGCATTGAATCTATAAATTACCTTGGGCAGTATGGCCATTTTCACGATATTGATTCTTCCTATCTGTGAGCATGGAATGTTCTTCCATTTGTTTGTGTCCTTTTATTTTGTTGAGCAGTGGCTTGTAGTTCTCCTTGAAGAGGTCCTTCATAAGTCCTTTGTAAGTTGGATTCCTAGGTATTTTATTCTCTTTGAAGCAATTGTGAATGGAAATTCACTCATGATTTGCCTCTCTGTTTGTCTGTGATTGGTGTGTAAGAATGCTTGTGATTTTTGCACAATGATTTTGTATCCTGAGACTTTGCTGAAGTTGTTTATCAGCTTAAGGAGATTTTGGGCTGAGACAATGGGGTTTTCTAAATATGCAATCATGTCATCTGCTAGTTCAACCATTGTGGAAGTCAGTGTGGCGATTCCTTAAGGATCTAGAACTAGAAATACCTTTTGACCCAGTCATCCCATTACTGGGTATATACCCAAAGGATTATAAGTCATGCTGCTATAAAGACACATGCACACGTATGTTTATTGTGGCACTATTCACAATAGTAAAGACTTGGAACCAACCCAAATGTCCATCAATGATAGACTGGATTAAGAAAATGTGGCACATATACACCATGGAATACTATGCAGCCATAAAAAATGATGAGTTCATGTCCTTTGTAGGGACATGGGTGAAGCTGGAAACCATCATTCTCAGCAAACTATCACAAGGACAAAAAAACAAACACTGCATGTTCTCACTCATAGGTGGGAATTGAACAATGAGAACACTTGGACACAGGAAGGGGAACATCACACACCAGGGCCTGTTGTGGGGAGGGGGAGCAGGGAGGGATAGCATTAGGAGATATACCTAATGTAAATGACGAGTTGATGGGTGCAGCACACCAACATGGCACATGTATACATATGTAACAAACCTGAACGTTGTGCACATGTACCCTAGAACTTTAAGTATAATAATAAAAAAAGACTTAAAGACAGTAACACTTAATTCAAAAAAAAAAAAAAAAGAAGAAGACCATGAGCAGCAACACATGAATGTTGCCAAGGGAAATTCCACCAGCCCAGGAAACAAGCAAACCACCCCTTTGGGAAAAATAGAGAAGAGACTGTCACCACAGAGCTAGCCTGGCTTCTACCTCATTTATTTTCTTCTTCATTACTGCATAGCCTATCCTCAAAAATCGTTTATTTCTCCTTCTTAGACCTTCTTTCAGCCTCACCTCAGAGAAGAGTCCCGTTTATATTTTGCTCCAGCCTTAAGGAAGTTTATTTTCCTTGGTTAGCCATCAACATCTCATTTGGGAATTAAGAATCAATACCATGGATCATTATGCTAAGAACTAGTTTAGTATTCTATGGTTCCTTCTGGAGAAGTCCAAGTTTTCCCATCCACCAGAAACTGCTACAATTTACAAAGAAGACATATGTCCTAGGAACTGCATTATCGTCCTCTCTAACCTTAGCCTGGAATTTCTCTAGAGGCATCGTAACATGTTGATGTAGCATTCTGCATCAGTAACATTCTGTTGGAACCCTAAGGACGGCCCATCTACCTACATCATAGTTTATCCGACTCCACCTGGACCCCAGCCCTGTATAAATACTGAAGTAACTAAACCAGGTGTCCCCAACATCTGGGCCACAGACTGGTCCATGGCCCGAAAGGAACTAGACTGACTACACAGCAGGAAGTGAGCGGAGGGTGAGTAAGTGAAGCTTCATCTGTATTTACAGCTACTCTCCATCACTCACATTACCACCTGAGCTCTGCCTCCTCTCAGATCAGCGGTGACATTAGATTCTCATAGAAGCACAAACCCTATTGTGAGACGCGCATGCGAGGGATCTAGGTTGCAGGCTTCTTATGAGAATCCAAAGCCTGATGTTCTGTCACTGTCTCCCATCATCCCCATATGTGACCATCTAGTTGCAGGAAAACAAGCTCAGGGCTCCCACTGATTCTACATTATGGCAAGTCGTATAATTATTTTATTATATATTATAATGTAATAATAATAGAAATAAAGAGCACAATAAATGCCATGTGCTTGAATCATCCCAAAACCATCCCCACTCCAATCCATGGAAAAACTGTCTTCCATAAAACCAGTCCCTGGTGCCAAGGTTGGGGAGTGTTGAACTAAACAATAGAAATACATGAAACTCAGCAATATCACCATGCTTAACATTCTTTTCACCCTTAATCAGAACATAGAATGTATTCTATCACTCTCATTTCAGCATAGCTCTGTGACTTACTTACCCCACTTAGCTTTTACTGATATTCTCCTCCAAAATCTTAATATTGATTCCTTCTAAAATGACTGTTTTATAATAAAGCAAACAAAACGAAACAAAACAACCTTCTTTTACACACGCATTTCTTTATCAGATATTTTTCCCAGTCCTTGTTTTTGCTGAAAATTGTTTCTTTCTCCTCCACTAACTTCCCAGCTGTCTGAATTGGAGAATGCTAGTCACCAGAACAGGGAATTCGTGCCCCAGGAAAGGTGTCAGCTGCTAGTCCCCAACTCTACCCCATCCTCAGATCTAGCTCCATACAACTTTTACTCTTCCACCTCATTGTATGCATCTAACCTCCTTTCATAGGATGCCATTTGGCTCTAAAATCAGAGATATGCATGAGCCTCCAAATCATTTCTTCACATTTATCAAATAATTCAATACCATGTGCATGACTTTCCCCTCCACTCAAAATTTTTTCAATATTCTGATTAGTTCAATGCCTATGCAGAAGACCAATTCACTTGTTTGCTTTATTGTTTATTGAGCTTTTCAACTCTGAGGACCTTCATATCCACTTTTCCCCAGCCCCTCAAACCCATAACTCCACACTGGACCTTGTAATTACCTAGAACTGTTCCATTTCTGAAGTTTTCAGCTGTAAATTCCTATTTGTACTACCACTTATCCTTTCATTTTCTCACTTATTTACTCTTACTACAATTAAAAGCCATAAAATTTCTAGTTCTGTATCTCCCTACCTTTCCTCAATGTGCAAATAGACTCATTTTTCCTTCTTATCCAGTCTAGACTCACTAACATAAATGCATCCCGTGTTAACATGAATGCATCCCTTGTTAACAACATGAACTTACTTTCCCCTTTAACCTTCTGCCACCTCTACCCTGAAAAAACTTCAACCTGGATCTGTAACAGTCTACCTTCTCTACACTAATACAACTGCCAAAATGAAATTGGAGGTCATTACATAGCTATGTACAATAGATTCCAAGCTTCTGAACTCAGCCTGGCACCATACACTGCTTGGCAAGCCTTCTAGTTAGCTCCCTTAAATATCAACTACTTATATCCTGCCACAACTACATAAGCTTTAAGGTTATTTTTTATTAAAGTACAACATGACACAATGAAAAGAACATAAAGGGATATAGCTTTATAGGTTCTCAAAAACCTAATATGCTGTGTAAGCCTGCACCCTAACCAGAAAACCAAACATTATCAGCAACCCAGAGCTCTGCCATGCTCCCAGGCTGCTGCTTCTCCTGACTTCAAACAGTACAGGTTATTTTGCATTTTCTCTTTTTCCTTTTCTTCTCTTCTTTTTTAATCATATAGTGTGTACTCTTTCGTCTATGGCTTTTTTAGTTCAACATTATGTTCCTGAGGTTCTTCAATGTTGTTGAGTATAGTTTGTAATTATCAAAGCTGTGTAGAATTCCATTTTATGAATACACCATAGTATATTTATCTATTATACTATAGACAGACATTTGGTACGTGTCCAGTTTGGAGGTATTAAAAATAGTGCTGCTATAAAAATTTTAGTACATGTCTTTTGTTGCAATACTTGTACATTTCTGACAGATGTATACTTAGAAGTAAAATTCTACTTAGGTATCTAATTGTTAGATCATACTTCCTGCATATGCTCAGCTATACTAGTTGTTAAAAAAAACCCACCTTCCAGAGCAGGTGTAACATTTCATAGTTTTGCACAAAGTACTAGGCCATTCTTGGGTTGGTATAAAGAAATATATAAGACTGGCTAATTTATAAAGAAGAGAGGTTTAATTGGCTCACAGTTATGTAGGTTGTACAGGAAGCATGGTGCCAGCATCTGCTCACCTTCTGGAGGGGCCCCAGGGAGCTTTTACTCATTGCAGCAGGCAAAACAGAAGCAGCCACTTCACATGGTGAAAGCAAGAAAGCAAGAGACAGAGTGTGGGAGGGAAGTGCCATACACTTCAAATAATCAGATCTCATGAAAACTCACTCACTACCATGAGGATGGCACCAAGCCCTGAGGGGTCCATCCCCATGATCCACACACCTTCCATGAGGCCCCACCTCCAACACTGGGGATTACATTTCAACATGAGCTTTGGGTGGGGACACATATCCAAACTATATCACATAGTGTCTCAATCCATTTTGTGCTGCTGTAACAACATATCTGATGCTGGGTAATTTATAAAAAATGGAAATTTATTTCTCACAGTTCTAGAGGCTGAGAAGTCCAAAATCATGGCACCAGCATCTGGTGAGGGCCTTATTGCTTTGTCCTCAAAGGCAGGAGAGCTGAACAGGGCAAACCCACTCCTACAAGCCCTTTTAATAACAGCATTAATCCATTCATGAGAGCAGAGCCCTAATGACCTGCACACCTCCCAAAAGGCCCCACCTTCCAATACTATTCCATTGTAGATTAAGTTTCCAACACATGAATTTGGGAAGACACATTCAGACCATAGCACACAGTGTGTGAGGGTTCTGGTTGCTCCACTCTTGGCATTTTTTGTCTTTTTCATTTTAGCTATGCTGGAGAATGTGTAGGATCATCACATTTAATTTTTACTTTGTGTTAAAAACTCAGAATATTTTACTTGGTTTCTTGAATGACTGTAATTGAGCACCTTTTCCTAGTTTTATTAGGATATCTTCTTTTGTGATGAGTCCATTCAAGACTCTTTCTTTCTATTACTACCTAGTCATCTTTTTCTTATTGATCTTAGGGACTTCTACATATAATTTGGACATATATATAGTGAATACTTTTCCATTTTGTTAATGTAATCTTTTGAGGTACACAAGTTCTTAATTTTAATATAGTCCAACTTATAATTTTTATGTGACTGTATCTCAAATTTGTGCCTTCTTCAAGGTCATGAAGATGTTATCACACATTTTCCTCTAAGAGCTATATTTGTCCCTTCAAATTTATGTCTTCAATCTGTCTGATACTGATTTTGTATGTGTTGTGAAGTAGAGGTCTAGATGTAGTTTTTCATATGGATCTAATTGACCCAGCATAATTTAGTAAAAGGATCATTCTTCCCCCAGCCCCACTATACAGTAGTGTTACCTTTATCACTTAATAGATACATACATATTTAACGTGTACATATATGTGTACCTATGTAATGTGTACATGTAATAGATATGTACATATGTAATGTGTACATCTATTTTTGAAATCTAGTCTATTCTTGAACTATGCTTCATGTTTTTTTGTAGATTAATTTTTCTTTTACCTTTCAGAAAAAGTAGAGGCCATTAGCTAAGAATTCTTTCACTGATTTCCCCATTGCTAATATAATTATTTGTTACCCATATATTCACTCAAAAAGTGTTTTTTGAGGGGTGGTTACTATATACAGACACTGGCTAGAGCATAATAATGACTGAGATAGACATGGACTTCAACCTCATGGAATTACCTATCAGTGAAAGAAAACAAATAACACAGAAGTAAACAAAAAAATACATAATAATTATAGGTTGTGACAAACTCTATGAAGAATATAAACATGTAGTAGGGTAGATAGTGCATGGGAGGTTAGAAGTGTGCTACTTGTGTGGTGAGGAAGGAATGTTCTGAGGTGATGACATTTGAACTTGGACTTAACTCTTCAGAAACAGCCACCCATAGGATGAGTCAGGAAAAGTGCACCCTAGCTGAAAGAAGAACAAATGAAAAAGCCCTGAGGTATGGCAGAATTTGTTTTGTTGTTGTTGTTGTTGTTTTTGAGCTATATAAAGTAGGCAAGAGACCTATTTGGCTGATGGATTCTAAAAAAGAAAGATGGGCAGTGGGCCTAGGATCTGAAACGAGTTGGAAAAGGTAGTCAGGCCTCAGCTCATGCAAGGCCTTGCAGATTATTGACTGGGAGTTGCTTTTAACTGTATGCCTAATAGAAGTCTCCAAAAAGTTTGAAGGTGGGAATAGGTGAGGAGGAATGCTGGCACCATTTGATTACTCGTTACTCTTGCAGTCATATGAAGAACAGACTGCACAGGAACAAGAATGGAAACAGGGGAATTCATTAGTGGGATGATCATTCTTCTTAGGCCCTTTGGGTCTTTTCTAATACTCCTTTTAAGTATAAATATCTTTTTAATCCATTTCAAAGAAAATGCTCTCTTTAGGAAGTTATGTCTATGGTCAACCTACCCATTAAGGAACTTTAGCAGAAGTACAGTAGATAGAGAGTGATGGTTTGAATTGGTTGTTGGTGGTAGAGAGAGTAAGGAATGATTACATTCAAAACGTATCTTGAAAGTTGCACTGAAGGATATATTGACGGATTGCATATACAAGGTAGAGGAAAGGCACAAACTGAGGATGACTTTTAGATTGTTGTCCTGAATTGATGGTGGTACCATTTACTAAGAACATCTGAAAAAAAAAGAGAAAAGAAAGAGAGAAAGAAAGAAAGAGAGAGAGAGACACACACACACAAAGGAAAGAAAAGAGAGAAAGAAAAGAGAAAGAGAGAGAAAGAGAGAGAGAAAGAGAGAGAAAGAAAGAGAAAGAAAGAAAGAGATTTGGGTAGAAAAACACAAGCCTAGCCAATCGACTGAGAAGTCAGAACAGAAGAGATATATGAAAAATCAAAAGATAAAATTGCCCAAAATAGATATTCACCTCTTCATCATTTGTTAGAAGAAGGACCCTTCTTACTTAACCTTTATAATTCTTTCACTTGTTATCTGGGTCTTCTCTCTTTTCTTTTTCATTTGCTCACACTCTTAATTATCCCTGTTTCTATTTTATCTTCACCATCTTCTTACTTACTCTTTCTGAAAGTCAATAGATGTAAACGACTATTAACCATTAACAAAAATAGAAAACAGACCAAACAAGCAAACCCTTAACCCTCCAGGGACTCTACATTCTTTCTCACTACCATAATTTCCTGGAACTTTAGAGCCATGTTTCTGAAAAGGGTAGTCTATATTCAAGAATACCATCTCCTCACCTCCCATTGCCACAAAATCACTGACACTACGATTTTTACCCTCATCATTTTGATTAAAACCTCTCCCCACAATTACTTTCCTGTGCCAAATTGGTGGATATTTACCATTTTTCATTCACTTGATTTTATTACTTTTATACCCTGTCCCTTTTAAAACCTGTCCTCATCATTTGTTTCTTCCTACTGTTATTCCTCCTACCTTTCTTTTGACTTCTATTTTCTCATCTCTTACACTTTTTCTATCCCTTATATAAGTTAATATTCCTCAAAAATCTATTATCAGCATAATGTTCTTCTCATTATAAAAAGTCTTCCCCCTGGGTCTTATACTTACCTCAAAGGAGTGATAACTATGTTCCCTCTCTTATGGTGATGTTTACATGGATGTATACACTAAACTAAAGCTTATCAAATTATAACTTTAAATATGAGAAATTTACTAGAAATAAAGCTCTTTTAAAAATACACTCCTTAATTTGAATGAATCTTACCAGAAAATCCATAAAAAGAGAAAACTTGGCTGGGTGCGGTGGCTCATGTCTGTAATCCCAGCACTTTGGGAGGCCGAGGCAGGCAGATCGCCTAAGGTCGGGAGTTCGAGACCAGTCTGACCAACATGGAAAAACCCCATCTCTACTAAAAATACAAAATTAGCCAGGTATGGTGGCACATGCCTCTAATCTCAGCTACTCAGGAGGCTGAGGCAGGAGAATCACTTGAATCCGGGAGGCAAAGTTTGCGGTGAGCCGAGATCGTGACATTGCACTCCAGCCTGGGCAACAAGAACCAAACTCTCTCTCTCAAAAAAAAAAAAAAAAAAAAAAAAAAAAGAGAGAAAACTTGTTCCCATGACACTCTAGTTATGGTGGACCCTTGCTACTTTCTTTTCTCCTGTGAGACACACTAACCATGATGAGTTAAACCATGTATCACCAGGTATTTATTGCCCAGATGTGCACAATTTGTTCCTAGAGACAAAATTCAATAAAAGTAACTTTAATAACTTTTCAGGTATGAGTCTAGTTATGACTTTTCAGATATAAGCCTGGTATGAATCTGCTTTAGTGTTTTTCGTTTGTTTATATCTGGTGAATACATCAGGCATAGGCTTCACATTTTGTCTGATCACTTTTTCCCAGCTTATCTGAGAAGAACAAAGACTGAATTAGCTGTGTCTGTTTTCTTTCTGGCATTCCAAAGTTACCACAACTTATTTCAGAGTACTGTAGTATGCTAGGGAGTACCTCCATTAAGTAGTGACATCATTCCTACAGCAGCAATTTCCTGTCTTTGGAGAAAGTCTAAGTTCTCCCACAAGAAGGACCCAGTTTCTCCCTCTTAGGATGGATTTCTAAAACTCCAAATCTCTAGCGTTCATCATTACTGCAGTAGGGATTCCAGAGATAGCCCCAGACATTAGCTTTGCCTAACATTTGGAATAAAACAGCCTGTTTGCTGCCCCCAGAGGTTCTGCTCCTCTTGCTAAATAGTGTATTTGTATTCTGAGAGTACAACCTATGGGACAGAGCAAATGCATCTTTTTTGCTTTACTCTGATCTGAAATAAAACTTGGAATACAGACTCCTACAGTAGCCACTCCGACAGACTTTGCAACAGCCAGCATAGCACTAGTCAGGGCTAAAGGAAAGGAGATGGTATTAATTTACAGTTAGAAGGGTAGTCTACACATGCTCTTGATTATATTCTTGGATGATCTGCTTCAACAGGAAAAAACTTACATTTAGAAATTGACCATGGAACTTAGCTGTCAGGTTCCTAATCGAAAGTGCCCTGGGGAATCTTGCCTTGGAACAGTGTATAACACCACTCCTACGCTTTCCAAATGGGATTCAGTAACATTATGAAAATTTTGGTCAGTACTGGTGTATTGATTAGTCAACAATTGAAGATCACTGTCAGGTTTTTCCTAACTCTCATCTAATGCTTAGATTTACTTTTTCCGATGTGCATATTGATAAATATTCACTTTACATTAGCTCCTACCATTTTGCCTAACCCGGTCCTGGTCCACCTTGTCCAGGATAACGTTAAATTCACAATCTCTAACAGTGGTCTTCAAACTTCTTTGAGAAGTACCCATATCAGCAATTATTAATTAATTAATTAATTTTTAAAAAAGAAAATAAATATAAATAATGAAATAAACAGTTATGCATGATCATAATCTATATATTTACTTGACTTCTTTAAAAATTATACAGATGTATAAATATACTATTATTAGCCAATATTTCAAGGTATGATATGTTTACCATTTACAATATGCATAGGATGTTTATTGTTAAAAATAGAGTATTGAAGTATATCATTCATATTGTTCAAATCTTTTTTTTTTTTTTTTTCTGAGATGGAGTCTCACTGTGCTACCCAGGCTGGAGTTCAGTGGCACAATCTCGGCTCACTGCAACCTCCCCCTCCTGGGTTCAAGCAATTCTCCTGCCTCAGCCTCTGGAGTAGCTGGGATTACGGGAGCACATCACCCAGACTGGCTAATTTTTGTATATTTAGTAGAGACAGGGTTTCATCATGTTGGTCAGGCTGGTCTCAAACTCCTGACCTCAACTGATCCACCCTGCTGGGCCTCCCAAAGTGCTGGGAATACAGGCGTGAGCCACCACACTCAGCCAAGTTTCTTAATAATTTCATAATTGCAAGGAATTTAGCTGACCTTTTTACCTGACCTGATTGAATCTTCATTAATCTTGCTTTGGAATGTAGCTAGTGAAAAACCTATACATGAAGCAGAATTTCTGCTCTTTTTTTTATGGAGTAGGGAGGAGAGTTGTTTTTTTGCTTGTACTTACAAATATTATCTTCAATCCAGAGTTATTCACAAAATTCATTTTGATCATTTATCCATCTGCAGAAGTTTAGTGTAGTTAAAACTAGATAATATAATCCATAAAACCACCTAATAAGATGCCTGCACATTATAATGCATTGCAAAATGCTGAAAGCAAACATTTTCTTAAGGTTTTGCAACCTCCACTCTTCCCTCAGGATTCTTCACAAAATAAGAAATACGACATAATGAACTAGTGAAGACTCCAGTACCAATTCATATTTAAAATATAGGCGAAGCTTAACTTTAATTTTTTTTTCAGGAAATTTGTAAATGCTAGTGCTACTATTTTCTTCCCATACTTCATTGGATTATCATTTGTATCTGATGTTGCAGTTGCACCAGTTCAGAAACCACTGATTTATACAATGAGTTCTTCAGTCATCATTCCTGCTGCTTCTGTTTTCTCCTATTTTAGCAGAACACGCAAGATTTCATCCACCCTGGTAATACATATTTATTTTTAGCACAATTAAGCTAAATTATATATCCCCACTTTTTCTTAGTTGACATATTTTTTGACACTTCATTAATACCTTCGTAGATTCCACAACTCTTTCATTAATAAGAAAAAATGATTTATAATTTTAACTTTATCCTATAACAGCCTCTAATTACTTCAGTAAGTAAATGAAGGAGAGTTATCTAATTTAGGAAGTCCAGCAAACAACTATTGATATACAAATGGTATTGACATCTCACACCCAATAATTCAGGCCTCTAGCTAGCTCTATATGATGGACATTTACTTAGTTTTTTGCTCTATAGCAAACTGTATGCTCAAGAGACGCAATGATTATTGTTTCACTACCATTATCTAAGGGAATAAAATATGAATCCCATTTTTATATATTCCTGCCCTCCAAGAACATTAATATTTAAGCATTATTAAATATTCAATAGTTTAATTTCATAGCTAGATATTTAGAGAAAGTCACTGAGTCTTAGGCATGCAGGGTATTAAATGGACAATACCTGTAAAGGCATTATCCATTAGTAGAGAAAAATAATCTAAAATTGAACATGCAAGCTTAGCAATAATTTTGCATGTGCATGAAACATGGAATTAAATCCATTTATCTAATGAGTGGTCACTATGTTTAGAACAGGTTAGTGGACCCTGTAGGGAACTATCAAGTTGACTGAAAGACTAATGCACAAAGGAAATGATGATGAGGCCAGGCACTAATACAAAAATGAGGGGAAATAAATATATAAAAGTAATGGGGATAGGAAGTTTCACTGAAAATATTGCAGTGAATAAATAAGATTTGTTTCCTTTATCAGTTAAGTTCTGGAGTTTAGAACTTAGGTAGTTCCAGAAAAACTATCATCTTGATTATTTTTCTAATATTTTAATTTACGACTCCTGACAATGTAATCTTTTTCAGAATGTAAGTTTTACTTAATACTTAATAAATATTTATTAAATAAAAAATATATAAATTAGAAAAAGATGGATACCTGACATAAAGTGCATAATTCCATTGTTTTACAGTGCCCAGAATAAATTTACATTCTCTGTCTTATTATCTGATGCATTAAGATTATACTATACATAATTTTTCATAATCTCAGAACAATGGGAAATTTTTTTTAATTTTGAAAACGTGGCTTGCTTTGCTACTTATGAAGCAGAATGGCTAGTATTAGGATTATAGTTGGGCTGAGTTTACAGAAAAATTATTCATAATGTATATAATATCTACCCAATGTTTTGGGGATGTTTGCAATTGTTGGAATAATGTGACAACAAACATTTTATAAACAAACCATGAGCATTCCTCAATACATTTATGTTTTGCTAGCACTTTTTTCTGACTACAGAATTAATAGTAACTTTTGAAAATTAGAACACTTTAGAGTAAAAAGAATGAAAGTTTACCCACAATTGAAGATTAATATTTCAGTGGATTTCAGGCATGTCTTTGCTTATGCATTTACATATGTAACATATGAAATTGTATTTCTACCATATGTAATTTCATTCTAATTGTTTTGTTTGTTCAGTTCCCTTTTATAAACATTCCTCCATTCATTAAAACTCTCTAAAAACATAACTAAACATTTTTATAATATTCTATTGTATGGGTGTACTGTGATTTATACAGCCTTTCTCATATCTGTGGATATTTAGATTTTATTTAATCTAAATGTACTTATTTTGAAAAATTCCTATTTATGAAATTTCTAGTCCAAAGGTTATTTAAAACTCCTAATTCAGCTTTGTTCTTTTGGCTTAGGATTGACTTGGCGATGCGGGCTCTTTTTTGGTTCCATATGAACTTTAAAGTAGTTTTTTCCAATTCTGTGAAGAAAGTCATTGGCAGCTTGATGGGGATGGCACTGAATCTATAAATTACCTTGGGCAGTATGGCCATTTTCACGATATTGATTCTTCCAACCCATGAGCATGGAATGTTCTTCCATTTGTTTGTATCCTCTTTTATTTCATTGAGCAGTGGTTTGTAGTTCTCCTTGAACAGGTCCTTCACATCCCTTGTAAGTTGGATTCCTAGGTATTTTATTCTCTTTGAAGCAATTGTGAATGGGAGTTCACTCATGATTTGGCTCTCTGTTTGTCTGTGATTGGTGTACAAGAATGCTTGTGATTTTTGTACATTGATTTTGTATCCTGAGACTTTGCTGAAGTTGCTAATCAGCTTAAGGAGATTTTGGGCTGAGACGATGGGGTTTTCTAGATATACAATCATGTCATCTGCAAACAGGGACAATTTGACTTCCTCTTTTCCTAATTGAATACCCTTTATTTCCTTCTCCTGCCTGATTGCTCTGGCCAGAACTTCCAGCACTATGTTGAATAGGAGCGGTGAGAGAGGGCATCCCTGTCTTGTCCCAGTTTTCAGAGGGAATGCTTCCAGTTTTTCCCCATTCAGTATGATATTGGCTGTGGGTTTGTCGTAGATAGCTCTTATTATTTTGAGATACGTCCCATCAAAACCTAATTTATTGAGAGTTTTTAGCATGAAGGGTTGTTGAATTTTGTCATGTTTATTGCGGCACTATTCACAATAGCAAAGACTTGGAACCAACCCAAATGTCCAACAACGATAGACTGGATTAAGAAAATGTGGCACATATACACCATGGAATACTATGCAGTCATAAAAAATGATGAGTTCATGTCCTTTGTAGGGACATGGATGAAACTGGAAAACATCATTCTCAGTAAACTATCGCAAGGACAAAAAACCAAACACCGCATGTTCTCACTCATAGGTGGGAATTGAACAATGAGAACTCATGGACACAGGAAGGGGAACATCACACTCCGGGGACTGTTGTGGGGTTGGGGGAGGGGGGAGGGACAGCATTAGGAGATATACCTAATGCTAAATGACGAGTTAATGGGTGCAGGAAATAAACATGGAACACGGATACATATGTAACAAACCTGCACATTGTGCACATGTACCCTAAAACCTAAAGTATAATAATAATAATAATAATAATAATTATAATTCACACACAAAATAAATAAATAAATAAATAAACCTGAAGTAGAAAAAAAAAACAAAAACTCCTAATTCAATTTGCCAACTAAGCTTCCAGAAAGGCTGTAGGTTCTTATATCCAAGCTAATAGTGTACAAGAGAAACTCCCATTTTACTACTGTCTAGCACTAGATGTTATGTCGCTTACTTGTCATAATGTGGAAGATGAAAGAGTATTTTGTTTTAATTTTATTACTTTCCTTATAAACCACTAAGAAAGCTATTTTTACACATTAGCTTTTATAGATAATTTTTTAGTTTACTCTTTATTTTCTGAATTTTATACTGGTGTGATAATTTTCAAACTGATTTTAGTAATATATCTCTTTACATAGAAAAATAATACTTCTACATTTAATATATATGTTCTGAATATATCGCTTAGTTTATTATTTCTAATTCTTTCACTTTTAAAGTATTAGTAGTGTTTATTCAGTCAAAGCAATCACTTTTTCCATACTATTTCTTCTGCCAAGTTTATGCTTAGAAAGATCTCCATTCTGAAATTGTATTTATCTATATTTCCATGTGGTTATTATGTTTTCTTGTTTTTAGTTATTTAAAATAAGTTGGCAGCATAGTGAAATAAGTTGGTGAAATAAGTTGGGAGCATGGTGTATGAAAAGACTCTAAGTTTATTTTTGTTCTGGATCCATTGTTCCAGCACCATATAATGAATACACTCTGATTCAATCAGCATTCTGCTCACAGAGATCCAGACACTCCCCTAAGCCTAACAAATTCAGTCATCTTCCTTTTACCACATTGGTCATAGTCAATCTTTTTAAACTGCGCTGTATCACTTCTTGTGCCAGTAAGATATTACTTTAAGAACTGTCTACTTACAGCACATGTAACATGCAATGGGGTGTCCCTTCTTCAGATATCTCAAGCTACTCTGTATGTTTGGATGCTTTGGGAAAATGTGTGGGGCTAGAAAGGAGAAAGAAAGGAGAAAATCTTTTAAAATTTTCTCCATTCAGTTATGTATGGTTATATTTTTAATAACATAGATGCCTTTTATAATTTTATAACTGCTTTATTACTTTGTAAGTACTTTGTCAAGTTCAATATTCTCTTCATTCTGTTTAGAATCACATTATCTTGATGACTTAACATGAAAATAATTAATGTATTTATTTTTGTAATATTTAGTTTCTCATTTAAGAACACATTATGTCTCTTTGTTTAGCCATTTAATTTCATCCTCATTACGAATTTGTAATTGTTTTCACAAAGTCTCTCCGTGTTTCTTGTTATAATTCAATTGTTGGGTCATTTGGAATATGACATTTTAAAATTATTTTTGCTACTTTTTTGGCTACAATAAAAAACTATATTGTGTATACATTTATTTATAATAAGTTTCTTTGATAAAATTTTAATATTTCTAATTTATCTTCAGCAGAATCTCTTAATTTACGCTTATTTGTTCAACAATGCTGTGAGTCATATTTTCCCTCTTTTTTTAATGGTACGATCTCTTATAACTGCTGATTGTTTCAGCTGATTGGTTCCTATTCCCGGAACAATGCTAATAGTAGTGTTAGTGCCTCTAAGTCTTGTTTCTGATTTTAATGGAAATGCCTCTGATGCTTCAAGGTTAAATATGAAGTTCTGTTGACTTCAGTAGATAGCCTTTCATTATAAAGGTAACTGTCCATTCCTATTTTTTCATAATTTAAAAATAAGAACTGGTTGTTATATATTATAAAATTACCTTTCTGAATCTTTTGAAAATAGTATTTTTCTCTGACTTATTAATTATATTAGTAGGTTCTCTAACATAAACCCATTTGTTTTCTAAAATAAACCCCATTTGGGCATGTTGTAGTAATCTCTTAATAGAAAAATCTGAAATATGAAAATGTTTTCTCTTTTATACTATTTTTAAAAGTTTTGGCATGCTAATTATGATGGTTTAATGAAATAAAGCAATACATTTCCAGATGAAAATTTTGGGGGGAGATGGTTTATATAAAAAGAGAATTTCTAGTTAGTTGAAAACTAAAATCAGTGTATTTTTAAACTGACTAGGTTTAGAACCTTTTGACAATTTGGTAATTCTATATTGCATCTATTTTGCTGCTGTACTACTTAAATGGGGTTCCAGGTGAATAGGAAAATATTATTGAATTTGATTTTCATAACACTATGAATTAGGTAGAACAGTCATTTCTCTATCAAAGACAAAAACAGTAGCTCAAACATACTGTTAGTGATCCAATATTACATACTGTTATAACGAGCAACAAACAACAGTCAGGCTTAAAACCTTAAAATCTTTTGACCATACCACCTTGCCTCTTATTTTAACTTTTAAATGGCACTGTGAGTCATCTTAACTTATACTGCCTATATAACTTAACTGTTATCTTCCTGTATGTTCCTTGAGATAAATATTCCATCATTCCATTGATTACTCTGTACTAATCAAGACAGCCTTCATGTTCCTTCCCATCAGCTTGAATACATTTTGAACAGGTTTCTTCCTGCCTATTGGCCCCTGACTTCCCTTTTCTTAGAGGATTTATTTGAGAATACTTGAAATTGTCATTCTCTCTCTGCCCCCTGGAGATATGAATTTTCTCCCAGCCTCTTGCCAGTTTACAACCCAGAAATGTATTTTTAAGGACCTGGGGGCCACCCTTTGAATGTACTCACCAAGAAAGATAGCACCCCATCGCTATCTCTGTGGGAGGGGAGGAGCCTAATTTCCCTGAGCACCAATTCCAAACACCCATCACCTTATTACGTTGACCAGCTTTGCCACTAATATCCTCCAGTACTTTTTCACTGGTTTGTCCCAGAGCTTAGAAACTCTCCTGTCTGTTTCAGTAGAATTAAGTTCAATCTCTCTTCCCTATTGCTATAGTCTTAAATAAAGTCTTATTTGTCAAACTCTGTCAGATGCAATTTTTCTTTTCTACCCTTAAAATGTTTGTATTTATTTAGCAGCCTTCCTCTCTGCTTTCTGAAGTTTTTAAGGGCTGTGCTAGATTTTACTGTACTAGATTTTAGTTCTGTATTGAATCCCCAAGGCTTAACAAAAGTGCCTAAACATATGACGTACAAATGTTGATTGAATACATGAGATATATCTGAATGAATGAATGGGCTGCAGGTAAGTAACTCTGGGTTTAGAGTCCTTGTTCTTGGTATAGATGCAGCTCCCTTAATTTTTCAAAGAATGTTATAACATTTGGAAGTGCTAACCCTTTACCAATGCAGAGATGGAAAATTAAAAAGTGACTGGTACCTCAGAGGTACCCCCTCTAGAGGTCCCAGATATTGTTGAGGGGAAGATGGCATCCTTCTAATTTAAATCCATCCTCCATTTTTTCATGGATTGCTAGTTGGAATAGTACTAACAGGCCTGGGTCTCAAGAATAATAAATGAGTGTGTCATTGGTAGATGGCCCAGAAATATAGTAGCCTTTATTTCAGTGAGAGAGTTTTTTTTTCCTACCTACCAACATTCACCTTTCCTCAGACATCAGAAGACCACAAAGACATTTTTGCTATTAATTGAAGGGGCAGGCACATAGTTTAGAAAAAGCATGAATTAAAAAAATATTAATGCTTTCTCCAGACTCTTCCTTTTAAAAGCTGTCTTCTGTTAATGGCAATGTAACTGGACTCTATTAATGCAAGATGGATCATTAGAGTACTCACTATGACACACCATGATAATGCAGCTTTCCTTTATCATCACTAGTTACAAGGTCTTGGAATTTCCTCTTGCTTTTGTATCATACTTGCTTTATTTCCTCAGTTTTTCACCATTGTATATAGCCAGCCAATATGTAAAGTGTGTGTAATTATGTCTGGCTTCCAAGACATATTCCTTCTTTCAGACTGAACCAACCCTATTTTTGTCAAAGTTCAACTTCTCTCTGTAGGGTATGTGCATTCTCACCACCTTCCTTCATGAGATACAGGTCCCTTAACTTGAAGGTTAATAAGCCTAACATAAGCCAGCCAAGGGACCCTTCTCTTCTGCCCATCTCATCTGGAACTTAGCCTTCTGATGCTTCTTTACCACTCACTGTTTTAGTGTTCCCTTTATAACACTTGGCACAATTTGCAATTGTGTCTTTATTCATGTGTTTATTTGCTCAATGTCTGCTTTGCCACTAGACTAAAAAAATCTGTGATCATAGACTATGCCTTTTGCGGACTTTTATGTTATAAAACATGATAGATACTTGAAAAAACACCTGACTGAAAAAAAAAAAAAAAGCAATCGCTAAAGAGCCAAGCCACAACTGAGAGAAGCAGCTCACAGCCTCGGGTGGAGAGTTCCTATAAGGTTAGCTGTCCATAGACAGTTCATTAAAATACCTGAAAAATGTATAGTTGAAATTTAGGAATGTAGTACATTTTTAAATGGGAATCTGTGGGGCATCTATAACATCTTGATAACTTTCTACAAAGCAAAACATTTGAGCAACCGTTTTTACAATTGTTCTAAAATATTTTTTCAGAAAATTTACCTTCTAATAATCAACAACCATTTACTCAGAAACTATCTGGGTCTAGAGACAGGAGAGCAGATTTCATAGGAGGCCAGCTGAAGGTTCATTTTCCATACTGGGATCCTTCTCTGCTCACCCTACCTCTAATTACCTCCAGGTTCTCCTCTGCCACTCACCACTTTGCATCTTCTTGACACATGGTACACATTTTGCATGAAGTATTGCAAGGGGAGTTGGTAAAATATGAGGTATTCTGGAATGCTACCTGATATTAGAATCTTTCCATGATGGCATAAAAGACAAATTATGTCATTCTGTTAATATTTGTATTTTAACAGTGGTGAGCTGTGGGCTGATGTAAATAGTCATTAGAACACAGGTTTGGCGACCAAAGATGCCTGGATTTGTATCTTAGCTCCATTATTTAGTAATTGTATACCACTTAAGCAAGTTTCTTATGCTTTCTAAGACCAGTTGTTGTTAAAATAATGCATATTTCTTTTTTTAAGAACCAAGGGATATAATGTTTGTAAAATATCTAACAGTGCCAGGCACATTATTAGTTCTCAAGAAATGATAATGGCATGATGATGGTGATACTGGTGATAATAACAAGTATTTAAGTCATGGCCATATTCTGTACATCTTAAAGAAATCTGTGTATCTTGAAGAAATGTGTTATGAGGCCGGGCGTAGGGGGTCACGCCTGTAGCCCCAGCACTTTGGGAGGCCAAGGCCAGAACATGAGGGCAGGAGTTCAAGACCAGCCTGGCCAACATGGTGAAATCCTGTCTCCATTAAAAATACAAAAATTAGCTTGGCATGGTGGCAGGCACCTGTAATCCCAGCTACTAGGGAGGCTGAGGCAGGAGAATTGCTTGAATCCGGGAGGTGGGGGTTGCAGTGAGCTGAGATCACACCACCACACTCCAGCCTGGGTGACAGAGTGAGACTCCATCTCAAAAAAAAAAAAAAAAAAAAAAAAAAGAAAAGAAGAAAAGAAATGTGTTATAAACACACTCCTCAGTCTTTAATATTAAATTGTTAAATTTGGTAGGAAAACATATACATTATACATATACCACTCTTTAATAGCTTTTCAAATTATCATTCTCTTGCACCTGTTTTTCTCTCATCAATAGCCTCTTTTGTTGTGGTTGTTTCTTTGGTAAGAGTCTACATTATTCTTGATTCAGGGTAGGATAGGGCAAGGGGATATCCAGGAAAGATGACCAATGTCAGAACTGTCAATCCAAGATTTCTCTGGAGATTGGGATTCCAGTCCTAGCTCTACTACCAGTTAATGATATGACCTTGGGCTAGTGACAATGTATCTGGCCTTAGCTCCCTTATTTATAAAATGAAAGGATTGGCAAAGATCCTTTTCTAAAGCTCCTTCCAGTTCTACAAGGACTGTGATTAGTGCCTGTCACTCTCAGCAACATCTTACTGCCATAGCTAATAAGGTCACATATGGTCAAAGTTTATAAATACATCATTTTGCAGAGGTGTTACAGTTCTTTATTGATGTTCTTCAGATCATTTTGGACAAGTGCTATTAGTAGAAATGCTCTCCTTAAAAATGTACCAGGTAATAAACTTGTAGTTTAACCCACACACTCATTAACGACTGATTCCCAGGAGTTCAATAACAATATTTCTTTAGGCATACTCCCTAGCTTTGCAGATATCACACAGTTAATCCTGACATCAATGGCCATCACAAGCCTCATCAATTACTATTATTGGTCATCACAACAGACTCACATGCTTTTTTAGGATATCCAGATATCATGTATCTTTCAAAAAAAAAAAAAACAAGACAAATAAAGTAGCTCTTTACATAATTTCTATGCTGTATTTATTTTTGTTAAGAGTATTTAAAAGTGGGGTGCCTTAATCCTTGCATTTAATTTTGCTGGTTGCATTTTAAAATATGTCATGACAATTGTTCAATTAGTTTTTACTCAGAATTTTTTGTTGTTCATTTATCTTCCAGAATTATGTTTCTAACCCTTTATTAACTTAATCTCAGTTGGTCTCAACAACATTTTTTAAAAATTAAAACCATTCAGTAGACTTTAACCTTCTTTATAAGGCAGATCTTTTCACAAGACTTGACTTCCTTCATCAGAGCCTTTAGAAATGCTTACCACACATGACATAATAGCCCCCTTGTTAAATATCCTGAATAGACAGCATAATTAAATTAAAAGTTGGAGGCCTATTCCTCCATTTTGTGGTTCTGGTAGCTGGATTAGAGTATTTACATTAGTACTTTAATCTAGGAATCAGTGTATGACCTGAGGCAATAAGTTAACAGCTTGCCAAAACTAAGCCTAGGCAGATGGCAACATTGATCCAGATTTCCATTTTTCAAGACCCCTGGAACTATCTAGTGCAAAAGCTGGACCAACAGTCACAAAAGCATCAGGGGCTGCCCACAGCAGATCACTGACCCTGTGGCATCCCATTTACTTTCTCTCTCACCTCAAGGCACAGAGTTTCTTGCCTTTTCTGTAATAGTTATACGTTTAATTAAAGATTCTGTTTTATCTGGGATACTATGAATCAAGACAAATTATATTTCTATTTAATTCACTCATCATTACAAATCTGTCTTCTTCCTTCTCAATGATGCCAGTAACATATCCCTGTAACTCTTTGCAAGATTTTTCTTTCTTTCTTTTTTAATTCTGCCTTGTTTACTTGTCATTATGCATTCTTTGGGGCACTTGAGAAAATTTTGTGGTTTATTTTTTTTTTGGAGAAAAATTTCCAAAACATCTTAAGAATTTAAGTTTTTCTTTGTAGGTAAAACCTTCAGGGCCTTGCTTTCACAGCAGATGGCAACAGAATGCAAACAACACAACGTTTCATTCAGTCAGTTACAGTTTCCACGTTTAAAGCAGCAATATGGTTTCTGGGAGGCACTCAGATGAATGAGTTGAATCACTCTGCTATTTTGAATTTTTGTACTCCTTAGCCAAAAGCACACTTCCTCATGTGTTTGCCTTGTTCATTTATATTCTTTACCTCTTTTTCCTCTAACTTACAACCTAAAAGGCTTCTTTTTATTCTGCCCAATTTATTTATTTTTTCTTGTAAAGACAGAGTCTCGTTATGTTGCCCAGGCTGGTTTTGAACTCCTGGCCTCAAGTTATCTTCCTACCTTGGCCTTCCAAAGTGCTGAGATTACAGGCAAAAGCCTGGCCTTACCCTCCCCCATTTTTATCTTGCAGATTGTGTTTTCTCCCAACAACCATTTGATGGTGACTATTTATAGCTTCTGTATCATCAATTGAGTAGATCCCACTCAGTCTAGTTCTTTCATTTCCCCTAGTCCTTGAAAAATTGCAACAACTGACTTACTTGCTTTATTTATTTCATTCTTACATTGAACACACATAGCCCTATCAGTTCTCTTGCCAATTCACAACCCTGCTCAAAATCCACTTCCCCCAAATTATCTAACTTTATTTTCCACTATTCCCCAACATGCAATCTCCATTCAGATTTGCCTTCTCATTCTTTCATAGCTCACTCAGTGTTTGTTTCTACTTCTACCACTTGCCCTGCCTGTAACAGCTTGTTCTTTATGGACAACTTGAAATTCCATCAGCCTCAATATTCTTGAAGTCATTCTGCCTACAGCAGCTCACATACCTCAGTCTACTGTGTCCCTCCCCAGTACTTCAATCAGGGCTTTCAATTTAGCATACATTAAATGGACTTTTAGACTATTTCAACCAGATAGCTAGCTCTCTACCCTCAGACACCTTCTTAAGAAACTTCAATACCATCTACAACCATATGCAGTGCTTACCACATGGTAAATACTCTTTGATTGAACCATATCAGAGGAATCTTTGTACAGTATCTTTATCTACAATCTCAAGATATAAAAAAGCTTCTTAAAATTAATATCTCCAGTTTTTTTAAATAAAAAAGTGACACAAAACTTACTGTACAAGAAGTAGACAATAACAATCTATTACCCGAATACCCAGATATCTACCATCAACATGGTGATATATTTCTTTTTAGTCTTTTGTAAACAGAAAAGTCACTTATTTATTTAATTATAAGAAAAATGTGTATATACATTTATTTTTTCCACTTAGTAGAAAATGCGGGTTTTTATAATATACAGCCTTCAGAAACATAATATGCAATCATCTAATTATTTTCACATTACTGAACATTTAGATTTAATCCAATATTGTAATGTTTTAATATTATGAATAATGCTGTTATGAAGATACTTCACATAAATTTGTGTTTTTTATATCCTTAGAACAGATTCCTAAGGTATAATTGCTAGATCAAAGGGTAGGAATTAATTGAAGACATTTGATTGATATTACCAATGTGGCAGGATTAAACTGCCTTCTTGATTTCTTTATATCTCATTATTCATTCTTATATAATTATATATATTCTTATACATAATTCAGGTATTCTACAAACATTTGCTGAATAAGAGTAACTGCTGCTCACTGAGGAGATACAGAAGCTGATTTCACTCTGGGTCTGCTGTTGTTAAAATTAGAAATTCCTCCAGGATAAGGGTGGCAGGGTATCTGTCTGTGTTAGTTTTCAATGTTGAGTTTCTGCCTCAGGCCCTGCTAACCAGATACCATTTGAGAGAGAACATAATCTTTCATCTGATTTTCTTTTAGGATGTGTGCTTTTTTTAAATGAGGTAGTTTTCTTGGCTTCACTCAAGTGACTTCCCAGAGCTTCATCACGGGTTCTTGGTTATTCCTTTCACCAGGTACAATTCTATAACTCTAATAAAAAGCAGCTGGGTGGTATTTGCTCTTTTTCAAATCTCTACTCCTCCATGCCATTTTATCAGAACCATTACAATCCAAGTGAGAATGCCTCATACCTACGTTTTCATTCCTGAAGACTCTAAAGAGTGCTACTTGGAATAACCTTTTTACTAAAAGTCACTGTACTTCTCTACATCCACTCCTAGACATTTCTCACTGGACTTAATAAGTTGTAAAGAATAAGTTTAATTTCTCCACTGACCTAATGATCACACTTGAACTCTTATTTCTGGAAATTAAATTACCTTCAAATATTTCCCTTCAGCTTATCCGAACGAAATATGATGAACCCCACCATTTTACTTTGTGAAGGTATCTCATCCATTCTAAAATTTTACCTCATCAAAACTGCAAACGCCCATATATGACTTTTTTATAGGCAGCAGAAGTCAGAAGGCTGGGCAAGTAAGCTAAAAGGAGCAGGAAATTAACAGATGAATTGTCTCTAACCCTCACGTAGAAAACTTTGTGCCTTTTATCCTAGTTTTACATTTTTGGCAACAAGAAAATAAACACTTCTCTGAGGTTGTTATATGCCCTAGTTAATATCCAACAAGAAATAGAGGGTATAGATTCTAACACTTTGAATAAAGCTGCAAAGGTTTATATTCACACTTACCTTCTTTTTCTTTTCTTCCAGAGACTGTTGAGAAAATAACAAAAGAAAAAAAAGGTATGCATTTTTTTCTTTCTTCCATGCTGTCCTTGTACCCTGTCTACCCCAACTCGGCTTCCACTGACAGAGTTGCAAGGCAAGCTGAAATAGGAAACCCAGGGTTGAGTGAACTGACCTAATATAGATCTCCTGATACTGGTTACTAGAATCTAAATTTCTACAGAAATGGTGAGCTTGAGTAAACTTGGTCCTTATTCAGCGACACCTGAGAGAATCTATTTCAATTAGATGGGCAGAGCAACTAACAGAGGCAATAATTCTCAGCTGTGGCAATACATGAGGATCACCTGGGGAGCTTTCGAAACTACCTATATCCAAGTGATTCTGATTAACTTTCCTGGACTGGGGGCTGAGGTATCTGCTTTGTTTTTTAAATGCCCCAGGTATTTTTAATGTGAAGCCAGAGTGGAGAACCACTGAGCTGGAATTTCCCCACAGTGGTAATTCTCACTTTCAAGCAGCAGGCAACAAAGGGGTTTTTGGTAAAGTGTTCATTTCTTACAGAGCCTCAAAAAGCATGTCAAGGAATAATGTCTTGTGTATTCTCCTAAGAGGAAGGACCCACAAAAGATGAGAGATAGGCTGAAAGTCAGAGCATCTGTAAGCTTGCTGAACTTCCCAACAATGTATCAACCTTATCAGAGAAAAGTAAAGTTCTCATCAGAAACCAAAACAGAAGTATAGGCAAGAGGACTTGACTAATACCGTGTCAATAAGGGTGGCATGTGAGATGCGCACATAGAGCCTCCCCAAGACACAGAAGACCCTAGACCATTTATTCTAGCTTCTCCACAGTTGAGGATGAGTATGCTATATAGCCCTCACTCTGGCCAGAATGAGTAAGGTGTTTTAGTGAAGGAGACTTCTTAAGGGTAGTGCATTGCAGACCTCAATTTATCGAAGCTGAGGAAATCTAAGCTTGAAGTTCCGTATCTTCTTTATAATGGTTCTCTATTACAATAGTGCCATTTGACTGGAAGTGTGAAATTGAATCAACTTCAAAGATTACTTTAAAATATAGCATAATGGGACGTGTCTCGAAATAATAAGAGCTATCTATAACAAACCCACAGCCAATATCATACTGAATGGGCAAAAACTGGAAGCATTCCCTTTGAAAACTGGCACAAGACAGGGATGCCCTCTCTCACCACTCTTATTCAACATAGTGTTGGAAGTTCTGGCCAGGGCAATCAGGCAGGAGAAGGAAATAAAGGGTATTCAATTAGGAAAAGAGGAAGTCAAATTGTCCCTGTTTGCAGATGACATGATTGTATCTCTAGAAAACCCCATTGTCTCAGCCCAAAATCTCCTTAAGCTGATTAGCAACTTCAGCAAAGTCTCAGGATACAAAATCAATGTACAAAAATCACAAGCATTTTTGTACACCAATCACAGACAAACAGAGAGCCAAATCATGAGTGAAATCCCATTCACAATTGCTTCAAAGAGAATAAAATACCTAGGAATCCAACTTACAAGGGATGTGAAGGACCTCTTCAAGGAGAACTACAAACCACTGCTCAATGAAATAAAAGAGGATACAAACAAATGGAAGAATATTCCATGCTCATGGGTTGGAAGAATCAATATCATGAAAATGGCCATACTGCCCAAGGTAATTTATAGATTCAATGCCATCCCCATCAAGCTACCAATGACTTTCTTCACAGAATTGGAAAAAAATAAAGTTCATATGGAACCAAAAAAGAGCCCGCATCGCCAAGTCAATCCTAAGCCAAAAGAACAAAGCTGGAGGCATCATGCTACCTGACTTCAAACTATACTACAAGGTTACAGTAACCAAAACAGCATGGTACTGGTACCACAACAGAGACATAGATCAATGGAACAGAACAGAGCCCTCAGAAATAATGCCACATATCTACAACTATCTGATCTTTGACAAACCTGACAAAAACAAGAAATGGGGAAAGGATTCCCTATTTAATAAATGGTGCTGGGAAAACTGGCTAGCCATATGTAGAAAGCTGAAACTGGATCCCTTCCTTACACTTTATACAAAAATTAATTCAAGATGGATTAAAGACTTATATGTTAGACCTAAAACCATAAAAACCCTAGAAGAAAGCCTAGGCAATACCATTCAGGACATAGGCATGGGCAAGGACTTCATGTCTAAAACACCAAAAGCAATGGCAACAAAAGCCAAAATTGACAAATGGGATCTAATTAAACTAAAGAGCTTCTGCACAGCAAAAGAAACTACCATCAGAGTGAACAGGCAACCTACAGAATGGGAGAAAATTTTTGCAACCTCCTCATCTGACAAAGGGCTAATATCCAGAATCTACAATGAACTCAAACAACTTTACAAGAAAAAAACAACCCCATCAAAAAGTGGGCGAAGGACATGAACAGACACTTCTCAAAAGAAGACATTTATGCAGCCAAAAAACATATGAAAAAATGCTCATCACTGGCCATCAGAGAAATGCAAATCAAAACCACAATGGGATACCATCTCACACCAGTTAGAATGGCCATCATTAAAAAGTCAGGAAACAGGCTGGGCACGGTGGCTCACGCTTGTAATCCCAGCACTTTGGGAAGCCGAGGCGGGTGGATCACGAGGTCAGGAGATCGAGACCACGGTGAAACCCCGTCTCTACTAAAAATACAAAAAATTAGCCGGGTGTCGTGGCAGGCGCCTGTAGTCCCAGCTACTCGGAGAGGCTGAGGAAGGAGAATGACGTGAACCCGGGATGGGGAGCTTGCAGTGAGCCAAGATTGCGCCACTGCACTCCAGCCTGGGCGACAGGGCGAGACTCCATCTCAAAAAATAAATAAATAAATAAAAGTCAGGAAACAACAGGTGCTGGAGAGAATGTGGAGAGATAGGAACACTTTTACACTGTTGGTGGGACTGTAAACTAGTTCAACATTGTGGAAGTCAGTGTGGCGATTCCTCAGGGATCTAGAACTAGAAATACCATTTGACCCAGCCATCCCATTACTGGGTATATACCCAAAGGACTGTAAATCATGCTGCTATAAAGACACATGCACACGTATATTTGTTGCAGCACTATTCACAATAGCAAAGACTTGGAACCAACTCAAATGTCCAACAACAATAGACTGGATTAAGAAAATGTGGCACATATACATCATGGAATACTATGCAGCCATAAAAAATGATGAGTTCATGTCCTTTGTAGGGACATAGATGAAACTGGAAAACATCATTCTCAGTAAACTATTGCAAGGACAAAAAACCAAACACCGCATGTTTTTACTCATACATGGGAATTGAACAATGAGAACTCATGGACACAGGAAGCGGAACATCACACTCCGGGGACTGTTGTGGGTTGGGGAGAGGGGGGAGGGACAGCATTAGGAGATATACCTAATGCTAAATGATGAGTTAATCGGTGCAGCAAACCAACACGGCACATGGATACATATGTAACAAACCTGCACATTGTGCACATGTACCCTAAAACCTAAAGTATAATAATAAAAAAAAATATAGCATATCTTATACATATGAAACTATCCTAGATTTTATTCTGATGACCCAGTTGTCTGGCAGTCTAAGCTGTATCTTCTCTGTGAACACTCCAGGAAAAGGAAAATCAAAATTGATCAGGATAACCAGAAAATAAAAACTAGAAGCAGAAGAAAACTGGATGAAGAGACAGGAAATCAGCATTTTCAGTGAAATGGATAAACAGAAACATCAAATCTATCTGGCTTCTAGATCAGCTTCTTGCCCCTACCCTAGAAGACAGAACAGGAGGACATACCTGAGTTAAGTGCAAAGTGAAGATGGCCTTTGTTCTGCCTCTTTCTATGATTTTCTTTTGCCTCTTATCTCCCTACTCTTGCTTCTCTTCTCTGACCTTTTCCTCTTTCATATGATTGCCATCCTTAATTTCACCTCAGAATCGCCTGATCTGCAATATGATTACTTTAAGTTTGTTCAACTTCTTTAAATCATTCAGCGACAGTTTCAGATTTGCATTTCTATTTCTGGAGTTCAGAGGGAGTATTTTCAAATTTCCTCCATTGTTCCTGAGAACTACCTCTATCTTATCACATTTCTAATCAAACTTCAGTCTTAAAATACCTGTCATTTCTCTCAAATTTTGGAAGTTTTTCTTGCTCTAGGAGAAGTTTTTGAAGAGTTTTTTTTTACTTGTAAAAAAATAAAATAAAACCATAGTCTGAGAAGATGATTTGACTTGTCCTATGAGTTTATTCTGTTAATTTTAGTCATCAAAGACAATTTTTGCACGGTTTTCCCTCTCACACAGAGTCTCTCTCTCTCTCTCTCTCTCTCTCTCTCTCATTGGTAAGGTTTAAGTCTATTAATCACAGGATGGTTTTAAATAACTGTCCAGGACTTTTGAATGAATTTAGCGACACACATTTATGAGTTTTTAGATTAGTGTTTGGTATCAATTTGACTGGTATCAGCAACTTTTGGAAGGTCACATTTGACTATCCTACAGCTTCTCAGATTTTTCAGGGGTATCATCCAAGAAGGAAAACTGAATGCATGCCGGGGACACTCCCTTGATCTGGATATTTTTATCCCTCCACAGTTGCCAGCTAGGCTCTCACCTGCTACTTACCTTCCCACACTGTCTCCACTGACTGAGAGACTAAGTTCCTGGACCCTCAACTCCTAAAGGGAAATTCTCCCTATCCCCAGCCATAGAAAGGGCCCATACAAAGGTCTGGCCTATTGCCCAGGTGTCCAACCTCAGTATCCATCTTATTGCCCTCTCAGCACTACAGCTTCTTTGTAGGACTGACACTCTGCCCTCCTGATTGTCTTGTACCCCACATCTGTCTACCAGCAAGGGCTCTGCCATAAAAGAACAGTGAAAACCAAAGGGAGGAAATTTAATTTGGCTTTTGTCACCTCCTTAGCAAGCCTCCCTTGACTACCCTAAAAGAGCCCCTTCAGTACCGATTTACTAGCCCAGAACTGTGTGTGTGTGTGTGTGTGTGTGTGTGTGTACATGAGATATGGTTTAGATGTGTCCCCACTCAAATCTCATCTTGAATTGTAGCTCCCATAATCCCCACTTGTCATGAGAGGGACCTGGTAGGAGTTAATTGAATCATGGGGGTGGGTTTTTCCCATGCTTTTCTCGTGGTGAATACGTCTCATGAGATCTAATGGTTTTATAAAGGGCAGTTCCCCTGCACATGCTCTCTTGCCTGCTGCCATGTAAGACATGCCTTTGCTCCTCTTTTGCGTTCTTCCATGATTGTGAGGCCTCCCCAGCCATGTGGAACTGTGAGTCCATTAAACCTCTTTTTCTTTATAAATTACCCAGTCTCAGGTATTTGTTCATAGCAGTATGAGAATGGACTAATACTGTGTGTGAGTGTGTGTGTGTATGTTTTTCCTTATAACACATAACACTTAGAGTCATGATATTTGTTTGTCCTGAAATGTGGATTTTGTCTTGTCTTCATGGACTGCCTGTCCCTTTGTCTGACTGTCTTGTTAGATATTTCATTATCAAAATCTAAGATAGTGTTGTGAACATATACTGAAGCACTGAATAAATGTTAATTAAATGAAAAAAGGGACTACAACTGATAGGCTAAATGTTTTCATGCCATGATCTGTGCTGCCCTCCTCAAAACTAGCAAATCATCCTCATTCTTACTGAGAGTCTCAATATGAACCTAGTCTAACATGAACCCAGACATTGCAAATGATTCTCACTTCTCTGATTCTAGCACCTGTCCTGAGCACCTGCTGTAAAATCTCACTGCCTCTTCTCAAGTGAACACATGACTACAGAATCAGAAGTCAATTTTATGCATTATAGATTCTGTAATTGTTACCAGGATACAACTCAAATAGAGAATGTGCTTAGGCAGCTTTCATGTTCCTATCACACACCAGCAGCTGCCCTGTCCTTGGTCTGACTAAATGCATGCACTGAAGCTCTTCAGCCAGCATATCCAGCCCTGTCTCAGCTTCAACTCAATACTAATTAAGGCTGGCCATATATCAGCAGCTCTAGTTCCTCAGTGCTTGAGGTTTAGATTTACCCACTGCTGCCCTCATTGTGGCTTCTAGTAGATCTAGGACAAGCCAATATTAATTTGTATGCTTACTTGGCTGTAGCCTTTCTTTCTGACTTCCTGTGTGTAAAATATATATAACCAGATATTCATCTTGATTTCTGATTTATCCTCGAGTTTTCTCAGTTGAAACTAAAGCATTTCACTAAACCTTGGGTCATTTGACTTGACTAGAACCCTGACAAGCCATCCAGTTCTTTCCAGAATTCATCTGCAGGAGCAAGACCATACTTCTCCCTATAGCTGCAGGCTCTGAACATAACCCACAATGCCACTGCCACCTGACAATCCTGGCACTGCCTGTTGCTGCTCACCCTTCACCTGAGCAGAGCCCATGTGCATGCATTGGCTCAGGTCAGGCCAAGGATGCCAGAGACCTTCAGCTTTGTGGTTTGGATTGTAAGCTTTCAGTCCTCAGAAATGAGACCTGGAACCAGGAGAGGGCCCTGGCTCTTGTCCCACCTGTCCTCTGATTATGGTGTCTCTCAAAAATTCCATCAGGTTCTGGTAGGCTGTGAGGGATTTGGATTATAAATGTGCCCTTCAAACACCACTGGTATTATGAGCACTTTCTTGCCAATTCCATGTAGGCATTTTGGGTCTCAGTGGAAGAAAACTACTATCAAGAAACTCTTAGTTTAAAACCTTTCTCGAATCCTTGTCTTCCCAAGTTATAAGCCCATCTCTCTCACTTCTGAGGCCTTAAAGAAGCCCACTTTTATCTAGTCTAGCTGCCAGGTTCCTGAATACACCCTACTGTCTAAATGATGTGATAGGGCTAAGTCTCAGCTAGCCTTCATAGCCCAGTGGGGCTAGATCTAGCAGATCTTATGAGAACAAATTACTAACTAAACTCCTAGATTTGTTGTTTGTATATCCCACTGAATCTGTCCAAAGCAACTTTAGCAAAGTGACTTCTAGATCTCTATTTAGAAAGCTATAGATAAGTCAGTAAAGGCAGCTGACCGCAGCTCAAAACAGCTCCAAGAGATGTGTATTTAAATGACTGAAAATAGAATATCAGAAGCTCCACTCATATGAATCAGGCAGAGGAGGAACTTCATGAAAAACAGTTCAAAAATATGACCCCTCTTCCATGAAAAACCATTAAGCTTACAGACACACAAAAGTGTGTCTACAATTTGAGGGACTCACAGACACCTAAAACTCATTCATGGATCCCAGGTTAACAACTGCTAAAATAAGATCCACCAGAGATTGTTAATCAGTTCATGTAAAGATTTGAGTGAGTAATAACAGGTCTGCATTATTTTCTTTTATGCTTTAAGGATAAACTTTTTTTATAAAATAAGTTAACAGTATCTAAAGACAATGTTAAGACAAGACTACATTTGACTCTTGGACAACACAGTTTTAAACTGTGTGGGTCCATGGACTTTTTTGACAAATTGAAAATAAAGTATTCATAGGATGTAAAACTCAATTAGATGGTCGGTCAAGTTTTTCCATTTGTGGGTTTCACAGAACTGACTGTGGGACTTAAGTATGCTCAGATTTTGGTATATGTGGAGGTACCCATATAATTGGGGGGGGTATATGGTACCAAGGGAAGATTTTATAATAATCTAGTATCTTCATACTCAGAGCCTGAGAAGTACAAAATATTAGGTCCTGATTCAGACCTACTAAATCAGAATCTGAAACTTTAACAAGGTCTTCAGGTGATGTATGTACACATTAAAATAGAAACATTTATCTAGCAAATATGAGGGAAATACTGGCTGTCTCCAAACACAGAGTAATGTTATTTGACCTGTATTGAAAGTTAATCTTGTCTTTGTCTACTTAGCAACCTTCTGTCTATCCTTGAAAACCTTACTCAAACATTACCTCACATGAAGGCTTTCCGGCACTTGCCTCCAACCCAAGAAAAAATAATTTACTCCCATTCTCTTGTTAGCTGATTTTATTGTATTTTATACATGTTATTTATATTAAAAGTTATTTAATAAATATATCAATTATGTAAGTTCCTCTGTAGTTAACATTATGAACACATAGGTCATAAAATTGCAACAGGTCATACTTTTGAACACTCTGTGACAGACAATGTTCTGAGCGATTATAAATGTATTAACTTATTAAATCCTCAAAAGCCTTATGAGGTGGATGCTAGTAAACTGTGAGACAAAATAAATTAGTATTTGGAAAATGCCATGGTTCACAACTAATCTGGTTTGAATTTTTTTAAGTCTTGAAATTATATGTAGGATAGAAACAGGCCATCTATTCAATAGTTTCCAAAGTTTCATGTTTCTATGGAGCATTAAGCATACAGTTTCTTTGAAACCTCATTTCTACATTTAACAAGGGGTTATTTTCTATTTTATAGTAAATAAAGGGGTTGACCTTTAAATTGTTAGCAGGAATAATACCAGAATCTCCAAGATCATCTCTAAAATGTTGCTTCTCTAAGGTACAGTACTCTACGGTAAGCGGCTACATGCAGGACACATCTCCAAGTAAGAGGTTGACTATGGTCTCTCCAGCCTATCTGGTGTGCTGAAATGCACTTGGCTGTTTTATTAATTCTCTTCTCTTCACTGGTTAGAGTTCCATAGAGAAGAAAAACAAACAATAAGCAAGTCCAATGTTGAAACAGCTCTCTCCGGTTTCTGCAAAGCATTGGATGGTGCTGCACTATTTGGTCTGATTGAAGCCAGGTAAGGGCTGTTTGGCTGTTACCTAGCAACTGCCTGGCAGGGCTCTGCCCCAAGAGCATTATCAAGGTGGGGTCTCTAGGATCACCAAAGCACCCTTCCGGGTTCTGATACCCAGTAATTCTCTTGGAGAGGTTTTATGCAACTGGAATCTGACCCTTTAAATCGTTTTCACTACACACTTTATTTCAGAAGAATTAAAACACACATGCAAGTACACGGAGAAAGAATCGGGGATGAAGGTGAGGTGAATTAAAAAATAGAAGATAGAAGGTAAAGAAGAGACAAAAGTTAAAAAAAATTGAAAAGAAATTGTAATAGTCAATAGTCTAAGACTTGATTTCCAATATTTTCCAGTATTATTTTATGTAATTCTGCTTATCAAAATCATTATTGTGCAGGAGATTGTATGCTCCTATTTCTCAATGCCTGTCTAAATAAATACTTTAAAATAATAGGTGTCATAGTACTAAAAAAAAGAAGCTACCTAATACGAGGCATACGATGGTCAATCTAGTGATCTAATAATAAGTGATTTAATACCAGGGAGAAAAATACTTTAAGCGGGCCAGGAACTATGTGGCATTCAACTGTATTATGTAAGATAATAAAGTAACTGTATCAAATTTTTAAGCATTTGATCCATCGGCACTTTTTTACACTTAAAGAATTTGTCGTTTATGAATTTTATACGACTTCTAGCATGACTTTGTTATCAGCAGCAAATCCAATGGGTCTGCGGCAAACTTGATCCTTGCCTCCTCAGAGGAAAGAATTTGACTGAGGAGCAGGAGGAGATTTAAGGCAGAGGAAGAAATCAAGGCAAGTTTTAGACCAGGAATGAGTTTCTTAAAAAGTTTTAGAGCAGGAATGAAAGGATGTAAAGTACACTTGGAAGAGGCCAAGCTGGCAACTTGAAGGATCCAATTGTGCCATTCGGCCCTTGACTTGGAGTTTTGTACATTGGCCTGGTCCTGGGGTTTGCATTTTTTCTCCCTTGATTCTTCTCTTGGAGTGGGCTATCTGCATGTGCAGTGGCCTGGGAGGGGCCACATGCCCAGTGTGTTTACTGAAGTCGTGCACATGTTCACTTGAGCTGTTTTTCCCTTACCAGTCGAGTGTTCTAGAAGAAGGTCATAGGCCAGTTAAACTCGGCCACTTTGCCTCTTAGTGTGCATGCCTGGGACTGCTCGCCCAAATCCTGAGATTGTGTATCAGGAAGCTGCTAATCACCAGCTTCAGGTGTTTTCTTTCTATTGGGAGACTATTTTTCCCTAGCACTGGCTGTGACCAATTATTATTTTACAGAGACAGTTTAACAACCTCCTGACCATCAACTAACTGACTGTTGCCTGACATTCTTGGTAGAGGGCCCTCTCTTGTTCTGCACACTTGTGCCTAGCTACCTACTCCAACAATTTTATGAATATTAAAAGAAAGCATACACAAATCATAGGTTGCTGAAATTTAGACACAACTGAAACACATATATGCTAGGTATAGTAGCAAAACAAAAAAGCAGAGATCAAAGTTCAGTAGAATATTCTACTGCAGTCTAGCACAAGTTAATTCACTGTTTCTAATTTGTCATTGACTACAGAATTACCCATTTAAGGTATTTTAATAAAATGTATGCCTTCTGTGTCTTTTACTCATTTCTACTACATGTTGAAGTATGAATTTTGGGGGGATTTGAGATCCTCAAATTTCCTTAATTTTCCACATCTGCAGTCTGCTGTTCATGCTGCTAACATGAACAGCAATGCTCATTCTGTCAGTGAAAACAGCATTAATGCTAAGAAGCATTTTAGAATATTGATCCCTAGCAGTCTCATATAATCTAAAGCCACTGTTTATTATCCATTATCAGCCATTGCTAGAAAAACATTTCCCAATCTCAAATTTCAGGCCATTATCTAACTGCTGAGGCTGCTGTTGCTGTTATTATAGAGTCAAATGCTTTCAGAATGAGACTCTATAATTGTACTGCAGGGGGAAATTCCACAGAAACTGCACTTCAGTTTTAAAAAACAGGGTGGATAAGGAGAGAAGGATTTTCTCTGAGAAAGCAGCCTTTCTAGAGTTCCTGGAACAGCATGGCTTCAATAGACCCTCTGAGCTTCTGTCTGAACAACCTCCATTGATTCCAGCTGCTGCCTAATTGGCCCATGACTGCATAACACCCCTAAATGTATTGCATTTGTATCACCAGAGTAAACAAGCAATCTTCACTCTGCATAATCCCAATGCTAGCTAAGGCTGCCTGGAAAGAAAATGCTCTTATCTAGTGTTTTATTCTTAGATTTCTGGATGCCTGTGGCCTGTTATACAATCTCTATCACTGAAGTCCCTGACAAGTGAAATCTTAACAGGCCTCGGTGGGATACCATACATTACAGTTAGAAAATTTAATAATATTAAATAAATAATAATAGTTGAGCAGTAGAGATAAACACTTATAGCAAAGTCCATTGCATAGTGTGTAAAATCTTCAAAGAAATACTCATCTATCTGTATATATACATACACATATTCCTAAAGTTAGAATTTATTTTTTTAATCAAGAAAGTATCATTAAAAGCAAATTTTTCAATTTATCTTGCTCTCTTGATAAACAAGGTAAATTATAATTTCAGGGACATGCCAATAATCTTTCTCTTTTCTGCATTTCTGGGGTGAATTTGCTCTAAATATTTAATTTTAGAAATAAAAGTTGTCGGCCTTTTAGTCTGAATTTCTTTTTCCCAGAAGAAAAAGAGAGGAAAATGAATTTATTTTATAATTGATCTGGGAGGGCTTTTTGCCATCCTTTTTGTTTGGATGGATGACTAGGATAACAGCTGCCATCTGCAATGCCAATGGTGAAGTAGAACTTAATTATCACCAGCTGGTTGATCAGGTTAGACTTGCTTAATGAAGACCCAAAACAAGATCTAAATAAGGCAAACAAATTAAGTGAATAAGATTTAATAGTTTACCTTCCAGCAGCCATTTTCAAAGGATGTGTTAATTTTAGTAGAACTTCCCAAATCTTACTTGAGTTAATTCATATAATCTTATTTAAAGGGAAAAAAATGTGTGCCCATATAATGTCTATATCATATGCATGACACTATAATACAGTTTAAAACTCTTTGTGATATAATTATAGCAATATTAGGAATAGATAACAGTGATCTATTACTTTATGGAAGCCACATTTTTGGGATTCATGAATCTCCTTTTCTTTTCCTAAATGCCCAGATGATGCTTTGTTGTTGTTGTTGTTGTTGTTTTTAAAGTTATTTTTTAATTAAGTAATTTTTACCCTTCACCCCAAGATGTTTAACTCCAACGAAACCATTGAAAAATACATTTTTTTTTTTACAAGTAAGGCTCCTAGAAAAATTTGGTGATCATGTTCTAATCATTTTCTGATGTGTACACAGAGAATCAGGTCATACAATGACCTGAGAATCTGGTCATAATCACGAGACTGACGATTGAGATGGACCCAGTCCTTCAGATTGCCTTTTAATTTTTATAAAGCTGAGCTAGATTTAAGATATTGGCCTTGGAGGCCCAGAGCCCATGATGCTGTTTGTATGTTGAAGGTAGTACTGTTGCACTGAGGGACAGAGTTTCGTGGAAAGAAACAAAGGACCCCAACGCTAATGGAAGGCAAGTTTATGAATTGAGAATCCTCAAAATGCAAGACACTGCTCTACCTAGCTAGGAGTTTTGAAGTTCAACAGTCAAGGATATCTTGGTTCTCACATCTCTAAAAGAGTATATGGTATTAAATAATAAGATCCATCCCACATCTCTCATCCTATAATTCAGACAATCATTCTTTTATCTGAAATAACTTTATTCTACTAATTTATATTTGAATTTTTATTACCCTTATTGCTTCAACCTCCTTTTTTATCAGCCGCCATTCTTGGGTATCTTTTAAATGTTTAACAGAACCTTCATTTCTATTTTAAAAGACAAAGAGGAGATTTATGGTATTTTATGAGCAATAACATTTAATCTTAAACTGAAGAAGTTTATCTTTTGAATAAAATATTAGACCCTCCCAGCACGCTTACCCCAAAATATAAGTCCCATTAGTGAAACCAGGTACAAGAACTCAGCTTTGTGACCTGAACACTTGTGTCTGCTGGATGCTCTGTGTAGCACTGAAGCATGATGGGTTACCACTAAGACAAGCAAGGGAAGACAGTAAGCATTATAAGTATTAGAGGATGTCTCACCAAGCTCCAGAACCCACGGGCTACAGAACTTAGAATCAAAAATGATCGTGTTCTTATGTAGAGATTTTCCAATTGCCAGAGATTTATTTCATTATCTTTCTCTGACCTTCAAAACTATTTAACTGAAGTGAAAAGCATGCAAATTAAAATCTCAAACATAATTAACCAGAAGATCTAATGGAAAGCAGACAAGTCTTTAAATAATAAACCAAAATAAATAACAAGCATTTCATCAAAAAGTCGTAAGTTTCTTTGATGAAATGGGTTTGGTCTCTTTGTTGTTAAGACAAACAGAAAAAAAAAAGTGCATAAATAAAAAAGACAAAGGCAATTAAACAAATTTTAATAAACACATTAAATCGTAAATAATATTACTCAGCTTATAGTTTTCAAAGAAAGTACATAACATTATGAATTTTATTCTATTTTGTTGACGAGGTGACTTTAAGTAAAAATGACTGTTTTCATTATTCGGCTAAAAGTACCATTATAAAAAGCTGCTGTTAATTATGGCAACTCTGAAATGGAGTAGATAAGTATGTAGAGAAGCTTTAATAATTGAAAGAATATAAATGAAGGGACCCAACTGCTTCAAAAATTGGTAGTTCTGATCATAGGGATAAATGATGTTCAGGGTGAACAAAGAGATCTGAAGAATTAACCTGGAATGTATTAGCTATTCTCTGAATTCTACTAAAGACTCAAGGAAGTCATATGCAAGGTTGTGGACCCATGATAAGCATACTCTCTAGAATATATTTTTTTTGTTTCTCTTGTTTTTTATACTTACATCCCAGGGTGGCTTTGCTCATTTAAAATACACGAATATGTCAACAAATATTCAAACTCTTGTCATGGGTCCTTTGAAAAAGTTATGGATATAATATGCTGTCTCTTGTGTTTTCTGAAAGCTGAAATGGTTTCATTATGCCTCTATTTATGGCATAACGAAAGTAAGAGTTTCCATTGTTATTTAAAGCTTGACTAGGAGAGACAACATCATGGAAGAGATGTACCACACATTCACATCTTGGGAAGCTGATTTTAACGTTCTTTAGAAGTGCGATTTATTACACATTTTTGCTGGTCTGGTGAATTTAAGCCAAAAAAAATCACTACATTTTTATACTATGAGAAAAGAAACAACAATAGGAAAAGATAGGAAATGATGCTTGAGAATTTCACCTTCAATTATAACAAGGAAGAAAAAATGAAAAATGAAACACAAGTTCTTCATGAAGTATACAAAATCTACCAAGTGTGACTTAATTAGAGTCTAAAATATGATATGACTCGGCATACACATGTACACACAAAACATCTCCTGTAAATATTACAATTTGTTACATATTTTTGTCTATCAGGTTTAATCATAATATAAAATTTCATAAAAGCTATAGCTCAACAGAACAAAATTACCATACTCCTAATTTTGCCAAACATAATTAACTTTGAATTGTGTGAATTAACAATGCCTAACAAATTATCTTTCAGCTCTGAAATTAAATTCTTTCGTACCATTAGATTTGTTTGTTAAGCTCAAGTAGGCAAAAGTAGTATTTAATAAAGTAATAATGGTGCTTTGCTGAGAGTGCTGTTGAGAAACATATAGATGTACTCAAAATAAATCAAAGAATTTCTATTAATAGCTAATCTGTGAATATCACAGCATCTACATAATATAATTAAGGGGAAAGTATGATGCTGTGACAGGGTACTATATTTTTAATACAGGAAGCCTTTTTCTAATTGCCTCTTTAATTACGTTTATTATAGAGTTATTTTGTGGTTGTATACATGTAATATAAATATCTTTAATATTATTTTAGATTCACAGGTCTTTTTTCTTTTAAAATCATACTATCACCTCCATTTAGAAAAAATAAATTTAAAAATCAAGATCATCTAAACTTAAGTTTACATAATCCATCTCAATAAATCTCTCCATTCATTCCCAAAATATATTTAAAGTTAACGAACAAGAAAATAAGGAATATAATATTCAAACATTTTATGTAATAACAGGACTTGGAATTTGAAATACCCACTTATGCTGCAGAGCCTATCCATGTAAATTCTAATGTTTCATTAGACTGAAAGTTTAATACATCAAGAGTAGGGATGAGGATGGCTTTTACTTCTTTCCATAAAGAAAGAAACTTAGCTCATATGTTTGATAAACTTTTCCTGCAGGGTATCTTCTGAACACTATAAACCCAAATGAAGACTTCAAAGAGGCCTGTGGAATAACTTTGATTGACAGAAAAAACAAATGATTTAAAAACAAAGTAAAACAAAATTCTAGCAGATTCACTTTACTTGAATGCTAGCCTAATACTGCTGCTTTCTCATTCCAAAGTGACTCCAAGATAATTTCCCAATATCCAGGTACCCTGGCAAGCTTAAATATCTTAGGTTCTTCAGTGATATTTGAGTGTGGTTTAAGACTAAGTTTTTCATTAGGGAAAATAGAAAATGTTTAAATGGATGGTGTTTGGAGCCTGATTTTAATTTTACAGGTTATGCTTCAATATTACCTTACATTAAAACTTTCTGCAAATTCTGGTTATAAAATTGAACTGAAGAGATGACAAGAAGAACCTTTATCAGGAATTCTATCCTGCAGTAATGACTGTTACTACTGTGAGGCACATAGGTCTTCTTTCAAAAGTCATCTCACCTACCCCTACCTTTAGGAGGGCTCAGGATATATGAATAATTTTTCTACTAAAAGAGATGGGTTTGTCCTTCTTCATTCCATACCATAGCCCCTTTCTGAATCCCTCTTGCAACGAGTGGTTCAAACACTCAAAGTAAATTGTCAGGGTTAGCTGTTAGTGGCTGTGAGGAAATAAATAAAAGAGACAGATAATGGAGATGTAGAGTAGGAGAGAGGGAGGGAGGAAAGGCAGGAGGGAGATAGATTAGAGAGAGAGAGAGAGAGAGAGCAAGCTGTGGTTCCAGAAAGATAAAAGATCGGTCTTAAACAAATTAGAACAGATCATCTAACTTCAAGCCTACTTTTAGCTGAAAAATATTTTGTATTATTTTAATGAAATAAATTGTACGTATTTTCCCCAAATAGTAAAATACAAAGTTTGTGCTATTCAAATTATGTATTAAAATGCTGGTTCTTAAAATATTTAGTAAAATAATTTTCCAATAAAAGATAAAATTTACTCTTCAAGATAATTGCGTAGTTTTAGAGAGAGAAGTCCATATCAAAGCCATGGGACAGCAGAGGAAAGCTGGCTTGCTGGCCATCAAGATGTGGCCCTTTTTAGGAAGGCTTTATCTTGAATATACATCCTAGTCCTATATCTGCCCCTCATGGCAATAATTTTTGCCAATATGCCATCAGTAACCTTATGTCTTAGGAGGGCAGATTTACATTAACCAAACTCAGAAAGATCCATATATAAAATCTAGAATGTCAACTTATCTAATAAGTAGCCAAAGTCTCTAGGAAACAGACCTCTACATGTTTGTGGGACAGAACAACTCCTGTGCTGAAACCTAGTAAATTAGTAGAATCTATATACATACATTCTCTTGGAACTCTTATGGATGCCTGGCTAAGATTAATCCATCTTTGAACACATTAACACATTCCTTCTTCAGAAGAAGAACAAGCTGACTATAAAGACATTCTTAGGAACACCCTTTGTGTGTCTCAGTAACTTTGCATTCTCTAAGAACTTGGTTGCATGTAGGTTACTCTCAGACGTCTCTTGGATTGTTCCCACACACAGCGGATTATATTCCTCACTGACTTACTTATCCTGAGATTCTTCCTAATTTTCTCAGAGGATATGTTCCAGTGATTTATTTATTTAAGCCAAATTACTACTTTTAAGAAATATCCATTTAGTATTTTGTATGTAAATATTTATTTTGAAAATACTGGTCAGAGAAGAAAATGCCTACATTTGATCATTACTATGCTAGTTTGAACCACATGCCAAAGATTATACTAGGAAAATCCTGGTCATCTATCATTCATCCCATAAAATTGGAAAGTATTATTATTCAACTACATTCAAATAATCTTTAAATTCTAATGAATAGATCTCATGAAATTCTAAAAGTTTGTATATCCCCTTTACCACTGCTCTTGTGCTAGTCACCAAGACCTCCCTCCTGTATTAGTACTAACAGTCTCTTAACTGGCTGTAGGATCTCCATCACTGCCTCCATTGCAGTTTGTTCTCTACATTGTGAAAGGAGTGTCTTCCTAAGGTGTATCTTATTTCTCTGTTTACAATATTAACTTCCTTTCCCCCCAGAAAAATACTACTTGATATTACGCTTAACATACCGTAAAATAATCTCCTAGTTATTTGACCAGTCTTCCTAAAGATAGTCACTGTACTTTGTCCATCATTTTACCCTACTACTTAGCAGCATCTGACAAATGATAATAGCTCAATAAATATTTATCTAGTGAATTAATGAAACAATACAAACATTAATAAAAGGAATACCTCCAAACAGAAAATAATGCACTCATAACATTAGGAACATGTTAAGGGTTAAGGATATGAATAGACATAACAATATTATAAAAATTGCCATGTGTGTAAGACAGTAGTATGCATACCAAGAAACAGGAAGGAGGAGTAATTTCATGTGCATTCCCTTTATTGAACCTCAAAACCAAGTAGTGAATTAAAATATTCAAGGGAAACAAAAGAAGATAAAAGTAAACATTGTAGGTGATTATAGAGCTCTAATTTTGCAGTACCTGTTTTAGATATAACATTATAAATATTTTTATTCCAATAACTTACTACTGTTACTTGATATTAAATGTTTTGACTAGCAGCATTTATATATAATTAACCTTTAACATTATTTTCTTAATAGGTACATATGTGTATCTATATCTAGAGAAAATAGACCATGGGTGGGCTTGTGAGCTTTGGCAAAAGGTAACTTTATGCCTCAATTGCCTCTACTATTAAATAAAAACTATAATAGTACCTACTTCATAAGTTTGTGTGAGGATTAAATAATTTTACTTATAAAGTAATAAGAACAGATTATGGCACAAAATAAACACCTATTATTAGCCCCTATAATTATTTTGCATATATGATGTTACTAATTCGAATTCTATCATTTTATCTGGAACCCAATATCAATCTATGTGTGGAGGTCACTGTCAGAAATTTGTACCAAGCTTAGTAGAAGGCAATTAATTAATTAATTTTTAATTTAATGTTTATTTTCATTTAAATTGTGTTTATGCCATTTTTCTATTTACAAAATAACTCTCCTAGGTTTTTATTTTTTAATATTATTTTTCTTAAATGGTAGGGAATTTTGCAATTAAAATACACAAACAAATCTCTTCTAGAATCAATTTACTTTTAGCAAATTCTATACTCAGATGTCCTTAGTGTTTTGAGTGTTTTCCCTTCTCCCTGACATTCATATTGATAGCATTTTTATTACTTAACTTCTAAGAGCAAATGACTGTTATTAAAATCAAATTTTTATGGGCTGTTAGTTTATAGCAGATCACTGCCTCTAGATGTTGCAGAATCAAAATCAAAACTACTAAATACTTTAAAGGTAAATTAGCAATAAACTGAAAATGACTTATCACAAACCATGGTGGCTCATATGTGGGAATTGATCTGATAGAATTGTTACCATCTGCCAGACCCACGGTCACACCCTCTCTTTTTTCCAAAGAGATAAGAACCTACAGAGGATGTAAAAGTGTATTTATACAGTAAAAATAATTAATACATTTTTACTTCTCTTCTCTTGCAAAACTAGTTGTGCCTGAAAACTCTATAATGTGCTAGCATATAATGGCTGCTCTCTTCTTATCATTTAAAACAATCCTATACTTAGAAACAACTCGGGAAGAGGCATTTGATATTGAGGTAGAAGATTATAATTTCATATCATTTTCTATGCAGCTATATTCTATATCACTAAATCATTTTAAGGAAATTTAAAAACATCCATTTATTGGGACTAATCTAACATTTTATTTTTGTAGTGCTTCACATTTGAAAGGAAAAAATAAAAAATAACAAACACTACCTTTAGTCTTCAGACACCATCATGAAAGGGATTGCAATTACAGAATTGGAAAGGATCTCATAGATTTCTCCCAGATTTTATAGTTGAGAGAAGTGAGACACAGAGAGGAATAAATGTCATTGCCAAATGCAAGATACAGGTTTGTACCATTCCTGGAATGAGAACCTTTGTCTTCTAATGCCAACTCCCATGTTCTTTCTATGTCTCAATTCAAAACAAATTATTGTGGATCAATGGCTCCTGTTAATAAATTAGTTTTTAAGACAAAATATTTTTGTCTGTCACACAAGATCACCCATACTTTAGAGCACAGAGAATGTGGTTTGACTCTAAGCCCAATAAATATAAGCAAAGATCCATAGAGTTGCAGCAATACACGCAATTTCTCACCTTGCCTACTTTTCCTAGAAATGATATGAGATCTAAAGGCCAATATTAAGGTCCTTCTTAATGTTAATGCATGTCTTCATTAATAAACAATCCAACATAACTGAGATTGATTGAAGTATTATTATAATGATCAAGGCCCTATCTAAGCCAAGTTTTGCTTTTCCAGTCTAGGAACAATAGATCTTGTAAGAGCTTTCTCGTCAAACAGTGATTACACCCTGATTCTTCATTTTTTTCCACAGCTGACTTTGCTCAGTGGCCTTCTGCATTCTGGCCACTCTCCTTCAGGGAAATAGAGAAATAGAAAGAGTTGAGCCAACAGGAAGTCTTTTATTAGCCATTTCCTTTTTGCTCTTGTCCTTCTTTCCCCAAAGTCGAAAACCCCCTGGCTAATAGCTTTTAGCTTAATTTTTAGTTCCAGCTACCTATCTGACCTCCTGATTCTACATTTATCAGCCTCTGATCTGTCTATTTGGCTTTCTTTCCTGCCTTACCCTGACCTCAACGCTTACATGTGTCCTTCATTAGATTGGCCGGTCTACTGTTGCCCTCCAGTCTGACACCAATTTCTATTATTAGCTCATCTCAACAGGCCTCTTCTTGGTTTTCACTCTTTAATGTGTCTTTACGGCCTACATATAGATCCCAGTCCTAAAGGAGAAAAGGGGATCATACTCATAATCCTGGTTGAAAGCTTAAACAATAGTATTCGTGTATATTGAAATGCAAAGAAAATACACATTTGTAGATTAGGCATTTTATACTGAATGTTTGTGCTGTTAGTAGAGCATGATGCCCAGTCTTGTACTTCTTTACTATTGAAAAATTGGGAGGAAAATTTTAAAGAGTAAATAAGCTTTGCAAAAAACAATAAAAATGGCTGGGTGCGGTGGCTCATGCCTGTAATCCCAGCACTTTCGGAGGCCGAGGCAGGCGGATCATGAGGTCAGGAGATCAAGACCATCCTGGCTAACATGGTGAAACCACGTCTCTACTAAAAATACAAAAAAACTAGCTGGGCGTGGTGGTGGGCGCCTGTGGTTCCAGCTACTCGGGAGGCTGAGGCAGGAGAATGACGTGAACCCAGGAGGCGGAGCTTGCAGTAAGCCAAGATCGTGTCACTGCACTCCAGTCTGGGCAACAGAGCGAGACTCCATCTCAAAAAAAAAAAAAAAAAAAAAAAAAAAAAAAAAAAAAAAAAAAAAAAACAGTAAAAACTAAACTGGAAAAAGTTAAAGGAAATTTTCAACATGAAGAAAATAGTCCTCAAGCTCATGAGTGATTGAATAAATAGTTTATTTATTCTAAACTGTATTTGGCACCTATTTGGTGCTGGGCACACATGTGGGAGGTGGAATTAAATCAGAAATAACTATTGCTGTCAAGAAAGTTATGACTTAGCAAACTGTTGAATGAACTTCTAAGTAGGGAAAGCACTGAGAATGTTGATCCAGGCTTCATTTTCTCACTGAGAGTGAAATAATATCAAGGAGACCCTCAGATACCTAAATGAGAAAGGAGAGAACTGAGATCTATCACTGGATTATTAGATGTTAAAATTGTAGAACAGAATACTAGGGCCTTGCTTCTATGAAGGTTAAATTAAGCATAATCAGTTACTCTTTTTCCTGTGTAGTTCTGTATTACTTTTTCCATATTGTCTTCTGCTAGAGAATCACCCTGCATTGGAAGTCAAAGCAGAAAAAGGACAGAGAGCTGGCCAAACTCTGGATGACACTCTGGAAGCTTCTCAGGGTTCCCAGTAAACCTGGCTTTCCTTTCCACTTTGTCAAATACTCACTGAGCCCCTACTATGAGACCAATAGTTCATCATAGAACATGACTGCAATGTAGAGATGGACTCTAGAAGATGAAAAGATCAAGGAATGCTCCCACCCAATCCTCCTGATTTCTAGCGCACTGCCCTGAGATTTCATATTATAACTCTGGTTTAAAACTTCATGTTCACTAAACAAAATCAAATATATTACCCACTCATATATTTTGAGAATTTTAGGATTGTTCCAGTTATTCAAATGTCAACATTAAAAAGATATAGTCCTTGATTTAGATATTCCATGGTCTGTAAAGGGAACATACAGAAATCTTGAATGCCATCTCCTCTTGCCAGAAAAGTATAAGAAAATAAATGTTTCATTTATCCTATAAGAATTTAAGAGAATTTTGACTCTGGAATTAGAAAAAATATAGTCAATAATTCTTATTGAAAAAACAATAAAAGGAGATAACTGTGAATTAGAAGTTGAAAAGTACAAAACAAGAATAGCAGAGAAGAGGTGTACACATGTATTTTTGACACATTAATTTCATATATTATACACACACGCACATGAGAGTATATATATATATATATATATATATATATATATGTATATATTCATCCTCCAAGTTGGAATCAGTCTAAAAGCCTCTTTTGAGTCTGAGTACATTTCCCTATGGATGAAAATAGCTTGTGATAAATTCCAGATGATGGCTTCTACTGGCCCATGGCTGAGCTCTAACAGGAACCCAACCTTACCAGTCTTGGATAAACTGAGTGCTTTGAATCTGAGGCAATGATAATGCTGGTCTAGATACAGCATTCACTCTATCAAGCCCCAGAAGAAGGCTTAGAATTTTTATACTGTCAGTTTCCCCACCCTATACACCTATCCTTTAGCCCTGACAATCAGACTAAAACTCTCTTTTCCTGATTGCATTTCTTCCAAAGTTATTTAGAGTTGAGCAGCAGAAATGGAGACCAGTAATCTCTCACTGACTTCTTTATTTTTAGGCACATTGATAGGCAAAGAGTCCTGCTTTGTTTTATCTCAGGAGATAAATTAACTACCTCAGATATTTTTGTGGTTAGGTCTTCTTGATCATTATATATTTGTCTTTTGACCCATTGGATTAGTCATGTCACAGTGCTATAACAGAATAACACAGACTGGGTGGCTAAACAACAGAATTTTTTTCTTGTAGTTCTGGAGGCTGAGAATTCTAAGATCAAGATGCCAACAGATCTAGTGTCTGGTGAGGGCAACTTTCTGGGGTACAGATGGTATTTTCTCCTAGTATCCTCACATGGTGTATAAGAGAGAGGAAAAAACTGTATCTTATATTTTTATAAGAGCACTAATATCATTCATGACAGCTCCACCCTCATGATCTAATTACACCCCAAAGGTCCCACCTCCTAAAACCATTACATTAAGGGTTAGGATTTCACCATATGAATTTGGGGACAGTGACAAAAACATTCAGTTTATAGCATTCTGATTCTGGCCTTCCAAACGTCACATCCTACTCACAAACTAAATCATTTATTCCATCCCAACAGCCCCAAAACTCTTAACTCATTCTAGCATCAACTTGAAAGCCTAAAGTACAAAGCCTCATCTAAATGTCATATGAATCACATATGGGTGAGACTCGAGGTATCATTCATCCCAAGGCAAAATTCCTCCCCACCTGTGAACCTTTGAAACAAAACAAGTTATATGCTCCCAAAATATAAGAGTGGAACACTCATAGAATATTTTCATTCCAAAAGGGAGAGATGGGAAAGAAGCAGAGTGCCGGGTCCCAAGCAAGTCTTAAACTTAGCAAGCAAAATTGTATTACATCTTAAGGCTTAATAATAATCCTCTCTGGCTTGATTTTCTGCCTTCCAGATCCACTGGGGCAGTGGTCCTGCCTACAGGACCCACTGGGGCTGCAGCCTTTCCTCTGCAGTTCTGTCTGGTAGAGGTCTGAAGCCAATGGCTCTGTGCAGTGTCACCCTCATGGCTCCATTGAGTGTTGGTCCATGTCACTCTCATGGCTCCACTGAGCGATGGTCCCACCCTTTCAAATTGAGGTAGCAACAGCCCTATCCCTACACCTATTCACTCTGTGTCTGTGGTGGTAGTGGCAGGCTTGATAGCCTCTGCATCACCTTCTAGGTCCTTCTTTCCCTGTCTTAAACAATAGCATGTTCAGAGATAAATAGTTCTATGGTATGTTCCTATACAGTCTAAGAAGTTCAACAGTCTTTCTTCATTTGGGCCCATTTTCTCTGCTTAATTATGTCCCAGATAGCAGTGTTTCTGCTACTATAATCTCATATCTATTCCTGGCTTCTGTTGTGATGGTCATTTAAGTCTGTGGTTCACAACCACACTAATCTTCTTACCAAATGTGTCATCTACCATATCCTTAGCATTATCTTCCTAACATTCTTTCTCATATTTTAAAATATAAAAAGCCTGAAGAGAATTTTCTAAATCTTTAAGTTCTGACTCCTTTTTGCTTAACAATTCCATCTTCAATTCATTTCCTTCTTTCACATTTTACCCTAAGCAATCAGGAGGAAAAAAGCTACTCCTTCAACACTTTGCTTAGAAATCTCCTCAGTTAAATATTCAATTTCATTTTTTCACAATTTCTAATTTCCACAAAACACTAGAATATGAAGATAATTCAGCTAAGTTCTTTGACAAAATATAACAAAATTTGCCTTTCCTCCAATTTTCAATAGCATGTTTATTTCTATCCCACGTCTCATCAGAATGGCACTGTTATGGTCTGAATGTTTGTGTCCCACAAAATTTATGTAAGCTTAATCCCCATTTTGATGATATTGAGGTAGGAGTTTTGGGAGAAGATTAAATCATGAGGGCTTAACCCTTACGAATGAAATTTGTGTCCTTATAAAAGAGGCTTGAAAGAGCCTGTGTCCCCATTCTGCCATGTCGGAATGCATCAACAAGGCAACATCTATGAAGCAGAGACCTCTTATCACAAACAAAATCTTCTGGTTTCTTAATCTTGGGCTTGCCAGCTTCCAGAACTGTCAGCAATAAATGCATGTCATTTATAAGTTATCCAGTTTAAGGTATGTTGTTATAGCAGCAGGAACAGACTGAGTTTTTTACTGTCCATATTTCTAGCAACATAATATTCCTGATTAATTTTGTTCCCTCTAAGAAACTGATCTCTAAAAGTCCCTTCATGCCAATATCAGCATTTTTATTTTTTTTTATTGTACTTTAAGTTTTAGGGTACATGTGCACAATGTGCAGGTTTGTTACATATGTATCCATGTGCCATGTTGGTGTGCTGCACCCATTAACTCATCATTTAGCATTAGGTGTATCTCCTAATGCTATCCCTCCCCCCTCCCCCCATCCCACAACAGCCCCTGGATTGTGATGTTCCCCTTCCTGTGTCCATGTGTTCTCATTGTTCAGTTCCCACCTATGAGTGAGAACATGCGGTGTTTGGTTTTTTGTCCTTGCGATAGTTTACTGAGAATGATGCTTTCCAGTTTCATCCATGTCCCTACAAAGGACATGAACTCATCATTTTTTATGGCTGCATAGTATTCCATGGTGTATATGTGCCACATTTTCTTAATCCAGTCTATTGTTGTTGGACATTTGGGTTGGTTCCAAGTCTTTGTTATTGTGAATAGTGCCACAATAAACATACGTGTGCATGTGTCTTTACAGCAGCATGATTGATAGTCCTTTGGATATATACCCAGTAATGGGATGGCTGGATCAAATGGTATTTCTAGTTCTATATCCCTGAGGAATCGCCACACTGACTTCCACAATGGTTGAACTAATTTACAGTCCCACCAACAGTGTAAAAGTGTTCCTATTTCTCCACATCCTCTCCAGCACCTGTTGTTTCCTGACCTTTTAATCATGGCCATTCTAACTGGTGTGAGATGGTATCTCATTGTGGTTTTGATTTGCATTTCTCTGATGGCCAGTGATGATGAGCATTTTTTCATGTGTTTTTTGGCTGCATAAATGTCTTCTTTTGAGAAGTGTCTGTTCATGTCCTTTGCCCACTTTTTGATGGGGTTGTTTGTTTTTTCTTGTAAATTTGTTTGAGTTCATTGTAGATTCTGGATATTAGCCCTTTGTCAGATGAGTAGGTTGCGAAAATTTTCTCCCATTTTGTAGGTTGCCTGTTCACTCTGATGGTAGTTTCTTTTGCTGTGCAGAAGCTCTTTAGTTTAATTAGATCCCATTCGTCAATTTTGGCTTTTGTTGCCATTGCTTTTGGTGTTTTAGACATGAAGTCCTTGCCCAGGCCTATGTCCTGAATGGTAATGCCTAGGTTTTCTTCTCAATATGAGCATTTTTCTAACGCGCCCCTCAAAATTCTTCCAACCTATATCCATTACCCAGTTCCAAAGCCATATATTTTTATGTATTTGTTATAGCAGCACCCTTATTTCTTAGCATGGTAGCCCCTGTCCCCTGCTATTATCCATGGTTTTGCTTTCCATGGTTTCAGGTACCCACAGTCAAGCATGGTCAAAAATTGTTAAATGGAAAATTCCAGAAATAAACAATCCATAAATTTTAAATTGCACATTATTTGAGTAGTGTGATAAAATTTCACACCAACCCAGCTTGTCCTGGTTGGGACATAAATCATCCATTTGTCTAGCATATTCATGCTGTAGATGCTTCCAAACCTTAGTCACTTAGTAATCTCAGTTCTCAAATCAACTGTCATGGTAGCACAGTGCTTATGTTCAGGTGACTCTTATTTAACTTAATAATGGCCCCAAAGTGCAAAAGTAGTGATGCAGGCATAATGTTGTAATTATTCTATTTTATTGTTGGTTGTTAATTTTTACTATGCTTAATTTATAAATTAAACATATATATATCGTTCGGAACTCTCCACAGTTTTAGGCATCGACTGGGTGTCTTAGAACACGTCCCCCACAGATAAAGGGGTACTTCTATACAAATTGCTGTCTTAGTTAGTTCAGGCTTCTACAAAAAAATACCATAGACTGGGTGACTTAAACAACAGAAATTTATTTCTCACAGTTCTGGAAGCTAGAAAGTCCAAGATCAAGGTGTTAAGAGACCCACTCTCTGGTAAGGGCCCACTACCTAGATTGCAGACAGCCATCTCACTGTATCTATACATGGCATAGAGCAGAGAGAGAGAACACATTTTACCAATTGCTCAAGTGATCTTTTACTTAATGGTTTTAATGCTGTTGATTTTTTGACATAAATCATGTATTTTTATAATGGCACTAATTTTAATCATGATGGCTCCAACCTCACGACCTAATTACCTTCTACAGGCCTTACCTCCTAATAACATCACATGGGGCCTTGGGTTTCCACATGAATATTGGGGTCTCATAAACATTCAGCCCATAGCACTCATGATTTAATTCCAAAACAAACTTATTAATGAAATATGGAAGTGTATGCTTTAACTGCTCTTATTTTTAAAAGGGAATAAAGATAAACCATAAAGTTACTATTCACAGGCTGAAATATTTCACTTTTTAAAATCCAATTATAAAGGTTATATAAGCTTGATGTTATAGAGAAGAATGGCTTTTCTTGTTCTTACTCTTTTTCCCTGCTTTGTGACATTTAATAAGAATTGTAAATCTTCAGAATAATTTCTAATAGGCTGTAAACAAACAAATAATTTCTGATTGATAGGCTGAAAACAAAATTATGAAGAAAAGGAAGAATGACCCAGCTGAGAATGTGAGACTAAAGGCTGTATAAATGAAGTTGATTAAGTAAAACATGAAATTTCTATCAAAAAATTAACAGCATTAAAAGCATTAAATAGAAAATCACTTGAGCAATCGGTAAAAGTAGGTATCTACAGTCTTCCACTATTTCTGAACAGATGTAGATCACTAAAACCAGGAGTTATTTCTTTAAATAAAAAAGCAGTGGTTCACCAGACTGTAACAAGATTTCAGACTGAACTGTGGGTTTTGTAGGAAAAGAGAATAAAACAGGTTGAGATAAATCGAAAGAACAGTAGTACTGTGGAAAAGAGGGCTGCAGGGAAACCCAACTTTTTCTCCTAGAACCAGATTGTGCAAGGGCTCATGCCAATGCTACTCCATATTTCTTTTTAATTCTTGTGGGTACATAGATGCATATATTTATGGAGCACAACATGTTTTCATACAGGCATGCATTGTGAATTAATTACATCACGAAAAATGGGTTATCTATCACCTCAAGCACTTATCCTTTGGGTTATAAATAATCCAAAAGCAATTTGGAGGGCTGAGAAGAAGATAGGAAAATGTGGGAAAGTTTGGAACTTCGTAGAGACTTGAATGGCTTTGCCCAAAATGTGAATAGTGATATGGACAATAAAGTCTAGGCCAAGGTGGTCTCAGATGGAAATGAGGAATTTGTTGGGAATTGGAGCAAAGGTGACTCTTGTTATGTTTTAGCAATGAGACTGGCAGCATTTTGCCCCTGCCCTAGAGATTTGTGGAACTTTGAGAGAGAGATGATTTAGGGTAACTGGCAGAAGAAATTTCTAAGCAGCAAAGCATTCAAGATGTGGCTTAGGTGCTATTAAAGGCATTCAGTTTTATAAAGGAAGCAGAGCATAAAAGTTCAGAAAATTTGAAGCCTGACAATGTAATAAAAAAGAAAATCCCATTTTCTGAGGAGAAATCCAAGCCAGCTGCAGGAATTTGCATAAGTAATGAGGAGCTTGGGCCATGGCATCAGAGGGTGCAAGCCTCAAGCCTTGGCAGCTTCCTTGTGGTGTTGAGCCTGCAGGTGCAGAGAAGCCAAGAATTGGAGTTTGGGAACCTCTGCCTAGATTTCAGAAGATGTATGGAAATGTCTGGATGCCTACGCAGAAGTTTGCTGCAGGAGTGGTGCCCTCATGGATAACCTCTGTTAAGGCAGTGCAGAAGGGGTTGGAGCCCCCCACACAAAGTCCCTATTAGGGCACCACCTAGTGGAGCTGTGAGAAGAGGGCCATCATCCTCCAGACATCAGAATGATAGCAATCCACAGGCAGCTTGTACTTCGCACCTGGAAGAGACATAGACGCTCAATGCCAGCCCGTGAAAGCAGTGATAGTGAATAAATTTCATGAGATCAGATGGTTCTATAATGGGGAGTTTCCCTGCACTAACTCTCTCTTTGCCTGCTGCCATCCATGTAAGATGTGACTTTTTCCTCCTTGCCTTCTGCCATGATTGTGAGGCCTCCCCAGCCACATGGAACTGTAAATCCATTAAACCCTTTTTCCTGTATAAGTTACTCAGTCTCAGGTATGTCTTTATCAGCAGCATGGAAACTGACTACATTAGATGTATAACCTCAAGCATATTAATTTGCCTCTTTAAGCCTTAGTTTCTTCTTATAACTGAAGTAATAATTGCATGTATCATATGGAGCTATTGTGATAAATGTGATAATACATTAATGCCCACTAAATATTAACCATTATTATTAGAAACTATTGTGTTGAAGTCCTAATCCCCAGTACCTCAGGATGTCAGACTATTTGGAGATAGGGTCATTACAGAGATAAAGAGAGAAAACCATATGACGACATAGGAAGAAGATGGCCATCTGCAAGCCAAGGAGAGAGGGCCCCAGAAGAAACAAACATGCCAAAACCTTGATCTTAAACCTTGGGGCTTCAAAATTGTGAGGAACGATAGCTCTGTTGTTTAAAACACCCAGTTTATGGTACTTTGTTATGGCAGCCATGGCAAACTAGCACATAAACTAAATAATTAAATTTTAACAGTTGCTTCATTAAAAGTCTACTTGACCCTCAGAAACCAGTTTGACTTTTCTTTTTAATTTTCAAAAGTTTAATGTATATGCAGTTGTATTGGTTACCTATTTCTGTATAACAAGTTACTCTAAAACCCAGTTAAAAAAAAAAAAAAACAAGCATCATTATCTCATGGTTTCTGGGTACCGGGCATTCTGTTGAAGTTTGTCTGACTGTCTCTATTTCAAGACATCCCATAAGGTTGCAGTTAAGCCACCAATTAGGGCTACAGTCTTATCTGAAGACTCAATTGGGAAGATCCTATTCCAAGCTCCCTCATGTGGTTTCTGGCAGGATTCATTTCCTTACATGTTGTCAGACTGTTGGCCACAGTTCCTCACTGGCTGTTGGCCAGAAGCTTCTCTCAGTTTCTTGCCATGTGGACTTTTCCACAAGGTAACTCATGGAAGCTGTCTTCCCTCAGATCAAGCAAGCAGGAAAAGGAGAGAGAACATTCAAGACAGAAACCACAATCTTCTAAAACATAATCTCAGACACTTGTGAAAGTACCATGTTCCCTCACATCTATATATCACTATCAAGAGCATTAGCACAAGTTCTGAATCTCCATCACCTCTGCTTCATTCAATTCACTAAAAATACATTGCTGTGGGAAGTCAGGGACCCCAAATGGAGGGACCAGCTGAAGCCATGGCAGAAGAACATAAATTGTGAAGATTTCATGGACATTTATTAGTTCCCCAAATTTATACTTTTATAGTTTCTTAGGCCTGTCTTTACTGCAATCTCTGAACATAAATTGTGAAGATTTCATGGACACTTATCACTTCCCCAATCAATACCCTTGTGATTTCCTATGCCTGTCTTTAATCTCTTAAATCTGTCATCTTAGTAAGCTGAGGAGGATGTATGTCACCTCAGGACTCTGTGATGATTGCGTTAACTGCACAAATTGTTTGTAGAGCATGTGTGTTTGAACAATATGAAATCTGGGCACCTTGAAAAAAGAACAGAAAAGCAATGTTCAGGGAACAAGAGAGATAACCTTAAACTCTGACCGCCAGTGAGCCGGGCAGAACAGAGCCATATTTCTCTTCTTTCAAAAGCAAATGGGAGAAATATTGCTGAATTCTTTTTCTCAGCAAGGAACATCCCTGAGAAAGAGAATGCATCCCTGAGGGTAGGCCTCTGAAATGGCCGCTTTAGGGGCAGCTGTCTTTTACGGTCGCAGCTGTAGGGATGAAATAAGCCCCAGTCTCCCATAGCACTCCCAGGCTTATTAGGATGAGGAAATTCCCGCCTAATAAATTTTGGTCAGACCAGTTGTCTGCTCTCAAACCCCCTTTCCTGATAAGATGTTATCAATGACAATGTGTGCCTGAAACTTCATTAGCAATTTTAATTTCGCCCTGGTCCTGTGGTCCTGTGATCTCGCCCTGCCTCCATTTGCCTTGTGATATCTTATTACCTTGTGAAGCATGTGATCTCTGTGACCCACACCCTATTTGTGCACTCCCTCCCCTTTTGAAAGTCACTACTAAAAACTTGCTGGTTTTATGGCTCAGGGGGCATCACAGAATCTGCCGACATGTGATGTCTCCCCTAGACACCCAGCTTTAAAATTTCTCTTTTGAACTCTGTCCCTTTATTTCTCAGACCAGCTGACACTTAGGGAAAATAGAAAAGAACCTATGTGAAATATCAGGGGTGAATTTCACCCATTAATTCAGTCAACTCAAGGGTAGGGGATCACACAAAGGCATAAATACCAATATATTGGTATTGTTAAAGGCCATATTCGGAGTTAATATAAGAGTATATTTAAATCAGAATTCTAATCAAAGAGATTCTACAGATTTAGAATTGTATTTGCAAAATTTTAGAAAAGGGAAATAAATTCTCAAAACAATTAAGATAATCTTTTAATGAAAACACTTAATCTCACTGATCCCAAGCTAAAATGTTATATGCATAGTTTAAGATGAATTATCCTGATTCTAGTAAGTGTCTCAATTATGGCAAATTAAGCAGCACCTGGAGAAGAATTCTAAAAATTTCTTCCTACTTCTTCAGAAATTACACACCCATGGTCAACAGGGGTCACGATACCACAAGGATTATGGACTATAGTCTCCTCTTAACTTTTGTGCTTACTTCATGAAAAGTTCAACTGTCATTATACTAATGACTTGAGAGAATAAAATTAAGGCAATAATGCTTATACAATAACATAAGATTAAGACAAACCTGAAGCAAATACTCTCTAACCATATCACACAACCAGTCTGAGCTAAAATTGAGCCATTAGGTAGTTGATGAATCCTCAGAGTGAAAGAAAACTCATTAACATAAATTACCATATGATAATTGAGTTGCAGAAGTGTTTGGAAACAAAAAGAACTTTTTCTACTGGTGTGTGTATAGGCTATAAGTACCATGTTCCCTCACATCTACGTATCACTATCAAGAGCATTAGGAAAAGTTCTGAAATCCCAAGCAGTCATAAATTCTCATCTGTGTTTAATTACCTGAAATAGCTAGACAAGTTTGAATCATCCAAGTCACTGGTGTTTTACATGACCAATTGTTTCTAACAAACATACATGATCAGAAGCAGTTCTGTTTCCTTAACCATTAGCAAACTGAAATACCCATACAGAGAAAAGTAATACTAGAGAGCACAAAAAATGTACCCTGTGGAGTGTTACAAGGCATTGTATTAAATACTTCTTATGACACTTTACTTTGCTCATAAATGTCATGTAAAATTACAGCCTTTCTAATACTGTAGTTAGGATGACTTTACTTACACATCTATTTCCCCCTTCCCATGATTTTCACTTTTGATTCTTCCCAAAAAGGACCACGAGCTTCTATTCTATAAATTTAGATTGGTTTTACCAATTCTTGGATAACCCTACATACAGATATTTATCACTTTGAAATGATCCTTTGTAATATTTAAATAATCATATATCACCGCTATTACTTTTAAAAAGTCAACTGATGATGACATACTTGAATAACAGTTGAAAAATTCTTAACTGTAAACAGGTACTGATGAGACCTACAAACAGCTGGGTAACATGAATTATTTGTAATCTATAAGGGAGAAAAAAACATGATGTGAGGGAAATTTTTGTATAAATTCACTCAGAAAATTATGTAGTAAAACCTCATAAGTCTGAAATAATTTAGGAAAGTTTGCTTGGATCTTTGAATACATTGAATACCTCATGGAAATACATCACTAGTACTTTCTTTTTTATTTTTTTTTTTATTTTTTTTTTGAGACAGAGTCTCGCTCTGTCACCCAGGCTGGAGTGCTGGAGTGCAGTGGCGAGATCTCATCTCACTGCAAGCTCCGCCTCCCGGGTTCATGCCATTCTCCTGCCTCAGCCTCTCCAAGTAGCTGGGATTACAAGCGCCCGCCACCACGCCCGGCTAATTTCTTTATATTTTTAGTAGAGATGGGGTTTCACCATGGTCTCGATCTCCTGACCTCGTGATCCACCCTCCTCGGCCTCCCAAAGTGCTGGGATTACAAGCGTGAGCCACCACACTCAGCCCATCACTAGTACTTTCAAACAAATGAATGAATGAATAAGATATCCATTTAAGGGCCTATGTATCTCATTTAAAGTATCGTAAGAATAAAAGAGCTACTTTTGGACTTGCCACTTGGATTTTTAAAAAATACTTTGAGGCTTAATTTAGACAAATCTTTTGATCTGGTCACATAACAGTAGTCCCTGTCTTCCCCAGCCCCACATATTTGTGGATACCAAAGACACAGCATTTTTACAACCCCACTCAGTTTATCTGCTCTTATAGACCAGTGAAGGAGATAGATAAATAAATAATTGCAATAAGATGAGATAATATAATATTAGACAAATACACAAAAATTCAGCAACAACACAGGTAAGAAACAAATTGTGCTATAGTATATTACCCTCTTATTGCTTTGTTTCGATCAGATTTATTAATAGGTAATAAATAACAACTAAAGCTGGCATGTTAAGCCAATATGAGAGATGAAGTGCTATTTTCAAATGCTGATTATGAATAACCTTTAAAAAACTGCTACTCTACAATCTTTTAAAAGTTCAGATAATATGGCTTTTTAAGTTTGGGGTACATAGAGAAGAACAGTGTGACAGGGAAATAAATCAAAGATGCATTTGTCTAAGAGTCTCAACTAAATTTGTTTCTATAATTAAGTTGGACCCTGAAGTATTTTTAATAGTGAGGATAATTCTTACTATAAATGCACAGGATTACTCATCACTGACTGCTACATGTTGAGATATTGGCTGGTGAAACAATATTCTAGGTAATTATTCATTTTTTAATACATGTATTTTATGTCAAGTATGACTTACATGAAAAGTGAAGGACACATCACTTTTTTTTGTTTGTGATTTCAATCACTTCCAGGAGTCCCAAGTTACATTTCTATTTTGTTTAAAACCACGAAGTGTGAATGATTAGCCTTCTACTTGATTCACAGGCCACACGCCACATTAAGTCACATTCCCCTCTCACTTTGGATGTGTGAATACTGTTCATTTGTGTTTTGCAAAGATTTTACTCAAATTACATATTTTAGTCATAGTAAAGCTATAAAACTTCATGAAATTCCATTCAGAAATCACTTACCATGCAAAATGTGCTTTCAGATATGCATAACTAATGTATCCTGCTATATATTGATAAAGCATAAGCAAATAAATTCTCACCCCTTCCCACCATTTAATTGCATATGTTTAAGAATTGATGATAAAATTTCAGCCTAAGATAAAATGATTGCAATTTTCCAAATACATCACTTGAGCAATCTTTAAAGATAGAATTATTCACAAATAAATATATTTTACTGTATTGGCTTCTCATTGGTTGTTTTTAGCTTTTATTTAAAGGATAACAATTATTAAAATTCTATCATGAATTTATAATACTCCAATATAAGATGACAGCCTCTGAGTTTCTGTTGCATCTAACAAATGTGTAAAATTACACACAAGGAGCAGTCATCCTTGTGTACAAATGTAATTATAGTAGTTAAAGAAGTGGTTGAAATATAGTCACTGTATTTTACTAAGTCAAAAATGGCTCTCTAGATCTGCATTTTTCTGATTGAGTGTTAGAACTGAATGTTATTCCTCATGGATCTGACTTTGTGCATCTTTGAGTTTTTTAAGGTTGGCAAAAGTGCCAAAGCAAAATAGCTTTATTTTAGGTATATTAACAGCTATACATGCCAAATAAAATTCATCAGCAGCACGATTTAGGGCCAGTGAAAGCATATAAGGGTGACTGAGGCTATATCCTTATCCAGTTGCAATACTTCTCTTGGTGCCCCAAGTCATTAGTTCATGTAGTCACTTTTGCTTCAAAATCCTTAAGGCTGATCACACAATGCTGCTGATCTCTTTTTGTGTACTCTAGAGATGGCCAACTCAGTGTTATGACAAATTATCTTGATACCCATTGCTGCAATTTGCATGTGTCCCCCAAAAAGCATGCATTGGAAATAGCCCCCAGTGCAAGAGTGTTGGGAAGTAGGGCCTAATGTAAGGTGTGTAGGTTGTAAGGGCTCTGCCCTTATAAAAAGGCTGAAGGCTGCAAGTTTAATCTGATGCTCTCTCCCACAAGTGCTCTTTTACCTTTCCACTTTCCACCATGGGATGACACAACAAGAAAGCCTTCTTCACATACCAACCCCATTCTCTTGGTCTTTGCAGCCTCCAGAACCAAGTAAATTTCTGTTTATTATAAATTACCCAGTCTAAACTATTCTGTTACAGCAGCATAAAAACAGACTAAGAAAACATCTATATGGTATCTGTGTGCTGTGTTGGCATTAAGGATAATAGTGGGTGTTAATGGAGGTGGAAGAGAAATCCAGTGAGAAAAATGTCTTTGGGTGAGGATTCTTAATTCATTCGGTAAGAGTTTATAACACGTCTCCATTTGGCTTGTACCATGATGTATCCTGTGTAATAATAACATCAAGCATCCGTTCAATTGCTTTTTAATTCTTTCATGCCCCATTACATGTCTGTTACATTTGCAGAATATATTTTAAAGATTTATAAAATCAGAAGAGTACTGGGATGAAGGAGTCATAATTAAAATTACAGGCTCCATAATTAACCACATGGTTTAATCTCAAAGCCACCATTTACCAACTGTGTGACCCCAAAAAAGTTTTTGGTTTCTCATCTCTTAAATCTACAGCACTAAACTTTTTTTGTGAGGATTAACTCAAATATTACAAAGAACGTCAAATAGTATCAGACATGAAGTAAACACTATAAAATTAGCTTTTATTATTACTATAAATCTTATTAGCAAAAAAGCACATGAAGTTTCTGCTTATTTCCTTTCCTTAGAGACTGACAAACGTTAAGTGATGGAATGTGCACTGGAGAATGAAACAGAAATTTCTGATCTCCCAGGTCAAGTGCTCCTTCTGCTTTATCATTTCATTACTTTATTATATAAAGTCCTATAATGTTCTCTAATTACAATCTTTGTGTTGAAGTTGATTCATCAACCCCAAACTCTGTTAGACTAATTTACTATTAGTAAATAGTATTGGCCTAATACTATTTACTAATAAACAATTTATGATTTATATTTACTGTTTATTTAATAAACAATGTAACACAATGTTGAGCACATAGAGGGTTCTCAATAAATAGTTGTATGCAATTGTGACCTTTGACAATAGAATGAATAAGGCACTTTTCTCTATGGCTTCCATCCATCCATTTATTTAAGATTTTTTTTCTAGTTAGTCTTAATGTCTATCTTGGTAATTCATTTCTGTCATGCTAGCATGCTTTGTATAATTTTATTTCCCTTCCATACTCTAAGCCAAAAATTGTTTGATTCAAAAAATATACTAAATGTACATTCTATTTCTAAACTATTTCTTCTTTACCTACTTCTCAAATTTAAACTTTAAAATGCCAAAGTCCTAGATAAAAAAGATATGTTATTTAATTTTATCATGTAAAAATTATTCTATCCTTCATCAGGTACTCTCATATGGGTGTCATATAATCAAATGACCTCTGGACATCCTATTTGGCTACAGTCTCGTTCAAGATACATAAATACTGTCTTTCTTCATAATAATTTAAAGGTTCTGCTCAGTGACATTTAAGTTCTATTAGCCAACATAATATTATCATAGAGTATATTTAAACAATTACATGAATATTAATACCTGAATTTTAATATACTTAACTATTATTATATTATCAATTAAATCATTAAAAACCTGAGATACCAGAAAGATGGCGGACCAGAGGCAGGACCAGACCGCAGCAGCTCCAGACAGAGCAGCGGGCAGTGGCTCGCGTTGTGAATTTTAGCTCCAGATTTACTGCAACAACAAACCAGCAATCCCGAGAGGACCCACAGACCCTCTAACGGAAGCGGACTGCTCCTGCAGGACTCATCAGTTCCCCCAAAACTGTGAGTGCCCCAACTGGGGAAGTGGGAAAAGAAGAACCTTCTCTCCCTAACACACACCCCCCAATGGCGAAGCTGAAGGTCTGTTTGCCAGAGAAGTTTCCGGCTTTACCTGGAGCTGAGTCAATTTGGAGAGCTGAGCGAAATACAGGAGTAGAGAAAACAGCAGAAAGGCCCTGAGAGCTTGCTGGTTCCACCACAGGGATCCAACAGGAGAGAAGCAGGGGGTAAAACTGCACAGGGAGAAAAATAAACAAGGAAGGAACTTACTCATGTAACCAAATACCACCTGTACCCCAATAACTTAAGGGAAAAAAATTCATCAAATACTTTTTACTGTATATTTTCTCTGGACATATTCCTTTCCTTAGATTTAAAAACTGTATTTCAGGAGCTCAAATAGTCATAAAGAAAGAAATAAATAAGTCAACTTTTCATTTATTTTTAATTATTGGAAAGAACATCATTGATAGGAATTTCCTAGAGATTATAGCTTTCAGATATTATTATATTGCTTATGGGGAGCCAAATGTCACAATATGCCATATCCCAAACTTAAATTCTTCACTGTTAATCACCTTTATTTACTAAACTTGTTTGCCCTTCATCCATGAGCTCCTGCTTATGTTCCTTATTTATTTTATATCACACATTGGACTTTCTTTTTTGCTGTCTCTTTCAACCCATTTTTGATGCATTTCTTCCATCTCTGGTTTACTTGTACCTTATTCTTTAGAAATCTCATTGTTCATAGCTCACAAAATTAGAGACTGTAACCACTTCTATAACATCCTTTAACTAAAAATACCACACCCATCATTATTTATTTTTTACTAAATATAGCTGAACTGTGGGGTTAAGTCAGGGCTTAAATTTTAAAAAATGGCATTCCAATCTAACATTGGACAATACACTGCAGGTAATTATTCATGCTTAAAGCATTTTTTCTATAAGTTCCAAATAGAGTTTTATAATGTTAGCATTGTTGTCAATCTGTTCATTAACACCTTCATTCAACAGTTGGAGAAACAATAACTGATTAACTGACTTACTCAAGTTATCTCTGCTAGTCAATGACAGATTTTGAATTTGGTTTAAGTACGATTTAATAGTTATAGATGGTAATTACTTTTGTATAAATATTCACTTGGGATTTGTAAAAAATTATGATTATAAACTCATCCTCCAAAAATTTGAGATAGTAATAATACATAGTTAGAGTGACAAAGATATCAATTTGGCCAAGAACTCACATCTAGTTACTATTTTTATGAAACAAATAATATCCAATTTATATATTTTATTTCTACTTCAGTAGTCTGCCTTTGTAAGAAAATTCCAAAACTAGATCAGAATTATTAATGTCATTTTACTTGATTGTTTAGCAAAAGGGAAAATGTACAATGAGAGAAAAGAACAGGTATATGGACAGTTTGAGTGGAAGTGCTGAAAGAAGACTCTCTCAAAATTTATCTCAGAATATTGAGCTGTCAGGCTACACAAAAGAAGAATATTTATTCTTGTAACTGCAATGAGAGTCATGAAGTTTCTGCTATTTGTAAATATTCCTTGTATATGGATAGTCCGTAACCAAAATCCTTTTCCTCACCACTTCCCATACACTAGCAGCTGACCCCTTACCCACTTCTAAGAGAATAGCATGTACAACCAATTGCCAACCATGTTGAAGACTTAAACAAAAAATTGTCATGTGCAAATAAAAATTATGAAAAGTGATTTTTATATAATATAGAACACTGGAATTTGATAAATAAAAAGAAGAAAAGAGAGCCAGAAATAGAGAGAGAGAGAAACCAAGAAAAAGAGAGAATAGAACTAGTTTAGAAAAACATTTGATTAAAACTTAGCTCTACTATGATTTATCTTGACCTCTAGACAAATGCATCACATAATGTTTCATTCTGTAGAACAGTTAAGACAAATGCCTATCTCACAAAAATGTTATACAAACTAAAGAAATAAGAAGAAAGCCTTCTAATGTATAATGAATAAGGCCTTGTTAAAGTGTAAGTATTGCTGAAATTTCTAAAAACTGAGGAGGTTAGTAAAAATGAAGCAGAGATTTTTGTGGACAAATAAATAACATGGAAAAAAAGGAAAGTAAGCCAGGTGCCAATTAGGTTTTCTATTTTAATAATGGTTATTCCTTCACATTTTAAAACCATTACTAGAGTTCAGCAATTTTACCTGTAGAGGATGACTTTGATTTTGATACCTGTTTTTATAGCATAGAAGTTTAACAAAAATACGGATCAGTCAATTGGGATAACAGCAATTCACAAAATGTATTGCTAGTAACAGGAGATAGGCAAATTCCTAGGTAGACAGGGATGGATCCCTAGTGAAACTTGACCTTCAAGCCACAGACTGTCTAAAGCCTGAAAACTGAGCTACCATTTCCAGATAAGATTCATGGACCAGAGAGACAAGTTCCATCCCTGTCTTACCCACTCTCTCTCAATTGATCCTTTCTGAATGGTGCCTTTTAACCAATTGCAGAGTGCCTTTTCCAAGCCCACCCATAAACCAATCAGCATGCATTCCCCCATTCTAAGCCCATAAAAATCCCAGACTCAGCCTCACAGAAGGCTACCCACTTTTGGGTCCCTGCTCACTGTTGAGAGCTTTACTTTTACTCAATAAATTCTACTCTGCCTTACCCTCTCTCAGGAGTCCATGTACATTATTTTGCTTGGTTGTGGGACAAGAACCCAGAATTCAGCAAGCTGTGGGAGTGAAAAAGCTGTAATGCTCTCTGAGCTGTAGGCAGCAGTAGTAAAATAGCTGTAACATTCCTGCCCATGTACCAACAACAGGAGTTAAAAATCTGCAACAGTATGTCTACAATTTATTTCACCAAGTAAGAGTTATGAATAGCAAAAAGAAGTAGAGTGATTGAATGCATATATCATATAAAGCTGTGAGATGAAAGATGTTTAATCACACTAGCCACCATGAAAAGAAATGTTGACATAATTTCATCAAACATTGGCTAGTATCACCACCAGGAGGGTTGTGTACTCTGTCAGGAGGGTTTTCTACAGAACTGAACATTACTTTAAACATTAAAACTTTATGCTGGACCCAGTGACTCATGCCTGTAATCCCAGCAGTTTGGAAGGCTGAGGTGGGTGGATTGCCTGAAGTCAGGAGTTCGAGACCAGCCTGGCCAATATGGTGAAACACCGTTTCTACTAAAAATACAAAAATTAGCCAGGTGTCATGGCACATGCCTGGAGTCCCAGCTACTTGGGAGGCTGAGGCAGGAGAATCAGCTGAACCCAGGAGGTGAAGGTTGCAGTGAGCTGAGATCATGCCACTGCATTCCAGCCTGGGCAACAGAGTGGGACTCCATCAAAAAAAAAAAAAAAAAAAAAAAAGTTTAAAAGCTAATTTATAACTAATGGTATGCTCTTTAACATCTTTACTCTTTACTTTTATTCCATCCTTAAATGGGGACATAACAAATCACACACACACACACACACACACACACACACGCATGCATGTACAAACACAGAAATAATCAAATACCTATGCTTTCTAAGGAGACTTAGGTAGAGGTTTCTACATGCCAAGGGTTCTGGTTGATGGGTGGGGCTGTCCCACTTATTATCCCTTTATTATGAGCTCTCCCAACTATCCATGTGCCTTCTCACTTACCCAAAGCCAGCCTTTAACCTCCATTGTTAATGCAAAAGGTTCTCACCATGCAGATGCTGCCCTGTGGGCTCCTGTCACTTCTCAACTCCACTTTTATCTTCTCCCCTTGTTTTGATTCTTAATCTTTTATCTCTCTAATTGCTCCCCTTTTCTTGAATTTCTCTTGAAAAGCATTCAGAAATCTTTTTGAAGAAACTCTTCTTTTCGAACCTTTCCTACAACCCGTATACTGAGAAAGTACAAATATTTTATTATATAGATATATCTGCTATAGCATACGCCCTACTCTAATTGTATTCATGTTCTGAATTTGTGTAATTTGTGTCACAAATCATATGGAATATAATTGCCTTTGTGGTATTTATATGTGGTGTTATATTATTTTATATTGTAACATTTAATATATTTTATTTTTTGTTTGGTATTTTCTTCCTTTTGGTTTTAATTTTTCTTTTTTTAAGTTTTAGGTTTAGGGGTACAAGTGAATGTTTGTTATGTAGATAAACACATGTCATGTCACAGGGGTTTATTATATGTATTATTTTATCACCCAGATATTAAGTGCAGTACCCAATAGTTATCTTTTCTGCTCCTCTCCCTCCTCCCACCCTCCCCCATCAAGTAGACCCAAGTATATGTTGTTTCCTTCTTTGTGTTCATAAGTTCTTATCATTTGGCTCCCACTTATAAGTGAAAACATGTGGTATTTGGTTTTCTGTTCCTGCATCAGTTTGCTAAAGATAATCACCTCCAGCTCCATCCATGTTCCTGCAAAAGACATGATCTCGGTCTTTCTTATGGCTTCATAGTATATAATTATATATTTACCTATATATAATGTATATTTTTGTATGTGTATATACATGTACATCTATACACATACACATACAGACATATTTTTATAGTAGTTTCTCACTTGATTATGAACTCTTTAAGAAAAAGACTGAATTTTATCCAATTTGTAGGCACATGCTAGGCAATCAATAAGTATTTGAAGGATGAATGGGTGACGAACATTGAACTGTTTCTTCTCTTATTGACCTCAAACCAAGAACTCACAGTGAAGCAGACATCATATTTAAAACTTTGGCTTGGCATGTGTGTTTAATTACAACTTCCTGCTGAAGAGTTATTGCGTTCCAGTCAAAGATATTCTATTTTTTTCCTATGTCTGTTTTTTGTTTCTCTTCTTAGTTTTTAAAATTATTCTGGGTATTTGAAAAGCTAGTAGTGGTTCACAGAAACCCAGTTTTTACTCCAGAAAAAGAAGGTACACAACTGCATTATCTACATTGACATATAAAGTTAAATATACCTTTTGCCATATGAGTTCATGGCACTATTTTTAGGGATCTGTATCTACCTTGAAATAAACATGGTAAAGGGCTACCAATAGTTGAAAACAATCAGTATTCGTGAATTTTAACAAAGTGTCCCTTCCCGGTTTTTGAATGAAAAAAAAAGGTATTAAGAAATCAAGTATTCACTGGATGAAACTATCTAGTATAAATTAACTTAATTTCTGTTATTTAGCTTCCTGGAGCTTAGACTTTTTCTTTTTGTTATCTTATTGACTGAGGGTTGAGACTGAAAACTGGGTAAGTCAAGCCCACCAGGTCAACACTTTATAAAGATAATTAATTATCTTGCCAATATAATAGTTTTATTAACTAGCTGAGTTTGGCAATGAAAACCTAAACTAGGCAACCCCAGAGGGGTCCTTTCAAGTGCCACAATTCAGTCACCCCTGAATGACAATAGAACCACCAAATAAACTAATGCAAAACGGTCAACCTACAGACTTTTGCCCCAAAGTATGTTGTAGCTTTCAAATTTATAGCAAACTCTGATGTAGAGACTCCAATAGACAGACCCTCTGGATTCGTTCTCATGAAGAAGGAGGCATAATTATCTGTTCCTTGAGAGGCCACAGTTGTTTTATAGAAATTAGAAAATTCCATGGTCTGTGTACTTCAATTGGTGATTACAAAATAATTAATTATTGATGTTATCAAATAAAACATGCTAATTTAAATTTTTCTGGTCATTTACAGCACATGAATATCTGTGACACAAGACCGGATCTGTTTTCTTACCTTTGTCACCCACTCAAGAGGATCAATAGTCAAAACAATTCAGGAAAAGCAATTGTTCTATTTTACAGTAACTGTGCAAATATCAATATCTATTAAATTTAATAAGATAAACATCTAGCTTAAGTGCCAAGAAGTATTTGGAGTGCCTTTCATACTCAAAAAGAACACTTTTATAATCTGTAAGAATGGTATTATTACAGTATCACATTGCTGAAAAACAAAAGATGCTAGCTTTTGCTTTCAAAATAATGTATTTGTCAGTGATTTATGGAGTGTGTAGAAAAACCAAGAGTTACTGATGTAAGACTTACTCACCTCTCTGATAGATAAATTCCATGCAGCTATAACAGAATGTTTAAATAAGTTATTTTTGAATAAGGGCTTTTATATTCAATGCAATTCAATGCCTCAGGCTGCAAGCTCCTATAACTTGGCTTGAAGGATATCTAGTTTCTGTTGAAACAAAAGTACGAGACGAATTGTGTCAAGAGAAACCCTGGTTTATGTGCTGTGCTCCAGCTCCCTTATGGAGGTTTCTTTGTAACATACAGTGCCTGAGGCTGCAGGCAAGGTGCAGATTCCAGTATTTCTCTGGTCAATTCCAAGCAAACAAATGAAAATGAAATAAAATGTCAGTAATATAGTCTTACAAGCATATAGAAGCTTGATTCTTGTGCAGCCTCTTTAGCTTTTTCCAACTGTGTTTAGTGTTCTTCCTTTATTATTTATTAAGAGGCAAAGCTTTCCTTTGAACATGTCTACTGGCTCTACAAAAAGTAAATCTCCAGAATAATAGCCAGCTGGAATTTTTGATTTCTAAAGCATTTTATTTTATGTGTTTGCTTCTAAATTTTACCTTGTTGGTGAGATCTTTATGAGCATGCAATACTCTTATTTCCTACCCTCTCACCTGACTTTATCTTTCTCTAAAGCATTTACAACTGTCTAATGTACTGTAAACTGCCAGTTTGCTTTACAGATTGCCTGTCTCTCTCTCACTCCAGATTATAATCTCCATGTGCGAAGGACTTTGTGTCTGTTTTGTTCATATTTAAATCCCCAGTGGCTTAAACTGGCTGGTACATGAGCTATTAACCTTGGATCAGCATCCTAACAGCTAGGATTCATGGAATGAATAAGAGAGCAGGAAAGTAGGCTAGAAACACAATAGATATGTACATGTGCTCTCTATAGAAGGTTTCCTTACTGATTCTGGGGGGATTATTGATCAAAGGAAATTTTTCAAAACAGTCTGGGTTTATTTTTTACTTTAATTCTTTCTATGTCTTTTCTAAGCCCTTGCTTGTTCACCCCCCAAACTCTGATTTTCTCCACCCCATTCCTCTATAGAGCTCCCATACTTCTACTTTAGAAAGGTAAGTAAGGAAAGTCTCCTCTCTCTTAAAATATAAAGTTCCCCATGATCCCAATTATCTCTATTTTGATCCTTCCCCACATCTTACCCAAAACTACCATTTCTTTTGAGCTTATAGTAGATAACTTTTACGAATAGAGCCATAATTTTAAGCAAAGTTATTTTAACCCCTTAATTTCCTCAGGTTCTGTTAGCCTATTTATTTTTCTTAACTCAAACTAACCTTGAATTTTTGAAATATTAGGAGTGTAACACAGTCAAATGAAATATTCTGGACTCTTTTAGAGATCTACCTTTGGGGACAGAACCTAGGATAACCAACTTATCACAGTTTGCCTAAGAATGTCTTCATTTTAGCCCTGAAAGTCCCACATATGGGGAAACTTCTCAGTCCCAGGCAAACTGAGACAGTTGTTCACTGTAAAGTTACCTCAACATATAGGCAAAGTTTCCAGCCTGGGAATATGTCCCTGGGCTCAGGTCTCTTAAGTTGTCCCAGCTTATCTCCTCCTTCTACTTCTATTCTTTTAAAGCTGCAGAGCTTTGCACAGCAGCTGTCAAGGTAGTGGAAATGCTGGCTCTGATGGTGGGGATGTGGGCAGTAAGTACAGCTCCAGCTCCCATGGAAATTGGGAACTTTGACTACCTACCTTGGATGCTCACTTGGGATAATTCACTCAAATTACAATGCAACCTAAACCGTAAGATAATGAGTCTCTGAAAATCAACACATATGTATATGTCATCCTATAATAAATAAGCACATTTTATTGAAAATACATTCTAATTTATAAGAAGTGGTATGCTGTTCTGCAAAGAATAATTTGATACTTGATGTTTGAAGGCCACGGCAAAAGCTATTTGCTTGTTTTTCAGTTTACATTACAGACGGGTGAATACCTTTTATTCATTGAGAAGGTACCATAACTGTGTAAGAGAAACATCAGCTATACTATAGCACCAGTTAGGAGAGATTCACTGTAATATAGAACTGAGCTCCAAGCTTCTGACTCTGCTATTCTGCTGTGTTTTATCTATGTTATGGAAAGAGCACTATTTTAGAACTTAGAAGTCCTGGTTCAGTCTTAGCTCTGTTGTTTATTAGATATGAGAATTTGGACAATGACAAAACATTTCAAAGGTAACCAGTAAACAAAGAGCAGTAAGAACTAACCTGCACAGTTTACATGACTTGTTCAGTCAATGAGATAATGACCTTGAAAAGTTTTCTCACACATATAAAATATTCTATTTGGTAACAACAGTAGTTCTTCCTATCAAATTTAATGATGGGGCATTAATCTATTGATTAAAAAAATGAATTATAGCAACCAAAGATGTTAGTGCAGCAGATGCCTTGAATTCATAGCACTTTATGTAGTTAGCAAAAGCATAAACGATGGCATCATAAAACTTAGAACCACTAAATAAAGTAGTCATTGGTGGTTGAAGCACTGAAAAGTGGGTGTGTGGAAACCTGTAAAGTAGGAAGCAGGTTAAATAATTTGTTCAAGGCCATACAGAATTATCTTTATAAAAATCTGTGTTCTTGCTTACTTGCAGTAAAAATGTAAGCTATCTTACAAAACTGAATGTAGAAGAGCCAGCCCTGAACCTGGTAGTTAAAAATTTAACCCTGGGTTCTTTTCCTTGAATCATAATAGAAAATATTCTGTCTTGGGAGCTCAAAGATCTGCAAGTAGCAGCCTGCTTGTCCTTGGGAAAATCATACAACCTGTCTGGGAAAGTGTCCTCATTTGTAAAAAAAAGAAGATGAGTGTTATTTTGTGTTTTTTAAACTATTAAGTGAAGTAGAATAAATTTAAAATAAAATAGGCCAGTCCAATACATAAGGAATTTAGATGTCACCACTCCATGGCAACAACTAAAGAGCTAAACAGACTGAAAACCAAGTCCTCCTCTAAGATCTATCAGAGAAGGAAGATCACAGGGCAAATTACTGCCCCTAAAATTGGAGTGACAGACAGATACAGAGATTCACAACTTAGTGGAGCAGAAACTCCTAAGAATAAACCACTTTAGGAATCAGTGCTAAGGCAGAAAAACTTGAACTGGAGGCTCAATGTGCACAAGTCTGAAGGATAAAAACTCCGGGAAACCCCAGTCATAGGGAGACCTGCACACTTTTGTGAATTTTGTCTCCAGGGACTCTCCCAGGTATTCACAGTAAATATTTGAGGAAAGTCCCCTCATGCTTCCAGCAATGTGAGGGGAAAATAAACCATTTGAAATACATCAAAGCATTCTGTTCTTAACATGGCCTGTCTGCAGGAGAAACTATTTTATCAGTTTCCTTATCAGGGTAAGGAAATTTCCAACTTCTAAGCAGCTGTAACCTTCCTCCTGGAGGAAGGGAAAACCTAGCTCCAGTCCCTTCTAGCCTTCCACTTGAAGGAAAGGATATAAACAACTCCAGCCCCCTCCAACCATCTAAAAAGGGACAAATTGAGAAGCACTGGGGAAATTCAAAGTCCAGGGGCAAAGACTCACCAAAAGACCTAATTATAGGCCTATAGGATGCTTCCTCTTCCCTCTGAAATTTAACCACTACATTATTAAGGGAGTATTTACTGCCATTTGTTTTACCCAGTATATCATGCCTACTCAACAAAAAATTGGAAGATATATTAAAAGGCAAAAAAATACAGTTTGAAGAGATTAAATAAACATCTAATCAGGGTCAGATATGGCAGGAATGTTGGAATTATCAGACAAAGAATTTGCAATAACTATGATTGATATGCTATGAACTTTAACAGAGAATGTAGTCTCTGCAAGAGCAGATAGGTAATGGAAGCAGAGAGTAGACAGGCGAATAGTCTAAGAAAGAATAAAAAACAAATGCTAGCAATCAAAGACACTGTAACATAGATGAAGAATGCTTTTGATGTTCTCATTAGTAGATTCAACAAAGCCAAACAAAGAATCTCTGAGCTTAAGGATATGACAATAGAAACTTCCAAAACTGAAAAGCAAAGAGAAAAAATACTTTTAAAAAACGCAGAGTATCCAAGAACTGCAGAACAACTATAAATGGCGTAACATACATGTAATAGACACCAGAATAAGATGAAAGAGAAAAAGAAACAGAAGCAATATTTAAAGCAAAAATGAATGAGAATTTATCCAAATTAATATCAAACACGCCACAGATCCAGGAAGCTCGGAGAACACCAAGTTGGATAAATACCAAAAAACGAACAAAAAAATAACCCTACACTTAAGCATATCATATTCAAGCTTCATAAAATTAATGATAAAGAAAAAATATTGAAAGAAGCTGGGCATGAAGAAGGGGAACCTTGTCTATAGAGGAGCAAAGATAAGAATTACATTGTAATTCTCAGAAACCATGCAAGCAAGAAAAGAGACGAGTGAAATATGTAAAGATTTGAGAAAAAAAATCCCACTGAACTGGGATTCTGTATCCTGTAAAATTATTCTTCAAAAGTAAAGGAGAAATAAATGCTTTTCAGATGAACAAAAAATAGAGGGAATCTGTTGCCAGTAGACCTGCCTTGCAATAAGTTTTAAAACAAGTTCAGAGGGAAGTAAAATGATGTAGGTCAGAAACTTGTAAGTACATAAAGGAATAGCATCAGAGAATTAATAAACAAAGATAAAATAAAAATTGTTATTTTTCTCATTCTTAATTGATCTACTTGAAGACATTTTGTTCAAAAAATAATAGTAAAAATGTATTTGCTTATGTGTGATTATATATATAGATGTGACTATGTATATTTATATATCAGTGAAATGAATATCAGCAATGATACATGGGACAGAAGGAAGGAATTAGAAATATATTGTTATTGTAAGCTACCTTGCATGACCCATTAAGTAGTATAATGTTTTAAAATGGACTTGGATTAGTCATAACTACATATTGCAAACCCTAGGGCAACTACTAATAAAGTAAAAAATATATATGTATATGTGTGTGTATATATATATGTATATGTATATATATGTATATGTGTGTATATGTATGTATATATGTATATATATATGCTGAATTAAAACCATAAAAGATAGTAAAAGTGTGTAAGACAAAAATAGGAATAAAGAACAAGAGCAACAAATAGAAAATGGTAACAAATACGGTGGATATTTATCCACTCATTTCAATAATCTTAAATGTCAAATGGAAATTTATAGTGTTAAAAGCATATATTAGAAAAGAAGAAAGATAAAATAACCAGTGTTCTAAGTTTCAACCTTAGGATACTAGAAAAGGAAAAGCCTATTAAATACAAAGTAAGCAGAAAAAAAGAAAAAGTAAAAATCAGAAGGAAAACTAAGAGAACTGAAAACAGGAAACCAACAAAGAAAACAAAACCAAAAGCTGACTTTTTGAGAACATCAATAAAAGTAATAAGTCTTTGGTCAGGCTAACTAAAAAAAAGTGAGAAGACACCAATTATTAACATTAAAAGTGAAAGAGGGAATAGGTCCTCAGATCTCATGGACATTAAAAGATAGTAAAGGATTACGAACATCTCTATGCCCACAAATTTGATAACCTATTTGAAAATTCACACAAGAAGAAATAGACAGTTTAAATAAACCTAGTTGAATCAATATTCAATAACCTTCAAAAACAGAAAGCAGCAGGCCCATCTGGCTTCACTGGTGAATTCTACCAAGCATTAAAGAAATAAATTATACTAATTTTCTAGTCTCTTTCAGAAGACAGAAACAGTGACTTCTTCCTAATTAGTCCTATGAGGATAGCATTACCCTAAAGCCCAAACCAAAGACATTACAAAAAAAAACATAGCTACAGACACACATGTCTGATAGACATAGATGCAAAAATTCTCAACAAAATATTAGCAAATCAAATCTGACAATGTATAAAGAGAATTTTATACCATGACCAGGTGGGATATGCAAGGCTGGTTCAACCTTTGAAAACCAATTAATGTAATTCCAACAGGCTAAAGAAAAAATTCACATGATTCTAACAATAGATGCAGAAAAAGCATTTGACAAAATCCCACACTTATTAATACTAAGAACTCTAAGCAAATTAGAAATAGAGGGGAACTTCCTTAATTTTTAAAAAAATGCCTACCAAAAATCCCTACAATTAACATCATACTTAGTGATGAGAAAATAAGAACTTTTCTGTTAAGATCAAGAGCAAGGCAAGGATGTTTCTTCTCACTGTTCATCTTCAACATTATTCACGAAGTCCCAGCTAATGCAATAAGACAAGAAAATAAAATAAAAGATATACAGATTGGGAAGGAAGAAATGAAACTGTCTTTTTTCAAAGATGACATGATTATCTATGTTGAAAATTTGAAAGAATAAACAAAAAGATTCCTGAAACTAATAAGTGATTAGAGTAAGTTTGTGGGATAGAAGGTTAAATACAAAAATCAATCACTTTTTGATATATCAGCAATGTATAATTAAGAACTTATTACCATTTACTTTTGAAAATGAAATATTTAGCTATAAATTTAACAAAATATGTATAAGATTTTTTGATATGAGAAAACTATAAAACTGATAAAAGATATCAAAGAAGTACTAAATAAATGGAAAGACAGATAGGAAGATTCAATATTGTCAAGATGTCGGTTCCTCCTATTCGATCTATATATTAAACTTAATCCCATTGTTGGAGGAGGGGCCTTGTGGAAAGTGATTGGATCACAGAGGTGGAGTTCCCCCTTGCTGTTCTCATAATAGTGACTGAGTTCTCATGAGATCTGTTTGTTTATAAAAGTGCATAGCACTTCCCCCTTCACTCTCTCTTTGTTCTGCTTCAGTCATGTAGGATGTGTCTGCTTTCCCTTCACCTCCAACATGATTGCAAGTTTCCTGAGGCCTCTTCAGTCTTGCTTTCTATATGTCCTGCAGAAACATGAGCCAATTAAATGCCTTTTCTTTATAAATTACTCAGTCTCAGGTAGTTCTTTATAGCACTCCAAGAATGTACTAATGCATATGATAATGACCTTTGAGATACAATACCAAAGGAAGAGTTGGTGAAAGACAGAATTGATAAGCTGGACTTTATTAAAATTAAAAACTTCTGCTCTGTGAAAGATAATGTCAAGTGAATGAGGAGACAGGCCACAGACTAGGGGGAAATGCTTGCAACAGAAATATCTGGTAAAGGACTGTAGTCACAAATATACAAAGAACTCTTGAAATTCAAAAACAGCAAAGTGAACAACCCAATTAAAAAATGGAAAGAAGACCTGAGCAGACACCTCACCAAAGAAGATACACAGATGGCAAATAAGTATATTAAAATATGTTCAATATCATGTGTATTTAGGGAATTCTGTGTTACAACAGCAATCAGATACTACTACATATCTATTAGAATGACAAAACTTCTAAATGTTGACACCACCAAATTCTGGTAAGGATATAGAGCAACAGGAACTCTGATTCATTGATGATGGGAATGCAAAATGGTATAGCCACTTTGGAAGATATTTTGACAGTTTCTTACAAAGCTAAAGATATTTTTTTCCATATGATCTAGCAACTGCACTCCTTAGTATTTACCCAAATAAATTGAAAACTTTTGTCCACACAAAAACCTGCACACAGATATTTGTAGCAGCTTTCTTTATAATTGCCAGTTCCTAGAGGCAACCAAGATGTGCTTTAGTAGGTGAGTGGATAAACTATAGTACTTCCAGAAAATGGAATATTATTTACTGCTAAAAAGAAATGAGCCATCAAGTCACAAAAAGACATGGAGGAAACTTAAATGCATTTTACTAAGAAAAAGAAGCCAATCAAAAAATACTGCATTCTGTGTGATTTCTACTATATAACATTCCAGCAAAGGCAAAAACTGAGGTAAATATATTAGTGCTTGTCAGGAGTTAGTGGTGAAGGAAGGATGTATAGGCAGAGCACTGAGGATTTTTAGGCCAATGAAACTATTCTGTGCAATACTACAATGGTGGATTCATGTCATTTATGTTTACCAAAACCTATAGAATGTACAACACCAAGAGCGAATGCTAATGGAAATTGTGGACTTTGTGTGATGATGATATGTCAATGTGAGTTCATCAGTTGTAAGAAATGTGCAGAAGGTTGATAGTGGGAGAAGTTGTGCCTGTGTGAAGGGAGAGGGTATGTAGAAACTCTCTATTCTTTCTGTTCAATTTGTCTGGAACCTAAAACTGCTATAAAAATAAACTTTACTAATTACAAAATAGGTAAGAGTACATAGCATATAGTAAGTGTAATTATCCCTTCTTGAAATGTTCAGTACTATATGTGTATGGTTACACGCACACATTGGGTCACAATGTAAAATGTACTTCTTACATTTCATAGTCATAATTCATTCAGTCAAAGCCACTTTCTTTTGCCTTCCCTTTCGCTTCCCTTATCCTTCCCTTTCCCTTCCCTTCCCTTTCTTTTTTCTTTCTTTTTTCGGTGTCTTCTAAGATTTTTCCTAACTCTTCTTCTCCATTGATTTTATTAAACCTTCTCTGGTTTTAGAATTAAAAAAGCATCACCTATATTTCAATTATTTCCGTACTTTGTCTATTAGCTTAAACAGTTCCATAAGATCTTGATACATATTCTATTTCCTTATTTTTTTCTTTTTCATTGTTACCCCCCCACTCATCCCTGCTCATAAATACTTCAACATTCTGTGATTTTAAAGGATCACCATGTTATAATAATATTCCTTCTCTGACCACAGATTAATTGTAATTTTTTTTACTTGAATGTAGATTAACTTGCATGTATTATACTATAAATATAATATTTTAAAAGTTAACATATTTGATGTCATCTTTATTGTGTTTAACGAATGGCCAGCAAGAGCTCTAGAGTGGGTGCTTTTGGAGATTTTAATGTCCTTTTTAATGAAACTTGTCGTGGAAGGAATAAATAGACTAAGAAAAATAAAAGTGATTTGAAGAGCTAAACAGTCATCACAAGCTGGATCAGCAAAGTGGAATTCTCTCTCCCACATTCACACATATGATCAAACTGAGATAAACATGCGCATGCTTCAGTTAGTGAGAGACAAGTGGCAGGGAGCACTGAAGCTGAAAGCAGTGTGACAACACGGTGGCACACAACGGTGAGAAACAACTCAACCCTGTAATGAATTTATATCATTAAAGTCCCATCAATATCACTTAGCTAGATGGCTCTGACAGGATGGGAATATTACCTAGAGATAAATTTCCTACTTCAAAGGTTATAGTACTGTTTTCATAGCTACTTTAGAATAAATTATAAAAAGGTGAAAATATGCAAGCCATTCTGTATAACCTGAGAATAAGTTTGCAGAGCATAAATGTATATGCTTGACGTTGTCTGTGGTTAATACAGTGCATTGCATCTTTTTCCCCTTTAAATGGAAATGCAGAGGTTCAATTCCCAAAATTGGATTGAGAAAATAATGTACATTTAGAATCACTGTATAAAAAATCCTAGGAATTCCTATTTATACTACATAATGATTAATACCTATAAAGTATACAAAATTTTCCCAAACTAAGCCTATTGTTAGAGAAAACAGAAAAGAAAGAAAAATGGATTTTTTTAGCCAATTGCTTAGAAGACGCTTGATTAAATGGATATAGAAGATATAGAATGGAAAAAATAATAAGAAAAATTTTCCTCTGTAACTGTACCAGTATGGCTAAAGGAAAATTATAGAATAGTGGACATCATGAAAAGAATTATATGAAAAGCCATAAAAATTTCCCTTAGGCTTAAAATATAGTTTCTCTCACCCTACCAAAGATTGTCAAGTGAGTTATCTGAAAGGCTATTCTGAACTCCCCCAATTGAGAAATACCACATCATTTAATCCTTCCTGTCCAAGATATATTATTTCATGACACTTACTGTGTAATTAAAGCATGAGTACATCACTTAAAATGATTTCTAATCCTCCATCTATGTACCCATTTCACTCTCTTTTTTTCTTTGAAATTCTGAGTAGATGATGATACTAATGAAATGTATCTAATGAAATGATGATAACTGCACACTATTTTGTGACATAAGACAGGCTTTGGACTTAAAATTTGAACTTAAATTTTACCTTCAATTTGAACTTAATATGGAAAATAAATCAAACTTTCACACTCTTTCTTCAGATTAAATCTATAAAAACAACAAAATGACTGTGTTGGCTATTTCTGACTTTTAAGCTAAATTTACACCTTGAAAAAAAATGTAACTTAAACATGCTACAGGCATATGTATGAATAACATGGTGATATTTTCTTCATCATTTGAAAAAATCAGAAAATATTTAAAAAGGGATGAGTTACTTGAAGAAGAGGTTCATATTTATTCTTAACTTTGCCTCAGGGACACTATCTTCATTGTACTATTTCTCAGTTTTTAAAAATGCTTTTGAATTATCTCATTGTGAGACCCAAGATCAGTTGAAGGTAAGCTGATGGAATGCAAATACCATATTCTGTATAAGTAGATAAAGTTCAGAACTCAGATTCCATAGTTTATACACCAGATATTGTAACTCTATTATTTGTTAATTCATTCAAAAAATATTTTTGAGTGTCTAAAAGACACCAAATATTGTGTCAGGCAGCATAGTAGGCACTAGGAGTGTAATAATTAATAGACAGCTATGATCCCCGGAAGAAAAAATTGAAAAGGCAAACATTCCTAAACAATCAGAAAAGATGAATGCAATAAACAAACAGGATTCTGTAAAAGAAATTAACAAGAGAGAACAAGGCAGGCAGAAAATTCAAGGAGCTTCCTGGAGGAGATGTCATTCAGGCTGAGATACCAAGGATAAAGCAGGCAAGAGAAGACCATGGGTAGAGCTTTACCAGAATGGGAGACTGGCTTATATACAGTCTTGAGCCAGGAGACAGCTTGCAATGTTTTAAGAACCGAAAAAAAAAAAAGGCATACAAAGCTGGGGCAAAGGTGTTTTCACAAATGGTAAGCAAAGGAAAGGAGGATATGAGATGATAATAGAGATGTCAATCAAGGTCAGCTCATAGTATTTTCTGTTAAGCCATAGTAGCAAGTTGATATTTGATTCTAAAGGGACTGGAAACCATTGATGAATTTTTAAGAAGAAATATTAAAGCTGACGACCTACTAGCTATAATTATTTCTCTGCTTAATAAATAGTTGTTGCACATTAATACCAGTAAAAGAATGAACATTTAACTGAGGGCCAAAAGCAGATGGGATGCTGCAGTAAAAATATAGAGAGTTATACTAAAAAGAAACAACTTAGCATTGTGTTTTCTGGAGAAAATGTAAAAGGCTATCTGAAAAGAATACTTCAAACATGTTCTAAAATTAGGCTTGCTTTTCTACCACCATCCCACTCTTATCTCCTTCTAGGCAATAAAACATACTATAAATGTGTGAATAATGAAGCAAAGGTAGTGGCTACTACATAACTACAATTATGATCACTGCAGATATTTCCACAGTGTTCTATGGATCTGACTCTCTACTGGAGGATTATAGGTTTTGTAATAATAAATAGCCAACAGCCCTTGCCTTTTTTTCTTATGGTTGAGAAAACTAAAGTTCAGTGAACCAAAGCCATGTCATCTTGTCTAAATTCACCCCAAAGTCAGAGGCAGTGTGAGACTGGAATCCAGGTGTTCAACTCAATAGCCTTTAATATCATGATTTATTTAATGATTTAGACTGAAAGGCAATTTCTAGGTTAGTTTGGTTTATGTCTAGTTCGTGTTTGTTTGTGTGTTTGTTTTAGGTTTTTTTCTTTCAAGTGACTTTTCTATATGCATGTATGTATGGTGTAACACATTGCGGATGGGGTAAGTTTGTCACGTGTCCATATTTTTCTTGTAACCATTACACAAGTAGCTAAAAATAGATAAGATTTATTGAGCTTCTACTAAGTGTTAGGAAATGACAAGGCCATCCATTAGGTTTCTCAAGTCAAACATCTGTGAGTTTTCTTTAATAGCGCTCTCATTTACACTGAATATCTAAACAAGTACCAAGTCCTGTGAATTCTACCAATAATACTAAACATATCTCCAGTCCACTTACTTCTCAACATTGTCATTGCTGCCACCCTACATGAAGCCTTCCAACTTTTGGCCTAAATCACTATAATAACGGAGCTTCCCACATCTTCTCTTAGCTTCCATCACTCTCAGCACAGCAGCCAAATTAATTTTAAAATATTTCTCTACTTAGACACTTCAGTGGCCACCCTATCTTAATAAAAGGATACATCCTTCACACTATCTACAAGATCCTGCAGAGTCTCTAGGAATCTCCTTTTCTGCAATTCTTCCCTTTGCTTTTTGTGTTATACTCTTCCTGTGTTTTGTTTGTTTGTTTTCTATTTTACTTTATTTTCCCCATGCTCCAGGTTGGAGGTCCAGACTTCTGTTCTTCTCCATTGCAATTTCCTTTCTCTGAAATGCTCGACCCATCTGTCTTACATTATTGAAATTCTTATTCTAAGAGAATCAATTTATATATCACTTCCTAAGAGTGAACCTTCTTAGTTCACAAGTTACTCATATATTTCTCCATTCTAGCAGCTATTACAATGGTAAATCAAACATTTTTTTATTTATAAATTTGTTTATATGATCATATGCTATCTATTCATCTGCTTTGAAAGCCTCGGGTGGGTAGAGACCCTATTGCTAGGTTTACAACTATATTTTCAGGACAGAGCACAGAGGCAAGCTTACATTAGCATTCAATAATTATTTCTTGAATAAGTGAAAAGAATGTTGCTATGCTCATTTTTTTCAACTTTAATTTTAGATTCAGGGGATACATGTGCAGGTTTCTAACCTGGGTATATTGCTTGACACTGAGGTTTGGGGTACAAACAATCCCAACGCCCATGTACTGAGCAAAGTACCAACAGTTAGTTTTCATTCCTTTTTATGGCTGCATAGTATTCCATGGTGTATATGTACCACATTTTCTTTATCCAATCCACCACTGATGGGCACCTAGGTTGATTCCATATCTTTGCTGTTATGAACAGTACTGTGATGAACTTGCGGGTGCACATGTCTTTTTGATAGAATAGTTGGTTTTCTTTTGGACTAGCCTCAGTTTTAAGAGTGTTTGCTTATGTAGGAAAACTCACCTTAAAGAGGCCCAGTCTGCCTTGATCAGCAAGTTCTCCTTATAACCTAAATGAAAACATTAGTGTAGCTAAGGAGATCACAAGTCAATAACAGTGCATTCCTCAGTCTCGAATGCCCAAGCACTAAGCTAAAGCAGCTGGTAGTGCCCTTCAAGAGGAGTAGGAAACTCAACCAGAGATCACCAGAATATCCCATTCTTACTAGAAACAACCTCCTGCTGCTACATTTTTGCACTGATCTTATTCTTGTACCCAAGATATTCAATCTATTTAACTCACTCTATTTGTTCAAAGAGCTAACTTCTGAAGTGATTAATACCTCTTATAGGTGTTCCTTTGAAAAGAATGAAGTGGTCACTAATATGGGAGTTTTCCCACAACAGGTATGTTTCTTATTAATTCACATCTTGGGTGTCTGGTTTCGTTAACAAAATATCCTAATGAGTTTAATGTGTATTCACATCTTAGACATGAATGCACACTTGAGTATAAAACTTAATTTTTATTTTCTCTCTGTAAGGTTGATGACCCAAACATGGACCATGGTAAGTGGTCAATGTAATGATTATCACTCACTTAGATAACTGGAAATCAGCTTGCTAAACTGTCTGCTGATACTGATTTTCTGTCACATTTTTAAAAAAATTCTACACTTGGAAATTTAAAAATACTTTTCTTTAGTAATGATTTTTCAAAGTGAAAAGCAAATATGCAATAATAAATTATTTAACAAAAACAAATCAAAATGTATAAGATACAGCAAGAGCTGTACATAGAGAAAAAATCACTTGAAGGCAATGTATTTCCTTATTATTAAATAAGAGAAAATAAACATTTCAAAAGCAAACAAAATGAAGTTAGAAAAAAATGTGGAAGAAAGAAAATGATTAAATTATAAAGTGGGGAAATCTCTAAAAATGATAAAACCCAGGCATATTTTTTTGAATTTTAATAAAATTGAAATGATAAATTGTGTTACAGCTTGAATTGTGTCTACTTTCCCCCAGCAGATTTTTTATATTGATGCCCTATTTCCCAGGACCTCAGAACGTGATCTTATTTGAAAATAGGGTTGTGGCAGATGTAATTAGTTAAGTTGAAGTCACGCTGGAGTAGGGTAGGCCCTAATACAATATGGCTGGTGTGCTTATACAAAGTGAAAATTTGGATACAGATATGTATATAGAAAGAACATTATAGGAACATGAATATGGCCATCTCCAAATCAAGGAGAGAGGTATGGAACAAATCCTTCCCTCACAGCCTTCAGAAGGAGTCAGCACTTTCCCTTCAAATTCTTTCCCTACAAAACTGTGAGACAATATATTTATGTTGCTTAAACCACCTAGTTTGTGCTATCTATGTTATGGCACCCCTAGCAAATCAATACAAATCGAATCAAGAAAAATGAGAGAAAAACACAAATAAGCAAAATTTGACTAGGGGGGAAAAAGTAAATATACTTTTTCTACAGTGCACACTATATTTCTGTGTTAATAAATTTGGTAATTAAAAATTGATAACTTCTGTAAAAATATTTAGAAATAGGCAAAATTAAAAGACAAATAGTTACTACATATCTTTAAAATAATCAAAATACTTCCTGTTTAAGAGGCTTCAGAGCCAGATTGTTTTAACCATAAATTGCATTAAGCTCTCTAGAAACAGGTAATTCCGTTTATTAAAAAATCAACTGCCAATCAAGGAATTACTAGGTTTATTGTATGACATTGATACTAAAATCTATTAATATATTTATTAATTACTCCTATAAGTATGCATGTGAAACTCAACCTTCACAAAAAACATAGAATTTATGTGGGAAAAATATCTATAAATTTTTTGAATGATACAGGAGAATTGTATTACTCCATT